>NW_022881603.1:1435156-2151740 GCF_003369915.1 Drosophila miranda
TGTGTGAGAGAGAGACAGAGCGAGAAAGAATGAAATTGTTTTCTTGATTCTGGCTATAATAATTATACGATCTGGTTCAGAGTTTTCTCGTATCGTCGAAATTGTGGATGCCACAGATTTTCGCCCTTCGTGGGGCGGAAGTGGGCGGGGCAAAGTTTTGAAATATTCTTGTAGCAGTGACATATCACAGAAGTCTGGATCCAAAACATCGTTGCTCTCGCTCTTATAGTCTTTGAGCACTAGGCGCTGAAGGGGACGGACAGACGGACAGACGGACGGACGGACAGACGGACAGACAGACATGGCTCAATCGACTCGGCTATTGATGCTGATCAAGAATATATATACTTTATGGGGTCGGAAACGATTCCTTCTGGACGTTACACACATCCACTTTTACCACAAATCTAATATACCCCAATACTCATTTTGAGTATCGGGTATAAACACACATAACTGCACATAAATGAAATTATGACATATTTAAATGCCACACACAGCAGGCAGCAGGTAACAGGCAACAGGCGGCTGGCGGCTGGCTTCGAGGAGGGTGGACGCCACCGCTGCCGTGACAGGCGACTTCCGTTTCCGCTTCCGCTGGCTTCTATTGGCCAAGTTCCCTTAGCATTTAACCTGGACGCGTGCTCAGTCCTAGTTGTAGTATAATTTACAATTTAGCGCCATAAATGTTTTGTCGGGCTGGCTCTGGGTGGAGGAAGCATTGCGTGCCACAGCGTTGCCAGGGGCAAGTGCGGTCAGGTCGAGTGCGATTGCGATTGCGTGCCGTGTTAATTATGTGACAATCCCAAATAAAGGTGTTGCCGGCAATCGTTGGAGGGCCTTGAATGGCTGTTAGATTTCATTCGAAGACATCTGTCAGGCGCCAGCAGATCCACTAAATCCTTGGTTCATTAATGGCTTACCTGCAAGGAGCAGAATTAGTAACAGCACTAAAACACTCGACTAATTAAGATTTTATTAGCAGACAGAGTCCAAGGCAAACACAACAGCATTTTCGAGGCTCTTTTTCATGGAGGGGTGGGGGGGGGGTCTTAAATGATTAATTAAGCGCCTCAATGTATGCAAAAACATTTTCCATTTGCCATTTCCCATTTCCGTGTCCGTGCTCGTGTAGATCTTGTTTTTGTGCAAAGTGAAAATCACGTGTCGGGATTGGCGTCAACTCGTCGCGGGATTGGTGCACAAAACCAACATTCACACACACACACCAGATACGAATGCAAACACACCCATGTGTGTGGGCACAGAGATGTATTTGCCTTTGCTTTTTTTTCGAATTTTTGTATGGCATAGTTTTTGCTGCATCGCACCGATTTTAATATTAAATAAATGCCATCGCTGATTGAGCATCCAACGCGTATACCCGTGCAGAAAGCGGGTATGCACTACTATGAGGGTGGCGGGAACTTCATCGAGCGAGCGCTCGTTCCAAACGTGCTGGCGAGAGCCAACATGAACGAGCGAGTGCTCGTTCAATCTCTCAGGAAACGATCGGGTGGGATTACGGGACCAAAATGTGTTGGCCAGAGAGCCAGCATTCAGTGTGGTGGCATTTCCAGCAGCGAACTTCAGGCAGGAATGATCCAGCGAGTATTCGTTCCATTATGGGATCAAACGATCGAGCGCGTTCTCGTTCGATCTCTCAAGCAACGATCGGGTGGGATTACGGGACCAAAAAGTGTTGGCGAGAGAGCCAGCATTCAATGTGTGGCATTTCTAGCAGCGAATTTCAGGCAGGAATGATCCAGCGAGTATTCGTTCCATTATGGGACCAAACGTGCTGGCGAGAGCCGACATGATCCAGCGCGTTCTCGTTCGATCTCTCAAGCAACGATGCGGTGGGATGTCGGGATCAAACGTGTTGGCGAGAGAGCCAGCATTCAATGTGGTGGCCTTTCTAGCAGAGACTTTCAGGCAGGAATGATCCAGCGAGTGCTCGTTCGATTACGGGATCAAACGTGTTGGCGAGAGCTTTTAGTTGCATTTATCGAATCCTTCAAAGAGTCTAGAGGAAAACTGCAAAGACAAATCCTTAGCAACGATCGACCTGCAAGGGTAACTGAAGCTTCGGCCCTGGTGTTGGGTTTCCTGTTTTTTGTGATATTTGTTTTCCGTTTGATGTTTGCATAACAAAATTTGTGTTTGTTTTTGACTTCAGCACCCAATTAAACGAGTAACCGTATACATGTGAAGGCGCATGTCTGTGTGCGTGTGTGCGTGTGTCAGGGCCAAATGGCAGATGGATTTTCATTTGGCATTTTGCAGATTTTTGATTTCTCACCCAACAGGCATTAAAACTGATTTATACAAGTATGTGGGGCATGATAGAGAGAGACAGAGAGAGAGAGAGGGAGACACATATAGTGCCGTAATGTGTTGCATTAAGCCATTTGATGTGTCGCCATTGACGAGTGTTTTAACTGAAATGCATTAGCAAGGCTCTCTCTCTCTCGCTCAGTCTCTGGTATTTATGAGTTATTGATTCGGAAAAAGGAGCGAAATGGGTGCAGTTGGGAGGCTCTTTTGAAGTCTATTCAAATATGAAATATTCGCCAAAGCCTTGCCACTTTTCCACCGCAAATTTGATGGCATTATGCGACCGGAGAAACTGTTCAGGATTTTGACCCATTTAAATGGCCCTTGAAGGCACTACCACCGCCGGGCATCCATCAGCCACTTCTGTTGCTAATTCTTTTAATATTTTTTGATCAATGCCAGGAACAGTCACCATATTATTTATGGCGCCCATAAAACAGAAAAAAAAACCCAACCAAAAAACTCTTCAAACCGAACGCAAATGGAACAAAAGTGGAATAAAAATAGTGGAATATCAATATATTATTGCACTCTGAAATATAAATACGATAGTGGCCAAAGGGACACGCACACGCACACACACACACGCACACTTTTCATTTATTAAAAATTCTATTGTCAGAATAGAATAACAATAACCGCATGGTGTGGGGTGGGGGGGGGGAGGAGGATGGGGAGGGAGGTGCTGTGTATGTGCTGGGACATACTTTATTCATATATTTTCACACATTCATATTCCACACACACACACAGAGCCATTTTTTGTGTGTCGCTGAACTCGCTTTTCAATTCCAGTTTTTCCGTTGGCTACTTTGGACTCTGGACTCGGGAAACTGGACTCTGGACTCTTTTTTCTTGGGGGCTTGTTCATGCGGAATCCGACGGGTCTTTCTTTTTTTTCTCCATGGCTTGTTATTGTTTTGGCCACACACACAAAGAGAGGGGGAACGCAAATATTTCCCATTAGCAAGGGCTCGGCAGGTCCTTGCTGGCCGTTCTCGTTGCTTTTGTTTTGAAGCCGTTTTGAATTTCTGTTTTATGGTCGTCGCACATTTGCCAATACGAAAATTATAGTCCAGTGCACTGGCACTGGCCAAAAGATGGATGCCATCTAGTGCTCCGCCTCCATCGAACTGTTTAATCAACTTGTGTGCAGAGCTAATGACTAGAGCAAGCACCAAACGGGCCAAAAGCGCCGCATGCAGACACGTTTACTCCTCGTTGGGGCAGACGCCGCCAACAATCAAACAAATGGCCTCGTCGAAAACAGCCAAATGCGAATGCGAATGCGAATCCGAATCCGGCGACACGCAAATTCAATTGACTGCATTGGTAGGGCTGCCCAACGGTCCCCCGTCCCCTGACCGCCCCACACAATCATTCGACTCCAGAGCACCCTCCCCCCACTACACAGGGTATTTAAACTTTTCAAACTCTCAATTGTTTGGCCTGTCTGGACGTATAATTTGCCTTTGATTGCCAATAGTTTTTGTTGCGGCTTCAATTGAGAGTTGGAGCTGACAAAAAATCCCAAAAATAATACTCGCATAGAATGGTCTTCATTTCATTGTTTTGGAATGTGGGAGGCAGCAGTGGTGTGGCACGCCCATTTATTTAGATAGTAAATTGTAGTTTTTCCAGTTAAAATAATTTGTATTTCAGAATGGCAAATTGATGGGCATCTGCAACAGAGATTTTCCATTGAAATCAAATGGAAAAAAAACGAGGGGGAACGTTGTGAGTTGCTGCGGACACCGCAACTCTACGGTTATACCCGATACTAAGTCAGTATGGCTCTTCTCCGGCAGACGCCGCTAATATTTAACGACAAGACAAAGAGTGCGTGCGAGAGAGACAGAAAATCAGTCTGAGCGTGACGTCGGGCGCTGCGTAGCCACTGCAAATTGATTTGTTCCTATTGGCTATAAAAATGATCTGATCTGATCCAGATTGAGCAATCTGATAGATAGATATGGTCATTATCTATGATTCTGCGTTTTTAGTTTTCTCGAATGTGCAATATTGTGGATGCAACAGATTTTCGTCCTTTGTGGTGGCGGGAGGGGGGGGGGCGAAATTTTGAGATACTCGTTTTATAGTAAGATCTAACAGGAGTGCGGATTCCAAATTTGGTTACTCTAGCCTTAATAGTCTCTGAGATTTTTGAATATCCCCAGATTTTCGTCCTTTGCGGGGCGGAAGGGGGTGTGGCGAAATTTTAAAACAAACTCGTCTCGGTCCGATATATTAGGAGTGTGGATACCAAATTTGGTTGCTCTAGCTTTTGTAGTCTCTGAGATCTAGGCGCTAATGTTTTACTCTACGCAAAGCCGCCTATGCTACGTGTGTGTTAGAGAGAGACAGGGCGAGACAAAATGAAATTGTTTTCTTGATGCTGGCTATAATAATGATACGATCCAATTCAGATTCCGCAGTCTTCAAGATATGGTCATTCTCTACAATTCTACGTTTTTGGTTTTCTCATATCTTTAAAATTGTGGTTGCCACAGATTTTCGTCCTTTGTGGGGGCGGAAGTGGGCAGGGCAAAGTTTTGAAATATTTTTGTAGCAGTGACATATCACAGAAGTCTGGATCCAAAACATCGTTGCTCTAGCTCTTATAGTCTTTGAGCACTAGGCGCTGAAGAGGACGGACAGACGGACAGACGGACGGACGGACAGACGGACAGACAGACATGGCTCAATCGACTCGGCTATTGATGCTGATCAAGAATATATATACTTTATGGGGTCGGAAACGATTCCTTCTGGACGTTACACACATCCACTTTTACCACAAATCTAATATACCCCAATACTCATTTTGAGTATCGGGTATAAAAATATTTCTATTTGGTACAGAAATAGTCCAATGAAATTCGATTAAAATAAGTCCCAGCATAATGCCGGAGAAATACTTTGCAACCACAGAAAAAGGGGCAAAATATTTATTGGGGATCCAAAGATGTGGCCATAAGACAGTCGAGAACAATCGAAGCGCATGCACTGATTCCATAAGAGTGTTGCCTCGGTCTAAACCCTTTTCCGACTGGACTGTAAGCCCGGCTAAGTCGAAGTCGAGGAGAGGAGGAACGCACATCAACAAATACATATTGTAAATATGGCAAATACTCGTAGAATATTAATAATATCCAGATCTGTTCAGTCGGAAAGGGGGACAGCAATCCCATTACCAGAAGGGGGGGAGATCCGTCTTGGAGCAGGGCAGGGAAATCATAGGCGGCAGATGGGCATCACGTTTATGGCCTGGGGACGGGGAGGGGTAGGGGGAGTTGGTCTAAAAACACCAGAATTGTTCGTGTAATTGAAGTCTGCGGTGCGTTCCCTTCCTTCCCCCTTGCTCTGCCTCTCTTTCTCTGGTGTCAATTTATTTCACCACGTATGCGTGTGTGTTTTTTTTTTTTTTTTTTTTTTAGAGGTCGCAGCAGGAACTTACTACGTTCTCCCGCGTTTATTATGATTTTAAAAGTAAATATGTTTGTTTTTAATTATGGTGTTTGTCAATTGTTTGTTCTTAGAATCTAGTTGTATTTATGATGTATTTATTCTTTGTTGTGTTTTTGATCCTTGTTGTAGATGTTTTTTTTTTTTTTTATTGGGAAAACAATTTATATTTATAAAATAACAATTATGGCTAGGAAGGGGGGGGGGGGAGGGGGTGGGTCCGCTCCCCCGTCAGCCTCCCCGCCCCACCGTGTTGTGGGCGGCGGACGGGTGTGTGCAGCACGCACGTTTCTAATTTTGTGCCTGGCTTGTTAAATTTTTTTTTCTCCCATTTTTTCCCCCTCTTTCATTTGGCTTGGAATTTTTCCTCATTCCTGCCACACACACACACACACACACACAGTTTGAGTTTCCAAGTGCGGTCGTGTTTGCAAGCGAGCTCCGAGTTTTCTACAAACAAAATCCGTATCACGCCTGGAATCAAAACAGAAGACGGTTCAAGTCAGGCTTTCAGCGTCCCGTACTCACTGCGCATGGTGGCTGGCGACGGAGACTTCCCAGTTGGTTGCAGGGGCAAACGCAGACGAGCAGATTCGCCAGGGGGGGGGGGGGGGGGGTGAGCGTTGGTTTTGGCGCATTTCTCTATCCATCGTGTTGGTGGTAGGAAAAATAAAAACAACTTTCACTCGAATCGCTTCACTTGCCTCGATTTATATTCACGGATCAGCTGATCGAGCAGAGGTGCTTACAGCACGGAGTTGCCGGACAGCGTAGGACAGTCATCGGGTTCCCAGATCGGCCAACCAGTTTGAAAGTTGAGCGCCAACCGGAAAATCGCGCGGGCCCCAAATTTTAAATTTCAAATTTCAAATTTCAAATTAGAGTATTTGGCAATTACAAACAGGAAGAATGGAGGAGGAGGAAAAGCGGGTCTTTGAGAGGAGAACTAGCCTGCAGCGTTCCCCACCACAGTGGCAGACGCCCCGAGGCATTTGGCCCAGGGAGCAGGCAGTTGAGAAGCCGGCCCAGCTAAGCCTTGGTACCGGAACTCCACTTAAGGCGCCCCTTAGAGTGCTGCCAGGACTGACTGTGTCTGCACCAGCAGAAGTCCCTAGCAATCCCTTTGACTTCAGCAGTGCTTCCACAGACAAAAGCGGTACAGGACCAAAGGCCGACGGAGATCTGCGGGCGATCCTGGCTTCGCTGGTAGAAAAGTCTACGGAATTGTCGAAGATGCTGAGGGACGCCCGTTATCTCAACAAGGAGATGAAAGAGTTGGCGCAGAACGTGGTGAGGATGCAAAAGTCCGCGCTTCACAGCTTCGACGTAAAGTTTCAGAGGAAGGAGAGGTTGGAGCGGCGTGATCAGGAGACGCAGTGCTCCCCTCAACACGATGCGCCGAAAAGGAAGCTGGACAAGCCGACGAGGAGCTCGCCGAAGCGGAGAAACAATATGAGTGGCCATCCCACGTCGCAGTCCCACGAACAACCGGCAAGGAAGACCGAAACAGCCAAGGCCCCGTCCGGATGTCATTATCATCGAGCCAAAAGGGGAAATGACTTACGCGGAGATCCTTAACCTCGTCACCCGCAACCAGAGCGAGAAGATGAAGAAGGTCGGCGAGAGTGTGAGCAGAGTGAAGCGCACAGCCAAGGGTGCTCTTCTATTGGAGCTCAAAGACGCCTCGAAGGAGACCGCGCAGCTGCTTCGCGAGGACATAGGCACTGTCCTAGGAGGCAAGGTGGAGGCGCGAGCACTCACCCAGCAGACGAGGCTAGAGATGCTCGACTTGGATGAGACGGCTACCACGGAGGACGTGAGGAAGGCCTTCAGCGAGCAAATGGCGATTACTCTCGATGCGGACGCCATTAAGAGTTTGCGCCCAGGCTTCGGTGGTACCCAGCGGGCTGTTATTTGCCTGCCGGCGACCCTTGCGACGAAGGCGCTATCCGTTGGAAAGGTCAAAGTGGCATGGTCCGTCTGCCGCATACGGGAGCGAAACCTGCCGTTAAAGTGCTTCAGGTGTCTTGAGATCGGCCACGTTGCACTAAATTGCAAAAGCTCTGTGGACAGAAGCGGGTGGTGCTTCCGCTGCGGGTCTGCGGAGCACAAGGTAAGCGACTGCCACAATGAGGCAAAATGCTTCCTTTGTGTCGGAAAGGGCAAGCCCCACACACACGTAGCTAGTAGCCACAGGTGCCCCATGGCACCCAAAGAGAAGGCAAGTCAATACGCTGGACATGGTTAGGTTTTACCAAATAAACCTAAACCATTGCGAGGCTGCCACAGATCTGCTCTCTCAGTCGGTGCGTGAAATGAGATCGGACGTTGCCATAATTAGCGAACCCTACATTTCCCCCGAGGATGGATTCTGGGTCCAAAGCTCCTCAGGCAAAGCAGCAATATGGGCTTGCGGTAAGCCTCCTCTGCGGCCCTCAGTGTGCGTTGAGTTCCGACATTTCGTCAGGGCAAAACTGGGGAACTTATGGATTTACAGCTGCTATCTCCCCCAAGCTTGAGCCGTCATAGCTGCGCTGCGGCGATGGACGAATTGGCCGACGACGCCAGGCACCACAAACCAAATGTGATTGCTGGCGACTTCAATGCTTGGGCCCAGGAGTGGGGCAGCGACATCTCCTGAAGCAGCAGCTCGGACGCCATATACAAGGGACACGCACTGCTTGAGGCCTTCGCTGCGCTGGACGTAGTATTGTTGAATCAGGGGACCGCGAATACCTTCAACAGGGGTGGCTCTGGGTCAGTCATTGACCTTACATTCGCCTCTAGTAGCCTTTCCCCTCTGTCCACCTGGCGCCTGGGGAACCACTATACGGCCAGCGACCACGAGGCAGTGGTGTTCTTGATAGGCGGAGAAGGTGGTTGCAGACTGACCAGGGCAACGAAGACAAGCCGGAGAGCAGCCTACAATCCCGAATCAATGCGGATTCCTAGGTTCTTGGAGGCGCTGAGGCATATGGAGGTCGGAGGCTCAGCTCAACAGATGGTCAACCAGCTTTTGGAGTCCCTACTGCTCGCATGCGATGCCAGTATGAGTCGTAAAAGGCCATTCAAGGGTAAGCAATCGCCGACCTATTGGTGGAACGACGAGATCCAGGAGCTAGAAGGCTGCCTGTCAGCTAGAAGGCGATATCAACGGGCTCGCAGAAGGAGTGGCACTAGCTGGCCAAGGCTACAGGCGGAGTACTGCGGAGCTAGAAAAGCGCTAAAGAACGCTATCAAGGAGAGCAAGAGGGAAATTGCTTCCTGCAGCTTTGCGACTCAGCCGAGAAGGATCCGTGGGGACGTGCCTACAAGACGGTAATGAAGCGAATGCATGGCAGCAACGCGGGGTCGCCGTCTGACCCAGACCAGTTGCGGAAGATTGTTGAGGCATTGTTCCCATCCGGGGCTCACGGTCTTGCCATCAGTGCCGGATTCTGCTGACCAGCGTAGTCCGCTCAGCCATGACCTACGCAGCAGACGTATGGGCGGATGGCATTAAAGTTGCCAGCTACGCTAGGGGCGTAAAAGCCACTCATCGCCTCTGCGCGCTCCGGATCTGCTGCGGCTTTCGGACCATATCCGACGACGCTGCCCTAGTACTGGCGGGTGTCCTACCAATCGACCTTCTGTTGCTTGAGGAGAGGGCCGTGGCCGAAGACATCCGGGCCGGCGCGGCAAGGAGAGACGCGCGCAAGCAGGCCCGTGAACGAAGCCTCAGAGCATGGCAAAGCCGCTGGGACGGCTCTGATAACGGACGGTGGACACACCGCCTGATTCCGGATGTCCGATATTGGATCGGCAGGCGACACGGTGCGGTCAATTTCCATTCCACACAGCTTCTGAGCGGACACGGCTGCTTCAGCCATTACCTTTGGAGGTTCGGCCACGAGGACTCGCCGAACTGCTCGTGGTGTGGCGACGCCACTGAAGACGCTGAGCACATCATTTTTCAATGTGGGCGCTTCTCACTTATTAGGGAGGAGTTGTGGCGAGCCGCCGGCGGGCAGCTCACGCCGAACAACTTGATCGAGGCGATTGTGGAAGACCCCATGGTATGGTCGGCCTGGAGCAACTTTGCAGCCGGCGCCATGAAGGAGCTGCGTAGGTGCGAGCGCCGAAGGAACGAGAGTGGCTAGGAGGAACCATGGTGCATGCGAAGCATTGCTTTGCGGCCGTCCCGCAGAGACCCGGAACTTCCTGCCGGTCTCTCCAACTCAATACAGCTCCCTGTCTAGCTATAGTTAAGTCCCAGGCTTATAAAATTTAATAAAATTAAGAGTTAATACAGAATAAAAAAAAAAACACACACACAGCTGCCTGTCAGCTAGAAGGCGATATCAACGGGCTCGCAGAAGGAGTGGCACTAGCTGGCCAAGGCTACAGGCGGAGTACTGCGGAGCTAGAAAAGCGCTAAAGATCGCTATCAAGGAGAGCAAGAGGGAGTGCTTCCTGCAGCTTTGCGACTCAGCCGAGAAGGATCCGTGGGGACGTGCCTACAAGACGGTAATGAAGCGAATTCATGGCAGCAACGCGGGGTCGCCGTCTGACCCAGACCAGTTGCGGACGATTGTTGAGGCATTGTTCCCATCCGGGGCTCACGGTCTTGCCATCAGTGCCGTCGCACACCAGCCTGCATATTCGGTCGAACCTGTCACGGAGGACGAAACCGTCGCCCTGGCCCAAAGCTTAAAGGCCAAGAAGGCTCCAGGCCCTGATGGAATCCCCAACCGTGCGGTAAAACTGGCGATGGCATACAACCCGCACGAGTTTGCTAAGGCATTCACGCAGTGCCTGCGGGAAGGACTATTTCCGCCGCAGTGGAAGTTGAAACACCTGGTGCTATTGCCAAAGCCAGGAAAGTCGCCGGACGATCCCTCCTCGTTTCGACCGATTTGCTTAATCGACTCGCTGGGGAAGACTCTGGAACAGATTATTGGATAACTAGCTATGACAATTAGTAAACGAATGACAGTACCAAGTTATATTTTTCTTTAAAGATTATTTATGTATTTCTTGATTACTTTTTGCTGCAACACCGGTCCACACACTCAATTCGAGATCACACAAAAGAAAGGGGAAGTGGACACTTCAAGTGTGACCAGACTAACTTTACATAATAATACTTAATATATCGATAGTATTATTTAATAGTATTTAATGTTATTATTTGAATGTGGGAATAGGCGTATTCCAACACGACCCCCTCAAAAATAACATTAATCATCAAAATCATAAAAATAAAAATAAATGTTATCAGCATTAAATCAAAAAGGTAACATTCAATTGTTATTCTAATGTGGTTGGTGTGCATTCTGGGAAGTGTTATGTGATCTAGCATTTGCTCTAAGGATACGGGGAAAACCCAGAAAACCCCGATCAGATCACTTTAAAATTAGATTAACATAAAATTAAATTACTTTAACAATTCATTGGTTCTTTTGGTTCAAATCAAAAAAAAAAAAAATAAAATAAAAAAAAAAATAAAATATGAATTAATGTAATAAATTTGTTAATAAAGCATCATGTTCATGTTTTCCTTAAATTGGAATCATTCTTCTTGTAGTAGTCCTAAATTGTTCCGCAGTTCCGCAAATTTTCCAGCAGGTAGTGGCTTCGTGAAGATGTCAGCAAGTTGGTTGTCTGTATTAATATACTCAAGAGAAATCTCATTAGTTTCTATCTGTTCTCTTGAAAAATGATATTTTATATCAATATGCTTTGCTCTTTTATGACATGAGGGATTATTTGCAATGCTAATACAGCCTTGGTTGTCTTCATAAATTTTAATGGGTTTGTCGAGTTTAAGATAAATACTATTTAGAAGAGACTTTAGCCATAAAGCTTCTCTTACAGCTTCAAATAGCGCCATATATTCAGCTTCAGTTGATGAAGCTGCCACTGAATTTTGTCTTTTTGTATTCCAACAAATTAAATTGGAATCACATAACCCGTTGTACTTTTTCTATCAATCTCATTACTACCCCAATCGGAGTCTACATAGCCAACTAATGTATTTTCAAATGAAGTATTCTTTTTAAATATAAGCTTCATATCAATAGTTCCCTTTAAATATCTAATAACCCTTTTTAAACATTGCCATAACTCAGCATTGTTCTTGCTACTATATCTACTCAAGATATTTACAGCGGCAGCTAAATCTGGTCGTGTACACAGCATTATGTACATTAAACAGCCAATAAGGTTACGACATGGAGCATTGCAGTCTTCATCTGAGTTAAGTAACTCATAATTTAGTTTATATAGTAATGGAGTACTGACTAAATTGCAACTATCCATGTTAAATTTATTTAAAATTCTTATTACATATGCAGCTTGACTCAAATATATTTTGTCTTCAAACATTTCTACTCTGATACCGATAAAATGTTTTATCTGATTTAAGTCAGTCATTCTAAATCTTTCGCTTAAATACTTTTTGAAATTTTTCATTCTATCCATATCCCTTGTCACTATTACTACATCATCAACATTAAATAATACATATATGTTTTTCTTTATTACCCCTCTAACAAGAATATATTTGCAACGATCCACGGGAGAGTTTTCAAAATCGAATTCTTTCAATGCTTGCTCAAATACTTGAAACCAGCATCTAGCTGCTTGTTTGAGCCCATAAATGGCTTTGTTCAGTTTGCATACATGCCCAGCACCGCATGATACGCCCTGAGGAGGCCGCATATATATCTCCTCACTTAATGTACCATTGAGGAAAGCTGATGGACTTTCAAATTAAACTGGACTGCCAATGATAGTACGAACCTAAAACTGGCAATTCTAGCAACGGGAGCAAATTTTTCTTCATAGTCTACTTGGTACTTTTGAGTAAATCCTCTTGCAACCAGTCTAGCTTTGTATTTTATTGGGACTCCTAGTTCATTATATTTAATGGAAAATACCCATCTACTGTCTACAATATTTTTGTTTTCTGGCTTCTTTATAATTGTCCAGGTGTTATTAATTTCATGGGCATTTAACTCTGTATTTATTGCCTCCTCCCAATCAGATTTATCATTCCTAAAATTTATTTCATCAAAAGAATTTGGAACTTCATCAAACATTATATGGGCATTTAATATAAATTTGTTAAAGCTTTTATCATGTTCTTTATAAGACACCTTCGGCTTAGACTTTAACCTCTCACTTTTTCTACTAATTATATTAGTATCCTTATTTTCTTCACGACAATTATCTGGCTGATCAGCTTTTTCACAATCCTTACTCTCATTCGGGATATATAATTCCTTACTATCATTCAGGAAATCAGTTTTTCTTTTCCTACTTTCATTCGGAAAATTCAGCTTTTCGCATTCCTTACTTTCATTCAGGCTTTCACATTCCGTACTTTCATTCGGGAAATTAAACTGATCACATTCCTTACTCCCATTCAGGATTCCACATTCCGTACTATCATTCGGGAAATAAAACTGATCACATTCCTTACTCTCATTCAGGATTCCACATTCCGTACTATCATTCGGGAAATTAAGCTGATCAGATTCCTTACTCTCATTCAGGAATTCTTGTTGACTTCTTTCCTTACTCTCTTTCGGGAAATCTGTTGCAAATCTGTATGCTTGGAATTTGACTACAGGTATATCCAACATACTTGTATATTTAACAACAATTACTCCATTTTTTGATATGGAGACACCACCACAGTCAAACTTAATTGACATCCCTACCTGTTGCAGACGCTTGACAGACATGAGGTTTCCTGCTGCCTCCTTGCAGTAGAGCACATCCTCCAGTGTGATATTGTGTCCATGTGCAGCCGCACAATTCCACGCTTAGTGTCATATAAAAACTCGCCTTCTTTTGCCACAGCGATTTTAATTGGCTGCTCCAATTCGATGCAATCGGCGTACAGCGAGTCATCATTGATCAAATGATTCGTTGCACCAGAATCGAGTATAAAACCGAGTTCATTATTTATTTGATCACTCTTTGTCATTTTCCGCATCATTAATGCGAAGCCGTGGCCCGATGCTGCAAGCTGAGCTTGTTTATTATGTTTATAATTTTCTTTATTTTGATTTAACCTTATAAACTGGTAACAGTCTTTTTTCATGTGCCCTTCTTTGCCACAGTGATTGCATTTAATGTTACTTCTAGCTTTTCCCTTAAATAATATCTTTTGCCGTGTGTTTCTAGATCCAAACGTTTTACGATTATTAAAATTGTTATTATTTCTTACAACTGCCTTCATGACTTTACTACTTGTATCAGTACTGTTGAGTCCAGGAACGTGAGAATTGCGGATAAAACACAATCGCTTATCTTCATAGGTACTTAGGCGTTGGTTGCGTTTTATTTCCTATTTGCAAAAGGAGGTTAATACATTTTATTCTTATATGTAGGTAATATATCTACGCACGCTTCGTCTTTTCTCCCCGCTCTTTCTTCGACTGCTCAAACTAATGTGACCTTCTTGTCTTTTCATAGTGTGGCCATTTTTCTTCTCTCTTTTTTCTTTATGTAGGGTATCTGTGCCCTTGCTTAAAACTAAGTATATATAAGCTAATGTTTCTCGACAACATCCCCACCACCGTGAATCAAGCACGCTCGTGATTCACAATGTGTCTAGCTTTGCCAGCATACAGGTTGGGCGGTGTAGAACTCCAGCCGTCGTCTTTACAGTGGCTGAGCGAACCTGTCCGTCGCGTCCAGGCGTGACTGCTAGAATAACTCCCTTTTTCCATTGAGATCGATGAAGGTTCTTATTACAGATAAGGACAATGTCCATTTCAGCGAGTGGTGGTGATGCCACTTTGTCCGTCTGCATAAGTCTGGTAGGTACTCATTGAGCCACTTGTTCCAAAATGAGTGGGAGATCTGCTGAGCGATGCGCCATTCCTTTCGAGTTGGCTGGTACTTCTCCTCTTGTGGATGTGGTGTCTGGCTAGAATTGGGAGAACCTAAAAGAAAGTGATTAGGGGTTATCGGATCGTCTGTGGGGTTATCCAGAGCAATGTGTGTAAGCGGTCTGGAATTTACTATGTTTTCAGCGTTACACATTAGGCTATACAGTATGTCTTCTTTCAGGTTTTTGTCATGCAGCGCGTGTCCTATGGCCCTCTTCACACTGCGTACCAATCTTTCCCAGCACCCACCTGCATGGGGGTTTAGCGGGGAATTAAACAGCCATTCGATCTGCTTGGTTGACAGCTCGTTCGCTATTCTAATGTGATCGAGGTCCTGTAATTCTCTTTTCAATTCACGCTCAGCTCCCACCAAATTGGTACCATTGGTACCGCGCCATGAAGTTATGCAATACTCGAACCCACGTATCTGTTGTCAGGTCCCTGGCAATTTCCAAATGAATTGCTCTTATTGTAAGGCATCTAAATATGCATATCCAGCGTTTCTCGGTACTCCTTCCTCTTACAACCAGAAACGGTCCCATATAGTCGATTCCAGCATATGAGAATGGGCGTACGTACGGAGAGAGTCTGTCCTTAGGAAGTTGTCCCAATGGCATTTTTGGTGAAGCTCTCTGGATTTTACAAGTCATACAATTTCTAGCTGCACGGCGAACCTCCTGTCGGCAGTGTGGTATATAGTACTTTCTGCGTATTTCTGCAATAATTGTGTTTTCATTCTGGTGTTTCCATAGCTCGTGATAATGTCGCACGATCAATTTTGTAACGTGATGCCCTTGGGGCATTAATATTGGACGCCTGGTTTCTTCTCCAACCGAACATGCGTTATTAATACGCCCATTCATGCGGATCACTCCTCTTCCGTCTATGATCGGAGACAACTTCCACAGCTTGCTGTTCTTTTCGATGCACTGTCCAGTCAATAGCGCCACCCGCTCATCATGAAATGCAACATCCTGTACATTGCGGATCACTATGAGTACAGCTTCTTCAATTTCAGCTACATCAAGGTAGACTTTTCGTTTAATCTTACGATCACACATCCTGTAGACCCAAGCGACAACTCGCATCAGCCTTGTAAATGAAGAGAACCTTTCCAGCAACTCCCTGAATACGATATTGACAGATCCATCTGAATACATCTCATTGATTGATAACGTAAACTTGCTTCTTAGTTCCAGTTCCGTGTCACCAACGTCTGAAGTTCCTAGGTTCCATTGACTTGCGTCCTCTTGAAGGAATTGAGGGCCTCTCAACCAGGAGGTTTCTCGAGTTCCAGATCTGAGTTTGGTGCCAAAGTCTGCCGGGTTATCCTTAGTAGGCACCCAATGCCAATCTTCCAACCTTGTGGCTTCAAGTATCTCGTCAATTCTGTGTCCTACATATGGCTTATATTTTCTGTGATCTGATTTAATCCATGCTAAGACAGTCTTGGAGTCGGACCACATGTGGACACATTTGGGGTTGACGTCGTGACCCTCAAGAATACATTTCCTGAGACGAGTTCCTAGCACTGCCGCCTGTAGCTCGAGCCTGGGTATGGTCGATAGTTTCATTGGGGCACACTTGGTCTTTCCCATTATAAATGCGGACTTCCATCCAGATTTCGTACGTATGCGCCAGTATCCAACTGCTGCATAAGCTGACTCACTCGCATCGCAAAATATGTGTAGTTCAATTGGTTCCCCAAAGAACTCTTCAGCGTAACATCGGGGTATCCTTCTCTTGCATGCTTGGCTTAGGCTGCGCAACCAACATTTCCATTGCTTTATATCGTCGCCCTCAATTGGCTGGTCCCACTCTGTTCGCTTTTGCCATATTGACTGCAGAAGCAGTTTAGCGATCAGGGAATATTCGGCTAGAATTCCAAATGGGTCAAACACAGACATAACCACTCGCAATACTTCTCGCTTAGACGGTATTCCTGATTCTGAAAAGATTGATGCGTCAATTTTGTTAAACGAAAGTGAGAACCCAAATTCGTCGCTGCGTGTACACCAGTACATTCCCAGGACCTTTTGATAATGCGAAGATTCATCCCTATCAAGAGTTATGGGTTCAGCTACTTGTTCGTTACCAAAAACCTTGTTGAAGAATTTCGAATTGGACACAAACTTTCTCAGTTCGAATCCTCCCTTTTTGTGAATGTCAACTATCTCCTTCACGACTCTCACAGCCGATTCTTCGGATGAAAAACAATGCACCAAATCGTCCACATAATGGTTTTTAATAATGGCATTCACCGCATCTGGATACGATTCCTTAAATTCAAGTGCGTTTCTATTTTTCACATATTGAGCAGAGGCCGGTGAACATTTGGCTCCAAAGGTCATGACCTGCATTTCATACTCCTTCATCTCGTCGCCTGGATTCTTCCTCCATAGTATGCGTTGGGCACATCGATCCTCCTTTCGTATTATGACTTGGTGGAACATTTCTGCTATGTCAGCACAGACTCCAATCGGTTTCTGTCTGAACCTCATAAGAATGTCCGTTAGGGATTGATACCCGTCGGGGCCAGTCATGAGCATGGAGTTTAACGACACTCCATCGACTTCTGCAGCCGCGTCGAAAACAATTCTCAACTTGCCGGGCTTGTTAGGATTTAAGACCCCAAAATGAGGCAGGAACCATTATTTTTTCTTGTCCACTTCCAGTTCATTGCTTGTGATATGCCGAATGTATGACTTTTCTTCGTATGCTTCCATCAGGTCGCAGTATTTTCTGTAGTACTCTGGATCATGTATAAATTTTCTTTCCAAAGACAATTGTCTCTTTATTGCCATTTTCTTGCTGTCAGGCAAGACGACGTCATCCACTTTCCATAGTAATCCCGTTTCAAAACGGTCACCAATACGTTTTGTCGTGGTTGATAGCAATCGGTTCGATCTCTCAGTTTCTCGACCTTCTACATGGTTCCATTTCGCACATCCATTTCCGAATTCGTGATGTAGTCTCGCACCAACTGTTCAATGTGCTCGTCATTGTGTTTAACCAGATGTACGGCCTTTACATTACTCATGGGTCCTGATCCTCCGCGACATTTTCCATACGCAACCCATCCCAGATTGGTTAATGCAATGGCTGGCCCAACGTATCCCATAGATCTCATTTGCTTTGGAGCTATCAAATGTAGGTTATCTAGTCCGATTAGTATTTCAGGTCTAGCATTTCTATAGCCTTTCACAGGAATACTCTTTATGTGTGGGTATTGCGAACTTAGCTCAGACATGTTTACGGATTGCTTCGGCAGCCGTAAATCCTTAATAGCCCTTTCTCCGTTTAGTGCATAGACCATGCCTCCACGTTCATCAGATATTCCAATATTTAATCGGCTGACCAATTCCGTTGATGTCTTTTCTCCAAACCATTGCAATGTCAGACTTTCTTTGGGCCCATGTAATCCTAACTCGTCTGCCAGGCTTTCATTTATAAGGGTTACTGCAGAACCTTCATCCAAAAAGGCGTGGCACCTCACTATTTTATTTTTAGCATGAAGATTAACAGGCAATATCTTAAACAAAATCATTGAGCTAGCCTCATGCGTTGCTGTTCCTGTGAACTTTACTTCCTCGCCTGGTTGATTAACTGATTCTGCATGGAGCAAACGGTGAATGCGTTTGGCACATCCATCAAGTCCACATTGGTGATGTCGTCTACATTTTTGACTACGATGGCCGTACTTTAGGCAATTGAAGCATAATTTTCTTTCCCTTACATGCTGCCATTTTTTTTCAAGTTCTAACTGGGCAAATGAGTTACAGTTTTCCAAGTCGCGTTTCCCATTGCAGGCGGAGCACGCCTTCATGGTTACAAGTCCGATGTCGTTTGCATGGAATAGTCTCGACTTCTCCTTCTTTGGCTTGAACGTCGCCTGATCGTCAACCAATCCTGCGTCTTGCACTTCTTCGGCCAATCCCTGAAGCCATAGACTTAAATGACTGATCGATTTTTCATCTCCTAGTTGCTTGGAATGGCGTGCCCACTCCAGTCTCTGTTGCACTGGCAACTTTAAGATTAACTCCTCCATTAATGTTGGGTTTTTTAACTGCTGATGTGCATTAGCTGCTTCTAAGAATGAAGCCAAGTTTTGTACCTTCATTTTGAACTCTACTTATTGTTTCAATCTCCCTTCGCGAATGCTCGGAAATTCTCTAACGCGACTAATCTGACTTTTTACGAGTTTCTCCGGTCTACCAAAATTTTGTTTAAGGGTCTCTAAAACATTTGAAACGTTAGAACTGTGAATAAGCAAACATTCAACGGTCTCCCTAGCCTTGCCCTTTATTGCCTTTTGGAGGCGTAACAAATTTTGCCTGTCACTGTATCCGTACTCTGCAGTGGTCATAGTGAAAGCTTCGTTGAACATTGGCCACTCTTCGGGAGCACCATTAAACTCCGGTAGATCGTACAATTTTCTTTGCGTTTCCTGAGAAGGAACCGGTTGCCTTGGTGATGAGACTGCGTCTGATATCACTGAGGGCTCAGCCGTGGTTGATTGTGGTCCTGGCTCGCCAGTTATCCTTCCACTAATACCAAGGGATCGCAGAAGTATATTAGTTTTTTCCATTTGAATTTGATTCATCCGCAGAACTTCCATTTGGAACTGCTGCATTTGCATTGCATTGGCCCGCTGACCTTCTTGCATTTGGCGCCACATCTCCATCATAACGTTAACATGTTAACGCCATGTGATTGGGCTTCTTTTGATGTGCCGGGCCCGGCCCCCTCCATATTTGAGGCTTCACCTTGCGCGGATTCTCTTTCCACTTTTCCCATCTCAACGTTGTCCTCGTCCATTTCATCCGTTGCCCTTAATTTGCTCATTGCTCTGGTAATCATCACCCGCAGACTAACCTTTCCCCAAATCAACAATCAAATTGGCATTTACCAAACAAACCACAATCCAGAAATTTTCACTCGATTTCATCAGCCAACTGCGCACTCAAGCCTCTAGTTGCTGGCCCGCAAGAACTTCGTTGGTTAGAGCGAGATGGCAGTATGTGCACGATCTCGCATACATACATATAAATGTGCGCTTTTTTCAGCTGCCTGACGTGCGCACCCACGTTGGCCTCCGTGTTCTGCAATGTTTATTATCCACCCACGAGCGAGATGACCGTCTCCTTGTGGGTTCCGTCGCTTCTCCAATGTCCAGTATACTTCAGTGCTTGCACCACGAGTCTTTGCCCGTCTTCATACAAACTCCAAGAACTCTAGCGTCATTGGCTTCCAAGAAGCGAAATAAAAGATGTTGAGTCCAGGAACGTGAGAATTGCGGATAAAACACAATCGCTTATCTTCATAGGTACTTAGGCGTTGGTTGCGTTTTATTTCCTATTTGCAAAAGGAGGTTAATACATTTTATTCTTATATGTAGGTAATATATCTACGCACGCTTCGTCTTTTCTCCCCGCTCTTTCTTCGACTGCTCAAACTAATGTGACCTTCTTGTCTTTTCATAGTGTGGCCATTTTTCTTCTCTCTTTTTTCTTTATGTAGGGTATCTGTGCCCTTGCTTAAAACTAAGTATATATAAGCTAATTTTTCTCGACAAGTACTTTCATTTCTTAATTTGGTCTCGTAGTCGAACAATTTATTTTTTACAAACGCTAATAATAGAGTTTCATCCGACAAAGTTTCGATTGCCGTGATGACACCATTATAGGTTGAAGGTAGAGTCTGCAGCAAATGTGCCATTTTGTCCATCTCATCCATTTTAGCGCCCGCCCCTAACAACTCACTCACTGTTTCATGAAAAATAACAAAATGACTCGAAAGTGTCATTTCAGTTGAGAGTTTGAGTGTTATTAAACGTTTACGTGCAGCTAATTGCGACGCAAGGCTTCTACGCTCATATATTGCGTCTAAATTCTTCAGAATATCACGTGCCGAAATGTCGCCTGCCGCGAAGTTTAGAAATGCGTCGCCTAAATATTGAATTAAAATGCTCTTCGCACATCGCTCTGCCTTTTTCCAATTATCATCTACTTCGTTAGGCATTATGTTATCGACTACTTGGAGCACCTCTAATTCAGCAAACAAAGCTCTGATTCTAAATTTCCATATAGAATATTTCTCGCCACAAAAAGGCTTAATATGTTGCTTATTTCTTTCCATTTTCTATGTATGTATATATTACAAGAACGCACGCGGAACTAATTTTACAACTATTTGTTATTAATTTAATTTATTTAAATTGGCGCGGACTGGGCCCATAACCTATTGGAAAACTAGCTATGACAATTAGTAAACGAATGACAGTACCAAGTTATATTTTTCTTAAAAGATTATTTATGTATTTCTTGATTACTTTTTGCTGCAACACCGGTCCACACACTCAATTCGAGATCACACAAAAGAAAGAGGAAGTGGACACTTCAAGTGTGACCAGACTAACTTTACATAATAATACTTATTATATCGATAGTATTATTTAATAGTATTTAATGTTATTATTTGAATGTGGGAATAGGCGTATTCCAACACAAATAATCCGTAGAAGACTGGACAACGCCGTCGAGGATGCTGGGGGACTTTCACCAAACCAATACGGCTTCAGGAGTGGGAGGTCAACGGTGGACGCCATAGGCAGGGTAGTTGACATAGCCTCCAAGGCAGTGGAGGGAACTTGATGGAAGGGCGGCAAGAAGGAATACTGCCTGGTTGTCACCCTAGACATCAGTAACGCCTTCAATACGGTGAAGTGGGAGTGCATCCTGGACTCACTTAAACGGCGAGGTGTACCCCAATACCTTCAGGCAATCGTAAGGAGCTACTTCGAGGGGAGACTGCTGGAGTATAATACGGCGGCCGGCGCGCAGACTCACGGCATAACGGCAGGCGTTCCCCAAGGATCAGTGATGGGTCCCATCTTATGGAACATTGCCTACGATGGAGTCATGAGATTAGCACTTCCAGGCGGATGTCAGCTAACCTGCTACGCAGATGATGTCGCCCTGACGGTGGTAGCCAAGCACCTGGACGTCGTCGAAGCAAATTGCGACACCGCAATCCAGCTGATTGCAGACTGGCTTCGTTCTGCGGGACTAGAGCTAGCCGCTCATAAAACCGAGGCAGTATTGGTGAGCACCCGTTCGACTGTGGAGACCGCTCACATCAGGGTTGGCGACCAGAGACTATCGTCGAAACGAGCCATTCGGTATCTGGGCGTGATGATCGACACCAGGCTCAGTTTCCGTGAACACCTAAGCTACGTCCAGGAGAAAGCGGCAAACACGAGTCGGGCGCTGTTCCGAATACTGCTGAACACCCGTGGCCCGAAGCAGGAGAGGAGGATTCTGCTGGCTTTCGGACCATATCCGACGACGCTGCCCTAGTACTGGCGGGTGTCCTACCTATCGACCTTCTGGTGCTTGAGGAGAGGGCCGTGGCCGAAGCAAGGAGAGACGCGCGCAAGCAGGCCCGTGAAGGAAGCCTCAGAGCATGGCAAAGCCGCTGGGACGGCTCTGATAACGGACGGTGGACACACCGCCTGATTCCGGATGTTCGATATTGGATCGGCAGGCGACACGGTGCGGTCAATTTCCATTCCACACAGCTTCTGAGCGGACACAGCTGCTTCAGCCATTACCTTTGGAGGTTCGGCCACGAGGACTCGCCGAACTGCTCGTGGTGTGGCGACGCCACTGAAGACGCTGAGCACATCATTTTTCAATGTGGGCGCTTCTCACTTATTAGGGAGGAGTTGTGGCGAGACGCCGGCGGGGAGCTCACGCCGAACAACTTGATCGAGGCGATTGTGGAAGACCCCATGGTATGGTCGGCCTGGAGCAACTTTGCAGCCGGCGCCATGAAGGAGCTGCGTAGGTGCGAGCGCCGAAGGAACGAGAGTGGCTAGGAGGAACCATGGTGCATGCGAAGCATTGCTTTGCGGCCGTCCCGCAGAGACCCGGAACTTCCTGCCGGTCTCTCCAACTCAATACAGCTCCCTGTCAAGCTATAGTTAAGTCCCAGGCTTATAAAATTTAATAAAATTAAGAGTTAATACAGAATAAAAAAAGAAACACACACACACAGCTGCCTCACTAGCTGCCTGTCAGCTAGAAGGCGATATCAACGGGCTCGCAGAAGGAGTGGCACTAGCTGGCCAAGGCTACAGGCGGAGTACTGCGGAGCTAGAAAAGCGCTAAAGAACGCTATCAAGGAGAGCAAGAGGGAGTGCTTCCTGCAGCTTTGCGACTCAGCCGAGAAGGATCCGTGGGGACGTGCCTACAAGACGGTAATGAAGCGAATTCATGGCAGCAACGCGGGGTCGCCGTCTGACCCAGACCAGTTGCGGACGATTGTTGAGGCATTGTTCCCATCCGGGGCTCACGGTCTTGCCATCAGTGCCGTCGCACACCAGCCTGCATATTCGGTCGAACCTGTCACGGAGGACGAAATCGTCGCCCTGGCCCAAAGCCAAGAAGGCCAAGAAGGCTCCAGGCCCTGATGGAATCCCCAACCGTGCGGTAAAACTGGCGATGGCATACAACCCGCACGAGTTTGCTAAGGCATTCACGCAGTGCCTGCGGGAAGGACTATTTCCGCCGCAGTGGAAGTTGCAACACCTGGTGCTATTGCCAAAGCCAGGAAAGCCGCCGGACGATCCCTCCTCGTTTCGACCGATTTGCTTAATCGACTCGCTGGGGAAGACTCTGGAACAGATTATTGGATAACTAGCTATGACAATTAGTAAACGAATGACAGTACCAAGTTATATTTTTCTTTAAAGATTATTTATGTATTTCTTGATTACTTTTTGCTGCAACACCACTCAATTCGAGATCACACAAAAGAAAGAGGAAGTGGACACTTCAAGTGTGACCAGACTAACTTTACATAATAATACTTAATATATCGATAGTATTATTTAATAGTATTTAATGTTATTATTTGAATGTGGGAATAGGCGTATTCCAACACGCCCCCCTCAAAAATAACATTAATCATCAAAATCATAAAAATAAAAATAAATGTTATCAGCATTAAATCAAAAAGGTAACATTCAATTGTTATTCTAATGTGGTTGGTGTGCATTCTGGGAAGTGTTATGTGATCTAGCATTTGCTCTAAGGATACGGGGAAAACCCAGAAAACCCCGATCAGATCACTTTAAAATTAGATTAACATAAAATTAAATAATTTTAAAAATTCTTTGGTTCTTTTGGTTAAAATCAAAAAAAAAAAATAAAATAAAATAAAAATAAAAATCAAATATGAATTAATGTAATAAATTTGTTAATAAAGCATCATGTTCATGTTTTCCTTAAATTGGAATCATTCTTCTTGTAGTAGTCCTAAATTGTTCCGCAGTTCCGCAAATCTTCCAGCAGGTAGTGGCTTCGTGAAGATGTCAGCAAGTTGGTTGTCTGTATTAATATACTCAAGAGAAATCTCATTAGTTTCTATCTGTTCTCTTGAAAAATGATATTTTATATCAATATGCTTTGCTCTTTTATGACATGAGGGATTATTTGCAATGCTAATACAGCCTTGGTTGTCTTCATAAATTTTAATGGGTTTGTCGAGTTTAAGATTAATACTATTTAGAAGAGACTTTAGCCATAAAGCTTCTCTTACAGCTTCAAATAGCGCCATATATTCAGCTTCAGTTGATGAAGTTGCCACTGAATTTTGTCTTTTTGTATTCCAACAAATTAAATTGGAATCACATAACCCGTTGTACTTTTTCTATCAATCTCATTACTACCCCAATCGGAGTCTACATAGCCAACTAATGTATTTTCAAATGATGTATTCTTTTTAAATATAAGCTTCATATCAATAGTTCCCTTTAAATATCTAATAACCCTTTTTAAACATTGCCATAACTCAGCATTGTTCTTGCTACTATATCTACTCAAGATATTTACAGCGGCAGCTAAATCTGGTCGTGTACACAGCATTATGTACATTAAACAGCCAATAAGGTTACGACATGGAGCATTGCAGTCTTCATCTGAGTTAAGTAACTCATAATTTAGTTTATATAGTAATGGAGTACTGACTAAATTGCAACTATCCATGTTAAATTGATTTCAAATTCTTTTTACATATGCAGCTTGACTCAAATATATTTTGTCTTCAAACATTTCTACTCTGATACCGATAAAATGTTTTATCTGATTTAAGTCAGTCATTCTAAATCTTTCGCTTAAATACTTTTTGAAATTTTTCATTCTCTCCACGGGAGAGTTTACAAAATCGAATTCTTTCAATGCTTGCTCAAATACTTGAAACCAGCATCTAGCTGCTTGTTTGAGCCCATAAATGGCTTTGTTCAGTTTGCATACATGCCCAGCACCGCATGATACGCCCTGAGGAGGCCGCATATATATCTCCTCACTTAGGGCTCGCGCACACTATAGCTGAAAGCGGAGCTGAAAGCGGAGCTGAAAGCGGAGCTGAAATCAAAGCTGAAAGCTCAGCTGATCTGAGAGCTTTTCTCAGGCAGAATCAGCTTGCAGGTGCGTACATTGTCGGCTGATCTGATTGCTGAAAGCTGAAAGCCATAGACTCTCTCTCTCTTTAAACGTTACCAAAATGTTGTCGTCGCGCGTGCGTAAATTGTTGCTGTGCGAAAATGTGCAAATGAAAAAACTATTAAATGAAAGGAAAATACGCAGAGAGATTTGGGTGCACGAAATTTTTCGGAATCGCCCGGTACTTGGGGAATTTCACCATATGTATGAGCAGCTTCGAACGTTCCCAATAAAATTTGCCGAATACGCAAGAATGCAGGTGGAGACCTTTGACTATATTTTAAATAAAATTGAATCGCGAATTCAAAAGCAGCAGACATTCCTTCGAGAACCAATTGGACCCAAAGAAAGACTTTTTGTTACATTGCGGTTCGTAAAGGAAGCTTTTTTATTTTTATTGTTTATTTTTCGTTATGTGTATGTATATATATATGTATATGTGTATGTATGCAATTAGATGTATGTATGTGTAATTAGACTATGTATGAAGGTATAATGTATGAAAAGTGTGTAAGGTGTGTAACATAAAAATAATAACAAAAATAAATAATAAAAAATAATAATAAATAAAGAAAGAAAGAAAGGCCTAAAAAAATATATAAATTATGAAAATAAATAAAATTAATCTTCCTCCAAATATTTGAGGACGACATTTTGAATGTCTGTCCTCATCCGTAGTTTTTGGCTTGCTGACAGGGAGCTCGGCAGCAAAGGTATTAAACTTTTGAAAAATAATAAATCGTCTGAGTCTTTGTTATTTGTATTATTTTCAATGTCCATTTCCAAGAGTTTTAATTTTTTATGTTCGGTTTCTATTAGTTCGTTGTCCATGTCTTTTTGTCGTTTGTTATGTCGTTTGGACGGTCCTGGCTTTTCGATGTCATCTTTTGTCAAGGCAATTTCAGTGTCGTACAGTTCAGCACTATATGGCATTGATGTGTCGTCCATTAGTTCGATGTATGTGCCTCCTATATTTCCGTCGGTTTCTCCAGCGAAATCATCCCTCAAAAAGTGCATTAAATTAAAATATTTAAATTTGGAAACGTGAGGCTCTGCTGCTGCTGCTCCTGATGCGAGTCTTGGCACATTTCGCTGGGCCTTGCGGTATTCGTCTTTTAAATACTTAAACTTTTTTTGCACTGCTTCGCTGAAAATAAAAATATGAAATGTTTCAGATATTTGCCGACTGGTATTTCGATGAGAGCACTTGCATTCAGCTTTCGAATAGCGGAAAGCACTTTGCGGAAAATAATTCCAGAAACATGCTCAGCGGTTTGGGAAGAATTAAATTCGAAAAATTCTGGCTCGGATTATTTTAATTATAAAAAATTTTTCTCAATTGTTCTTCAAGGCGTTGCCGATTCTAACTGTAAATTTATTTTTATTGAGTTGGGGTTTAAAGGTAGCCAAAGTGATGGAGGAATATTTGCTGCATCAAGATTACAGCAGGCCATCATTCGAAATGAATTGGACATTCCTTCGGAAGAAGTATTGCCAAATTCAGATATAAAAGCTCCCTTTGTTTTTATTGGAGATGAAGCATATCCGTTAACTAAATATCTAATGAGGCCCTACCCAAGACGTTCATTAACTGAACCACGATCTGTTTTTAATGAAAGACTTTCCTCTGCCCGGCGTTGTGTCGAATGCGCATTTGGCATTTTAACAGAAAAGTGGCGCTTGATGAAAAGAGAAATAGATGTCACTCCAAAAACGGCCATTATTTTAATAAAAGCAATGTGCCTTCTACACAATATAATAATTGATGTTGAAAACATTTACGATTATTTTTATACTTTTGAGGGCGAGACTTCAACTTACAACTCAAACAAAGACCTTTCCAAAAACAATAATAGGTCAAAAAATGAATCTAAAGAGATTAGGGAATCATTATTGTCATTTTTCCTAAATAAAACATAAATCTCATGTTATTATTATTATTTTGTATAATTTTTATTATTATTATTAATCACACTTCTATTTCACACTATTATTGTAAACTTTACTTTACAAAAATGTATCATATATATCATATATAATATCATACGTAAATAAAAAGAACTCAAATACATTTTGCCCCACTGTCTATTCTTCTTTTCTTCTTGCTCATCTTTTTCTCTCCTCAATTAGACGTTTGCATGCATATGTACATACATATACATACATATGTATATATATACATACATATGTATGTACATATGCATATACATACATATGTATGTACATGCACATAAAAAAGGTCAATAATAAAACTTACCTGGTTTTCCCAATTTATTTGCGATCGCCTGCCAGGTTTTTTCGAAAATCAAACGATTCGAATAATTTTTATCACGCTTGTTCCATAAGACCGGGTCCACCGCAATTTCACTCAATAACATTTCACAGTCCATTTTCGTTCAGTACTGAAATCAGCAATCAGCTTGCTGAAAAAACAAACATGCTTGATCGATCAAACAAAGCTGAGCTGATTTTAGAAAGCTTTTTCAGCTTTCAGCTCAGTTCAGTCTGCAATGTGCGCACTTGCACCGGTGCAGTGTATTTGTTTTTTCAGAGCTTATAAATCAGCTATCAGCTCTGCTTTCAGCTCCGCTTTCAGCTATAGTGTGCGAGCCCTTAATGTACCATTGAGGAAAGCTGTTTTAACATCCATCTGATGGACTTTCAAATTCAACTGGACTGCCAATGATAGTACGAACCTAAAACTGGCAATTCTAGCAACGGGAGCAAATTTTTCTTCATAGTCTACTTGGTACTTTTGAGTAAATCCTCTTGCAACCAGTCTAGCTTTGTATTTTATTGGGACTCCTAGTTCATTATATTTAATGGAAAATACCCATCTACTGTCTACAATATTTTTGTTTTCTGGCTTCTTTATAATTGTCCAGGTGTTATTAATTTCATGGGCATTTAACTCTGTATTTATTGCCTCCTCCCAATCAGATTTATCATTCCTAAAATTTATTTCATCAAAAGAATTTGGAACTTCATCAAACATTATATGGGCATTTAATATAAATTTTTTAAAGCTTTTATCATGTTCTTTATAAGACACCTTCCGCTTAGACTTTAACCTCTCACTTTTTCTACTAATTATATTAGTATCCTTATTTTCTTCACGACAATTATCTGGCTGATCAGCTTTTTCACAATCCTTACTCTCATTCGGGATATATAATTCCTTACTATCATTCAGGAAATCAGTTTTTCTTTTCCTACTTTCATTCGGAAAATTCAGCTTTTCGCATTCCTTACTTTCATTCAGGCTTTCACATTCCGTACTTTCATTCGGGAAATTAAACTGATCACATTCCTTACTCTCATTCAGGATTCCACATTCCGTACTATCATTCGGGAAATAAAACTGATCACATTCCTTACTCTCATTCAGGATTCCACATTCCGGACTATCATTCGGGAAATTAAGCTGATCAGATTCCTGACTCTCATTCAGGAATTCTTGTTGACTTCTTTCCTTACTCTCTTTCGGGAAATCTGTTGCAAATTTTACTTCTCTAGAATAAAGCATATTAGTCTCGTCTACGACAACATCTCTTGCAACAATAATTTTTCCTTTAATGACATCCCACAATTTGAGTCCATTTTGTTCATACCCTATCAAGATAGCTTTGAATGATTTTTCATCAAATTTACCTTTTTTAATTTTGTTGTGCACATACACGGTTGAACCGAACACTCTTAAAAACTTTAAATTGGGCTTTCTATTGTGCCACAGCTCATATGGGGTCATTTTACAATCACCAAGTGCTTTGCTTGGAATTCTGTTGATTAGATATGTTGCAGTTAGCACAGCTTCACCCCAAAAACTTTTGTATAATTTTGCACCATTTACCATAGCACGAGCTTTCTCTGTAATGGTTCTTATCATTCGCTCCGAAACACCATTCAACTGAGGTGTATGTGGCACTGTCAAATGATAACTTATTCCTTTATTAACGCAGAACTCACGCATTTCATTCGACAGGTATTCTCTACCGTTGTCAATGTACAAATTGACAATCTTGAAATTAAAATGAGCCTCGCTCTTTGCTACAAAATCTTTAAATCCATTGAATACATCTGATTTATATTTTAACAAATAGGTTACACAATAATGTGTAAATTGATCTACGAAGATCACAAAATAATTTTTATCGTCTAGTGTAACTGGTTTAATGGGGCCACATACATCTGAATGTATTACAAACAAGGGTCGTTTTATATAACTTTTATCTTTAGATTGCTTAAATGGCAACCTAGCCTGTTTCCCATTTAAACATGACTCACAAACTTCATCTGATATTTTTAAAGTAACAAAAAGATTACTGTCATTAAATAAATTATTATTCTTTATTTCAAGCAATTTTGCATTGCTTATATGCCCCAACCTCTCATGCCATAATCGATAATTATTTTTGTTCCTAGAGTGTAGTGTAGATGTGTAGTGCAGTGTAGATGACACTGTATGCTTGGAATTTGACTACAGGTATATCCAACATACTTGTATATTTAACAACAATTACTCCATTTTTTGATATGGAGACACCACCACAGTCAAACTTAATTGACATCCCTACCTGTTGCAGACGCTTGACAGACATGAGGTTTCCTGCTGCCTCCTTGCAGTAGAGCACATCCTCCAGTGTGATATTGTGTCCATGTGCAGCCGCACAATTCCACGCTTAGTGGCATATAAAAACTCGCCTTCTTTTGCCACAGCGATTTTAATTGGCTGCTCCAATTCGATGCAATCGGCGTACAGCGAGTCATCATTGATCAAATGATCCGTTGCACCAGAATCGAGTATAAAACCGAGTTCATTATTTATTTGATCACTCTTTGTCATTTTCCGCAGAATAAAAAAAAAAAAAAAACACACACACACACACACACAACAAGCTTGGAAGAATGCCAGCGGTGTCAAACCTGGCAGAATGCATGCTGGAGTCGGAAGGAAACTGGGCCTCGATTAGATTCATGGCCGTAACTATGGCTACCAAACTGCGTCGCGAAGAAAGAGCACGCAATGCAAGGAGATAAAGGATAAAGGAGATTATTAAGAGAAGAGCCCTACGGGCATCTCCCCCCGGCGAAGTAATATCTCGCGACAGTACCGCCGGGATCCGGGATAGGTGTGGTTGGTTTTAGAGCGGTTAGAGTCCCTCACTTCGGCTTCGGCTGAGTCGGCATGAAGCTTTCCTGTAGTCACACAACAAAAAAAAAAAAAAAAAAAAAAAAAAAACACACACACACGCACTGCATGCTTCATCTGCTCAGCAGCTGGAAAGAAGGAGGTCACGCACCAGGCAGGCACTAAGAACTGCCCAGCCACGCGAAGCGGGGTCGGCAAAACCAGGACGACATGCAGTTGATTCAACTCAACCTGAATCACTGCAGGGCCGCACAGGATCTCCTGACGCCGACTGTGCGCGAGCCTGGCTCTGAGGTGGCACTCCTCAGCGAACCACATAAGGTGGGCAGCAGCAGCGATTGGGCCACGGACCTTACTGGCAAAGCGGCCCTGTGGCTCTGTGGCGTCGACGCGCCACAATTGCGCGACACCAAGTCGGCAGACGGGTTCGTCCGAGGGTATGTAGGCGGCATATGGTTCTACAGCTGCTACCTGGCACCCAGCCTCTCACTGGAGACTTTCAGCCGCATTATGGACGAGCTGAGCTGCGATCTGCGAGGACGGAACAACGTCGTAGTCGGAGGCACCTTCAACGCCTGGGCCCTGGAATGGGGGTCCTCCCGTACAAACGCCAGAGGCCGCACGGTGTTGGAGGCTTTTGCCTCTCTGGACGTCGTCCTTCTGAACGAAGGGTCCCAACACACTTTCAGCAGGGCAGGTGTAGGGTCGATCATCGATCTCACCTATGCCAGCAGCACGCTGGCCCGGCACGCCCGATGGAGGATCAGCGACGTATACACTGCCAGCGACCACGAGGCCATAGTAATGGGCATAGTAATGCACCCTGGGCACCCTTGCCCGATCGAGAGGTACCCCGTTACGGCATGGGAAGGCGTACCGCCAGGACACGCTGAGGGCCCAAGCCTTCGCAAGCGCCCTTGAGAGCAGACGGAGCCAACGATATGGCGACCAAATTGGCGGACGCACTTGAAGGCGCCTGCGACCAGAGCATGCTACCGAGAGGGACGTTCCGGAAGCACAAGGATCCAGTTTTCTGGTGGAGCGAGGCGATTGCGGTTCTCCGTAGAACCTGCCACCGGGCCACAAGGCTGCTCTAGCGAGCCAGAGGCAGCGAGACCTACAAAGCGGCGAGGAAGGATCTGAAGACCGCCATAAGGAACAGCAAGAGGGAATGCTTCCTTAAGCTGTGTGATGCCGCCGAAGAGGACCCCTGGGGAGGCGCGTACAGGTTGGTGGTGAAGAGGCTGAACGCGGGCAGCAAAGCCCCAACAGATCCAGAGGCACTGGAGGGAATAGTCAGCGCACTGTTTCCTCGAGGACGGCAGATCCCTAGCTCCCTGCGGTTCGAGCATAGCCCGAGCGACATCTGCGAGGTTACGGAAGCCGAGGTGTTGCAGGCAGGCAGAAACCTGATCCGGACTCCGGGTCCGGATGCGATCCCCAACAGCGCGCTGAAGCTGGCACTTTTTCTACTCCCGAGGGAAGTTGCTGGCCTTTTCAACAAATGCCTCCAGGAAGGGACGTTCCCCGAGAGGTGGAAAAGGCAACGGCTGCTACTATTAACCAAGCCGGGCAAGACGCCAGGGGTGGCCTCTTCCTACAGGCCCATCTGCCTTCTGGACTCCATGGGAAAGGTTTTCGAAAGGGTGATCGGTGCGAGGCTGAGCGCAGCCATCGAAGCAGCAGGCGGTCTCTCCCAGAACCAATACGGGTTCAGGAAAGGGAGGTCGACGCTCGACGCCATCTTGAGGGTCGACTGGACCCGGACGCTGGAGGCACTGAGGTCCTTCAACATCCCGGGCTACCTACTGAATATAGTGCGCAGCTATTTCAGCAATAGGGTGCTGACAATGGAGACGTGTCAGGGCTCTAGGGCATACGAAGTCTCAGCCGGAGTCCCGCAGGGCTCCGTTTTGGGACCTCTGCTCTGGAACGCCATGTACGACGGGGTCCTACGGCTCCCGATGCCAGCCAACGCTAACCTGGTGGGTTTCGCTGACGACGTCGCAATAGTGGCGGTAGCGAAGGAACTTGCCGCAGTGGAGGAGCTTGCCAACGTCGCTATACAAGCCGTTGAGGCGTGGCTAGCCGCCGCGGGGCTTGAGCTGGCGGCCCAAAAAACGGAGGCGGTCCTGATATCCAGCCGTAAAGTGGTCGAGACCGCCAGAGTGCAGGTTGGTGGGACCGTGATCCAATCGCAGAGGTCCATCAAGTACCTAGGAGTCCTCATCGACACGCGCCTGTCCTTCAAAGAGCGCGGGAGCGCTATCCAGGATGCTGCTAAACACCAGAGGGCCAAAGCAGGCAACGAGGAAACTGCTGACGAGCGTCGTGACGTCGTAGATGCTCTACGCCGCACCGGTGTGGGCAGAAGCCGCGAAGGTGAGGAGCTACATGCGAGGAGTGGAGGCAACGTACAGACTGTGCGCCATTAGGATCGCGTGCTCGTTCCGGACTATCTCAGACGAAGCTGCGTTAGTTATTGCCGGGCAAGTTCCGCTCAGGGAGCTGATAAGGGAGAGGAAGGAGATCCATGATGCCATGATGGACAGTGCAGCCGAGGTACGCTCCAAAGCAGAAATTAAGGACGCCGCCAGAAGGACCAGCATAGGCAGATGGCAGACTCGATGGGACCACTCACCCAAAGGCCGATGGACCCACACCCTCATCAAAAGCATAGCATGCTGGGTTGAAAGGAAGCACGGCCAGGTGGATTTCAACCTTACCCAGGCACTGAGCGGACATGGCTGCTTCCGCGGCTACCTCAAGCGCTTCGGCCACGAGACAGAGGACTGGTGCCCCGAGTGTGGCACAGGCATAGAGGAGGACGCTCGCCACGTCCTCTTCGACTGCCACAGGTTTGACCTCGAGCGTCAGACATTGGAGACAGCAGCAGGGTCTAGGGTCAGCACCGAGACTCTGGTGCCGCTGATGCTGGCAGACCCGAAGGTGTGGGAAGCGGCCGCGGAGTTCGCCTCTAGCGTGATGCGAACGCTTAGGTCCTTGGAGAGAAGGCGGAAGGAGCAGACGGAGTAGGTGTCCACGCCACTGCGAAGCAATGCTTTGCGGCAGTACCGCAGTCCGCGGGGCCCTTAGTCCCAACAGTACTCTTGTCCGTTAAATTAAGTTAAATATAAATTGTATAGTATATATTATAGAGCAAATAAATAAGTATATGAATATAAAAAAAAAAAAAAAACACACACACACACACGTAAGGTGGTGGACATTGCCTCCGGTGCAATTGCCGGCACTCGGTGGAAAGGCGGCGGGAAAGAGTATTGCCTAGTAGTCACTCTAGACATTAAGAACGCGTTCAACACGGCGAGGTGGAGCTGCATCCTAAGGGCGCTGGAGAGTTTCGACGCACCCAGGTACCTGCAGCGGATGGTACAAAGCTACTTTGAGAGAAGGCTGCTTTTGTACGACACGCAGGCTGGCACGGAGAAATACGTGGTATCGGCAGGCGTCCCGCAGGGTTCAGTGCTTGGCCCCACTCTGTGGAACGCAATGTACGACGGCATCTTGCGACTCAGCCTCCCCCACGGAGTACATATGGTGGGTTTTGCAGACGATGTGGCTGTCCTAGTGATGGCAAAAGACCTGTCCGTCGTGGAAACGACCAGACGATAGCGCGCATTCAACAGTGGCTGGACCTGGTCGGGCTCGAACTCACACCCCACAAAACAGAGGCAGTGCTGGTATCCAGCCGGAAGAAAGTCGAGACGGCCAACATCTCAGTGGCAGGTACCCTGGTTTCGTCTAAGCGCGCTATCAAATACCTTGGTGTCCTGGTGGACACACGTCTCTACTTTCGGGAGCACTTGGCCTACATGAGCCCGAAGGCGGTGACCACCAACGGTCCGCTCTCGAGGCTAATGCTTAACACCCGAGGACCGAAGCAATGGCGGCGACAACTGCTAACGAGTGTCACGAGATCGGTGCGGCGCCAATCTGGGCAAAGGCCCTTCAAACAGCGAGCTACGCACGGGGTCTGGTAGCCACGCACCGCCTCTCTTCGATTAGGATCACCAGTGCCTTCCGAACGGTCTCGGACGAGGCAGCACACGTGATCGCGGGCATAGCACCCCTGGAATTCCTGGCGGAGGATCGGTCCACCTAGTACCAGGAAACACATGGCAGAGGAATGGACGTGGCTGCGAAAAGGTAGGTAAGCATGGCGTGCATACAGGAGAGCCTCAGAAGGTGGCAACAGCGCTGGGACACGACCACTAAGGGGCGTTGGACCCACCAGCTTATCCCGTCCATCGACGCGTGGGTAAACAAGAAGCACGGGCAGGTCAACTTTTACCTGACTCAGCTCCTCAGTGGTCACGGCTGCTTCCGAAGCTACCTTCATCGCTTCGGGCACGCGGACTCCGCAGAATGCTCTTGGTGCGGGCACTACGTGGAGGAGGATGCCGAGCATGCGATATTTTCGTGTGGCAGGTTCGCAGCGCAGCGCCAGCGGCTAGAAGAAGCGCTGGGTGGAGCCGTAGTCAAGCAGAGCTTGGTGCCGTGCATGCTCCTGTCCCCGGAAAACTGGGGGGCGACGAGCTACTTCGCGGCGACCATTATGAAGGAACTGCGCGCTGTTGAGCACCAGACAAGAGTCCAGTTAGTCTAAACGAAGCCTGCACATGTGTGAAGCATTGCTTCACGGCCGTACCACACATGTTGGGCTTGTATAGCCTAACCTTTAATATAGTTTGCTTTAAGTATGAACTAAGTTGTAAATACGAGCAATTAAATGGAATTAAAAAAAGAAACACACACACACACACACACACACATGAGAAGAGGAGTATAAACCGTGAATTTTTCGAGTGCGGACGCGCCAAACAGCTGTTCTGCAAGACACAGACAAATCGCGAAAGATACCTGGAAAAAAATACCCGAAATTAGCTCAAGCTCTGGCTGACACCGCGTGCTCACCTGGGAGGATCGAGTCTCACCCCGACTGGCTTCTGATCCGGGCTGCGCGTTGTACTTCCACGGTCGCCCAAAGGAGGCAGGGGCGCTGGGGCCCACCGTGAGTGCTTTGGTCTGCGCTTTTTCACTCACCACTTGGAGATTCCCACCTTTTTTCATCCTTTCTTTCCTTTGGGCCGGTTTTCCCGTTCTTCACTCCAGGCCTCGCAGCTGATCGACTAGGGTACCAGGGCTGTGTGGTGTGGTGTGGTGAAGGGGAACTAGGTGCCAAGCATTCAGCCCTCGACAGAGACCGCTGTGGAAGATAACTGCGCCCACAGCAGCTAGCTTCTGTCAGCGACCGCACCTGAGGGAAGGTACTGCATAACTCCTAGGCGGGATCACTTGCAAACCGCATACACACCTACGCATAAGTTCCATCCCAAATTCACACGCGTGGAGGAATCCCGTGGCCGGGGCGCGGATCCTGAAGGCCCTGAGAGATGTTCCCCCGAATCCTGCTTCGCCGGTGGCACACTTGGCCGACGAAGCAAAATGCGCTACAAGCCACCGAACACCGCCACAAGCAGCTTTAGCACCGCCAATGAAGCAGAGCTCGTTGCACAGCTTTGCCAGTGGGGCCACGCAGGACGGCGGCAAGGGCACTGATACTCCGAAGAGGCCGAGGGACCCCCCTACACCATCGAGTAGCGGGAGAAGAACCCCCCCAAGCGAAGCAGGAACCGCTTACAGGACATAGACGAAATTGGCGCAATTCTGGACGACCTACTCTACCAGATGAACGAGAAGGGCCAGAGGTCGATCAACATGGCCATCAAGAAGATGGTAGCACGCATGAAGGAGCTGAAAGTGGAAGTCAAATCTCACCTGCAGGCGCCTGAGGATAAAAGGGCAGCGCCAGGAGGATGCCAGTGCCATGATCACCCTGCCGGCCCAACTGGCCCTCTACCCAGGATGACCAACCGTGACCCACATCCCACGAAGCCCAGTGCGACTAAGGCGACGCAAACGGCATCAGGAGCCCACAAGAGCGAGGCAACACCCCGAACTGAGGAGAAGAGCGCGCGCGGAAGGCCCCGGCAAGGCCACCAAGCTGACGCCACTCGACAAGAGGAAACCAAGATGCAGTGCGGCAAGGCGGAAGAGGAGTGGAGTGAGGTGAGAGGCAGGCGTGCGAAACGCAAGCAGACAGGCCGATCAGACGCAGTGCTGGTCAAATCCACCGAGGAGACATCATACGCCGACATCCTCAAACTGGTGAAGGTAGCACCAACGCTCCAGATCCTCAAAAACAAGGTTCAGGGCAACAGGAAGACAGCCTCGGGCGAGCTGCTTCTAAGGATGCAACAATCCTCAGACCCCGCCACCCAGGAGCTACAGATGGCCATCCAGGCAGCGCTTGGGGACAAGGCTGCCGTGAAGGCCATGCAGGAGACAGTCGCTGTTGAGGTACTTAACATAGACGAGCTCACGACAGGCGACGAGGTATGTGAGGCCATAGCTGCAGCGATCGACGGCGACTTACCACAAGGAGCAGTGCCGTACATGCGGAAAGCATATGGCGCAACGCAGGTAGCTACGCTGAACCTTCAGCCCGCACTCGCAAAGAAGCTCCTGGAGTTCGGAAAAGTTCGGATCGGCTGGGTTGTCTGCCGCGTGCGGCAACGGATTGCGCCAACCCGCTGCTTCAAGTGCATGGCCTATGGACACACTGCAGCCAGGTGCAGATCCAAGCGGCCTGTGTCAAGCAATGCATGTTACAAATGTGGTGGGGAGGGGCACAAGCACAACCAGTGCAACAACCCGCCAATGTGCATACTATGCGCTGGCAAGCCAGGAGACGTCCGCTCAGCAGCCCACTCGGCCCTCAGCCGCAGCTGCCCTGAGTATAAGAAGGCACTAGCCAAACTGGTTGATGGTTAAGCTCCTGCAGCTCAACCTAAACCACTGCCGAGCTGCTCAGGATCTGTTGGCGCAAACAGTCCTGGAGCAGAAGATCGACATAGCGCTACTCAGCGAGCCCTACGGCAAAAAAAACACGAAGGAGTCTGGCAGCAAAGCTCAGACGGAGCAATCTGGAGCTGTGGCCCACAACCAGGCCAGCTTACCCACAGAGCATCCAGAGTGGGATATGTGAGAGCTAAGCACAGCGGGACTTTTGTCTACAGCTGCTACATAGCACCAAGGTTCACGCAGCAGGAGTATGAGGCGATCATCAGCAACATCGCTAACGACGCACGAGGCAAATCGCCGGGCCTGAAGCGGGCGACTTTAACGCCTGGGCCACGACTTGGGCAGCGCCAAGAACACACCCCGTGGGACATCGCTCCTGGACGAGTTTGCAAGCCTGAACGTCTGTCTCCTCAACACAGGAACCACACCAACGTTCAGCAAAGCAGGGCGGGAGTCTATTATAGACCTCACCTTTGCAAGCCCAGAGCTCGCACGCCACGCGAAGTGGCAAGTGCTGAGTGCTTACACCCATAGCGACCACTTAGCTGTAATGACGGAAACCTTTGCACCCAGGAACACAGCAAGGATACAGCGGTCGCTCCAGGCCGGGTACAAGGAGGAAAGCCTGAGCAGAGCCGCGCTCCTCTCGGCAGCAGAAAACCTAAGCGCCGCCGGGGATGCTGAAGCGTCCGCGCTTGCCGTTTACAGGACCGTCAAAGCGGCCTGTGATGCAGCCATGAAAAAAAGAAAGATCGGAGGAAGCAGGCACCGGCCAGTACCGTGGTGGAATGAGCACATTGCCAAGGCCAGAAGGGAGTGCTGCGTGCCTACCAGCGAGCAAGAGGCTCCGCCCAATTTGGCAGAAATGGCGCGGCATTCAAGGCCAAAAGAAAAGAGCTGAAGGAGGACATCAGAAGCAGCAAACTCAAATGCTTCAAGGAGCTCTGCGATGCGGCCGATGCGGAAGCTTTTGGTGGAGTATACAAACTAGTCATGGGGAGATTAAACAGGTAGCCTATGCCCAAGGATCCGGTACATATGAGAGAGATAGTCGGCACCCTTTTCCCTAGACAACCACCCTTACAAGAGGGAGCTAGGGTAGAAGGAGCTAGCCTGAGGGTCACCACCACCATCATCACTGCCAGAGAAGTACTGGAGGCCACGGGTAAGCTGAAGATCGGGAAAGCGGCAGGCCCAGATGGAGTCCCTAATACAGCACTAAAATGCATAATTAGAGCCCATCCGGAAACATTCGCCACAATGTACACCCAGTGCCTAGCGGAGCGGACAGTCCCACGAGCATGGAAACGGCAAAGGCTTGTTCTGATACCCAAGCCAGGCAAAGAGCTCAACGACCCATCGTCATACCGGCCGCTGTGCATGCTGGATACCATGGGCAAGATTTTCGAGAGGATGGTATGTAACCGACTGGAGGCGGAACTGGCGGAGCGTCGCGGACTTTCCGATCTCCAATTCGGGTTCCGAAAGCAGAGGAGCACCCCCGACGCCATCGAGATGGTGACAAACCTTGCCAGGGAAGCCATGGCAGGAACGCGATGGGCTGGAGGCGAAAAAAAGTACTGCCTAGTATGTACACTAGACGTACGAAACGCCTTCAACTCTGCCAGCTGGAAGAGCATCCTAGAGGCCCTGACCAGGAGGGGTATATCCGAACAAATCACACGGACTCTGCGAAACTATTTTACGGACCGCGTCCTGATCTAAGACACGGAAGAAGGAGCAGAACATCACCAAATCACCGGAGGCGTCCCACAGGGCTCGGTCCTAGGGCCGATACTGTGGAACGTGATGTAGGACGACATCCTGCGGCTTACATTACCGGAAGGGTGCACCCTGGTGGGCTTCGCCGACGACATAGCACTGGTGACAGTGTCGAAACACGTAAGAGACGTAGAGGAGAAAACCAACGTAGCAGTCGGGATGATAGTGGCCTGGCTCGCAGCCAACGGGCTAGCATTGGCGGAGAAGAAGACGGAGGCTGTGCTAATGAGCAGCAGAAAAAAGGTCGAGCAGGCATGCGTGAGAGTCGGTAGCACGATCATCAGGACCAAGCCTGCGCTAAAGTACCTAGGGGTAATGATGGACCAGAGGCTAAACTTCAAGGCCCACCTGGAATACGCCAGCGCAAAAGCGACTGCAGCTACGGCGGCCATAAGCAGGATGATGGCCAATACAGGGGGACCACGGCAGCGTAGCAGGCAGCTCATCGCTGGGGTGGTCACCTCCATAATCTTATATGGATCAGCAGTGTGGGCACCAGCAATGATGGTTTCCACATACAGCAGAGACTGCAGAAGCGCATACCGACGCTGTGCCCTGAGGGTTACATGCTGCTTCCGGACGGTGTGTGAAGACGCCGCACTTATTGTGGCAGGCATGGTCCCACTGGATCTCCTGGCAGCTGAGCGGCAGAGCGGAGTGGAGGTAGCCAGCGAGCGGCGAGAGCGCACTATAGCCCAGTGGCAACGGCGCTGGGACCAAGCGGCAAAAGGGAGGTGGACCAGACGTCTCCTTCCCCAGCTTAGCCCATGGCTGCGAAGAAGTCACGGCCAAATGGACCATTATTTGAGCCAACTGCTGACGGGGCATGGCTGCTTCCCTGTGTGGGATGACCCCACAGCCCGCACCGCGAAGTAATGCCTAGCGGCAGTCCCGCGGGAGCGGACCCACCCCCCCTTCCTAGCCATAATTGTTATTTTATAAATATAAATTGTTTTCGCAAGAATAAAAAAAAAAAAAAAAAAAAAAACACATGAGGAGAAGTGTAGAAGTGTGAACAAGTGCGGACGCGTTTCCTTGGTGCTCCCGGGCGGGCAGCCTATAGCTGCGACATCTGCAGGGAAACGAAACCAGATGGGTAACTACAACAACACTGGAGTCCGTACATACCCAGGAGAATGCCTAAGCATAGGAGTTGCCGCATCCACGAGCTCCGGAGGCCCTTGATGCAGAACGATGACCAAGGCCAGGGGTGAGGGGTGAGAAATTTCCTCTCTGAGAGTGCCCTCAGCGCTCCCACTATCCGTGCCTTCTTCTTTCTTGTTGCATTTACAATTTCTGTAACTTAGGGTCGCTCTCCCGGCACCACTCTCCCTGCAAATGCACTTGTCATGCCAGCTGATCTAGATATCAGCTGCTTAACAGTGTTAGGCAGCGGAGAAACCCGAAAGGTACCACAGGGAAGCTCCGGTACTGTGCGTGGGCAACACCGGAGACGCTCGCTCAACAGCCTACCCGGTCCTCAGCCGCAGCTGTCCCGAGTATAAGAAAGCCCTTTCCCAGCTGCTAGATGGTTAAGCTACTTCAGCTGAACCTCAACCACTGCCAAGCTGCCCAGGACTTGCTAACGCAAACGGTGCTGGAGCAGCAGATCGATGTAGCGCTCCTCAGTGAGCCCTATAAGGAAAGAAGCGAAGCGATCTGGCACCAAAGCACAGACGGCGGTGCGGCAATCTGGAGCTGTGGCCCCCAACCAGGCCAGCACACACATAGAGCGGCTAGGGTGGGTTATGTGAGAGCCAAACATAATGGCACGTACCTATATAGCTGCTACATAGCCCACCGATTCACATAGAGCGAATACGAGGCGGTCCTCAGGGACATAGCCAACGACGCCAAGGACAGATCCCCGGTCATAATAGCGGGCGATTTCAAAGCCTGGGCTACGACCTGGGGCAGTGCCAGGAACACGCCCCGAGGGACAGCGCTATTGGAGGAATTTGCGAGCCTGAACGTCTGTCTCCTGAACGCAGGAAGCACCCCAACATACAGCAAAGCAGGCCGAGTGTCTATCATAGACCTCACCTTTGCAAGCCCGGAGATCGCTCGCCACGCAAAGTGGCAAGTCCTGAGCACGTACACGCACAGCGACCACCTGGCTGTGATGACGGACACAGCCGCCATCTGGAATGCAACAAGGGGGCAACGAGCGCAATTGACTGGCTACAAAGAAGCAACGCTGGATACAGACGCGCTTCTAACAGCAGCAGAGAACCTAGCTGCCGCCGGGGACGCCGAAACAAGCGCGAGATCCATCTCCAGGACCGTCGTAGCGGCATGTGATGCAGCTATGCAGCGAAGGAAGCTAGGAGGAAGTAGACACCGCCCAGTACCATGGTGGAACGAGCACATCGCCCAAGCAAGGACGCAGCGCGACGCGCGTACCAGCGATCCAGAGGTACACCACAGTTTGGGATCAAAGGGGCGGCATTCAAGGCAAACCGGAGAGCCCTTAGAGACGCCATTAGAAGCAGCAAGGCCAAATGCTTCCAGCAGCTCTGTGAGGTGGCAGATGCAGAACCCTTCGCAGGGGCATACAAGTTGGTCATGGGAAAGCTCTGTAGGCAACCCACCCCCAAGTGCCCTGTCCTGCTGAGGGAAATAGTCTGCGCACTCTTCCCCCGGCAACCACCACTCCAGAAGGCAGACAGCGTCGAGGATCAGGCACAGGCGGCCACCACCACCTTCTCGCTGAAGGAGGTGCATGAGGTCACTGCCAAACTGAAGAACGGCAAGGCGGCAGGACCCGACGGAATCCCCAACGCGGCCCTGAAATGCTTGGTCAGTGCCCACCCAGAGGTATTCACACGGATGTACAACCAGTGCATCCAGGAGCGCTACGTACCACTAGCATGGAAAAGCCAGAGACTTGCCCTGGTACCCAAGCCAGGCAAGGACCTAAGCGACCCATCGGCATACCGACCACTATGCATGCTAGATGGTGTGGGTAAGATCTTCAAGAGGCTGGTATGCAACCGACTCGAGGCCGAGCTGACGCAACGGAATGGCCTCTCCACCCTCCAGTTCGGATTCAGGAAGCAGAGGAGCACCATCGACGCCATCCAGATGGTCACGAGCTTGGCCAGAGAAGCCATTGCACGAACGCGATGGGCAGGAGGCTCGAAGGAATACTGCCTAGTGTGCACGCTAGACGTGCGGAACGCCTTCAACTCGGCCAGCTGGAAGAGCATCCTCGATGCACTGGCGAGGAGAGGCACACCCCAATACCTGATCCGGACGCTCCGAAGTTATTTCACGGACCGCGTATTGCTGTACGACACGGAAGATGGAGCAGCACATAATCACCGGTGGCGTTCCACAGGGTCCGGTCCTAGGGCCGATCCTGTGGAATGCGATGTACGACGACATCCTGCGTCTGGAACTACCGGAAGGCTGCACGCTAGTGGGCTTTGCGGACGACATCGAGCTAGTGACGGTAGCAAAGCACATCAGCGGAGCAGAGCAGAGATGCAACGCAGCAGTGGGAAAAATAACATCATGGCTCACAGCGAACGGACTGTCTCTAGCGGAGAAGAAATCGGAGGCTGTACTCCTGAGTAGCAGGAAGGTGGTCGAACAGGCGTGCGTGATGGTTGGCAGCACTGCCATCAGGACCAAGCCCGCCCTAAAATACTTAGGGGTAGTACTCGACCAGCGACTTACATTCAAGGCGCACCTGGAGTACGTAAGCGCGAAGGCAGCCACAGCAACAGCGGCCATCAGAAGGATGATGGCCAACTTTGGAGGGCCAAGACAACGCAGCAGACAGCTCATCGCCGGAGTGGTCACCTCCATAATCCTATATGGATCAGTTGTGTGGGCACCAGCAATGAGGGTGCCGTTATACAGCAGGGACAGCAGAGGCGCATACAGACGCTGCGCCCTCAGGGTTGCATGCTGCTTCCGGACGGTGTCAGAGGACGCCGCACTAGTGGTGGCAGGCATGGTCCCGCTGGACCTCCTGGCGGACGAGCGGCATGGCAGTCGGTAGCGAACGCCGCGAGGGCACTATAGCACGCTGGCAACGTCGATGGGACCAAGCCGAGAATGGAAGATGGACGAGACGGCTAATCCCCCAGCTGAGACCATGGATGCAGCGGAAGAGAGGCCAGATTGACCACTACCTCGGACAACTGCTAACGGGGCATGTCTGCTTCAAGCAATACCTATACCGCTTCAAGCACGCCGATGACCCGTACTGCAGCTACTGCGGGCCAGGAGTAGATGAAGACGCGGAGCACGTCTTCTTTTCCTGTCCCCGCTTTCGTCGGGAACGAGAGATGCTAGGAGAGGCGAGCCCAGGAGTAAGTGCAGACACCCTCACCGAGCGGATGGTAGCCGACGAGCAGACGTGGCACGCGGCTACCAATATGGCAGCAAGCGTCATAAGGGAGCTGCGTAGGCTGGAGCGATGCCGAACCAACTAGAGCCATAGAAGACACCAAGCTCCGCACCGCGAAGTAATGCCTAGCGGCAGTCCCGCGGGAGCGGACCTACCCTCAACATTCCCATTCCAACATTCACATTCCAAACCGGCCCCACCGGCATCCCGCTCTGTTGCAGGGGCACAATCAGTGCGCTCCAGGCAGCAGGGGAAGGGGGGGTGAACCCTTGTTTTTGGCGCCTTCCACTTCCACTTTCCACATTGTTGGTGGAGGGAAAAAAGGAATTTTCACTCAACTTTTCTTCTTTCTTCTTCTTCTCGTCCGGAGCTTCACACACAGCAGCTGATCGCGCCGCCAGACAGGTGATCGCGTAGAGTTGCCACACGGACGGTGCTGCCAGACAGCCCCGATCGACCCAGGGCTGCCAGAGTGTTGGAGAGAGCTGGAGTTGCGCGCCAACGGAGGGAGATTTTAATTTCGAAATTCAAATTCTAAAGTAAACAATAGGAATGGAGGAGGATGAAAAGCTTGCCTTCAGGAAGGGTAGCATGCTCGCCCGATCGCCGGCACCCGAGCCATCTCCATCTCCAGCAGCAGCGGCGCAGAGTCGGGACCTTGACTCTAGGGAGACCCCCAAGAGGGTTCGGGACCCAGCCAGCCCGGGAAGTTCCCAGAGGCAAACGCCGCCTAAAAAGAGCAAGGCCCACCAGGAGGCACCTGCCTTGAGAACCTCTCGGAGCTGGGAAAAATCCTTGATGAGGCTCAGACCAGGATGATGGACAAAAATACGCGCCACATCAACATGGCCACCAGAGCACTGTTCGTGCGCATGAAGGAGCTGCACTCGAACATCATCGAATCGAGCCAAGAGGCTGCAGCGGGGAGAAGCGCGCTGCAGGAAGGGTCCGACGCCCAAGGCCTGTGCCCGAAATGCTCACAGAGCACGCGGAGCGCAGACAAGGAGCAGCAGACAACGACCGTCTGGAGGAAAGATGCCGCAGCGCAAACCGAACCGTGGCGTAAACTTAGCCAGCCATCCGTGGCCGAAGGTCCAATGGGGGAGCCGGGAACCCCACCTACGAGCCCAAGGCAGCGAAAAAGAGCTATCGCAACCAAGAGGACCCTTAAAAAGGCCTCGTTGCGGCCACACGGAGACGTGGCGACGACCAGCGCCATGAGGCAGCCCAAGAGCCCCGGAATCCCGGACAGCGAATGGAGCGTGGTGGCCAAGAGGCCGAGAGCAGCACGCCGCGCTCGCCCAGACGCGGTCATAGTTCAGGCCCCCGGGAAGTCGTACAGCGAGGTTCTGGCAATGGTCACCAGACGACACGACAACCAGCTTTCCGACCTGGGAAGCTGCGTCTCCAAGGTACGCCGCACCATAAACGGCAACCTTCTGCTGGAGGTGGCAAAAGACAGCGTGGAGAGTGCTGAGGGCATGAAAGCCAGCATCGCACGTGTACTCGGCGATGGAGCGTCTGTGCGCGCAATGACGGAAGACTCGAAGGTGGTCATATTGGAGATACGGGACATCGACTCCCTCGCGACGGAGCAGGAGATCTGTGCCGCTCTAGCTCGCCAATTCAACATTGACGAGGCTCGAGTAAGAGTCCGCAGTCTGCGCCGCGGATACGCGGAGTCCCAGCTGGCGGTGGTCAGCTTGCCCTTCTCTCTGGGCCAAGCGGTCCTGAAAGGCGGCAAGGTGAGGATTGGCTGGACCATATGTAGGATCCGGGAAAGAGATGTGCTACCGATGCCTGGAACCCGGCCATATCGTACGGAACTGCAAGAGAACAGTGGACAGGAGTGGCTGCTGCATCAAATGCGGGCAGAAAGGGCACAAAGTTGCCGAATGCAAAAAAGAGCCTGCGTGCTTCATCTGCTCAGCAGCTGGAAAGAAGGAGGTCACGAACCAGGCAGGCACTAAAAACTGCCCAGCCACGCGAAGCGGGGGCGGCAAAACCAGGACGACATGCAGTTGATTCAACTCAACCTGAATCACTGCAGGGCCGCACAGGATCTCCTGACGCAGACGTTGCGCGAGCTTGGCTCTGAGGTGGCACTCCTCAGCGAACCACATAAGGTGGGCAGCAGCAGCGATTGGGCCACGGACCTTACTGGCAAAGCGGCCCTGTGGCTCTGTGGCGTCGACGCGCCACAATTGCGCGACACCAAGTCGGCAGACGGGTTCGTCCGAGGGTATGTAGGCGGCATATGGTTCTACAGCTGCTACCTGGCACCCAGCCTCTCACTGGAGACCTTCAGCCGCATTATGGACGAGCTGAGCTGCGATCTGCGAGGACGGAACAACGTCGTAGTCGGAGGCGACTTCAACGCCTGGGCCCTGGAATGGGGGTCCTCCCGTACAAACGCCAGAGGCCGCACGGTGTTGGAGGCTTTTGCCTCTCTGGACGTCGTCCTTCTGAACGAAGGGTCCCAACAAACTATCAGCAGGGCAGGTGTAGGGTCGATCATCGATCTCACCTATGCCAGCAGCACGCTGGCCCGGCACGCCCGATGGAGGATCAGCGACGTATATACTGCCAGCGACCACGAGGCCATACTATGCACCCTGGGCACCCTTCCCCGATCGAGAGGTACCCCGTTCCGGCATAGGAAGGCGTACCGCCCGGACACGCTGAGGGCCCAAGCCTTCGCAAGCGCCCTTGAGAGCTACTCTGCAAACGATGCAGACGGAGCCAACGATATGGCGACCAAATTGGCGGACGCACTTGAAGGCGCCTGCGACCAGAGCATGCTACCGAGAGGGACGTTCCGAAAGAACAAGGATCCAGTTTTCTGGTGGAGCGAAGCGATTGCGGTTCTCCGTAGAACCTGCCACCGGGCCAGAAGGCTGCTCCAGCGAGCCAGAGGCACACCGCGCTTGGCCCGATGCAGCGAGACCTACAAAGCGGCGAGGAAGGATCTGAAGACCGCCATAAGGAACAGCAAGAGGGAATGCTTCCTTAAGCTGTGTGATGCCGCCGAAGAGGACCCCTGGGAAGGCGCGTACAGGATGGTGGTGAAGAGGCTGAACGCGGGCAGTAAAGCTCCAACAGATCCAGAGGCACTGGAGGGTTTAGTCAGGGCACTGTTTCCTCGAGGACGGCAGATCCCTAGCTCCTGCGGTTCGAGCATAGCCCGAGCGACATCTGCGAGGTTACGGAAGCCGAGGTGTTGCAGGCAGGCAGAAACCTGATACCTAGGAAGGCTCCGGGTCCGGATGCGATCCCCAACAGCGCGTTGAAGCTGGCACTTCTTCTACTCCCGAGGAAAGTTGCGGGCCTTTTCAACAAATGCCTCCAGGAGGGGACGTTCCCCGAGAGGTGGAAAAGGCAACGGCTGCTACTATTAACCAAGCCGGGCAAGCCGCCAGGGGTGGCCTCTTCCTACAGGCCCATCTGCCTTCTGGACTCCATGGGAAAAGTCTTCGAAAGGGTGATCGGTGCGAGGCTGAGCGCAGCCATCGAAGCAGCAGGCGGTCTCTCCCAGAACCAATACGGGTTCAGGAAAGGGATGTCGACGCTGGACGCCATCTTGAGGGTCGTACAAACGGCGGAGGAAGCCATTGCTGGGACTAGGTGGAGAGGCGGAACCAAGTCCTATTGTCTGGTGGTGACACTGGACATAAGGAACGCCCTCAACTCGGCCGACTGGACCCGGACGCTGGAGGCACTGAGGTCCTTCAACATCCCGGGATACCTACTGAATATAGCGCGCAGCTATTTCAGCAATAGGGTGCTGACAATGGACACATGTCAGGGCTCTAGGCCATACGAAGTCTCAGCCGGAGTCCCGCAGGGCTCCGTTTTGGGACCTCTGCTCTGGAACGCCATGTACGACGGGGTCCTACGCCTCCCGATGCCAGCCAACACTAACCTGGTGGGTTTCGCTGACGACGTCGCAATACAAGCCGTCGAGGCGTGGCTAGCCGCCGCGGGGCTGGAACTGGCGGCCCAAAAAACGGAGGCGGTCCTGATATCCAGCCGTAAAGTGGTCGAGACCGCCAGAGTGCAGGTTGGTGGGACCGCGATCGAATCGCAGAGGTCCATCAAGTACCTTGGAGTCCTCATCGACACGCGCCTGTCCTTCAAAGAGAGGAATACGTCCACACGAAGGCCGGTGGGACCGCGGGAGCGCTATCTAGGATGCTGCTAAACACCAGAGGGCCAAAGCAGGCAAAGAGGAAACTGCTGACGAGCGTCGTGACGTCGCAGATGCTCTACGCCGCACCGGTGTGGGCAGAAGCCGCGAAGGTGAGGAGCTACATGCGAGGAGTGGAGGCAACGTACAGACTGTGCGCCATTAGGATCGCGTGCTCGTTCCGGACCATCTCAGACGAAGCCGCGTTAGTCATTGCCGGGCAAGTTCCGCTCAGGGAGCTAATAAGGGAGAGGAAGGAGATCCATGATGCCATGATGGACAGTGCAGCCGAGGTACGCTCCAAAGCAGAAATTAAGGACGCCGCCAGAAGGACCAGCATAGACAGATGGCAGACTCGATGGGACCACTCACCCAAAGGCCGATGGACCCACACCCTCATCCCAAGCATAACATGCTGGGTTGAAAGGAAGCACGGCCAGGTGGATTTCTACCTTACCCAGGCACTGAGCGGACATGGCTGCTTCCGCGGCTACCTCAAGCGCTTCGGCTACGAGACAGAGGACTGGTGCCCCGAGTGTGGCACAGGCATAGAGGAGGACGCTCGCCACGTCCTCTTCGACTGCCACAGGTTTGACCTCGAGCGTCAGACATTGGAGACAGCAGCAGGGTCTAAGGTCAGCACCGAGACTCTGGTGCCGCTGATGCTGGCAGATCCGAAGGTGTGGGAAGCGGCCGCGGAGTTCGCCTCTAGCGTGATGCGAACGCTTAGGTCCTTGGAGAGAAGGCGGAAGGAGCAGACGGAGTAGGTGCCCCTAGTCCCAACATACTCTTGTCCGTTAAATTTAGTTAAATATAAATTGTATAGTATATATTATAGAGCAAATAAATAAGTATATGAATATAAAAAAAAAAAAATAAAAAAAAAAAAAAAACACCGAGGAGGCAGACAGACGCGTTTGAGTGTTTTCCAAGTGCGGTTGTGTTTATCACGAGCTCCAAGTTTTCCGGCAAAAAAATCCGCGCCACGCCTGGCAACTGAAAGGAAAGCTGTTAAGAGCAGGTCACTGAAGCACCGGTACGTACTGCGTATGAAATCGGCCCTCGCCGACCACCCGTTCTGTTGCAGGGGCATATCCAGTGCGCTCCTGCAGGAGGGGGAGAGGGGTGAACTCTTGTTTGGCGCCTTCCGCTATACACATTGTTGGTGGAGTTGTAGCAAAACAATTTTCTCACTCAAATTTTTCTTTCTTTTTCTGTTTACGGTTCTCGCCGGGAGCCTCCCACTCAGCAGCTGATCACTGAGCTGCCAGTCAGGTGATCGCGCAGGGTGGCAACTCGGACGGTGTTGCCGGACAGCCTCGTACGGAACAGGGCTGCCGCAGTGCCGGAGCAGAGTTACGCGCCAAACTAAATTTGAAATTTCAAATTAAAATCGACCCAGAATTAACTGGAACATCGAGCAAAGGAATGGAAGAGGACGAAAACCTGGCTTTCATGAAGGGCAGCAAGCTCGCCCGATCGCCAGCAGCTGCGTCAGCTCCAGGAGCAGAGTTACAGAGCATGGACCCGGACGCCCGGGGAGACCCCTAAGAGGGTACGGGACCCATCCAGCCCAGAGAGTTTGCAAGGAAAAACGCCGCCTAAGAGAAGTAAGGCCTGCCAGGAGGCAACCTGCCTCGAAAACCTCCAAGAGCTGGGAAATATCTTGGATGAAGTCCATAGCAGAACATAGCATCAACATGGCGACGAGAAACATGTTCGTGCGAATGAAGGAGCTTCACACGAGCATCAATGAAGCAAGCCAAACATCAGCAGCGGGAAGAAGCGCCAGGCAGGAAGGCCTCAACGCCGCAGTCCTGTGCTCAAAATGCTCACAGAGCACCAAGAGCATGAGCATGGACAAAGAGCAGCAGACAACGTCAGTCTGGAAGAAGGATGCCTCGGCGCAAACGGAGCCGTGGCGTAGGCTAAGCCAGCCACTGGTGGATCCGGTCCCCCCCCCCTCCCACCATGCGCCCAAGGCAGCCAAAAGGCGCCAACGCAACCAGGAGGCCGCAGAAGAAAGCCCCGTTGCCGCCACAAGAAGACGTGGCGACGCCCAGCGTTATGAGCCAGACTAAGAGCCCCGAGATTCCGGTCAGCGGATGGACGGAGGTGGCCAAGAAGACGAGGGCAGCCAAGAAGCCGGCTAGGAAATCTCACCGCCCGGACGCCGTGGTCGTCGAGGCGAAAGGAAAAACCTACAGCGAGGTGCTGGCCCTGGTTACCCGGAGAGAAGACGGTCAGCTTCAGGACCTGAGTACGAGCGTCAACAAGGTCCGCCGTACCGCAAATGGTAACCTGCTCCTTGAGCTGAACAGAGGCGATAAAGAAAGCGTAACAAGGATTAAGGAGAGCCTCGAATCGGTACTGGATGGAGTAGCGGAGGTACGAGCCCTTTCCGAAGAAGTCCGTCCGTCCGTCCGTCCGTCCGTCCGTCCGTCCGTCCGTCCCCCTTCAGCGCCTAGTGCTCAAAGACTACAAGAGCTAGAGCAACGATGTTTTGGATCCAGACTTCTGTGATATGTCACTGCTACAAAAATATTTCAAAACTTCGCCCCGCCAGCTTCCGCCCCCACAAAGGACGAAAATCTGTGGCATCCACATTTTTAAAGATACGATAAAACCAAAAACGTAGAATCGGAGAGGATGACCATATCTTCTACAGTGCAAAATCTGAACCAGATCGTATAATGATTATAGCCAGAATCAAGAAAACAATTTCATTCTTTCTCGCTCTGTCTCTCTAACACACAGGTTTCATGGTCGGTTTTGTCAATTGCAAATATGAGTTCAAGGATCTCAGAACCTATAAGAGCCAGAGCAACCAAATTTGGTATCCACACTCCTGTGATATCGGACCTTGACCGTTTCGTGTCCAAATTTCGCCACACCCCCTTCCGCCCACGCAAAGGACGAAAATCTTGGGCATCCACAAATCTCAGAGACTATTAAGGCTAGAGTAACCAAATTTGGTATCCGCACTTCTGTTAGATCTCACTACAAAACGTATATCTCAGAATTTCGCCCCACCCCCTTCCGCCCCCACAAAGAACGAAAATCTGTTGCATCCACAATATTACACATTCGAGAAAACTAAAAACGCAGAATCATAGATAATGACCATATCTATCAGATTGCTGAATCTGGATCAGATCAGATCATTTTTATAGCCAATAGGAACAAATCAATTTGCAGTGGCCACGCAGCGCCCGACGTCACGCTCAGACTGATTTTCTGTCTCTCTCGCACGCACTCTTTGTCGTGTGGTTCAATATTAGCAGCGTCTGCCGGAGGAGAGCCATACTGACTTAGTATCGGGTATAACTGTAGAGTTGCGGTGTCCGCAGCAACTCACAACGTTCCAGCTCGTTTTTGTTTTGCTTTGTTTTCTTTTGTTTTCTCTCGGTTAATCTCGATGTTGAGATCTGAAGAACAGAGCGTGAGAGCGTGAGGGAGAGAGCGAAAGACAGCGAGTGTGAATGTAATTTTTATTTACTTTTCGCACACTTTCGCAATGACTTGCAGCAGTGTGGCCCCCGCCCCTGCCACCCTGTCCTACGATAAACCACAATGACGGAGCTAAAACTTGGATTCGAAATTATATTTGGCGCGTGCGGTGCTTGGGTGGTGGAAGGTGGTTCCTAAAGTGTTTACCCGCATGTTGTTTGGCTTGCAATAAACCCTGACCTGGCCGGAGGATGTGTGTGCATTCAGTTCAAACGTTCTTAAAAGCGCAACTAATAAGGATTCAATAGTGTCAAGTCATGTGGAAGTATGACGATTATGGGGTGGTTGAACCGGGGCCCGGCCCTCGATGCCAATCAAGTCTGTCCCAAATGCAGCTGGCAACCCTGGCCAGGCCTCTAAGAGAGCGAGAGCGGCTCTCTTCTCTCTGCGCAACATATTTCCAGTGCAAGAAAGTTTTCTCTTTGCATTTCTTTCATCGAATGAGTGGGAAAAACAACATTTCATTCAGAATCAAAATTCAAGACTCAACGGTGGGGAGGGGAACTGAGACTCTGTCCGGGTCTCTCCATCTCCATATCCGCCTGCGACTACGACTCCGACAGTTGAAAGGATTAGACCAGCTCATGTGTCCCTGAGTGTTTTTTTTTTCCATGGATACGCCACGGCGGGTGAGAATCTCTAAGAGACGCGACCGGCCCGTACCAGTCAACGAACTGGACTACCCCTTCGGGGCTTCCCAGCTAAACTCACCACCACGCACAGCTGCACACCTCATTCCCCGCGGGATTACCGCAAAGTATTACTTCGCGGTGATGGGTTGCCTACGTAGGCACTCTCCTCTACGCGTCGCTCCCTTTCGCATCTTCTCAGATCGCTCTGGATGGCTATTAGGGTGTTGCTAACGCGCTGCCAGTTCTCGTCGGACTCCGTCATGAACGCCATTAGCTCCTCTGGTCGTGGGAAATACTCTGCACTTGAGCGGTACCTCGTGCAGTGGTAGATCACATGCTCCGGATCCTCGCTCTCATTCGAACACTCAGGACACTCGGGAGTATCCTCGTGTTTGAACCTATGTAGATACTTCCTGTATCCTCCGTGACCCGTCAGGAATTGGGTGAGGTGGTAGTTCATCTCTCCGCTTCTCCGCCCTATCCATGACTCCATGTCCGGGACTAGTCTATGGGTCCACCGTCCATTTGTGGCCGTGCCCCATCTTGCCTGCCATTTTTCTATCGACGCCCGCCTTTCCGACGCACGGATGGTCTCTAGCGATGCATTAGTTCGCATCCCTGCGCGCGCTTCATCTACATGCGTCATCTCGAGCGCTAGTATATCCACCGGTATCATGGCCGCGAGGACCAGGGCTGCGTTATCCGACACCGTCCTATATCCAGACACTTCTTCTTAGACTCATGTTGCCGGATAGGGTTGAAGACCACACCGGCGCAGCGTACAGTAGGATCGAGGCCACTACTCTCGCCAGGAGTATGCGACGACCTGCCTTGGGTCCACCAATATTGGGGAGCATCCTTGCGAGTGCTGCCTGCATCCGGGAGGCTTTTTGACTCACGCCTAGGTACCGGATTGACTCCTGCGACTTAATAGTCGCATTACCCACGCGAAACGTCGCGTACTCCACCTTCTTCCGACTCGTGATGAGTACAGCCCCCGTTTTGTGGCCAGCCAGGTCCAATCCCGCGTTTTCCATCCAGTTGGATACGATCCGGATTGCCTCGTTGGCCGTCGCCTCGACATCTCGGAGCTCTTTGGCTACCACGACCAGGGCGAGATCGTCAGCGAAACCGACAAGCGTGCATCCCTGCGTGAGCGGGAGTTTTAGGACGTCGTCGTACATTATGTTCCACAGTAGAGGTCCTAAGACTGATCCCTGTGGAACTCCGGCTGTCACCCTGTAGAGCTTTGGTCCCTCCTTCGTCTTGTACCTCAGTACCCTACCCGACAGGTAGCTGGCTATTATCCGAAGCAGGTAGGTGGGAACTCCAATTCTCCCGAGCGCCTCGTTTATCCGAGACCAGTTCGCTGAGTTAAACGCGTTACGGATATCCAGGGTCACCACCGCGCAGTACTCCTTTGTGCCAAATCTCCATCTTATTCCCTCGATCGCTCTGGATGCAATGTCGGTGACTGCCTTGATGGCGTCGACCGTTGATTTGGCCTTCCGGAATCCGTACTGGGACTCCGATAAGGCCTCCTTCTCCTGGATCACAACTTGCAGTCGGTTGTAGACGATTCTCTCCAGGGTTTTGCCGACCGTATCCAGCAAACATATTGGGCGGTATCCTGATGGTTCCTCCGGGGACTTATTTCCTTTGGGTAGAAGTATTAGCCGCTGCACTTTCCACTGCTCTGGAAACACTCCTTCCCGTAGGCATTTGTTGAACGTGTCAACAAATACTTCTGGTCTGGTGGTTGCTCCAAGCTTCAATGCCTTGTTTGTGATACCGTCCGGTCCTGGTGCCTTTTTATCCCCAATTCTCCTGGTAGCCGCTATCACCTCCTCAACAGAAATCTGTTGCCACAGCTCGGAGTCTTGGCTTGAGACGCTCTCCTCCCTATACGGGTGCTGTGGGAATAGGGCCTCCACGATGCTACGAAGCAGGATCGGGCTGGTCACTTCCGGTGTTGACTGGCTCCTTATCCTCTTGGTGACGACCTTATATGCCATCCCCAAGGGTTGACGTCCGCCTCCTCGCATATCTGCCTGAAGCAGGCTGACTTGCTCTCCTTTATGGCACGTTTAAGGGCTCTTTTCGCTGATCGGAGTTCCTCTCCCCTGGTTTCGAACTCAGGCCGACCTCGTGCTCTCTGGTAGCACCGTCTTGCTCGTAGGCAGGCTTTCCATAGCTGTTTAACCTCCGCATTCCACCAGTAGCAGGGCGCTCCTCTTTTGCAAGGCTTCCTTCTTGGCATTGCCACATCACATACCTCCTCCATGAGCTTCGCCAGTTTCTGAGCCAGGCCCTCTGCCGTTTCTCGCGCAGGGCTCCAGCTGGCGTTGCGCAGATATTCCGTGAAGGTTTCCACATCCAGGTGGTCGCCCTTCCATTTAGGTCCGGTAATTTTGGCTAGCTGTCTTTTCGTTGCTGCTCCGCATTCTAAGTGGATCGCCTGGTGGTCGCTGAACGTAAACTCCTCGCTTACTCTCCACGTAGATCCCCTATGGAGTGAGACGCTCATAAAGGTTGGGTCGATAATGGACCCTCGACCCGCCTTGAAGTAGGTTAGCTTCCTGCCATCGTTTGCGAGTATTACGTCCAAGGACGCAAATTCCTCGAGCAGACACGTGCCTCTGGCGTTGGTTTCCTTACTGCCCCACTCTACGGACCACGCATTAAAGTCTCCCGCTATTATTACGGGGGCTCTTCCGCGCGCGTCTTCCGCTATATGCGCTAGCATACTTTGGAAGCGCGCTAGGTCCCAGCTCGGCGGGGCATAGCAGCTATAGAAGGTTACCTCTCTAAGCCTCGCTCTAACAAATCCTTCGTTGGCTGCGCATATCTCCTGGGGGTGGATTTGTACGGCCCAGATGGCCGCCTTGCCGCAGCTGCTGCTGGTCCAACCGCTTCCTGGTATCGCCCTGAATGGCTCGCAGATGAGCACGACTTCGGTCTTCCTCTCCCTGACTGCTTGTCTCAGGAGAGACTGAGCAGCTTCGCAATGGTTTAAGTTCAGCTGAGTACACCTCATGCTGATCTGTTAGTCAGGGCGTTCCTAAACTGGGGGCATCTACCGCTGCCGGCCACGTGCTTCCAGTCTGCGCTCGTTCCCTTGCAGAGCATGCACTGTGGTTCCAGGCTACAGTTCTTTGCCAGGTGGTTCTCCTTTCCACATCTTCTACACAGCTTGGACCTATCTACTTTGCTACTGCACTGTCGTGCCATATGCCCAAACTCGAGACATCTGAAGCATTTGGTGACGCTGATTCGCTCACGCAGTCTGCATCTTACCCAGCCTACTTTTAGGACTCCTATTTTCAGAGCCTTTTGAGCGCTCTCCGCTGGCAGCCTGATTGTGGCCGTCTGGGTTCCGCCGTATGCCTTTCTCAGCTGAATGTCCTCCGCAGACAGCTCCGCCAATTCCACCTGGCTTCTCAGAGCCTCGCATATATCCTCCGTGGTGGTTATTTCGTCCAGGTCCTTGCACTCTACGGTCACCCGGTGCGACAGGCTACGGACTTCTGCGTGCTCCTTCAGCGTATTGGCTACCAGGCTTTTAAACGTCTCCGTCTCCTCTCCCGACTTGTTGAGCTGTAGGAGTAGCTCTCCTTTTTGGGTCCTCCTGATCCTCGCGACCGCATCACCGAGTCCACGCAGGGTTTCGTCCGTCCTAACCTTGCGCAGTATCTCTGCATAGGACTTTTCACCTTTGGTGGCAATGACGATGGCGTCTGGTCGCGTCTTGTCCGCGAGCACTCCAGTCGGCTTTTGCGGCCTCTTCCTTCTGCGCCGGTTGGTCACCGTCAGAAATGGGGTCTCCTCCGGCTCCTTTCTCTCCCTTTCAGCGTGGGCGTCCTTTTCAACTGCTACTCCTGGTGTGGTCTGGACCTCGACCGCTGCCTTGGTCCTCTTTGTCCGGGGTGTTGGTGCACCTGCCGCCTGTTTCCTCTTAGGCTCCGGGAGAGGTCTGAAAATCGGTGACGTCTGAGAGGACTGGTGGGTCCTGATCACCGCCTTAGCTCCTTCGTCGTGCTGCTGGATAGCAACCAGCTCATACAGCACCCTTATGCTCTCGATCGAGTCCCGCATGGGTTGGTGTATGGATCGCCTCTTGCCATCCTCGAGCATCTCCACTAGCTGCGTGATCTCTCGTCCTAGATCGCGCAGCGCTGTGCTGCCCTGAGCTTTTTGGTGCTGCTCCGGGCCAGGGAGGGCCGGCAGCGGGGCGTCGGTCCGCTCACCAGTGGGCGTTCTCGCCATTTTTTTGCTTTTATTGAAGCCTTCTGAGTCGTTCGTCGTTATGGGTGTGATATTTTTACTCATTTTGTTGGGTCCCAACTCGTAAGCCGTTGTCCTTGTCTGTTGTACAGTCGCGTTATGATCCCATGGTTGTCTATGCAAGCAGGGAGGCCATGCGATGGTTGACTCCCGCCCTTATGGGGTCGGGAGTTCAGAGCCGGATCCGCGTTAGTCAGGAGTGACTCAACTGAGCCTGTACGTCCAATTTAATGGCTACGGAACAAGGAGCGTGCTTAGAGATTTGCCAATTTTTCACGGGACGGGGGCAGAAGCAGCATTAACCTAGCAGCCATTTCGGCGGGGTTTCATTCCGCGTACTAAAGTGCTAGAATGCTGGCTTCCGTCAGCCCTGGGGTCATCAATCCAAAAAAGGGGGGTCCAGTTCCTATCCTAAGACTTTACTGGTCTCCGTCTAAGTCGCCTTCTCGTATTAGCTAGGTGTTTCACAAGTGTGTTAGACCTATCCGGGGGATACCTGGCATGTGCCGGCGGTTACGAGTTGCTTTAGTGCTCTTTAGAGGGAGCAGAACATCCCCGTGTCTTCTTAGTCGCCTCATACGACAAGCTGTGACATGCTGTGGTGGTATTCTACTGCCCGCTCACCACACGGGTGAGTGTGTGTGTGTGTGTGTTTGGCTCTGCCTGAAGGAGACATCATGCCAGATGTGCCCCGAGTCATCCATGTATCATAGAGCATCATATCATGATAATGCCGTCTGATTAAGGACTCTATGGCATAGCTCGCAAATAACTGTTGACACTTTCGGCGTGTCTGATAAAAACCTCTCATTGACGGACACATTGAGAAAATGGACTGAAAAGACCCGATCAAATCTGTTTTTGCTCAACTCGATCTTCGCTCAAGCAAAGACCGATTTTTTTCACTTCTCTTTTGTTCCTGTTTTTCCCTGAGCATCTTGTCGCGAGTGAACGAACAAAGTGTCTTTTGCGTATGTATGCGTGCTTGTACGTGTGATGCGTATGGCAACTATAAATTTTTGTGAATTCTATACGGTTTGACTATTGGAGCTTAAAATGAATCGTGAAAAGCAAAACGAAAATGTTCGATTGCCAATTTTGCAAATAAATATACATATTACAATACAATAGCCCAAAAGATGCGGAAAACATTAATAAATAAACATATTCACGAAAAAAAAACTAAAAACACTTTACTCAGACACTTTTTTGGTTCTGCTCATCTAAAGACACTTTTGCTGTGAGCGCTTGACCAAAGTGTCTTTCTAAGTTGTTATTGTTTCGGGCTCACCCGAAAACCCGAAACACATAACACAAGCGAAGAGACAAAAAGTGTTCTGCTCAGTGAGAGACCGTGTCTTCGTGTTTTTTTTCGGTTTTGTCAGTGACGAGACAGCAAAGGGAAAAAGTGTTGACCGTCGTTTGCGAGCTATGATTTTCCCCCTTATATGCGTAGAGGGTATTTGTAATTTTCGTCAGTTGTTTGTAACAGCAAGAAGAAGCTCGAAAAATATAACCAAGGTATTTAAAGGCTGTATGGGCGAACAGAATATTGATGTAACCAAAAAACTAGCCCCTAAAGACTTGGATAAAATTTCAATGGATAGTCCAGTCCCTCAACTACTAGGGTATATTCACTTCGGGGTGCGTAAATCATTTTTCATGCTTTTGTTGCAAAATGTATTAGCTTTTGTTGATATAGTGGTTGTTGCTATGGTTGTTGCTGTGTCCTCAAGCGTTGCGGGGTCATTGTTGGTGGGGGTTTTGTTGTCGCTACGGGGCCGGCTCTCCAACAGGCGGCTTGGCTTGGCTCGCTAATTATTTGGCTGTCTGGCTGTCTGTCAGGTGTGTTATGTACTCGGATAACGCAGTTAAATAAGTATGTATCTGCACACAGCGATGCACTGCGAGTGTATCGTGTCCCCGGAGTTTCTTGCACGTGTAAATGTAGAGTATGGAAACAAAAACGAGGGGGAACGTTGTGAGTTGCTGCGGACACCGCAACTCTACAGTTATACCCGATACTTAGTCAGTATGGCTCTCCTCCGGCAGACGCCGCTAATATTAAACGACACGACAAAGAGTGCGTGCGAGAGAGACAGAAAATCAGTCTGAGCGTGACGTCGGGCGCTGCGTAGCCAGTGCAAATTGATTTGTTCCTTTTGGGTATAAAAATGATCCGATCTGATCCAGATTCAGCAGTCTGATAGATATGGTCATTATCTATGATTCTGCGTTTTTAGTTTTCTCGAATCTGCAATATTGTGGACGCAACAGATTTTCGTCCTTTGTAGGGGCGGGGCGAAATTCTGAGATATACGTTTATAGGGTTTCTGGATGTCCGGAAACAATTTGTGGCTCTCAACGAGAAATTTCTTGCCCTTGAATCACAGTTTCTTGGGCTCAAACTCTTGAGCGAATCGCCTAGACGGAAAATTCCGCATAATGATACCAATCTCTTGCAACCTAATCCGATTGGTACGCCTGCCTCCCACCTTCATCCATCGGAAGCATTTCCGTGTAGGCATGCCACGCCGTTGTCTGTAAATCCGCCAACGGTGGCTCCGGAGTTCTTTACACCGAGCAATGTGCTTCCTTCGAGCACCCAACTCCCCAACAGCATCAATCCCATCCCTGCAGTTTCTGTGGCCGTCACTTCTGACGCGGTGAGTGCTCCTAGTGCGGGTGTGCTGGTTGCTGACGACGTCTTGCCAATTCCTGCTCCAATTCCTGCTGCAATTCCTACTCCAATTCCTGCTACAGCCATTGCTGCCAATTCCTCCGCCCTTGTACCGAGATCTCTTTTAGGAGTGGCTCCACCATCTCGATCTCGCTCGGGACTTCAACTTAAAGCAGTGGTCCCTCGGAAAGCAATATTTGTTTCTCGTCTTATTCCTGAGGCTACAACGGAGGATGTTAAACAACATCTTGCCGCTAAACTTAACACTTCGCCTGTTGATATAGTTGTGACTAAATTTACATTTAAACATAAGCGCAACATATCATCCTTTAAAATTCTTCTCCCTGATTCTTTACTATCCTGTTCTCTAGAACCGTCAATATGACCTGAGCATACAATTGTGCATGAGTTCCTTCTCAAAGATTCGAACTCAAATCCAAGAATTACCGAACATGCTCCAAAAAACTGATGTACTATTTTTCCATGCACTATCAGAACGTCCTCAGTTTGCTGGGAAAGTTGCGTCAAATTCATACTAATAGCGCGTCCTTTGATTTCGATGCCATCGCGTTTACCGAAACCTGGCTTAACTCCTCTGTCAATGATCATGAAATTTTCATTGATAGTTACACTATTTATAGAATGGACCGCCCATCTTTTGCAGGTGGGGTTCTGATTGCAGTTAAATCTGTTTTCTCATCTGAGTTATTCCCATTCAATAACATTCATGGAATTGAATTTTTTGCAGTCAAAGTTCGTGTTGGCTCCGCATTTTTCTATTTAACCTGCTCTTACATTCCTCCCAGGTCTGATGCTGAGCTTTACTTACACCACCTTTCAGCAATTAATAATGTTGTTTCTACATTAGGGTGCAACGATCGAATTATTGTCATGGGGGACTTTAACCTCCCAATTCTTTCTTGGCTGCCTTGTAATGACGCTAACCTGTTGTTTCCCAATTGCCATAATGACTTTATCAATGGGCTAACGGATATTTCCCTTGTCCAAATTAATGCCGTTAAAAACATTAGGGACAGACTTCTTGACCTCGTTTTTGTTAACGATGGTTCTCTTGCTACGGTATCTAGAGCAAGCCCAATATCTCTCCCTGAAGATCCTTACCATCCAACTTTGTTGATATCATTGGAGTGTACACAATCTGGTGGTGCTGACAGTTCCATGGCTCCTTGTCACATAAAGTGTTTTCGCAAAACAAACTTTATTGATTTAGATCTACATCTCTCGCGTGTTGATTGGTCGTTTCTTTATTCATTACCGAACATAGATGCAACTGTTAACTCGTTTTATAGTTCTATTTACTCCGCCCTTAATACGTTTGTTCCAGATATCACTGTACCTGTATCGTCCAAGCCTCCCTGGTTCTCCAAGTATTTGTCATACTTAAAAAATAATAAATCCCGGCTCTATAAAAAGTACCAGAAGTCGGGCTCCACGTTGGCCTTAGCTCTATACTCCTCCGCTCGCTCTCTGTTCCTTGCCGTCAATAGTCAGTGTTATAATCATTACCTTTCACAATGTAGTAGTAACTTTCGTAGTGATCCTAAAAAATTCTATTCGTTCGATAACTCTAAGCGCAAGTCAAACGTTTTTCCTCCGTCCCTTCATTACCAGAACAAAACAGAAGCTTCTGCTGTTGGTATTGCAAATTTATTCGCTAACTTTTTCCAAACAACAGCATTTTTCTGCCCTTTTTCGAGGAAAGCGTTGTTCTGGAAGGTTTGTCATCTATGGACATATCGTTTTCTGCGGGTCCAGATAAGGTACCAAGTTGCATCTTAAAACACTGTGCCCAGTCCCTTTGCAAGCCCTTGACCTTTCTCTTCAACCTCTCCTTGGAACAGTCTTGTCTCCCAGTAATTTGGAATGAGTCCTACATCATTCCGCTTCACAAAAAAGGTTCAAGATCAAACATTGAAAACTATCGTGGTATCGCAAAGCTTTCCGCCATCCCGAAGCTTCTTGAGTTCCTGGTCACCCGGCAACTGCAACTTCTTTGTTGCAGCTTGATATCTCCGTCGCAACACGGTTTTTTCAGACATCGTTCAACATCGACTAACCTTCTTGAGTTTTCTAACCTAATCCACCGTGGTTTTCAAATTGGTTTGCAGACGGATGTAGTTTTTACGGACTTCAGCAAGGCATTCGATTCTGTGAACCATGCTCTGCTTATTCAAAAGCTCTCTTTATTAGGGTTCCCAACGAATCTTCTAGATTGGATTTTGTCCTATCTCTCTAACCGTACTCAACGTGTTTTGTTTTCTAACGTGTTGTCAAATACTGTTAATGTTACTTCAGGTGTGCCACAGGGAAGTCATCTGGGCCCGCTTCTGTTTATTTTGTTTGTGAACGACCTTCCTCAAGTTATAACATACTCTACTACACTAATGTATGCTGATGATGTCAAAATCTGTCTTTCTTACTCTGATTGGTATTTGCACACACGCCTTCAACTTGATCTAAGTGAACTACTATTGTGGTGTTCAACTAATCTTCTTTTTCTGAACCTTTCCAAATGCAAACTTATGACATTTTACCGTTGCGCTCCTCATTTTGTCTCATATGTTCTAGGAAATCATGTCCTTGAGCGAATTTCGAGTTCAAATGACCTCGGAGTCCTTTTTGGTCATAAGATGTGTTTCAACACCCATATAGCTGCAACTGTAAATAAAGCTAAGGGTGTTTTAGCGTTCATCAAGCGTTGGTCCAAGGAGTTTGACGACCCGTACGTTACGAAACAACTGTACATCTCGTTAGTACGTCCTATATTGGAGTATTGTTCTTGTGTGTGGAGCCCGCAGTATAAAGAGCAGCAGGCTGTTATTGAATCCGTGCAAAAGCAATTTTTAATTTTTGCCCTTCGGAACTTTAACTGGGACTCGGGTAGAATCTTGCCACCCTACCGGTCTAGGCTAAATCTTATTGACCTGCCATCGTTGCACCATCGCAGAATATGCAATGGTGTAATGTAATGACTCCCAAACTCTCTTGGGTCAGATTGACTTGGCCGTTCCATCTAGACCTACCCGTACTTTTAGGGCTATCTGTCTACCCATATGTAGGTCTAATTATGCTGATCATGAACCTTTTAGGGTTTTATGCCATAATTATTGTAGTGTATTGACACTCAGACTTAAGCACGCGTTGTCTTCAAGATTCTCTTTTATTCTATATCCCTTGGATGGTGTGACCGTATATAGATATTAATATAATACCTAACACGCCTCTCCTTAGATGTTTAATATACATGTCATTTACAAATCTATTTTCTTATAACAATTTGATTTGTGTACTTAATCTAATTAGCGTATATAAAATTTATGTGATTTCGTATTTTTCTTTCTTCTTAATCTGTTTATTATTTGTTTCAGTGTTTAATTTGTACATAATTTGATTTCATAATTCCTTTCTTTATATTATTTTATTGTTAAATACGCTTTACTACCTTCCCTGCCTCACGTGGTCTCAACTCTCTCCTGGTGGGTGTTGGTTGAGAAACTATTTGTTCATTGTTGGTTTTGGAATTGTCATCTACTGAACAATTGCTTTCGACATCAGGTGTTTTCGCATTAGGCGATGTATGATTGTTAGTGCTTTGGTTTCTAATTTGATCCAGGTGACGTTTTATTTCTCTGTTATTGTTCGCCAAAATACAACAATACGAACGCGGGCCCAGTTGTTGTTTTACAGTTGCCTGAGTCCAGCTTGCTTTGTTAGGATTTTTGTAGTCCCTAACCATAACTTTTTGACCCTTTAAAAATTCTGTGCTTCGTCTACCTTTGTGATTTACAACACACTCAGTCTGTTTTTTATTTATTATGCTTTCGACCGTAGGTGGTTTTAACAACGAAAATCTTGTTTTTAGTGTACGACCAAAAAATAATTTAGCAGGAGATTCGCCCGTAGTACAATGAATCGTATTTCGGTAATCGATCAAAAATCTATTTAAAATTGTATTAAAATCTTGTCTTTCATTAGCCTTTATGTTTGCATATAGTGATTTCTTAACAGTCTTTACAAAATTTTCTGCTTGACCATTAGTCGCTGGATGTCCTGGAGCAGTAAAAATGTGATTAACACCATTGTTTTTCATAAACGTTTTAAATTCATCAGAAGTAAACTGTCGTCCATTGTCACTAACTAACACGTCTGGTAAACCATATCGACAAAATACTTCTCTAAGCTTGTTGATAGTAAACAATGAAGTTATTTCCTTCGTTTTGAATACTTCTGCCCATTTTGTATAAGAATCTATAATAACCAATAAATGAAAACCTCTAATTGGTCCTGCAAAGTCTAAGTGTACTCGACTCCAAGCCTTTCCTGTGGATTTCCACGGTATTAACAGACTCTTTTCTGGACTTGATTGTAGTTCCTGACAAGGAATACAATCTCGAATTAATTTCTCAATTTCAGAATCCATGCAAGGCCACCACACATAAGAACGTGCTAACATTTTGGTTTTTACTATTCCCAAATGCGATGCATGAAATTCTGCTAAAATAGCTTGTCTCAGTTTGGTTGGAATTACTACTCTGTGTCCCCATAAGATACAATCATATTCCACTGAAAGTTCATTTGTTTTAGAGATGTAGGCAGAAAACTCGCTGCCTTTTAATCTTGTCTTCGAACCAGTGTTAATTGCCTCACAAACTTTTGATAATATTGGGTCACGTCGTGTTTCACGAGCTATTTCTTTGAAGCTAATTTTGAACACCTTTTCGGACTGTATAAAATGTATGTAATTATAGTCTTCGTTTGGTACAGCCGTTTCCCATTGAGGCATTCTTGAGAGTCCATCTGCTATATTTAAGGTCCCTTTTATGTGTTCAACTGTATATTGAAAACCTTACAAAGTCAGTGCCCATCTTTGCATTCGTGCAGAGGCCATCAATGGAAGTCCTTTCAGGTCTCCAAATATGCTTAGTAATGGTTTGTGATCTGTTCGAAGGATGAACTTGTTTCCTAAAAGATACTGTCTTAATTTACTCACACAGAACACTATAGCCAGGGCCTCTTTCTCGATTGTACTGTAATTATGCTCGCTTTTGGATAATGCTTTTGATACAAATGCTATTGGTTTGATATCTTCATTGCATTTATGTGATAAAACACCTGAAACTGCATGACTGCTAGCATCAGTCGTTAATACTAACGGTTGATCTGGGTTGTAGTGAACTAAAACTTGTTCAGAAGTTACTTCTTTCTTTACCTCTTCATATGCACTCTGACATTCGCGTGTCCAATTAAATTTTGTATTTTTCTTTAATAATGCATATAAAGGACTCATTATCTGAGCGAAATTATTGATAAACTTTGAATAATAATTTACCATGCCTATGAAAGCTCTAAGCTGTGATACGTTTTCCGGAGCCGGTGCAAACAATACACTCGCAACTCTATCATTGTTTTTGCTCAGTCCTATCCTGTCAATTGAAAATCCTAGGTAACAAATTTTGGATTTAAAGAACTCACATTTCTTGTCATTTAATTTAAGTCCAACTGATTTCAGTTTTCTAAGTACAGCTTTTAGGTTTGAAATATGTTCTTGAAGATCTCGTCCTGTAACTGTTATGTCATCTTGATAAACCACAACTCCTCGCATACCCTGAAACAACCCTTCCATTGTTTTTTGAAAAATAGCTGCTGCAGTTTTTATACCAAATGGTAAGCGTTTAACTTTCAATAGTCCAATATGTGTGCTCCAAGTACACAAATTTTGAGATTGCTCATCTAAATTTAGCTGATTGTAAGCATTTGACAGGTCAAGTTTTGAATACAGTGTACCCCCTTCAAGCGCTGCAAAAATGTCGTCTATTCGAGGTAGTGGATACTTTACGTCGACTAAAGACCGGTTTAATGTAACCTTATAGTCACCACAAATTCGTATGTCACCGTTTGGTTTTAAAATCGGTACCAAAGGTGTTGCCCATTCAGAACTAACAACTTGCTCTAAAATTCCATCATCTATGAATTTTCGTAACTGCACTTCAATCTTTTCTTTCCATGCTAATGGTACTGACCTAGGCTTGAAAAATATTGGTTTTGCATCTTCTTTTAATAGTAACGATATCGTATTCGTAGTATATGAACCTAAACGAGGCTGAAAAACTTCAGCAAACTCCGATTTAATCTGTTCTGTAATTACAGAATTTGGTTCATTTACGTACACATTGTTCACCTGCATTAACTCAAAATTAAAAGCTCTCAAAAATGTTCTACCTAGCAAAGGTGGACTCACTGCATTGGTTACAACAACAACAATTTGTTTTTTTAGACCTCGATATTCGATCGTTGCATCGTACCCACCAACAACTTTGATTGAATCTCCATTGTAATCTACATATGGAACTAGACATTTTCTAAGTGGTCTGCTGGTATTTAAGCTTTCGTGAAATGTTTTTGGAACCAATGTACACGGTGCACCAGTGTCGCAAGCAATTTTCGTTATGTTTCCATCAATTTTTACAGGTAAATAATATACTCCATTAGTTGAGGTTGTATCAACGCTATCGATAGAAAAGTTATAATTATCATTATCAAAATTATTATCAGAATAGGTGTCATGTTTTGTTTGAGATACATAATTTACGGATTTTTTTGATTTATTTTTACAAATGCTCGCCAAGTGACCTATTTTTCCACAGCTGTGACATTTGCATGCCTTATACTTGCAATTGTTTGAGTTATGATTTCGCCAGCCACAGTGTGTGCATGGCTGCCGCTTCTTTTCTCTGCCAGCGTCGCAGTCGTTTTCGCCGTCGCCGTCACCGTCGCTTCTGCCGCCTCTGTAACTCACGTTTCGGTTGCCCTTGAAATGACTTCTGCCGTTGCTCTTTGCTTGATCTCTGTTCTCGCCTCTTTGCCTCTGCCATTGACTAGTCCCGTTCTTTTGATGCATGTAGTTGACGTTGTGTTCTGTCTTCCTTGTGCTGATCTTCGTCTCCATGATCATCGCCTTCTTGAGTGCATCAGCCAGAGTTAGATTTTCGTCTTCTTCACATATTCTTTCATATATAGGGTTGGGAAGGCTCATCACAAATTGGTTTAATACAAACGCTTCCAGATTTGAGCCAAATTTGCATTCCAATGCCAATTGTTTAACTCGAGCATACCACTCCGCTACAGTCTCATCTTCACTTTTTGTGGACATGTGAAATTTTTTTCTTTCTCTGAATATGAGTGTAGGTGGTGTGTAGTGTGTTTTTAAAATTTCACATAATTCTTTGTATGCTTTTGATACGGGTGATACCGGATTGCACAAACTATGTAGTACAGTGTAAGCCGCTGTACCGATCGACTTCAACAAAACTGCCTTTTTTGTGTTTTCCTCTTTCACATTCAATTCGCACAAATGTATGTCGAATTTTTCCTTCCAAATGCAGAACGTTTCTTGGTGTGGCGAAAACTCAGCAATTGTTGCACTTTGATAGAATGTTGGTGCTTCATTTTTCGTCATGTTGCTATTCATATATTATATGCACTTTTAACATGTGTATGTATATTAATACGTTTTATTTTATCCTCGTCGCCAATTATGTAGTGTATTGACACTCAGACTTAAGCACGCGTTGTCTTCAAGATTCTCTTTTATTCTATATCCCTTGGATGGTGTGACCGTATATAGATATTAATATAATACCTAACAATTATAACTCCCTCTGTCAAACCCTATCCCCTGAACTGTCTCTTAAACTAATTGCATGCAATATTTATAATCATTTAAATTTAGCTAACTTTTAACTTATCTTTTTCCGCCTTTAGTAACGAAGCACCATTATTAACAGATAATTTGTTAATTTAATAAATAAATAAATAAATAAATAGTGAGATCTAACAGAAGTGCGGATACCAAATTTGGTTACTCTAGCCTTAATAGTCTCTGAGATTTGTGGATGCCCCAGATTTTCGTCCTTTGCGGGGGCTGAAGTGGGTGTGGCTAAATTTGGTCACGAGACGGTCAAGGTCCGATATCACAGGAGTGTGGATACCAAATTTGGTTGCTCTGGGTCTCATAGGTTCTGAGATCCTTGAACTCATATTTTGCAATTGGCAAAACCGACCATGAAACCTGTGTGTTAGAGAGAGACAGAGCAAGAAAGAATGAAATTGTTTTCTTGATTCTGGCTATAATAATTATACGATCTGGTTGAGATCTTACATTCTAAAACATATAGTCATCCTCAACGATTCTGCGTTTTTGGTTTTCTCGTATCTTTAAAAATGTGAATGCCCCAGATTTTCGTCCTTTGTGGGGGCGGAAGTGGGCGGGGCGAAGTTTTGAAATATTTTTGTAGCAGTGATATATCACAGAAATCTGGATCCAAAACAACGTTGCTCTAGCTTTTATAGTCTTTGAGCACTAGGCGCTGAAGGGGACGGACAGACGGACAGACGGACGGACGGACAGACAGACAGGGCTCAATCGACTCGGCTATTGATGCTGATCAAGAATATATGTATATACTTTATGGGGTCGGAAATGATTCCTTCTGGACGTTACACACATCCACTTTTACCACAAATATAATATACCCCAATACTCATTTTGAGTATCGGGTATAAAAACTGCTGCCCCGACAACAACCAGTTGATTGTTCTTGTTTTTTTCTTGTTGTTTTATCTCGTTTCTCTAGAGCAACAAGTTTTTTTGTGTTTGTCGTTTCTCGTTTCTCCTTTTTATCAGGACCCACCAGTCCTCTCAGACGTCACCGATTTTCAGAACTCTCCCGGAGCCTAAGAGGAAACAGGCTGCAGGTGCACCAACACCCCGGACAAAGAGGACCAAGGCAGCGGTCGAGGTCCAGACCACACCAGGAGTAGCAGTTGAAAAGGACGCCCACGCTGAAAGGGAGAGAAAGGAGCCGGAGGAGACCCCATTTCTGACGGTAACCAACCGGCGCAGAAGGAAGAGGCCGCAGAAGCCGACTGGAGCGCTCGCGGACAAGACGCGACCAGCCGCCATCGTCATTGCCACCAAAGGTGAAAAGACCTATGCAGAGATACTGCGCAAGGTTAGGACGGACGAAACGCTGCGTGGACTCGGTGATGCGGTCGCCAGGATCAGGAGGACCAAAAAAGGAGAGCTACTTCTACAGCTCAACAAGTCGGGAGAGGAGACGGAGACGTTTAAAAGCCTGGTAGCCAATACGCTGAAGGAGCACGCAGAAGTCCGTAGCCTGTCGCACCGGGTGACCGTAGAGTGCAAGGACCTGGACGAAATAACCACCACGGAGGATATATGCGAGGCTCTGAGAAGCCAGGTGGAATTGGCGGAGCTGTTTGCGGATGACATCCAGCTGAGAAAGGCATACGGCGGAACCCAGACGGCCCCAATCTGGCTGCCAGCGGAGAGCGCTCAAAAGGCTCTGAAAATAGGAGTCCTAAAAGTAGGCTGGGTAAGATGCAGACTGCGTGAGCGAATCAGCGTCACCAAATGCTTCAGATGTCTCGAGTTTGGGCATATGGCACGACAGTGCAGTAGCAAAGTAGATAGGTCCAAGCTGTGTAGAAGATGTGGAAAGGAGAACCACCTGGCAAAGGACTGTAGCCTGGAACCACAGAGCATGCTCTGCAAGGGAACGAGCGCAGACTGGAAGCACGTGGCCGGCAGCGGTAGATGCCCCTGTTTAGGAACGCCCTGACTAAAAGATCAGCATGAGGTGTACCCAGCTGAACTTAAACCATTGCGAAGCTGCTCAGTCTCTCCTGAGACAAGCAGTCAGGGAGAGGAAGACCGAAGTCGTGCTCATCTGCGAGCCATTCAGGGCGATACCAGGAAGCGGTTGGACCAGCAGCAGTTGCGGCAAGGCGGCCATCTGGGCCGTACAAATCCACCCCCAGGACATATGCGCAGCCAACGAAGGATTTGTTAGAGCGAGGCGTAGAGAGGTAACCTTCTATAGCTGCTATGCCCCGCCGAGCTGGGACCTAGCGCGCTTCCAAAGTATGCTAGCGCATATAGCGGAAGACGCGCGCGGAAGAGCTCCCGTAATAATAGCGGGAGACTTTAATGCGTGGTCCGTAGAGTGGGGCAGTAAGGAAACCAACGCCAGAGGCACGTGTCTGCTCGAGGAATTTGCGTCCTTGGACGTAATACTCGCAAACGATGGCAGGAAGCTAACCTACTTCAAGGCGGGTCGAGGGTCCATTATCGACCCAACCTTTATGAGCGTCTCACTCCATAGGGGATCTACGTGGAGAGTAAGCGAGGAGTTTACGTTCAGCGACCACCAGGCGATCCACTTCGAATGCGGAGCAGCAACGAAAAGACAGCTAGCCAAAATTACCGGACCTAAATGGAAGGGCGACCACCTGGATGTGGAAACCTTCACGGAATATCTGCGCAACGCCAGCTGGAGCCCTGCGCGAGAAACGGCAGAGGGCCTGGCTCAGAAACTGGCGAAGCTCATGGAGGAGGTATGTGATGTGGCAATGCCAAGAAGGAAGCCTTGCAAAAGAGGAGCGCCCTGCTACTGGTGGAATGCGGAGGTTAAACAGCTATGGAAAGCCTGCCTACGAGCAAGACGGTGCTACCAGAGAGCACGAGGTCGGCCTGAGTTCGAAACCAGGGGAGAGGAACTCCGATCAGCGAAAAGAGCTTTTAAACGTGCCATAAAGGAGAGCAAGTCAGCCTGCTTCAGGCAGATATGCGAGGAGGCGGACGTCAACCCTTGGGGGACGGCATATAAGGTCGTCACCAAGAGGATAAGGAGCCAGTCAACACCGGAAGTGACCTGCCCGATCCTGCTTCGTAGCATCGTGGAGGCCCTATTCCCACAGCACCCGTATAGGGAGGAGAGCGTCTCGAGCCAAGACTCCGAGCTGTGGCAACAGATTTCTGTTGAGGAGGTGATAGCGGCTACCAGGAGAATTGGGGATAAAAAGGCACCAGGACCGGACGGTATCCCAAACAAGGCATTGAAGCTTGGAGCAACCACCAGACCAGAAGTATTTGTTGACATGTTCAACAAATGCCTACGGGAAGGAGTGTTTCCAGAGCAGTGGAAAGTGCAGCGGCTAATACTTCTACCCAAAGGAAATAAGTCCCCGGAGGCACCATCAGGATACCGCCCAATATGTTTGCTGGATACGGTCGGCAAAACCCTGGAGAGAATCGTCTACAACCGACTGCAAGTTGTGATCCAGGAGTAGGAGGCCTTATCGGAGTCCCAGTACGGATTCCGGAAAGCCAAATCAACGGTCGACGCCATCAAGGCAGTCACCGACATTGCATCCAGAGCGATCGAGGGAATAAGATGGAGATTTGGCACAAAGGAGTACTGCGCGGTGGTGACCCTGGATATACGTAGCGCGTTTATCTCAGCGAACTGGTCTCGGATAAACGAGTCGCTCGGGAGAATTGGAGTTCCCACCTACCTGCTTCGGATAATAGCCAGCTACCTGTCGGGTAGGGTACTGAGGTACAAGACGAAGGAGGGACCAAAGCTCTACAGGGTGACAGCCGGAGTTCCACAGGGATCAGTCTTAGGACCTCTACTGTGGAACATAATGTACGACGACGTCCTGAGACTCCAGCTCACGCAGGGATGCACGCTTGTCGGTTTCGCTGACGATCTCGCCCTGGTCGTGGTAGCCAAAGAGCTCCGAGATGTCGAAGCGACGGCCAACGAGGCAAACCGGATCGTATCCAACTGGATGGAAAACGCGGGATTGGACCTGGCTGGCCACAAAACGGGGGCTGTACTCATCACGAGTCGGAAGAAGGTGGAGTACGCGACGTTTCGCGTGGGTAATGCGACTATTAAGTCGCAGGAGTCAATCCGTGATGCTGGATAACCGATTGAACTACCGGGCCCACATCGAGTACGCGAGTCAAAAAGCCTCCCGGATGCAGGCAGCACTCGCAAGGATGCTCCCCAATACAGGAAGTATCTGTATAGGTTCAAACACGAGGATACTCCCGAGTGTCCTGAGTGTTCGAATGAGAGCGAGGATCCGGAGCATGTGATCTACCACTGCACGAGGTACCGCTCAAGTGCAGAGTATTTCCCACGACCAGAGGAGCTAATGGCGTTCATGACGGAGTCCGACGAGAACTGGCAGCGCGTTAGCAACACCCTAATAACCATCCAGAGCGATCTGAGAAGATGCGAAAGGGAGAGACGCGTAGAGGAGAGTGCCTAACGTAGGCAACCCATCCCCGCGAAGTAATACTTTGCGGTGATCCCGCGGGGAATGAGGTGTGCAGCTGTGCGTGGTGGTGAGTTTAGCTGGGAAGCCCCGAAGGGGTAGTCCAGTTCGTTGACTGGTACGGGCCGGTCGCGTCTCTTAGAGATTCTCACCCGCCGTGGCGTATCCATGGAAAAAAAAAAAAAACACACACACACACAAGCGTTGATTAAAGGGGCGTACCTCCGGTGGTACGGCTTGAGGAGTGTTTGAGTTAATAGATCCTTGATGGCTAAGAGCCTTGTAATATCAGAGAATATCTGTTTTCTGTGTAGATTCCCTTCGAAACAGAACCATTAGATACTTTAAGCCACAAAAAAAGTATCTATGGGGCACTTTGAAACATTTTAAAGCAAATGAAATCAAACAAAAGCATTTAGCCCCATCCCCCCCTCCACACCTTGGCCACATTGGGCAGCTATTTGAAAACTTCAGCATCATTCGGTGGCGGTTTTTATGGCACTTTCCAGCCAACTCTCGGCGGCTTGCCAATTGTTTTGGGCCATGGCCATTGCCACATTGCAGCAGAGAAATTTCAGGGGCCAGAGCCCTGGCCCAACCTCAGATACAAATGGTAATACCCGTCTGTCTGGTAAAGGGGTTGGAGGTTAGTCTGTAACTGGGGCTGACTGCCCAGGGCCATAATGACAATTACAGCATTTTCACACACAAAACTTCTTCAAAAACGAGGGGGAACGTTGTGAGTTGCTGCGGACACCGCAACTCTACAGTTATACCCGATACTAAGTCAGTATGGCTCTCCTCCGGCAGACGCCGCTAATATTAAACGACACGACAAGGAGTTCGTGCGAGAGAGACAGAAAATCTGTCTGAGCGTGACGTCGGGGGCTGCGTAGCCAGTGCAAATTGATTTGTTCCTTTTGGCTATAAAAATAATCTGATCTGATCCAGATTCAGCAATCTGATATATATGATCATTATCTATGATTCTGCGTTTTTAGTTTTCTCGAATGTGCAATATTGTGGATGCAACAGATTTGCGTTCTTTGTGGGGGCGGAAGGGGGTGGGGCGAAATTCTGAGATATACGTTTTATAGTGAGATCTAACAAAAGTGCGGATACCAAATTTGGTTACTCTAGCCTTAATAGTCTCTGAGATTTGTGGATGCCCCAGATTTTCGTCCTTTGCGGGGGCGGAAGGGGGTGTGGCGAAATTTGGACACGAAACGGTCAAGGTCCGATATCACAGGAGTGTGGAGACCCTGAACTGTCTCTTAAACTAATTGCATGCAATATTTATAATCATTTAAATTTAGCTAACTTTTAACTTATCTTTTTCCGCCTTTAGTAACGAAGCACCATTATTAACAGATAATTTGTTAATTTAATAAATAAATAAATAAATAAATAGTGAGATCTAACAGAAGTGCGGATACCAAATTTGGTTACTCTAGCCTTAATAGTCTCTGAGATTTGTGGATGCCCCAGATTTTCGTCCTTTGCGGGGGCGGAAGGGGGTGTGGCGAAATTTGGACACGAAACGGTCAAGGTCCGATATCACAGGAGTGTGGATACCAAATTTGGTTGCTCTGGGTCTCATAGGTTCTGAGATCCTTGAACTCATATTTTGCAATTGGCAAAACCGACCATGAAACCTGTGTGTTAGAGAGAGACAGAGCAAGAAAGAATGAAATTGTTTTCTTGATTCTGGCTATAATAATTATACGATCTGGTTGAGATCTTACATTCTAAAACATATAGTCATCCTCTACGATTCTGCGTTTTTGGTTTTATCGTATCTTTAAAAATGTGAATGCCACAGATTTTCGTCCTTTGTGGGGGCGGAAGTGGGCGGGGCGAAGTTTTGAAATATTTTTGTAGCAGTGACATATCACAGAAATCTGGATCCAAAACAACGTTGCTCTAGCTTTTATAGTCTTTGAGCACTAGGCGCTGAAGGGGACAAACAGACGGACAGACGGACGGACGGACAGACAGACAGGGCTCAATCGACTCGGCTATTGATGCTGATCAAGAATATATGTATATACTTTATGGGGTCGGAAATGATTCCTTCTGGACGTTACACACATCCACTTTTACCACAAATATAATATACCCCAATACTCATTTTGAGTATCGGGTATAAAAACTGCTGCCCCGACAACAACCAGTTGATTGTTCTTGTTTTTTTCTTGTTGTTTTATCTCGTTTCTCTAGAGCAACAAGTTTTTTTGTGTTTGTCGTTTCTCGTTTCTCCTTTTTATCAGGACCCACCAGTCCTCTCAGACGTCACCGATTTTCAGAACTCTCCCGGAGCCTAAGAGGAAACAGGCTGCATGTGCACCAACACCCCGGACAAAGAGGACCAAGGCAGCGGTCGAGGTCCAGACCACACCAGGAGTAGCAGTTGAAAAGGACGCCCACGCTGAAAGGGAGAGAAAGGAGCCGGAGGAGACCCCATTTCTGACGGTAACCAACCGGCGCAGAAGGAAGAGGCCGCAGAAGCCGACTGGAGCGCTCGCGGACAAGACGCGACCAGACGCCATCGTCATTGCCACCAAAGGTGAAAAGACCTATGCAGAGATACTGCGCAAGGTTAGGACGGACGAAACCCTGCGTGGACTCGGTGATGCGGTCGCCAGGATCAGGAGGAATAAAAAAGGAGAGCTACTTCTACAGCTCAACAAGTCGGGAGAGGAGACGGAGACGTTTAAAAGCCTGGTAGCCAATACGCTGAAGGAGCACGCAGAAGTCCGTAGCCTGTCGCACCGGGTGACCGTAGAGTGCAAGGACCTGGACGAAATAACCACCACGGAGGATATATGCGAGGCTCTGAGAAGCCAGGTGGAATTGGCGGAGCTGTTTGCGGATGACATCCAGCTGAGAAAGGCATACGGCGGAACCCAGACGGCCCCAATCTGGCTGCCAGCGGAGAGCGCTCAAAAGGCTCTGAAAATAGGAGTCCTAAAAGTAGGCTGGGTAAGATGCAGACTGCGTGAGCGAATCAGCGTCACCAAATGCTTCAGATGTCTCGAGTTTGGGCATATGGCACGACAGTGCAGTAGCAAAGTAGATAGGTCCAAGCTGTGTAGAAGATGTGGAAAGGAGAACCACCTGGCAAAGGACTGTAGCCTGGAACCACAGAGCATGCTCTGCAAGGGAACGAGCGCAGACTGGAAGCACGTGGCCGGCAGCGGTAGATGCCCCTGTTTAGGAACGCCCTGACTAAAAGATCAGCATGAGGTGTACCCAGCTGAACTTAAACCATTGCGAAGCTGCTCAGTCTCTCCTGAGACAAGCAGTCAGGGAGAGGAAGACCGAAGTCGTGCTCATCTGCGAGCCATTCAGGGCGATACCAGGAAGCGGTTGGACCAGCAGCAGTTGCGGCAAGGCGGCCATCTGGGCCGTACAAATCCACCCCCAGGACATATGCGCAGCCAACGAAGGATTTGTTAGAGCGAGGCTTAGAGAGGTAACCTTCTATAGCTGCTATGCCCCGCCGAGCTGGGACCTAGCGCGCTTCCAAAGTATGCTAGCGCATATAGCGGAAGACGCGCGCGGAAGAGCTCCCGTAATAATAGCGGGAGACTTTAATGCGTGGTCCGTAGAGTGGGGCAGTAAGGAAACCAACGCCAGAGGCACGTGTCTGCTCGAGGAATTTGCGTCCTTGGACGTAATACTCGCAAACGATGGCAGGAAGCTAACCTACTTCAAGGCGGGTCGAGGGTCCATTATCGACCCAACCTTTATGAGCGTCTCACTCCATAGGGGATCTACGTGGAGAGTAAGCGAGGAGTTTACGTTCAGCGACCACCAGGCGATCCACTTCGAATGCGGAGCAGCAACGAAAAGACAGCTAGCCAAAATTACCGGACCTAAATGGAAGGGCGACCACCTGGATGTGGAAACCTTCACGGAATATCTGCGCAACGCCAGCTGGAGCCCTGCGCGAGAAACGGCAGAGGGCCTGGCTCAGAAACTGGCGAAGCTCATGGAGGAGGTATGTGATGTGGCAATGCCAAGAAGGAAGCCTTGCAAAAGAGGAGCGCCCTGCTACTGGTGGAATGCGGAGGTTAACCAGCTAAGGAAAGCCTGCCTACGAGCCAGACGGTGCTACCAGAGAGCACGAGGTCGGCCTGAGTTCGAAACCAGGGGAGAGGAACTCCGATCAGCGAAAAGAGCCCTTAAACGTGCCATAAAGGAGAGCAAGTCAGCCTGCTTCAGGCAGATATGCGAGGAGGCGGACGTCAACCCTTGGGGGACGGCATATAAGGTCGTCACCAAGAGGATAAGGAGCCAGTCAACACCGGAAGTGACCTGCCCGATCCTGCTTCGTAGCATCGTGGAGGCCCTATTCCCACAGCACCCGTATAGGGAGGAGAGCGTCTCGAGCCAAGACTCCGGGCTGTGGCAACAGATTTCTGTTGAGGTGGTGATAGCGGCTACCAGGAGAATTGGGGATAAAAATGCACCAGGACCGGACGGTATCCCAAACAAGGCATTGAAGCTTGGAGCAACCACCAGACCAGAAGTATTTGTTGACATGTTCAACAAATGCCTACGGGAAGGAGTGTTTCCAGAGCAGTGGAAAGTGCAGCGGCTAATACTTCTACCCAAAGGAAATAAGTCCCCGGAGGCACCATCAGGATACCGCCCAATATGTTTGCTGGATACGGTCGGCAAAACCCTGGAGAGAATCGTCTACAACCGACTGCAAGTTGTGATCCAGGAGAAGGAGGCCTTATCGGAGTCACAGTACGGATTCCGGAAGGCCAAATCAACGGTCGACGCCATCAAGGCAGTCACCGACATTGCATCCAGAGCGATCGAGGGAATAAGATGGAGATTTGGCACAAAGGAGTACTGCGCGGTGGTGACCCTGGATATCCGTAGCGCGTTTAACTCAGCGAACTGGTCTCGGATAAACGAGTCGCTCGGGAGAATTGGAGTTCCCACCTACCTGCTTCGGATAATAGCCAGCTACCTGTCGGGTAGGGTACTGAGGTACAAGACGAAGGAGGGACCAAAGCTCTACAGGGTGACAGCCGGAGTTCCACAGGGATCAGTCTTAGGACCTCTACTGTGGAACATAATGTACGACGACGTCCTGAGACTCCCGCTCACGCAGGGATGCACGCTTGTCGGTTTCGCTGACGATCTCGCCCTGGTCGTGGTAGCCAAAGAGCTCCGAGATGTCGAAGCGACGGCCAACGAGGCAATCCGGATCGTATCCAACTGGATGGAAAACGCGGGATTGGACCTGGCTGGCCACAAAACGGGGGCTGTACTCATCACGAGTCGGAAGAAGGTGGAGTACGCGACGTTTCGCGTGGGTAATGCGACTATTAAGTCGCAGGAGTCAATCCGTGATGCTGGATAACCGATTGAACTACCGGGCCCACATCGAGTACGCGAGTCAAAAAGCCTCCCGGATGCAGGCAGCACTCGCAAGGATGCTCCCCAATACAGGAAGTATCTGTATAGGTTCAAACACGAGGATACTCCCGAGTGTCCTGAGTGTTCGAATGAGAGCGAGGATCCGGAGCATGTGATCTACCACTGCACGAGGTACCGCTCAAGTGCAGAGTATTTCCCACGACCAGAGGAGCTAATGGCGTTCATGACGGAGTCCGACGAGAACTGGCAGCGCGTTAGCAACACCCTAATAACCATCCAGAGCGATCTGAGAAGATGCGAAAGGGAGAGACGCGTAGAGGAGAGTGCCTAACGTAGGCAACCCATCCCGCGAAGTAATACTTTGCGGTGATCCCGCGGGGAATGAGGTGTGCAGCTGTGCGTGGTGGTGAGTTTAGCTGGGAAGCCCGAAGGGGTAGTCCAGTTCGTTGACTGGTACGGGCCGGTCGCGTCTCTTAGAGATTCTCACCCGCCGTGGCGTATCCATGGAAAAAAAAAAAAACACACACAAGCGTTGATTAAAGGGGCGTACCTCCGGTGGTACGGCTTGAGGAGTGTTTGAGTTAATAGATCCTTGATGGCTAAGAGCCTTGTAATATCAGAGAATATCTGTTTTCTGTGTAGATTCCCTTCGAAACAGAACCATTAGATACTTTAAGCCACAAAAAAAGTATCTATGGGGCACTTTGAAACATTTTAAAGCAAATGAAATCAAACAAAAGCATTTAGCCCCATCCCCCCTCCACACCTTGGCCACATTGGGCAGCTATTTGAAAACTTCAGCATCATTCGGTGGCGGTTTTTATGGCACTTTCCAGCCAACTCTCGGCGGCTTGCCAATTGTTTTGGGCCATGGCCATTGCCACATTGCAGCAGAGAAATTTGAGGGGCCAGAGCCCTGGCCCAACCTCAGATACAAATGGTAATACCCGTCTGTCTGGTAAAGGGGTTGGAGGTTAGTCTGTAACTGGGGCTGACTGCCCAGGGCCATAATGACAATTACAGCATTTTCACACACAAAACTTCTTCAAAAACGAGGGGGAACGTTGTGAGTTGGTGCGGACACCGCAACTCTACAGTTATACCCGATACTAAGTCAGTATGGCTCTCCTCCGGCAGACGCCGCTAGTTTTAGTTTTCTCGCATCCTCAATATTGTGGATGCAACAGATTTTCGTCCTTTGTGGGGGCGAAAGGGGGTGGGGCGAAATTCTGAGATATACGTTTTATAGTGAGATCTAACAGAAGTGTGAATATTAAATTTGGTTGCTTTAGCTTTTGAAGTCTCTGAGATCTAGGCGCTAATGTTTTACTCTAAGCAAAGCCGCCTATGCTACCTGTGTGTTAGAGAGAGACAAGGCGAGAAAAAATGAAATTGTTTTCTTGATGCTGGCTATAATAATAATACGTTCCAATTCAGATTCTGCAGTCGAAAAGATATGGTCATCTTCTACGATTCTGCGTTCTTGGTTTTATCGTATCTTTAAAAATGTGGATGCCACAGATTTTCGTCTTTTGTGGGGGCGGAAGTGGGCGGGGCGAAGTTTTGAAATATTTTTGTAGCAGTGACATATCACAGAAGTCTGGATACAAAACATCGTTGCTCTAGCTCTTATAGTCTTTGAGCACTAGGCGCTGAAGGGGACGGACAGACGGACAGACGGACGGACGGACAGACGGACAGACAGACATGGCTCAATAGACTCGGCTATTGATGCTGATCAAGAATATATATACTTTATGGGGTCGGAAACGATTCCTTCTGGACGTTACACACATCCACTTTTACCACAAATCTAATATACCCCAATACTCATTTTGAGTATCGGGTATAACAAAAACTAAATACCCCAGACCCCACAGATAACGAGGGGAACGTTGTGAGTTGCTGCGTACACCGCAACTCTACAGTTATACCCGATACTAAGTCAGTATGGCTCTCCTGCGGCAGACGCCGCTAATATTGAACCACACGACAAAGAGTGCGTGCGAGAGAGACCGAAAATCAGTCTGAGCGTGACGTCGGGCGCTGCGTGGCCACTGCAAATTGATTTCTTGCTTTTGGCTACAAAAACGATCCGATCTGATCCAGATTCAGCAATCTGATAGATATAGTCATTATCTATGATTCTGCGTTTTTAGTTTTCTCGAATGTGCAATATTGTGGATGCAACAGATTTGCGTTCTTTGTGGGGTCGGAAGGGGGTGGGGCGAAATTCTAAGATATACAGAAGATTTAACAGAAGTGCGGATACCAAATTTGGTTACTCTAGCCTTAATAGTCTCTGAGATTTGTGGATGCCCCAGATTTTCGTCCTTTGCGGTGGCGGAAGGGGGTGTGGCGAAATTTGGACACGAAACGGTCAAGGTCCGATATCACAGGAGTGTGGATACCAAATTTGGTTGCTCTGGCTCTTATAGGTTCTGAGATCCTTGAACTCATATTTTGCAATTGGCAAAACCGACCATGAAACCTGTGTGTTAGAGAGAAACAGAGCGAGAAAGAATGAAATTGTTTTCTTGATTCTGGCTATAATAATTATACGATCTGGTTGAGATCTTACATTCTAAAACATATAGTCATCCTCTACGATTCTGCGTTTTTTTTGTTTTATCGTATCTTTAAAAATGTGGATGCCACAGATTTTCGTCCTTTGTGGGAGCGGAAGTGGGCGGGGCGAAGTTTTGAAATATTTTTGTAGTAGTGACATATCACAGAAGTCTGGATCCAAAACATCGTTACTCTAGCTCTTATAGTCTTTGAGCACTAGGCGCTGAAGGGAACGGACAGACGGACGGATGGACAGACGGACAGACAGACATGGCTCAATCGACTCGGCTATTGATGCTGATCAAGAATATATATACTTTATGGGGTCGGCAACGATTCCTTCTGGACGTTACACACATCCACTTTTACCACAAATCTAATATACCCCAATACTCATTTTGAGTATCGGGTATAAAATTGTGGATGCCACAGATTTTCGTCCTTTGTGGGGGCGGAAGTGGGCGAGGCGAAGTTTTGAAATATTTTTGTAGCAGTCACATATCACAGAAGTCTGGATCCAAAACATCGTTGCTCTAGCTCTTATAGTCTTTGAGCACTAGGCGCTGAAGGGGACGGACAGACGGACAGACGGACGGACGGACGGACGGACGGACGGACAGACGGACAGACGGACAGACAGACATGGCTCAATCGACTCGGCTATTGATCATTATCAAGAATATATATACTTTATGGGGTCGGAAACGATTCCTTCTGGACGTTACACACATCCATTTTTACCACAAATCTAATATACCCCAATACTAATTGTGAGTATCGGGTATAATAAGCGCCGCGCCGGGGCAGGCAAAGGTGAAGGGACTGGCTGCCATAAAGCATAACCGGAAGCGGTCGGTGGGGTGCCAAGGCGTGGCCAGGCCTTGTCAAAACACCACAGACGGGAGTCCTCCTCGCCGGATAATTTATGGCTCGCTCTCTCTTAAAGTTTTGTTCGAATTTTCGTGGCTCGTAAATCTTTTCAACACATACAGAGGTGGACAGGGGGGAGCTTCAACACTTGACGGTGGTGCGGTAATGCGGGGGGTGCCTTTATTTACTTCATATTAATATTAAGTTCATTGTGTCAAGTTGGCAGCGCCGATTCCTTATCATTTTTTGTACACATTTTTGTTGCCTTCTTTTAATTTTTAGTCGCTCCCAGGAAGGACCAGCGAGCTCTTGCTAACCGAAGCTAAGGATACCCTTTCATTCCTTTCATACTTCCATCTGTGTCAGGTCCTGCCACATTATCGTGATGCCCTGCTGCAAGGGTACAACGAAGACAACGAGAGGCAAGAAAGAAGGACGACACTTGGGCTTGTTTGCTGTTCCTGGTGCCATGGTGCCTGGGCCTGGTGCCTGGGCTTGGCGGGGGCTTATCTCTTGGCTGCCTGGCATTTACATTCAACGCTTGACAGCTTCTTCGGGTGCTGTTCTGGCACCTCTCTCTCTCTTGGGGGGGATTTTCTCTTCTTTGTGATCCGATATTCCCCTCCCCTCCCCATTCCTTAAAGTTCCGCCTCTTCTTAAAGTACACGGCGCATAATTATAGAGGAAAACCGAGGCGCTTCTCTTCATTCAATACCGTTGCGTCTCCACGGGAACTCCATTAATCGCAGGACACTCACCATAGGCCTCTCTTTGAGAGTTACTTTGAGAGTCGAGAGCATTGAGCAAATTATTAAATTACTTGGATTGTTTATTGTCCCCAAAATAAAGCGAAACAGGAAACAAAATCTTAAATTAGCGACGTCACGATGCCATGCTCCAATGGTGCTCCAGGGGCGGGGGAAGGGGAGGGCATCTGCAATTACTTTGATGATGACGACAAGGATGATGACGCAGGCTACATGCAAATATCCCTTCGCAGGGCACAATGGGAAGCGAAAGTCAGCAGATCAACCACCATCATGGGGGTGGAGTACGCCCATAGAGCATAGCTCGCAAACGACGGTCAACACTTTTTCCCTTTGCTGTCTCGTCACTGACAAAACCGAAAAAGACCACGAAGACACGGTCTCTCACTGAGCAGAACACTTTTTGTCTCTTCACTTGTGTTATGTGTTTCGGGCTTTCGGGTGAGCCCGACACACGATCGTGTCTCACAATAACAACTTAGAAAGACACTTTGGTCAAGCGCTCACAGCAAAAGTGTCTTTAGATGAGCAGAACCAAAAAAGTGTCTGAGTAAAGTGTTTTTAGTTTTTTTTTTCGTGTATATGTTTATTTATTCATGTTTTCCGCATCTTTTGGGCTATTGTATTGTAATATGTATATTTATTTGCAAAAGTGGCAAACGAACATTTCCGTTTTGCTTTTCACGATTCATTTTAAGCTCCAATAGTCAAACCGTATAGAATTCACAAAAATTTATAGTTGCCATAAGCATCACACGTACAAGCACGCATACATACGCAAAAGACACTTTGTTCGTTCACTCGCGACAAGATGCTCAGTGAAAAACAGGAACAAAAGAGAAGTGAAAAAAATCGGTCTTTGCTTGAGCGAAGATCGAGTTGAGCAAAAACAGATTTGATCGGGTCTTTTCAGTCCATTTTCTCAATGTGTCCGTCAATGAGAGGTTTTTATCAGACACGCCGAAAGTGTCAACAGTTATTTGCGAGCTATGCCATAGAGCCCTTAATCAGACGGCATTATCATGATATGATGCTCTATGATACATGGATGACTCGGGGGCACATCTGGCATGATGTCTCCTTCAGGCAGAGCCAAACACACACACACACACACACACACACACACACACACCCGTGTGGTGAGCGGGCAGTAGAATACCACCACAGCATGTCACAGCTTGTCGTATGAGGCGACTAAGAAGACACGGGGATGTTCTGCTCCCTCTAAAGAGCACTAAAGCAACTCGTAACCGCCGGCACAAGCCAGGTATCCCCAGGATAGGTCTAACACACTTGTGAAGCACCTAGCTAATACGAGAAGGCGACTAAGACGGGGACCAGTAAAGTCTTAGGATAGGAACTGGACCCCCCTTTTTTGGATTGATGACCCCAGGGCTGACGGAAGCCAGCATTCTAGCACTTTAGTACGCGGAATGAAACCCCGCCGAAATGGCTGCTAGGTTAATGCCTCTCCTGCCCCCGTCCCGTGAAAAATTGGCAAATCTCTTTATCACGCTCCTTGTTCCGTAGCCATTAAATTGGACGTACAGGCTCAGTTGAGTCACTCCTGACTAGCGCGGATCCGGCTCTGAACTCCCGACCCCATAAGGGCGGGAGTCAACCCTCGCATGGCCTCCCTGCTTGCATAGACAACCATGGGATCATAACGCGACTGTACAACAGACAAGGACAACGGCTTACGAGTTGGGACCCAACAAAATGAGTAAAAGTATCACACCCATAACGACGAACGACTCAGAAGGCTTCAATAAAATCAAAAAAATGGCGAGAACGCCAACTGGTGAGCGGACCGACGCCCCGCTGCCGGCCCTCCCTGGCCCGGAGCAGCACCAAAAAGCTCAGGCCAGCACAGCGCTGCGCGATCTAGGACGAGAGATCACGCATCTAGTGGAGATGCTCGAGGATGGCAAGAGGCGATCCATACACCAACCCATGCGGGACTCGATCGAGAGCATAAGGGTGCTGTATGAGCTGGTTGCTATCCAGCAGCACGACGAAGGAGCTAAGGCGGTGATCAGGACCCACCAGTCCTCTCAGACGTCACCGATTTTCAGACCTCTCCCGGAGCCTAAGAGGAAACAGGCGGCAGGTGCACCAACACCCCGGACAAAGAGGACCAAGGCAGCGGTCGAGGTCCAGACCACACCAGGAGTAGCAGTTGAAAAGGACGCCCACGCTGAAAGGGAGAGAAAGGAGCCGGAGGAGACCCCATTTCTGACGGTGACCAACCGGCGCAGAAGGAAGAGGCCGCAAAAGCCGACTGGAGTGCTCGCGGACAAGACGCGACCAGACGCCATCGTCATTGCCACCAAAGGTGAAAAGTCCTATGCAGAGATACTGCGCAAGGTTAGGACGGACGAAACCCTGCGTGGACTCGGTGATGCGGTCGCGAGGATCAGGAGGACCCAAAAAGGAGAGCTACTCCTACAGCTCAACAAGTCGGGAGAGGAGACGGAGACGTTTAAAAGCCTGGTAGCCAATACGCTGAAGGAGCACGCAGAAGTCCGTAGCCTGTCGCACCGGGTGACCGTAGAGTGCAAGGACCTGGACGAAATAACCACCACGGAGGATATATGCGAGGCTCTGAGAAGCCAGGTGGAATTGGCGGAGCTGTCTGCGGATGACATCCAGCTGAGAAAGGCATACGGCGGAACCCAGACGGCCACAATCAGGCTGCCAGCGGAGAGCGCTCAAAAGGCTCTGAAAATAGGAGTCCTAAAAGTAGGCTGGGTAAGATGCAGACTGCGTGAGCGAATCAGCGTCACCAAATGCTTCAGATGTCTCGAGTTTGGGCATATGGCACGACAGTGCAGTAGCAAAGTAGATAGGTCCAAGCTGTGTAGAAGATGTGGAAAGGAGAACCACCTGGCAAAGGACTGTAGCCTGGAACCACAGTGCATGCTCTGCAAGGGAATGAGCGCAGACTGGAAGCACGTGGCCGGCAGCGGTAGATGCCCCCAGTTTAGGAACGCCCTGACTAACAGATCAGCATGAGGTGTACTCAGCTGAACTTAAACCATTGCGAAGCTGCTCAGTCTCCCCTGAGACAAGCAGTCAGGGAGAGGAAGACCGAAGTCGTGCTCATCTGCGAGCCATTCAGGGCGATACCAGGGCCGTACAAATCCACCCCCAGGAGATATGCGCAGCCAACGAAGGATTTGTTAGAGCGAGGCTCAGAGAGGTAACCTTCTATAGCTGCTATGCCCCGCCGAGCTGGGACCTAGCGCGCTTCCAAAGTATGCTAGCGCATATAGCGGAAGACGCGCGCGGAAGAGCCCCCGTAATAATAGCGGGAGACTTTAATGCGTGGTCCGTAGAGTGGGGCAGTAAGGAAACCAACGCCAGAGGCACGTGTCTGCTCGAGGAATTTGCGTCCTTGGACGTAATACTCGCACACGATGGCAGGAAGCTAACCTACTTCAAGGCGGGTCGAGGGTCCATTATCGACCTAACCTTCATGAGCGTCTCACTCCATAGGGGATCTACGTGGAGAGTAAGCGAGGAGTTTACGTTCAGCGACCACCAGGCGATCCACTTCGAATGCGGAGCAGCAACGAAAAGACAGCTAGCCAAAATTACCGGACCTAAATGGAAGGGCGACCACCTGGATGTGGAAACCTTCACGGAATATCTGCGCAACGCCAGCTGGAGCCCTGCGCGAGAAACGGCAGAGGGCCTGGCTCAGAAACTGGCGAAGCTCATGGAGGAGGTATGTGATGTGGCAATGCCAAGAAGGAAGCCTTGCAAAAGAGGAGCGCCCTGCTACTGGTGGAATGCGGAGGTTAACCAGCTATGGAAAGCCTGCCTACGAGCAAGACGGTGCTACCAGAGAGCACGAGGTCGGCCTGAGTTCGAAACCAGGGGAGAGGAACTCCGATCAGCGAAAAGAGCCCTTGAACGTGCCATAAAGGAGAGCAAGTCAGCCTGCTTCAGGCAGATATGCGAGGAGGCGGACGTCAACCCTTGGGGACGGCATATAAGGTCGTCACCAAGAGGATAAGGAGCCAGTCAACACCGGAAGTGACCTGCCCGATCCTGCTACGTAGCATCGTGGAGGCCCTATTCCCACAGCACCCGTATAGGGAGGAGAGCGTCTCGAGCCAAGACTCCGAGCTGTGGCAACAGATTTCTGTTGAGGTGGTGATAGCGGCTACCAGGAGAATTGGGGATAAAAAGGCACCAGGACCGGACGGTATCCCAAACAAGGCATTGAAGCTTGGAGCAACCACCAGACCAGAAGTATTTGTTGACACGTTCAACAAATGCCTACGGGAAGGAGTGTTTCCAGAGGAGTGGAAAGTGCAGCGGCTAATACTTCTACCCAAAGGAAATAAGTCCCCGGAGGAACCATCAGGATACCGCCCAATATGTTTGCTGGATACGGTCGGCAAAACCCTGGAGAGAATCATCTACAACCGACTGCAAGTTGTGATCCAGGAGAAGGAGGCCTTATCGGAGTCCCAGTACGGATTCCGGAAGGCCAAATCAACGGTCGACGCCATCAAGGCAGTCACCGACATTGCATCCAGAGCGATCGAGGGAATAAGATGGAGATTTGGCACAAAGGAGTACTGCGCGGTGGTGACCCTGGATATCCGTAACGCGTTTAACTCAGCGAACTGGTCTCGGATAAACGAGGCGCTCGGGAGAATTGGAGTTCCCACCTACCTGCTTCGGATAATAGCCAGCTACCTGTCGGGTAGGGTACTGAGGTACGAGACGGAGGAGGGACCAAAGCTCTACAGGGTGACAGCCGGAGTTCCACAGGGATCAGTCTTAGGACCTCTACTGTGGAACATAATGTACGACGACGTCCTGAGACTCCAGCTCCCGCAGGGATGCACGCTTGTCGGTTTCGCTGACGATCTCGCCCTGGTCGTGGTAGCCAAAGAGCTCCGAGATGTCGAGGCGACGGCCAACGAGGCAATCCGGATCGTATCCAACTGGATGGAAAACGCGGGATTGGACCTGGCTGGCCACAAAACGGGGGCTGTACTCATCACGAGTCGGAAGAAGGTGGAGTACGCGACGTTTCGCGTGGGTAATGCGACTATTAAGTCGCAGGAGTCAATCCGGTACCTAGGCGTGATGCTGGATAACCGATTGAACTACCGGGCCCACATCGAGTCCGCGAGTCAAAAAGCCTCCCGGATGCAGGCAGCACTCGCAAGGATGCTCCCCAATATTGGTGGACCCAAGGCAGGTCGTCGCATACTCCTGGCGAGAGTAGTGGCCTCGATCCTACTGTACGCTGCGCCGGTGTGGTCTTCAACCCTATCCGGCAACATGAGTCTAAGAAGAAAGATGTCAGTGCCATATCGGCTCTGCGCTCTTCGAGTAGTGTCTGGATATAGGACGGTGTCGGATAACGCAGCCCTGATCCTCGCGGCCATGATACCGGTGGATATACTAGCGCTCGAGATGACGCATGTATATGAAGCGCGCGCAGGGATGCGAACTAATGCATCGCTAGAGACCATCCGTGCGTCGGAAAGGCGGGCGTCGATAGAAAAATGGCAGGCAAGATGGGACACGGCCACAAATGGACGGTGGACCCATAGGCTAATCCCGGACATTGAGTCATGGATAGGGCGGAGAAGCGGAGAGATGAACTACCACCTCACCCAATTCCTGACGGGTCACGGAGGATACAGGAAGTATCTACATAGGTTCAAACACGAGGATACTCCCGAGTGTCCTGAGTGTTCGAATGAGAGCGAGGATCCGGAGCATGTGATCTACCACTGCACGAGGTACCGCTCAAGTGCAGAGTATTTCCCACGACCAGAGGAGCTAATGGCGTTCATGACGGAGTCCGACGAGAACTGGCAGCGCGGTAGCAACACCCTAATAGCCATCCAGAGCGATCTGAGAAGATGCGAAAGGGAGCGACGCGTAGAGGAGAGTGCCTAACGTAGGCAACCCATCCCCGCGAAGTAATACTTTGCGGTGATCCCGCGGGGAATGAGGTGTGCAGCTGTGCGTGGTGGTGAGTTTAGCTGGGAAGCCCCGAAGGGGTAGTCTAGTTCGTTGACTGGTACGGGCCGGTCACGTATCTTAGAGATTCTCACCCGCCGTGGCGTATCCATGGAAAAAAAAAAAAAAACACCCGTGTGGTGAGCGGGCAGTAGAATACCACCACAGCATGTCACAGCTTGTCGTATGAGGCGACTAAGAAGACACGGGGATGTTCTGCTCCCTCTAAAGAGCACTAAAGCAACTCGTAACCGCCGGCACAAGCCAGGTATCCCCCGGATAGGTCTAACACACTTGTGAAACACCTAGACAATACGAGAAGGCGACTAAGACGGAGACCAGTAAAGTCTTAGGATAGGAACTGGACCCCCCTTTTTTGGATTGATGGCCCCAGGGCTGACGGAAGCCAGCATTCTAGCACTTTAGTACGCGGAATGAAACCCCTCCGAAATGGCTGCTAGGTTAATGCTGCTTCTGCCCCCGTCCCGTGAAAAATTGGCAAATCTCTAAGCACGCTCCTTGTTCCGTAGCCATTAAATTGGACGTACAGGCTCAGTTGAGTCACTCCTGACTAGCGCGGATCCGGCTCTGAACTCCCGACCACATAAGGGCGGGAGTCAACCCTCGCATGGCCTCCCTTCTTGCATAGACAACCATGGGATCATAACGCTACTGTGCAACAGACAAGGACAACGGCTTACGAGTTGGGACCCAACAAAATGAGTAAAAGTATCACACCCATAACGACGAACGACTCAGAAGGCTTCAATAAAAGCAAAAAAATGGCGAGAACGCCAACTGATGAGCGGACCGACGCCCCGCTGCCGGCCCTCCCTGGCCCGGAGCAGCACCAAAAAGCTCAGGGCAGCACAGCGCTGCGCGATCTAGGACGAGAGATCACGCAGCTAGTGGAGATGCTCAAGGATGGCAAGAGGCGATCCATACACCAACCCATGAGGGACTCGATCGAAAGCATAAGGGTGCTGTATGAGCTGGTTGCTATCCAGCTGCACGACGAAGGAGCTAAGGCGGTGATCAGGACCCACCAGTCCTCTCAGACGTCACCGATTTTCAGACCTCTCCCGGAGCCTAAGAGGAAACAGGCTGCAGGTGCACCAACACCCCGGACAAAGAGGACCAAGGCAGCGGTCGAGGTCCACGCCCACGCTGAAAGGGAGAGAAAGGAGCCGGAGGAGACCCCATTTCTGACGGTGACCAACCGGCGCAAAAGGAAGAACCCGCAAAAGCCGACTGGAGCGCTCGCGGACAAGACGCGACCAGACGCCATCGTCATTGCCACCAAAGGTGAAAAGACCTATGCAGAGATACTGCGCAAGGTTAGGACGGACGAAACCCTGCGTGGACTCGGTGATGCGGTCGCCAGGATCAGGAGGACCAAAAAAGGAGAGCTACTTCTACAGCTCAACAAGTCGGGAGAGGAGACGGAGACGTTTAAAAGCCTGGTAGCTAATACGCTGAAGGAGCATGCAGAAGTCCGTAGCCTGTCGCACCGGAGGATATATGCGAGGCTCTGAGAAGCCAGGTGGAATTGGCGGAGCTGTCTGTGGATGACATCCAGCTGAGAAAGGCATACGGCGGAACCCAGACGGCCACAATCAGGCTGCCAGCGGAGAGCGCTCAAAAGGCTCTGAAAATAAAAGTCCTAAAAGTAGGCTGGGTAAGATGCAGACTGCGTGAGCGAATCAGCGTCACCAAATGCTTCAGATGTCTCGAGTTTGGGCATATGGCACGACAGTGCAGTAGCAAAGTAGATAGGTCCAAGCTGTGTAGAAGATGTGGAAAGGAGAACCACCTGGCAAAGAACTGTAGCCTGGAACCACAGTGCATGCTCTGCAAGGGAACGAGCGCAGACTGGAAGCACGTGGCCGGCAGCGGTAGATGCCCCCAGTTTAGGAAAGCCCTGACTAAAAGATCAGCATGAGGTGTACTCAGCTGAACTTAAACCATTGCGAAGCTGCCCAGTCTCTCCTGAGACAAGCAGTCAGGGAGAGGAAGACCGAAGTCGTGCTCATCTGCGAGCCATTCAGGGCGATACCAGGAAGCGGTTGGACCAGCAGCAGTTGCGGCAAGGCGGCCATCTGGGCCGTACAAATCCACCCCCAGGAGATATGCGCAGCCAACGAAGGATTTTTTAGAGCGAGGCTTAGAGAGGTAACCTTCTATAGCTGCTATGCCCCGCCGAGCTGGGACCTAGCGCGCTTCCAAAGTATGCTAGCGCATATAGCGGAAGACGCGCGCGGAAGAGCCCCCGGAATAATAGCGGGAGACTTTAATGCGTGGTCCGTAGAGTAGGGCAGTAAGGAAACCAACGCCAGAGGCACGTGTCTGCTCGAGGAATTTGCGTCCTTGGACGTAATACTCGCAAACGATGGCAGGAAGCTAACCTACTTCAAGGCGGGTCGAGGGTCCATTATCGACCCAACCTTTATGAGCGTCTCACTCCATAGGGGATCTACGTGGAGAGTAAGCGAGGAGTTTACGTTCAGCGACCACCAGGCGATCCACTTAGAATGCGGAGCAGCAACGAAAAGACAGCTAGCCAAAATTACCGGACCTAAATGGAAGGGCGACCACCTGGATGTGGAAACCTTCACGGAATATCTGCGCAACGCCAGCTGGAGCCCTGCGCGAGAAACGGCAGAGGGCCTGGCTCAGAAACTGGCGAAGCTCATGGAGGAGGTATGTGATGTGGCAATGCCAAGAAGGAAGCCTTGCAAAAGAGGAGCGCCCTGCTACTGGTGGAATGCGGAGGTTAACCAGCTAAGGAAAGCCTGCCTACGAGCAAGACGGTGCTACCAGAGAGCACGAGGTCGGCCTGAGTTCGAAACCAGGAGAGAGGAACTCCGATCAGCGAAAAGAGCCCTTAAACGTGCCATAAAGGAGAGCAAGTCAGCCTGCTTCAGGCAGATATGCGAGGAGGCGGACGTCAACCCTTGGGGGACGGTATATAAGGTCGTCACCAAGAGGATAAGGAGCCAGTCAACACCGGAAGTGACCTGCCCGATCCTGCTTCGTAGCATCGTGGAGGCCCTATTCTCACAGCACCCGTATAGGGAGGAGAGCGTCTCGAGCCAAGACTCCGAGCTGTGGCAACAGATTTCTGTTGAGGAGGTGATAGCGGCTACCAGGAGAATTGGGGATAAAAAGGCACCAGGACCGGACGGTATCCCAAACAAGGCATTGAAGCTTGGAGCAACCACCAGACCAGAAGTATTTGTTGACACGTTCAACAAATGCCTACGGGAAGGAGTGTTTCCAGAGCAGAAAGTGCAGCGGCTAATACTTCTACCCAAAGGAAATAAGTCCCCGGAGGAACCATCAGGATACCGCCCAATATGTTTGCTGGATACGGTCGGCAAAACCCTGGAGAGAATCGTCTACAACCGACTGCAAGTTGTGATCCAGGAGAAGGAGGCCTTATCGGAGTCCCAGTACGGATTCCGGAAGGCCAAATCAACGGTCGACGCCATCAAGGCAGTCACCGACATTGCATCCAGAGCGATCGAGGGAATAAGATGGAGATTTGGCACAAAGGAGTACTGCGCGGTGGTGACCCTGGATATCCGTAACGCGTTTAACTCAGCGAACTGGTCTCGGATAAACGAGGCGCTCGGGAGAATTGGCGTTCCCACCTACCTGCTTCGGATAATAGCCAGCTACCTGTCGGGTAGGGTACTGAGGTACGAGACGGAGGAGGGACCAAAGCTCTACAGGGTGACAGCCGGAGTTCCACATGGATCAGTCTTAGGACCTCTACTGTGGAACATAATGTACGACGACGTCCTGAGACTCCAGCTCCCGCAGGGATGCACGCTTGTCGGTTTCGCTGACGATCTCGCCCTGGTCGTGGTAGCCAAAGAGCTCCGAGATATCGAGGCGACGGCCAACGAGGCAATCCGGATCGTATCCAACTGGATGGAAAACGCGGGATTGGACCTGGCTGGCCACAAAACGGAGGCTGTACTCATCACGAGTCGGAAGAAGGTGGAGTACGCGACGTTTCGCGTGGGTAATGCGACTATTAAGTCGCAGGAGTCAATCCGGTACCTAGGCGTGAGTCAAAAAGCCTCCCGGATGCAGGCAGCACTCGCAAGGATGCTCCCCAATATTGGTGGACCCAAGGCAGGTCGTCGCATACTCCTGGCGAGAGTAGTGGCCTCGATCCTACTGTACGCTGCGCCGGTGTGGTCTTCAACCCTATCCGGCAACATGAGTCTAAGAAGAAAGATGTCAGTGCCATATCGGCACTGCGCTCTTCGAGTAGTGTCTGGGTATAGGACGGTGTCGGATAACGCAGCCCTGGTCCTCGCGGCCATGATACCGGTGGATATACTAGCGCTCGAGATGACGCATGTATATGAAGCGCGCGCAGGGATGCGAACTAATGCATCGCTAGAGACCATCCGTGCGTCGGAAAGGCGGGCGTCGATAGAAAAATGGCAGGCAAGATGGGACACGGCCACAAATGGACGGTGGACCCATAGACTAATCCCGGACATAAAGTCATGGAAAGGGCGGAGAAGCGGAGAGATGAACTACCACCTCACCCAATTCCTGACGGGTCACGGAGGATACAGGAAGTATCTACATAGGTTCAAACACGAGGATACTCCCGAGGGTCCTGAGTGTTCGAATGAGAGCGAGGATCCGGAGCATGTGATCTACCACTGCACGAGGTACCGCTCAAGTGCAGAGTATTTCCCCACGACCAGAGGAGCTAATGGCGTTCATGACGGAGTCCGACGAGAACTGGCAGCGCGTTAGCAACACCCTAATATCCATCCAGAGCGATCTGAGAAGATGCGAAAGGGAGCGACGCGTAGAGGAGAGTGCCTAACGTAGGCAACCCATCACCGCGAAGTAATACTTTGCGGTGATCCCGCGGGGAATGTAGTGGCCAGTGAAGCAAACCCAGATTAAATTCCCTAATAATTTCCCAGATATAAAGCAGATTCAAATCACGCGCCAACTTGATTAGTTCGAACACCAAGGCTTTAAAAACAGCTACTTCGAATATGGAGCTTTAATTGCTCGAATGTTCTTTTTCGTCTCTCGAGACCGAATTCCATGGAAGGGTCCCGTTAAAGCTCGTCTATGCCGCTTAAGCCGACAGCGACGGTGAACACGCGGATCAATTCAATTTTTCTCCCAAAACACTTCGGTTGTGCCTGTGCCAATAGTGCCAAACTCTAGTGGAAGTTCACGTGTCCCTGTATTACATAATACATACCAAATTACATAACTGCAAGTCGGCGGAGAATCGACTAAAAAGCAAGATCAAGCTATATTGTGTGGTGAAAGTGCAAAGTGCTACGTAGAGAAAAAGAAGGTGATTATAGAGGAAAGCAGGTTTGGTACATTCACTGAATTCCGAATCTATTACAGAATCTCTTGGTCACTGGAAGTCTGCCGTGCTTTGGCGCTCTCACGCCTAACCCCCCCACGCAACCTCCAGTGTCTTATTTTTGGCCGCTTCGAATTACCAGCGTTTCCGTTGTACGGACAATCTGTATCGACCTTTGAATGCCCTATAAGCGTATCTTGCGAGATGCAAATCAACTTCCTTGATGCGGAATCGACAACGGCTAGGAATTAAAGTGGAAATTTATGTCAGCTAAAATTGTGCAGAAGATGTGAATACAAGATCAGGAATCGGAATTTAGGGTGACCTGGGTCGTGGACAACATGTGATCATCGATTCGTGAGTACGAACATACCCGCGAAATAGCAGGGTATAGCAGCGGTGCAGCGTAATGAAAGGGAGAGCGTGATAGCTCACACGCCAAGAGCGAGCTTTCGTTCGAAGAGAATTCGGACATATGCGTGCGTATGCACACACATATAAACGTGCATTAATTTGATCATCGACATTCTCTTTGCTTTGTCTTGTTCTTTTCTTTTGCTTGCATTCTTGTGTTTGCACTTCAATTAAATTTGACTTTAAATGAAAAATCATATAAACATATACAGTTATATTAAGGAATATCTTTCCTATAGAATTAATTTCTTTATCATATGTCTTAAGTCCTTTCCTAATCAACTCAATGTTAAGCCTTGATTCACTCTGGCAATGTCGGCCAAAATGTCATTCTTTAATTCTTTACTATTTTTATATAATTAATATTGTTCCACAGCTACCGAAGCAGTTCATTGGGCCCAACGAGCTCGTCAAGGAAAGTGTTTGAATTTGGTAATGATCATTAATTTCGTATTGAATGGAAATGTTGACCTTCGTGAGTAAAAAGGCTCAGTTTTGCTATGAATTGTATTTTATATTCTTAAGTTAATGTACCTTTTGTTATATATGAATCTTTTGAATCTTGATTAATAGAACTATTTTGAATTAACATGAATTTGGAATAAATAACAACCATTCTGTCTAAGTACATAATGCCAATGATGCATCGAGTGTAATAATGCAGCGGTAGTTACGTTAGGGGCCATGCCAACATCGTTCCACGCATTGCCGAAGGTAGGGAGGGTATAGAGGAACTAGTGATCTCCTACACCTAGGATCACTAAATTAAATACGCGACTACCGGATTCCTTCTTGCCATCTATGCCGACCGGGGATTGATTACATTTGTTTTTTTGTTTTGATCAAAGTAGATTCTGTCAGTGCACTTATATTTTTATAATATGGCGAGAACAAGGAAGTATAGGGATAGGAAAGACCCCAACCCCATCCGGCGAGCTGCACTAACCCCGATTCCCTTTCCTGCTGAGGCTGCATTGCCAACAAGATTTAACCAGCCCGTAGCCATAACATTATAAAATGGCGCCCAACGTGGGGCCCGAAGACGAAACGACGTGTTATAATCGGAAAAGTGTAGAAAAGATACGATTATTTCCAGATGAGGATAATTCCGAACGGTTGGAGTAACCTTCGTGCTTCACGGTTAAGCTCTTTTAATACATCCATTAGCCTGTTAATTAGAAAATTCGGTATATCGTGTAGACGTGTAGTCAGCTTTTGGAATGGAGATTTCAATTCGACTGAGTAGGGATTGGTCTACCAAGAAATGACGGCGTGAACTGTATAGATGTCTGAAGAAAATATTTTAGTAGAATAAAGATGTTAGTGCCGTGTATCTGAGCTGTGGAATTTGCGATTGCAATTCAGGATTTTGTATTGGACTTTATAGGAACCTGACTTGTTCGGTACTTGGAATGGCGGGTCTTCGAGAAACTTTGAGTTCCCGACGAGTATCAGACATAGTCTAATAGGAACCTTTAATCTCCATTTAATTCAATAATCATAGAGGCAGAAGAGAGGAGTTACACATCGATGTAGAATTGGCATTTGTGGAAAAGACAGAAAATATATTGCTGATTGGGGAAAAAAAAATTAAGAGGAAATATGGCCAGTAAAGATAATAGCTTTGAAACTGCATTAAATCAGCATGGCTATTGTCGCATTTGCCACGATAAACTTGAGAAAGATCAATTGTTTGCCACGACACCGTGCCAACATCAATTTCACCATTCCTGTTTGACCGATTGGCTTAAGAGTTCACCGAGTTGTCCAACCTGTCGCGGACTATGCACTACAGAATTGTTAGTTCGGGGAAATGTTGATTTGGCGACGGAATTAAATAACGCGGACCTTGCAGAGGTAGGAGATTCGAACACTGAAGGAATTCCCCTCGATGCGCCAGGGCCAAGTGGAAGTAGATTTCGAGGTAGAGGCAGAGTCGCTATTCCCAAGTCAAATATAGTAACGAGATCTAAGCAAAGGCAGGGAAATCCTACCCCTACAGACCCAACTAGCCAATCGCTGAATTCATCTAACGCCATGGATAAAAGTGAAATTGTTAATTTGGTAAGGCCAATGATGGGCACCCAACAAAAGACGTTGTTGGAGAAGCTAACCGCTCATATAGAGACAGCATTGAGCCATCAGCTGAGTTCGTTTCAATTGAGATCGGGACTTGCGGAGCAGGCTTCGAATTATCAGCAGACGTTAGGAGTAGAGCAAGCCAAGAGGCAGACTTAAGGAATACTAGCAATCGCTCTTCAGTTTCAATTTCACCAGAAAAGGTAGGACATGTTATTCAAAACTGGAAAGTAAAGTTTGACGGTAGTAAGGACGGTCTATCGGCCACAGAATTTATTTACCGGGTACGTTCCTTGACGGCACAGACCCTGGGAAACAATTTCCAGCTGGTTTGCGATCATTTGCACTTATTGTTATCCGCAAAAGCAGGTGATTGGTTCTGGCAGTTCCATCGTAAACATGAAGAGTTCGCGTGGGAGACTTTTTGTCTGGCATTTAGGGATAAATATGACGATGCTGCCACTGATGTCGACATATGGCGTAGAATCGCGAAACGAAAGCAAGGGGAAAATGAACCTTTTGATTCCTATCAGAATAGTATAGAAGAGTTGGTGAATAGACTCGAGCGTAGCCTACCAGAATGCGACCTTGTTAAGCTGTTGATTGACAATTCGAAAAGTACACTTCATCACGAGTTACTACATTTGAATATCACTTCGATAAAGAAATTACTTTTAGAGGTTAAAAAGCACGAACAATTTTATTCGGAACTTCGAAACCATTCTTACAAAACGCCTTTTGTAAACCGGCGCAACATCTCCGAGATCTCTCCGGAGAGGGAACACCTTGAGGAGCCTGAACCAATAATATCAGCGATCATGCGTAATAAGATGTCCTGCTGGAATTGTGATAAGATAGGGCATAGATGGGATGATTGTGTGGAACCTAGAAGCATATTTTGTTACGGTTGTGGAACCAAGAATGTTTACAAGCCACGTTGCTCTAAGTGCCATCCTTCGGAAAACCGGCTGCGGGATGTGTCAACGAACCCCCTGTAGGCACATCCGTACCAAAACATAGCGAAAGCATCAGTCAGACTATAGATGAGGGTTTAGCTAAAACCGCTATGGACTCAGGATTTTTATCGGATAAACGACCAACTAAATATTTACCCTTACATGTAAGACTGTCAAATTACAAGAAAGCTAGAAATAGGATATTTGGCGATTTTTGTACCATATCAAAAATCTGTACAAAATCTAAAAGATCTACCCTTCGATTACGAAAATTTTGGAAAACAGTTGTTAGCACTCGACAATGCTTAATTGCTTCCATATTCAGTACGGGAGATAATCGTCTGTACACACCCATCACGATTGAAGACAAGGTTTACAACGCCTTGTTAGATTCTGGAGCATCGGTTAGTTGCGTTGGCAACAATGCCGCCCGTGCTCTCCTTAACCATCCGAAATCACGTAAGTGTTCGGGAAGGGTTAAAACAGCCAGCGGAACCAAATGCTCGGTTGAGGGCATTTTCACAGCGACTATTACATATCGTAGTCTCACGGAAAGTATAGATTTTTTCATCATACCAAACTTAACCCAAGAGGTTTACTTAGGAATTGACTTTTTTAGGAAATTTAAACTTGCTGATCGACTCATGAGCGAAAGTGTCTCTGAGTTAGATATAGGTCCCACGGAGGATGAGGAAAGCTCACCCAAGTTACACAAACTTTCTAGTAAAGAGCAGGAGAGACTGCAAGGTGTCGTCGAAATTTTTCCTTCGTACGAACGAGACGGATTGGGCAGAACCAGCATTATTTCGCACTCGATCGACGTAGGTGATGCTAAGGCGATTAAACAAAGACACTGGCCAATCTCCCCTGCGCGCGAAAAACTTATGTTTGCTGAGGTAGATAACATGTTAGCTCTCGATATCATAGAACCTTCTTGCAGTCCTTGGAGTAGTAATTGTGTTCTTGTTCAAAAAGGTGATAAGGTTCGGTTGTGTTTAGACTCTCGCGAGATCAATAAATACACGAGGAAGGATGCTTACCCCTTACCACATATTGACGGGATCTTAAGCCGCTTACCTCCAGCGCGGTATATAACTGGTCTTGATATGAAACATGCTTTCTGGCAAATACCATTGGACGAGCCATCACGACCGTATACTGCGTTTACCGTTCCGAATCGTCCACTGTACCAATATAAGGTCATGCCATTTGGTCTGACAAATGCACCTCAGACCTTATGCCGCTTAATGGACCATGTCATACCCCCACATTTACGGAATCGAGTTTTTGTATATCTCGATGACTTGCTTGTTCTATCGGATGACTTTGATTCGCACTTGATTCTTTTGCAAGAAATCGCACTATGCTTAAGAAAAGCGAATATCACTATCAACGTTCGAAAATCTAAGTTCTGCATGAGAGAGATTAAATATCTCGGATTCATAATTTCGGATGGTCAGATCAAGACTGATTCATTTAAGATTCAGGCAATCAACGACTTCCCAATTCCAACAACGGTAAAGCAGTTACGACGGTTTCTCGGTTTATCCGGATGGTATCGACGTTTCGTCGAGAATTATGCCTCCGTGAGCTATCCATTGACCGAGATGCTTAAGAAACAGAATACTTCCTTAATATGGAATGAAACCGCAACCAATGCTTTTGAAGAATTGAAACGAAGATTAACATCAGCTCCAATCCTCAGAACTCCTGATTTTTCTAAGAAATTCATCTTATTGTGTGATGCTAGTTCTTTTGGTCTCGGGTGCGTCCTAGCTCAAGAGAATGAGGAAGGCTTCGAAATGCCAATTGGATACATGTCGGTTAAGTTATCCAAAGCTCAACGGAATTATTCCGTTACAGAACTAGAATGTCTAGCAGTTATTAAGGGAATTAAGAAATTTCGAGCTTACATAGAAGGCCAGGAATTCTTAGTAATAACCGACCATGCAGCATTGCAGTGGTTGATGCGACAAAAGGATTTGTCTGGAAGGCTCGCGCGAAGGCTATACAGTTACAGGGTTTTGATTTTCGCATTGAACACCGGAAGGGTTTACAAAATGTTATTGCTGACACTCTGTCAAGGCAAAATGAATCGTCAGTAGATGAGTTTATAGATCTAGGGCCGATCATCGATTTAGAGTCCGAGCATTTCACTTCGTTGGAATATCTGGATTTAATTCAACGCATTCAGCAGAACCAAGAGAAACTTCCAGATTTAAAAATAACAGATGGCTATGTATACAAACGCACCGAAGCTTTGATTGGAGATTCTGAATCTGACCACCAGTCGTGGAAATTATGGGTACCCTCTGGCCTAGTCAGTAGTGTTATCAAACAAGCCCATGATTCTCCTAGCGCATCACATGGCGGGATGGGTAAAACCGTTGAAAAACTTAAGAGATACCTGTTCTGGCCCAAGATGTTGGTTCAAATCCGAGAGTATGTGAATAATTGTGTCATTTGTAAACAGACCAAAAGTCCCAATATAGTATTACGACCACCATTGGGAAAGCCAATGCAATCAGAGAGACCGTTTCAACGACTCTACATGGATCTGTTAGGTCCATACCCTCGTTCAAAGGCAGGGAATATCGGATTATTAATAATCGTGGATCATTGTACAAAATTCCATTTCCTCTGTCCATTGAAACGATTCACTTCCGGAAAGATTTGCGAGTACTTAGAAAATTCCATTTTCTTTACGTTTGGAGTGCCGGAATCCATCTTAACGGACAATGGTTCTCAATTTCGATCAGGATTCTTTGAGGCTTTTCTAACTCGATTTTCAATTAAACATATTTGTACCGCTTTTTATTCGACTCAAGCGAATGCAAGCGAGCGCTTAAACCGATCGGTTTTGGCGGCGATCCGTGCGTACGTGGGGAAAGATCACACTACCTGGGATCAACGACTGAATGAGATTAACGGTGCTATTCGATCCAGTCTACATACAACCACCGGATATTCTCCTTACTTCCTTACGTTTGGGCAAAACATGATTTTGAATGGCAAGGATTACGAATTGCTCAGGAAACTTAACTGGCTATCAGATGATTCTAGAGTTAATTACCCCGATGCTCTGCAGTTGGCAAGGTATGCAGCAAAGGTCAACAATGCAAAGGCTCATGCAACCAACGCGAGGGTATACAATTTGAGGAGTAGAAACATACAATTCAACGTCGGAGATCAGGTTTACGTTCGCAATTTCTCCCAAAGCAACGCGTCTAAACAATTCAGCCATAAATTAGCGCAGGTGTTTGTGACAGCAACAGTAACGACAGCAACAGCTAAGTCCTGTTTATTACGAATTATCGAACGAGAAAGGAAAGAAAATGGGAGTATACCACGTAAAAGATATTCAAAACCGCTAATTCACTGTCCTTCTTTTCTTTTCGATTACGATCCCTGTCGATCACTCCGGGACATAATCTGGTGGTGGAGAGTGTAGTGGCCAGTGAAGCAAACCCAGATTAAATTCCTTAATAATTTCCCAGATATAAAGCAGATTAAAATCACGCGCCAACTTGATTAGTTCGAACACCAAGGCTTTAAAAACAGCTACTTCGAATATGGAGCTTTAATTGCTCGAATGTTCTTTTTCGTCTCTCGAGACCGAATTCCATGGAAGGGTCCCGTTAAAGCTCGTCTATGCCGCTTAAGCCGACAGCGACGGTGAACACGCGGATCAATTCAATTTTTCTCCCAAAAGTGCTACGTAGAGAAAAAGAAGGTGATTATAGAGGAAAGCAGGTTTGGTACATTCACTGAATTCCGAATCTATTACAGAATCTCTTGGTCACTGGAAGTCTGCCGTGCTTTGGCGCTCTCACGCCTAACCCCCCACGCAACCTCCAGTGTCTTATTTTTGGCCGCTTCGAATTACCAGCGTTTCCGTTGTACGGACAATCTGTATCGACCTTTGAATGCCCTATAAGCGTATCTTGCGAGATGCAACTCAACATCCTTGATGCGGAATCGACAACGCCTAGGAATTAAAGTGGAAATTTATGTCAGCTAAAATTGTGCAGAAGATGTGAATACAAGATCAGGAATCGGAATTTAGGGTGACCTGGGTCGTGGACAACATGTGATCATCGATTCGTGAGTACGAACATACCCGCGAAATAGCAGGGTATAGCAGCGGTGCAGCGTAATGAAAGGGAGAGCGAGATAGCGCTCACCTAAAGAGCGAGCTTTCGTTCGAAGAGAATTCGGACATATGCGTGCGTATGCACACACATATAAACGTGCATTAATTTGATCATCGACATTCTCTTTGCTTTGTCTTGTTCTTTTCTTTTGCTTGCATTCTTGTGTTTGCACTTCAATTAAATTTGACTTTAAATGAAAAATCATATAAACATATACAGTTATATTAAGGAATATCTTTCCTATAGAATTAATTTCTTTATCATATGTCTTAAGTCCTTTCCTAATCAACTCAATGTTAAGCCTTGATTCACTCTGGCAATGTCGGCCAAAATGTCATTCTTTAATTCTTTACTATTTTTATATAATTAATATTGTTCCACAGCTACCGAAGCAGTTCATTGGGCCCAACGAGCTCGTCAAGGAAAGTGTTTGAATTTGGTAATGATCATTAATTTCGTATTGAATGGAAATGTTGACCTTCGTGAGTAAAAAGGCTCAGTTTTGCTATGAATTGTATTTTATATTCTTAAGTTAATGTACCTTTTGTTATATATTAATCTTTTGAATCTTGATTAATAGAACTATTTTGAATTAACATGAATTTGGAATAAATAACAACCATTCTGTCTAAGTACATAATGCCAATGATGCATCGAGTGTAATAATGCAGCGGTAGTTACGTTAGGGGCCATGCCAACATCGTTCCACGCATTGCCGAAGGTAGGGAGGGTATAGAGGAACTAGTGATCTCCTACACCTAGGATCACTAAATTAAATACGCGACTACCGGATTCCTTCTTGCCATCTATGCCGACCGGGGATTGATAACATTTGTTTTTTTTGTTTTGATCAAAGTAGATTCTGTCAGTGCACTTAAATTTTTATAATATGGCGAGAACAAGGAAGTATAGGGATAGGAAAGACCCCGACCCCATCCGGCGAGCTGCACTAACCCCGATTCCCTTTCCTGCTGAGGCCGACAAGATTTAACCAGCCCGTAGCCATAACATTATAAAATGGCGCCCAACGTGGGGCCCGAAGACGAAACGACGTGTTATAATCGGAAAAGTGTAGAAAAGATACGATTATTTCCAGATGAGGATAATTCCGAACGGTTGGAGTAACCTTCGTGCTTCACGGTTAAGCTCTTTTAATACATCCATTAGCCTGTTAATTAGAAAATTCGGTATATCGTGTAGACGTGTAGTCAGCTTTTGGAATGGAGATTTCAATTCGACTGAGTAGGGATTGGTCTACCAAGAAATGACGGCGTGAACTGTATAGATGTCTGAAGAAAATATTTTAGTAGAATAAAGATGTTAGTGCCGTGTATCTGAGCTGTGGAATTTGCGATTGCAATTCAGGATTTTGTATTGATCGACCCAACCAGACGCACGACCACTTTCAACTTTATAGGAACCTGACTTGTTCGGTACTTGGAATGGCGGGTCTTCGAGAAACTTTGAGTTCCCGACGAGTATCAGACATAGTCTAATAGGAACCTTTAATATCCATTTAATTCAATAATCATAGAGGCAGAAGAGAGGAGTTACACATCGATGTAGAATTGGCATTTGTGGAAAAGACAGAAAATATTTTGCTGATTGGGGAAAAAAAAATTAAGAGGAAATATGGCCAGTAAAGATAATAGCTTTGAAACTGCATTAAATCAGCATGGCTATTGTCGCATTTGCCACGATAAACTTGAGAAAGATCAATTGTTTGCCACGACACCGTGCCAACATCAATTTCACCATTCCTGTTTGACCGATTGGCTTAAGAGTTCACCGAGTTGTCCAACCTGTCGCGGACTATGCACTACAGAATTGTTAGTTCGGGGAAATGTTGATTTGGCGACGGAATTAAATAACGCGGACCTTGCAGAGGTAGGAGATTCGAACACTGAAGGAATTCCCCTCGATGCGCCAGGGCCAAGTGGAAGTAGATTTCGAGGTAGAGGCAGAGTCGCTATTCCCAAGGCAAATATTGTAACGAGATCTAAGCAAAGGGAGGGAAATCCTACCCCTACAGACCCAACTAGCCAATCGCTGAATTCATCTAACGCCATGGATAAAAGTGAAATTGTTAATTTGGTAAGGTCAATGATGGGCACCCAACAAAAGACGTTGTTGGAGAAGCTAACCGCTCATATAGAGACAGCATTGAGCCATCAGCTGAGTTCGTTTCAATTGAGATCCGGGACTTGCGGGGCAGGCTTCGAATTATCAGCAGACGTTAGGAGTAGAGCAAGCCAAGAGGCAGACTTAAGGAATACTAGCAATCGCTCTTCAGTTTCAATTTCACCAGAAAAGGTAGGACATGTTATTCAAAACTGGAAAGTAAAGTTTGACGGTAGTAAGGACGGTCTATCGGCCACAGAATTTATTTACCGGGTACGTTCCTTGACGGCACAGACCCTGGGAAACAATTTCCAGCTGGTTTGCGATCATTTGCACTTATTGTTATCCGCAAAAGCAGGTGATTGGTTCTGGCAGTTCCATCGTAAACATGAAGAGTTCGCGTGGGAGACTTTTTGTCTGGCATTTAGGGATAAATATGACGATGCTGCCACTGATGTCGACATATGGCGTAGAATCGTGAAACGAAAGCAAGGGGAAAATGAACCTTTTGATTCCTATCAGAATAGTATAGAAGAGTTGGTGAATAGACTCGAGCGTAGCCTACCAGAATGCGACCTTGTTAAGCTGTTGATTGACAATTCGAAAAGTACACTTCATCACGAGTTACTACATTTGAATATCACTTCGATAAAGAAATTACTTTTAGAGGTTAAAAAGCACGAACAATTTTATTCGGAACTTCGAAACCCTTCTTACAAAACGCCTTTTGTAAACCGGCGCAACATCTCCGAGATCTCTCCGGAGAGGGAACACCTTGAGGAGCCTGAACCAATAATATCAGCGATCATGCGTAATAAGATGTCCTGCTGGAATTGTGATAAGATAGGGCATAGATGGGATGATTGTGTGGAACCTAGAAGCATATTTTGTTACGGTTGTGGAACCAAGAATGTTTACAAGCCACGTTGCTCTAAGTGCCATCCTTCGGAAAACCGGCTGCGGGATGTGTCAACGAACCCCCTGTAGGCACATCCGTACCAAAACATAGCGAAAGCATCAGTCAGACTATAGATGAGGGTTTAGCTAAAACCGCTATGGACTCAGGATTTTTATCGGATAAACGACCAACTAAATATTTACCCTTACATGTAAGACTGTCAAATTACAAGAAAGCTAGAAATAGGATATTTGGCGATTTTTGTACCATATCAAAAATTTATACAAAATCTAAAAGATCTACCCTTCGATTACGAAAATTTTGGAAAACAGTTGTTAGCACTCGACAATGCTTAATTGCTTCCATATTCAGTACGGGAGATAATCGTCTGTACACACCCATCACGATTGAAGACAAGGTTTAAAACGCCTTGTTAGATTCTGGAGCATCGGTTAGTTGCGTTGGCAACAATGCCGCCCGTGCTCTCCTTAACCATCCGAAATCACGTAAGTGTTCGGGAAGGGTTAAAACAGCCAGCGGAACCAAATGCTCGGTTGAGGGCATTTTCACAGCGACTATTACATATCGTAGTCTCACGGAAAGTATAGATTTTTTCATCATACCAAACTTAACCCAAGAGGTTTACTTAGGAATTGACTTTTTTAGGAAATTTAAACTTGCTGATCGACTCATGAGCGAAAGTGTCTCTGAGTTAGATATAGGTCCCACGGAGGATGAGGAAAGCTCACCCAAGTTACACAAACTTTCTAGTAAAGAGCAGGAGAGACTGCAAGGTGTCGTCGAAATTTTTCCTTCGTACGAACGAGACGGATTGGGCAGAACCAGCATTATTTCGCACTCGATCGACGTAGGTGATGCTAAGGCGATTAAACAAAGACACTGGCCAATCTCCCCTGCGCGCGAAAAACTTATGTTTGCTGAGGTAGATAACATGTTAGCTCTCGATATCATAGAACCTTCTTGCAGTCCTTGGAGTAGTAATTGTGTTCTTGTTCAAAAAGGTGATAAGGTTCGGTTGTGTTTAGACTCTCGCGAGATCAATAAATACACGAGGAAGGATGCTTACCCCTTACCACATATTGACGGGATCTTAAGCCGCTTACCTCCAGCGCGGTATATAACTGGTCTTGATATGAAACATGCTTTCTGGCAAATACCATTGGACGAGCCATCACGACCGTATACTGCGTTTACCGTTCCGAATCGTCCACTGTACCAATATAAGGTCATGCCATTTGGTCTGACAAATGCACCTCAGACCTTATGCCGCTTAATGGACCATGTCATACCCCCACATTTACGGAATCGAGTTTTTGTATATCTCGATGACTTGCTTGTTCTATCGGATGACTTTGATTCGCACTTGATTCTTTTGCAAGAAATCGCACTATGCTTAAGAAAAGCGAATATCACTATCAACGTTCGAAAATCTAAGTTCTGCATGAGAGAGATTAAATATCTCGGATTCATAATTTCGGATGGTCAGATCAAGACTGATTCATTTAAGATTCAGGCAATCAACGACTTCCCAATTCCAACAACGGTAAAGCAGTTACGACGGTTTCTCGGTTTATCCGGATGGTATCGACGTTTCGTCGAGAATTATGCCTCCGTGAGCTATCCATTGACCGAGATGCTTAAGAAACAGAATACTTCCTTAATATGGAATGAAACCGCAACCAATGCTTTTGAAGAATTGAAACGAAGATTAACATCAGCTCCAATCCTCAGAACTCCTGATTTTTCTAAGAAATTCATCTTATTGTGTGATGCTAGTTCTTTTGGTCTCGGGTGCGTCCTAGCTCAAGAGAATGAAGAAGGCTTCGAAATGCCAATTGGATACATGTCGGTTAAGTTATCCAAAGCTCAACGGAATTATTCCGTTACAGAACTAGAATGTCTAGCAGTTATTAAGGGAATTAAGAAATTTCGAGCTTACATAGAAGGCCAGGAATTCTTAGTAATAACCGACCATGCAGCATTGCAGTGGTTGATGCGACAAAAGGATTTGTCTGGAAGGCTCGCGCGATGGGCTATACAGTTACAGGGTTTTGATTTTCGCATTGAACACCGGAAGGGTTTACAAAATGTTATTGCTGACACTCTGTCAAGGCAAAATGAATCGTCAGTAGATGAGTTTATAGATCTAGGGCCGATCATCGATTTAGAGTCCGAGCATTTCACTTCGTTGGAATATCTGGATTTAATTCAACGCATTCAGCAGTACCAAGAGAAACTTCCAGATTTAAAAATAACAGATGGCTATGTATACAAACGCACCGAAGCTTCGATTGGAGATTCTGAATCTGACCACCAGTCGTGGAAATTATGGGTACCCTCTGGCCTAGTCAGTAGTGTTATCAAACAAGCCCATGATTCTCCTAGCGCATCACATGGCGGGATGGGTAAAACCGTTGAAAAACTTAAGAGATACCTGTTCTGGCCCAAGATGTTGGTTCAAATCCGAGAGTATGTGAATAATTGTGTCATTTGTAAACAGACCAAAAGTCCCAATATAGTATTACGACCACCATTGGGAAAGCCAATGCAATCAGAGAGACCGTTTCAACGACTCTACATGGATCTGTTAGGTCCATACCCTCGTTCAAAGGCAGGGAATATCGGATTATTAATAATCGTGGATCATTGTACAAAATTCCATTTCCTCTGTCCATTGAAACGATTCACTTCCGGAAAGATTTGCGAGTACTTAGAAAATTCCATTTTCTTTACGTTTGGAGTGCCGGAATCCATCTTAACGGACAATGGTTCTCAATTTCGATCAGGATTCTTTGAGGCTTTTCTAACTCGATTTTCAATTAAACATATTTGTACCGCTTTTTATTCGCCTCAAGCGAATGCAAGCGAGCGCTTAAACCGATCGGTTTTGGCGGCGATCCGTGCGTACGTGGGGAAAGATCACACTACCTGGGATCAACGACTGAATGAGATTAACGGTGCTATTCGATCCAGTCTACATACAACCACCGGATATTCTCCTTACTTCCTTACGTTTGGGCAAAACATGATTTTGAATGGCAAGGATTACGAATTGCTCAGGAAACTTAACTTGCTATCAGATGATTCTAGAGTTAATTACCCCGATGCTCTGCAGTTGGCAAGGTATGCAGCAAAGGTCAACAATGCAAAGGCTCATGCAACCAACGCGAGGGTATACAATTTGAGGAGTAGAAACATACAATTCAACGTCGGAGATCAGGTTTACGTTCGCAATTTCTCCCAAAGCAACGCGTCTAAACAATTCAGCCATAAATTAGCGCAGGTGTTTGTGACAGCAACAGTAACGACAGCAACAGCTAAGTCCTGTTTTTACGAATTATCGAACGAGAAAGGAAAGAAAATGGGAGTATACCACGTAAAAGATATTCAAAACCGCTAATTCACTGTCCTTCTTTTCTTTTCGATTACGATCCCTGTCGATCACTCCGGGACATAATCTGGTGGTGGAGAGTGTAGTGGCCAGTGAAGCAAACCCAGATTAAATTCCTTAATAATTTCCCAGATATAAAGCAGATTCAAATCACGCGCCAACTTGATTAGTTCGAACACCAAGGCTTTAAAAACAGCTACTTCGAATATGGAGCTTTAATTGCTCGAATGTTCTTTTTCGTCTCTCGAGACCGAATTCCATGGAAGGGTCCCGTTAAAGCTCGTCTATGCCGCTTAAGCCGACAGCGACGGTGAACACGCGGATCAATTCAATTTTTCTCCCAAAACACTTCGGTTGTGCCTGTGCCAATAGTGCCAAACTCTAGTGGAAGTTCACGTGTCCCTGTATTACATAATACATACCAAATTACATAACTGCAAGTCGGCGGAGAATCGACTAAAAAGCAAGATCAAGCTATATTGTGTGGTGAAAGTGCAAAGTGCTACGTAGAGAAAAAGAAGGTGATTATAGAGGAAAGCAGGTTTGGTACATTCACTGAATTCCGAATCTATTACAGAATCTCTTGGTCACTGGAGGTCTGCCGTGCTTTGGCGCTCTCACGCCTAACCCCCCCACGCAACCTCCAGTGTCTTATTTTTGGCCGCTTCGAATTACCAGCGTTTCCGTTGTACGGACAATCTGTATCGACCTTTGAATGCCCTATAAGCGTATCTTGCGAGATGCAACTCAACATCCTTGATGCGGAATCGACAACGCCTAGGAATTAAAGTGGAAATTTATGTCAGCTAAAATTGTGCAGAAGATGTGAATACAAGATCAGGAATCGGAATTTAGGGTGACCTGGGTCGTGGACAACATGTGATCATCGATTCGTGAGTACGAACATACCCGCGAAATAGCAGGGTATAGCAGCGGTGCAGCGTAATGAAAGGGAGAGCGTGATAGCTCACACGCCAAGAGCGAGCTTTCGTTCGAAGAGAATTCGGACATATGCGTGCGTATGCACACACATATAAACGTGCATTAATTTGATCATCGACATTCTCTTTGCTTTGTCTTGTTCTTTTTTTTTGATTGCATTCTTGTGTTTGCACTTCAATTATATTTGACTTTAAATGTAAAATCATATAAACATATACAGTTATATTAAGGAATATCTTTCCTATAGAATTAATTTCTTTATCATATGTCTTAAGTCCTTTCCTAATCAACTCAATGTTAAGCCTTGATTCACTCTGGCAATGTCGGCCAAAATGTCATTCTTTAATTCTTTACTATTTTTATATAATTAATATTATTCCACAGCTACCGAAGCAGTTCATTGGGCCCAACGAGCTCGTCAAGGAAAGTGTTTGAATTTGGTAATGATCATTAATTTCGTATTGAATGGAAATGTTGACCTTCGTGAGTAAAAAGGCTCAGTTTTGCTATGAATTGTATTTTATATTCTTAAGTTAATGTACCTTTTGTTATATATGAATCTTTTGAATCTTGACTAATAGAACTATTTTGAATTAACATGAATTTGGAATAAATAACAACCATTCTGTCTAAGTACATAATGCCAATGATGCATCGAGTGTAATAATGCAGCGGTAGTTACGTTAGGGGCCATGCCAACATCGTTCCACGCATTGCCGAAGGTAGGGAGGGTATAGAGGAACTAGTGATCTCCTACACCTAGGATCACTAAATTAAATACGCGACTACCGGATTCCTTCTTGCCATCTATGCCGACCGGGGATTGATTACATTTGTTTTTTTTGTTTTGATCAAAGTAGATTCTGTGTCAGTGCACTTAAATTTTTATAATATGGCGAGAACAAGGAAGTATAGGGATAGGAAAGACCCCGACCCCATCCGGCGAGCTGAGCCCAGAGCGCAGTATAGTGCACTAACCCCGATTCCCTTTCCTGCTGAGGCTGCATTGCCAACAAGATTTAACCAGCCCGTAGCCATAACATTATAGGAATGAGGTGTGCAGCTGTGCGTGGTGGTGAGTTTAGCTGGGAAGCCCCGAAGGGGTAGTCCAGTTCGTTGACTGGTACGGGCCGGTCGCGTCTCTTAGAGATTCTCACCCGCCGTGGCGTATCCATGGAAAAAAAAAAAAAAAAACACACACACACACACAAGCGTTGATTAAAGGGGCGTACCCCCGGTGGTACGGCTTGAGGAGTGTTTGAGTTAATAGATCCTTGATGGCTAAAAGCCTTGTAATATCAGAGAATATCTGTTTTCTGTGTAGATTCCCTTCGAAACAGAACCATTAGATACCTTAAGCCACAAAAAAAGTATCTATGGGGCACTTTGAAACATTTTAAAGCAAATGAAATCAAACAAAAGCATTTAGCCCCATCCCCCCCTCCCCCCCATGGCCACATTGGGCAGCTATTTGAAAACTTCAGCATCATTCGGTGGCGGTTTTTATGGCACTTTCCAGCCAACTCTCGGCGGCTTGCCAATTGTTTTGGGCCATGGCCATTGCCACATTGCAGCAGAGAAATTTCAAAACATTTCTGTGTCCTTTGATGCCGCTTCGAAATTACCCATTTGTGGTGTAGGCCTTGAGAATTGAGTTAATTATCTTGTCTGATAATTAGAAAAGTTCAGGCCAGTCAGAGAGAGAGGGAGAGTGGGAGAGAGAGAGGGAGATAACCTTAATTTCACGCTCTTATGCGGAAAACGCATTTCAATTTTCTTAATTCCAGTTAATAACTCAACAAATACGCCAAAAGGCAAAAGCCAACTTCCTCCGAAAAGGCAAATATTGATAGATACTTTGTGGAGTGGCGAACTTCCTTCTAAATTATGATGATGATCATTGCAGGCGTGGGGCCACCAGAGGGGGGTGGGTGAGTGACTCAAGTCGCCTTCACTTTACTTTCAAGCCAAAGACAAACATTCCCCAAACGCGAGAGATGACGGGTGGAGCCAGAGCCCTGGCCCAACCTTAGATACAAATGGTAATACCCGTCTGTCTGGTAAAGGGGTTGGAGGTTAGTCTGTAACTGGGGCTGACTGCCCAGGGCCATAATGACAATTACAGTTTACCGCCTCCCATCCCCCAAGCGTGCAATACACACACTCTCCCTAGGGCTTCGTTGCAGTGCTCTACCTCTCTCTCTCTCTCTCTCTCTTATTTCTTATTTCTCGCTCTCGACAGCGCGCCTGAGACGACTGCCGCTCTCAGCAATTACGAAACGGGAGTCTCTGTATTTTCTTTGTTTCTTTGCATTTTCACACACAAAACTTCTTCAAAAACGAGGGGAACGTTGTGAGTTGCTGCGGACACCCCAAGTTATACAGTTATACCCGATACTAAGTCAGTATGGCTCTCCTCCGGCAGACGCTGCTAATATTAAACGACACGACAAAGAGTGCGTGCGAGAGAGACAGAAAATCAGTCTGAGCGTGACGTCGGGCGCTGCGTAGCCAGTGCAAATTGATTTGTACCTTTTGGCTATACAAATTATCTGATCTGGTCCAGATTCAGCAATCTAATAGATATGGTCGTTATCTATGATTCTGCGTTTTTATTTTTCTCGAATGTGCAATATTGTGGATGCAACAGATTTTCGTTCTTTGTGAGGGCGGAAGGGGGTGGGGCGAAATTCTGAGATATACGTTTTATAGTGAGATCAAACAGAAGTGCGGATACCAAATTTGGTTACTCTAGCCTTAATAGTCTCTGAGATTTGTGGATTCCCCAGATTTTCGTCCTTTGCGGGAGCGGAAAGGGTTGTGGCGAAATTTGGACACGAAACGGTCAAGGTCCGATATCACAGGAGTGTGGATACCAAATTTGGTTGCTCTGGCTCTTATAGGTTCTGAGATCCTTGAACTCATATTTTGCAATTGGCAAAACCGACCATGAAACCTGTGTGTTAGAGAGAGACAGAGCGAGAAAGAATGAAATTGTTTTCTTGATTCTGGCTATAATAGTTATACGATCTGGTTCAGATTTTGCACTCTAGAAGATATAGTCATCTTCTACAATTCAGCGCTTTTGGTTTTATCGTATGTTTAAAAATGTGGATGCCACAGATTTTCGTCCTTTGTGGGGGCGGAAGTGGGCGGGGCGAAGTTTTGAAATATTTTTGTAGCAGTGACATATCACAGAAGTCTGGATACAAAAAATCGTTGCTCTAGCTCTTATAGTCTTTGAGCACTAGGCGCTGAAGGGGACGGACAGACGGACAGACAGACAGGGCTCAATCGACTCGGCTTTTGATGCTGATCCAGAATATATATACTTTATGGGGTCGGAAACGATTCCTTCTGGACGTTACACACATCCACTTTTACCACAAATCTAATATACCCCAATACTCATTTTGAGTATCGGGTATAACAAAAACTAAATACCCCAGACCCCACAGATAAAAACTGCTCCAAAATTGCCGCTTAAAATAATTAATAAAAGGCTTTTTAAATAAATCATAATTAAATACAAGAAAACCCTATCTTTCAGGGCAATAAAACAAAAAGAAAACAAAGAAAAAGCATGCAAATTTATGGATTTGGGATTTGGGGCCATGCCATTTTATTGTATTTTTTTGGGGGGGGGGGGGGGGGGGGGGGGGGGGGGAGGGCTGGGATTTAGGATGTGATGCCATGAAAGAACATTTACGCTCTATCGCCTCGATCAATCCATCATTGGAACACGGCACAAAAGCAGAATACAGCCAAATTATCATCAGAAAAAATATTACAAAATAAAAATAAAAACGAGGGGGAACGTTGTGAGTTGCTGCGGACACCGCAACTCTACAGTTATACCCGATACTTAGTCAGTATGCTCTCCTCCGGCAGACGCCGCTAATATTAAACGACACGACAAAGAGTGCGTGCGAGAGAGACAGAAAATCAGTCTGAGCGTGACGTCGGGCGCTGCGTAGCCAGTGCAAATTGATTTGTTCCGTTTGGCTACAAAAATGATCCGAGCTGATCCAGATTCAGCAATCTGATAGATATGGTCATTATCTATGATTCTGCGTTTTTAGTTTTCTCGAATGTGCAATATTGTGGATGCAACAGATTTTCGTCCTTTGTGGGGGCGGAAGGGTGTGGGGCGAAATTCTGAGATATACGTTTTATAGTGAGATCTAACAAAAGTGTGGATACAAAGTTTGGTTACTCTAGCCTTAATAGTCTCTGAGATTTGTGGATTCCCCAGATTTTCGTCCTTTGCGGGGGCGGAAAGGGTTGTGGCGAAATTTGGACACGAAACGGTCAAGGTCCGATATCACAGGAGTGTGGATATCAAATTTGGTTGCTCTGGCTCTTATAGGTTCTTAGATCCTTGAACTCATATTTTGCAATTGGCAAAACCGACCATGAAACCTGTGTGTTAGAGAGAGACAGAGCGAGAAAGAATGAAATTGTTTTCTTGATTCTGGCTATAATAATTATACGATCTGGTTCAGATTTTGCACTCTAGAAGATATAGTCATCTTCTACAATTCAGCGCTTTTGGTTTTATCGTATGTTTAAAAATGTGGATGCCACAGATTTTCGTCCTTTGTGGGGGCGGAAGTGGGCGGGGCGAAGTTTTGAAATATTTTTGTAGCAGTGACATATCACAGAAGTCTGGATACAAAAAACATCGTTGCTCTAGCTCTTATAGTCTTTGAGCACTAGGCGCTGAAGGGGACGGACAGACGGACAGACGGACGGACGGACAGACGGACAGACAGACAGACAGACATGGCTCAATATACTCGGCTATTGATGCTGATCAAGAATATATATACTTTATGGGGTCGGAAACGATTCCTTCTGGACGTTACACACATCCACTTTTACCACAAATCTAATATACCCCAATACTCATTTTGAGTATCGGGTATAACAAAAACTAAATACCCCAGACCCCACAGATAACGAGGGGGAACGTTGTGAGTTGCTGCGTACAACGCAACACTACAGTTATACCCGATACTAAGTCAGTATGGCTCTCCTGCGGCAGACGCCGCTAATATTGAACCACACGACAAAGAGTGCGTGCGAGAGAGACCGAAAATCAGTCTGAGCGTGACGTCGGGCGCTGCGTGGCCACTGCAAATTGATTTCTTGCTTTTGGCTACAAAAACGATCCGATCTGATCCAGATTCAGCAATCTGATAGATATAGTCATTATCTATGATTCTGCGTTTTTAGTTTTCTCGAATGTGCAATATTGTGGATGCAACAGATTTGCGTTCTTTGTGGGGGCGGAAGGGGGTGGGGCGAAATTCTGAGATATACGTTTTATAGTGAGATCTAACAGAAGTGCGGATACCAAATTTGGTTACTCTAGCCTTAATAGTCTCTGAGATTTGTGGATGCCCCAGATTTTCGTCCTTTGCGGGGGCGGAAGGGGGTGTGGCGAAATTTGGACACGAAACGGTCAAGGTCAGATATCACAGGAGTGTGGATACCAAATTTGGTTGCTCTGGCTCTTATAGGTTCTGAGATCCTTGAACTCATATTTTGCAATTGGCAAAGCCGACCATGAAACCTGTGTGTTAGAGAGAGACAGAGCGAGAAAGAATGAAATTGTTTTCTTGATTCTGGCTATAATAATTATACGATCTGGTTGAGATTTTACACTCTAGAACATATAGTCATCCTCTACGATTCTGCATTTTTGGTTTTATCGTATCTTTAAAAATGTGGATGCCACAGATTTTCGTCCTTTGTGGGGGCGGAAGTGGGCGGGGCAAAGTTTTGAAATATTTTTGTAGCAGTGCCTTATCACAGATGTCTGGATCCAAAACGTCGTTGCTCTAGCTCTTATAGTCTTTGAGCACTAGGCGCTGAAGGGGACGTACGGACGGACGGACGGACGGACGGACGGACGGACAGACGGACAGACAGACATGGCTCAATCGACTCGGCTATTGATGCTGATCAAGAATATATATACTTTATGGGGTCGGAAACGATTCCTTCTGGACGTTACACACATCCACTTTTAACACAAATCTAATATACCCCAATACTCATTTTGAGTATCGGGTATAAAAACTGCTCCAAAATTGCCGCTTAAAATAATTAATAAAAGGCTTTTTAAATAAATCATAATTAAATACAAGAAAACCCTATCTTTCAGGGCAATAAAACAAAAAGAAAACAAAGAAAAAGCATGCAAATTTATGGATTTGGGATTTGGGGCCATGCCATTTCATTGTCTTTTTTTTTGTGGGGGGGGGGGGGAGGGCTGGGACTTAGGATGTGATGCCATGAAAGAACATTTACGCTCTATCGCCTCGATCAATCCATCATTGGAACACGGCACAAAAGCAGAATACAGCCAAATTATCATCAGAAAAAAAATTACAAAATAAAAATAAAAACGAGGGGGAACGTTGTGAGTTGCTGCGGACACCGCAACTCTACAGTTATACCCGATACTAAGTCAATATGGCTCTCCTCCGGCAGACGCCGCTAATATTAAACGACACGACAAAGAATGCGTGCGAGAGAGACAGAAAATCAGTCTGAGCGTGACGTCGGGCGCTGCGTAGCCACTGCAAATTGATTTCTTGCTTTTGGCTACAAAAATGATCCAATCTGATCCTGATTCAGCAATTTGATAGATATGGTCATTATCTATGATTCTGCGTTTTTAGTTTTCTCGAATGTGCAATATTGTGGATGCAACAGATTTTCGTCCTTTGTGGGGGCGGAAGTGGGCGGGGCGAAATTTGGACACGAAACGGTCAAGGTCCGATATCACAGGAGTGTGGATACCAAATTTGGTTGCTCTGGCTCTAATAGGTTCTGAGATCCTTGAACTCATATTTTGCAATTGGCAAAACCGACCATGAAACCTGTGTGTTAGAGAGAGACAGTGCGAGAAAGAATGAAATTGTTTTCTTGATTCTGGCTATAATAATTATACGATCTGGTTCAGATTTTGCACTCTAGAAGATATAGTCATCTTCTACAATTCAGCGCTTTTGGTTTTATCGTATATTTAAAAATGTGGATGCCACAGATTTTCGTCCTTTGTGGGGGCGGAAGTGGGCGGGGCAAAGTTTTGAAATATTTTTGTAGCAGTGACATATCACAGAAGTCTGGATCCAAAACATCGTTGCTCTAGCTCTTATAGTCTTTGAGTCCTAGGCGCTGAAGGGGACGGACAGACGGACGGACAGACGGACAGACGGACGGACGAACAGACGGACGGACGGACAGACAGACAGGGCTCAATCGACTGGGCTATTGATACTGATCAAGAATATATATACTTTATGGGGTCGGAAACGATTCCTTCTGGACGTTACACACATCCACTTTTACCACAAATCTAATATACTGTAACGAACCTAAAAGGTTTCGATACAATCCGTCCCCCGACTTATAATGAGAGCATCGCACCACACCCCGCAACCAACGCCCCCTCTCCTCAAGCAACCACCGACCAAGCGCCAACTCCATAACGATGACCAAGGACATCAGGTCACGCGAACTTCCCCACTCCAGGCCAAGCCATCGGCCGAGTGCGGTCTTCCGGTTTCATTGACGGAGGAAAGTCGACGCCGTGAAAATCTGCGACGATCACCAAGAACGGCAAAGTGCACCCCGACGCGGAAGTGCATTTTTCAAACCCGCAGACCCAGCAATACGGGCCTATAAAAAGACGGCGACGAGAACCAAAGAGGAACTTACGCAGAAACCCGTCTCAGAGTACAGACGGTGTACCAGAAACTTACGCAGAGACCCGGTCCGGAGTACAGACGCGGTACCCGGAACTCACAAGAAGACATCGGCGACCAATTAATAAGAGAAGAACACAAGAAAACGACCCGAAGAAAACCCCGACCTCGCACAATACCAACGGCAAGAGTTGCGCAACGAGCAGACGAAAGCGCGACACAGCGACAGAGAAACGGGAACAGTGCCGTCACCCCGAGAAGAAATTCGAAGCGTCAGCCGCGAAGCTCGACACAGTGCCCTAGTGAAGGAAAAGCGCAAGCCCAGCGAAACAGCCAACTCGAGTAACAATCGAAGCGATGGAATCCCATACAGAGGAACAGCCCAGTGGGTATTACCCTGGAGAATTCGTCGCCAACCAAGGGGTGAGTACCGGCTGGATACACAAACGCCGCCGAGAGGAGCTGGAGTCCTTCTCGGAGGAATTCGGATTCAGCCGCGAGGGTAACGTGGAAGAGTTGTGGAGAAATTTCGCCGAACTAGTCGCCGGGCCCCTCGAACACGATGCCTGGGTCAGGTTGGCAGAACACGAGCGGCAGTACGCCAGATCGCCAGGACGAGCCAGATCGCCCCAGCCCGACATCTCAGCACTAACAGAGAAGCGAAAGACGGACCCCAAACTCAGCCTACAAGTTCCCGGAGTCATGGAGGGCAAAGCCAGCACCTCACCGACATCGATAACCGTCGAAGATCTACCGAAGCCCCCGCCCCCGGAGCCAAGGCCTTCGCCCATGAGAAGGATCTTGCCGCGCACTGTGCCAACTTCGTGCGCTCCGGTCTCAACTCGCTCTCGCGCGATCGGAGGGGCGCTCGGGAGACTTTACGACCCACGATCCACCCGGCGCTCAAGCCATCATGGAGCATAGATCGTAAGGCCTAGTTTTAGTTACGTTTCCCACCCCGCTACAAGCTGTCGTCGTGCACATACGCGCACCTACAGTCCACATACATATATACCGAAATACAAGGAACATATTTATTGGAACAACTCTGACTTCTTCTTTTGGATATTTTCCCACTCGTCGCTGGAAAGCCGCTCCGGTGATCCGCCCTCCTACAAACATTGGTCCTTCGAGCCGGATCTTCGCCTTCCCCATAAGGAGAAGCTTACCCCAGCCAGCATCGGCGGATCGCTCTAAGTTCAAGATAAGTAAGCCCAACACCAGTGCAGTGATTTTGTGCGAGTTTTCCATCCCAGTCCGAGTACCCGTGGCATACATATGTACATACATATGTATTCATTTCTCGCTCTAGCTCCAAATTAAACCATACTTCGTTCTGCCAACGGTTGTGGCCACCTACTTCTCCAAAGGTTTAATTTGATCCGAGCAAGCTCCTGCGGTCAACCTCCGATCCAGTGTATATATTCCTACCTCTCCCAGCTACCAGCTGAGCTTTGGTTGCTGACATATGCACATGCATACAAGCACATGTACACATCGCAACGCAATCCAAGCGGCTGACAACAATCATAAATTCATATGCCTGCAATTAGTTTGTTGTTTTTTTTTTCCATGCTCAACGTTCCATCGGTTTTCGGTTTTATAAATAAAGAAAATAAATCACTGCGTCTCCGTATTTAACTAATTATATTGCCAACAAAAATTAGACACGATCCATACATATGGCACCACATATATATAGTGACATATCCATAATTCCCCACATCCCATACACATTATGTTTATGTACAATTCATCCACCCCATCCACACAAGTAACAGGACCCCACTCAAGAATCAATAACTGTTTCTTCCCATACTCCAAGCTAGGGCCCCCCATAATATAAACAATGGACCACATTGTTAGAATCACGCCACTCTCGAGAAATCGATTCTTTAGAATCACGCCACTCATGAGGACCAATCAAAGCTAGACATAAAACCAAGGAGTATCACATTCCTAGCTCCGTCATGTAATGCAACACCGATCGCCAGCAGTGGATGCCTTTCATCAAAGCCGACGCATCCCCAAATATCGATCCAGACACGTCGGGGAATTCATTTAAATCTTGTGACATAAAGATATTTAAGTTGTAAAAAATAAGTCTTTTTTAAAAAACTTAAAATCGAGTTGCGGATATTTAACTGGCGCAGCCGGTAGGATTTCGTTTAAAATTAACTCCTATATTTCGGTAATGGTCAGCTTGTGTAATTTCTAATTACTGTGATCACGTAATCCCGGAATCGTTAATAAAATTGTGAAATCCGCCAAAGAACCTATGTGTTACGAGCACATACGATTTGCAAAACTAAAATTAAGTGAACTGAAGTAAGCGGAGATAGTGATCCACCAAGAACAGTGAAACACTAAATACAAAATCAAAAAACTTACAAGTGAACCAAGTGTCTGGTCTGATGAGCTCGTGAGGTGGCTCAAAGGGGGCCTAGCTGAGGCCACCGGACGGGTCGCAGGTTGCGGATAGCGAACGACCTACCTATATACAGGTCATATAGGTAGGTCAGCTGCGAATAATCGGACATCCCTAGGGAGAGTACCGAAAATAAGCAGCCCCGGACAGCCAGCGGGTGTTCGCGAAGTAGCAACACTGACGATGCGCTTGTGGTGCCGCCTCGTATAAGTAGCTCACACACTCCCCTATCCCTACACACTACCTACCCACATCCCAACCCCCCACATTCAGCTCACACCGGGCCGGACTAAGAGTGTTATTCGACCCGTGCCGAGAGTCAGCCTGGCTGGGGGCCCGGTATATAAAACTAGCCCAGTCGTTAACGGAGAGCTCAGGGACTTGGCAGCCCCCTGTTCTAAGTATGCCTTATCCGGGCAACGTGGATCTCTGCCCGGACGGACCGTACCCCTTCTCTGCAGCTCGTGGGAAAAAGAATGGAAAAATTTAAAAACAAACAAAATGAGTCTGGCACTCCCCAAATGCCAACAGGGAGCAATCCCAAACAGGGGAAGGCAGCGGCCCAAAGGCCTGGCCCGACCCGCAAATCAGCAGGGAAAACCTGCGCGGCGGAAGATGCTAGGGAGAGCCCAAAGCGGTCCCATGCCGGTTTCGGGGTGGGTGGTGAATTGGCTCCCAAAACCGATACCTTGGCAGAGTGGCTATGCAATCCTGCGGCTGCTCTGCCTGCTGGTAAAGTGGCGGGTGATGAGTCACCATCTACTAGTGTCCAAGCCAAATCTTTTACATATGCCGATAGAAGGAGTGCTGGCAATATACTCCGTCGGCAGAACGCAAGCCAGATGTCCAGCCCGACGGACAAATGGATAAAGAAGGTTGAGTGGGCCTCGAAGGTGCTGCCGAACTTTGGCAAGGAAGCACCGAAGAAGGAAGCCCCTCAGCCAAAAAGGCAGCGCTCACAAGAGACTCCGGGGCCGACACCGAAGCGCTCCAGAGTGCTGCCTAACACATCATTCGCGCAGATTGCCAGAGAAAGGACGCTGATTGGCGTCCTGGACAAAGGCAGCGCGGACTCCCGGATACCTAGAAACCAGTGGAAGTGGGTGGAAGCGGCACTGGCCGACCGCTGCTTCGAGCTGCTGGAAAAGCAGCCTGGACCCCCCCCCGTCTGCAAAGACATGGGCTGGTACCAGGGCTGCATAAAAATCGTAGCCTGTGAAGACGAGCGCTCCGTACAGCTGTACAAAGCAGCGGTAGCGCAAGTCGGGGAAGTCTACCCAGGGGCGAAGCTCGTCGCTGTAGACTGGAGCGAAGTGCCCAGTAGACCAAGGGCGAGAGTCTGGGTGCCCGCCTCCATGAAGGAGCCGGAGCGCATCCTAAAAATGTTGCAAAGATGCAACCCCCACCTCCCAACAGCAGATTGGAAGGTGGTCAAAGTTGAGACGACACAGGGCCCCACAAACCAGGCGGTGGTCGTCCTCAACAAAGAGTCGCTGGCCCCGATTGAGGCTGCCAAAGGCGAGCTCAATTTTGGGTTCAGCTCTGTGACCGTAAAGGTCTACAAGTCGGATGCGGCGGCCGAGGCACGTCCTGTCGACAAGCCAGTTGAGCAGGACGCTGCCGCGGAGATCGAAGCACCCGACGATCACACAGAGATAGACCCAGAGGGCTACTCCACCGATGGCACGCTGAGATGCGACTTCGAGGCGATGTGTTGCCACGAGGAAGTCGAGGATGATCCGGATGCCGACATTACAGTGGTGGAGAACACTAAGGATGTCCTTGAGGCTCCTTCAGATCAATCTCCACCACTGTAAGGCAGCATCCGCTGCTCTTATACTCCGCCTCGAAGAGAGCGGAGCAGACGTAGCCCTGATCCAGGAACCTTGGATAGTGGGAGACAAGGTTTGTGGACTATGGTCGAAGGAGTACAAGATAATTGTAGCTCAACATGAAGGTAAAACCCGCACCTGCATTCTCGCCAGAAAGCACCTTAATATCTTTCTGCTCCATAACTATAGCGATAGCGACAACACGGCGGCAAGCCTAGAGCTGAAAGGGACACATCTAAGGCTGATGTCGTCCTACATGGCCCATGAGGGAAACGATCCTCCCAACGACCTGGTTCGCAAACTAGCCAGCGACAGCGAGAGGTCGGACATAGACCTATTAATAGGTTGCGATGCCAACGCTCACCACACTCAATGGGGGAGCTCGAACACAAATGTAAGGGGTGAGTCACTTTTCAGCTTCATCCTCAACTCAAATCTATTTATTTGTAATCGGGGCAACGACCCCACTTTTATAATTAAAAATCGACAGGAGGTTATTGACATCACCCTAGTGTCTTCCAACCTGTTAGACATAGTCAAGAGTTGGCAAGTCCTTGATGACCACTCTTTCTCTGACCACAGATACATCGAGACCACACTATCCCTCGAGTGTCCGAAACCTAAGGACTATATTAATCCCAGGAAAGCCAACTGGGAAAAATATAGCTCAGCCCTGGAGGACTTACTCCCCTCCAAAGCACCATCATGCCCTGACACAAAAGACGACCTAGATCGCCTAGTGAACAGGTTCACAGAGGCATGCAACAAAGCCTTCGCGGCAGCGTGCCCCTCTAGCAAACCTAGGGGGAAAAAGAAACCCCCCTGGTGGTCAAAACAAATAGACATCCTACGTAAAAGCTGCAGGACCCTCTTCAACAGGGCCAAAAGCGCGAACGAGGAGAGCCACTGGGCAGACTACAAAATCAGTCTGTCACTATATAAAAAGGAAACAAGGAAAGCAAAAAGGGCCTCTTGGCAAAAATTTTGCTCGGAAATTGAGGAAACGTCAGAGGCCGCAAGGCTTCGCAAGATTCTCTCAAAAACGAACCCCTCGGTAGGGTATCTTAAAAGGAATGACGGCACGTGGACTAACTCCAGTGAGGAGGCCCTGCAGATTCTACTAGACACATTTTCCAGGGTGCACAACCATCGAGACGGCACATCTTCCAGGAGAGGGACCGGTAACCTCGATGGATCACATCCTCACAAAAGGTAACATAAGCTGGGCAATAAACAGCTTCAACCCGTTCAAATCGCCAGGCCCAGACCAGGTAATCCCGGCCCAACTTCAGAAGGCCGGGGATACGGCCATCAACTGGCTACAAGGTATCTTCAGGAAGATACTGGCTGTGGGTACAATCCCGCGAACATGGCTTAAGGCAAAGATAGTCTTCATTCCCAAAGCTGGGAAAGCCTCGCACTCAGCTGCAAAAGACTTTAGACCAATCAGCCTATCGTCCTTCCTTCTCAAAACCTTTGAGAGACTCGTCGGGCTGCAACTGAGGACAACTATACACCCTCAGTTGCTGTCAGGCGCACAGCATGCCTACCGGAAAGGAAAATCCACGGAAACGGCTCTTCATGAAGTGATCTCAGCGGTAGAGAAATCTCTGCATCACAAAGAGTACTCACTCATAGCCTTTCTCGATATTGAGGGAGCTTTCAACAACGTTGTACCGGGCGCCATTACAGAAGCCCTGACTGACCTGGGGGTGGACCGTCACTTGGTGATGCTCATTGATCAATTGCTCACATGCAGGACGGTGACATCATCGATGGGATCGTCCGCCCAGTCAAGGTATGTCAACAGAGGCCCCCCGCAAGGTGGTGTCCTGTCTCCTCTTCTGTGGAACATAGCAGTCAACAAGATTCTATGTGACCTGGAAGGGGGGGCTGCAATGTCGTGGCCTATGCGGACGACGTTGCGATTATCTTCTCGGGGAAATACCCCCAAACACTGTGCGACTTAATGTCCACAAAGCTAGCGCAACTGTCGGATTGGACAGAATCGCGCGGTCTGGGAGTAAATCCCTCAAAAACGGAACTCGTACTATTCACAAATAAATACAAGGTCCCGCCCCTCAACCCTCCAATACTACAAGGATGCAGGCTCTCCTTTAGCGACAGTGCCAGTTACTTAGGGTTGGTAATTGACAAGAAGCTTAGCTGGAACCTGAATGTCAAAGACAGAGTGAAGAAGGCAATGACTGCACTCTACACATGCAAAAAAGCTATTGGGCTAAGATGGGGAATGATCCCAAGCATAGTCCAATGGATATATCAAGCTATAGTTAGACCAATACTACTCTACGGAGTTACGGTGTGGTGGCCGGCCCTATCAAAAAGGGCGATCACCAAGCAACTGGGCAAAGTCCAGCGGACTGCCGCCCTATGCATCAGCGGAGCTCTTCGCACCACCCCAAATGATGCGCTAAATGCCATCCTATGCCTACAGAGCCTTGACCTCGCAGGAAAGGAACGGGCAGAAGCAGCAGCAATACGTCTAAGAGACTCAGATCAATGGGTGACACAGTGCATAGGTCACTCAGCCATATTAAATAATAGCAGTACCGTCCCCTCAAAAACAGACTACCAAGTTCCAAGAGAGTACACAGACACTCCCTTCGACACAATCATCCCTCACAGAGACGAATGGCTCGAGGGACTCCCAGGCCCAGATGGGGCCATAAACATCTTCACAGATGGATCAAAGCTGGACGACAGAGTCGGAGGGGGAATCTACTCTGAACAGCTAAGCATAAGGCATTCCTTCAGACTCCCAGATCATTGCAGTGTCTTTCAAGCGGAAGTCATAGCAATCAGGGAGGCTCTAGACTGCCTACAAGCGGCTGCCGTCACGGCAACCAAGCTAAACATTTATAGCGACAGCCAGGCTGCGATCAAATCGCTGAGCGCGATTTCCTCGAACTCGGCCACCGTGGCAGACTGCCGCAAATCTCTGCACGAGATGGCTCAGCAATTTGCTATTAGCCTGATTTGGGTCCCGGGCCACCGGGACATCGAGGGCAACTGTATAGCGGACGAGCTGGCCAGATCTGGCACTACAATCCCCCTTCTCCAAGACAAGGAGGATATCTGTATGCCAATGGCCACCTGTAAGCTCATTATAAGGGAGCAATACAAGCGACTAAACAACGATATGTGGCAAACAGTGCCACGATGTCGCACAACTCGGCAAACATGGCCGACCATGGACATGAAGCGCACCTCCGAGCTCCTCAAGGTAAGCAGGAAAAGGTGCAGCGTGGTCATACGTTCCCTCACGGGACACTGGCTAATAGGCACCCACGCTAACAGGCTGGGGGCCCCACATAACGATTTTTGTCGCAGCTGTAGAGACGAGGAAGAGGAGGAGACAGTGGAACATCTGTTCTGCTCCTGCCCAGCTCTCAGCAGAAGAAGGCTACAGCACCTGGGCTCAGCCTTTCTACACGACATCTCAGAGATGTCCAAACTATGTCCCAGGAGGATAGCGAACTTTGTGAGAGCATCTGGCTGGGATAATTGCTGACAGGAAGTCTCACAACGCAGGAAGGAAATGATCCTATGCGGTATCACAACGGGCCGAAACCGGCCTAAGTGTGACGGGTTCCGAGCGAGCCCGGCAGCCGCCTCAACCTAACCTAACCTAACAAGTGAACCAAAATAAAGTTAAAAACTACTGAAAACAAAACAAAACCCAATCAACACCAACAACATGGCGTTACCACCACTATCATTGAGCGAAATCCACTTGAACCAGGCACTGCTGTCGATCAGACAAATACCTGCCTATGACGGTTCATCTGGACAGCTAAGCTCATTTATCAAACGAATCGAATATGTATGCGGATTATATCCAACTGAAGATCTTCGCCAACAAAGGATCCTATTTGGAGCGACCGAGATCCAACTGTCAGGAGAGGCACAACGCATATCGCAAATGATACAACCCAACACGTGGCTCGAACTGAAGACGGCGCTGATCAACGAGTTCAAAAATCACACACCATATGAAGAACTCTTACGACAACTTTACACCACCAGATTCAACGGCAGTCTTCGTAAGTTTATAGAAGAATTAGAGATAAAAAAATTATTAATAAACAATAAGCTAAACTTAGAAAACATACCAGAAAATAATGTCATTTATAAAAACGCTTTGAACAACACAATTAAAGATGTCATTACTCGAAAACTTCCTGACAGAATGTTCATGACCTTAGCAAGAAAATATATTCCCACATTGTCTAATCTTAAGAAGGCAGAACAAGAAGAAGGATTGTACGAAGCTAGTACAACAGATTCAGGTACAAATAAAGATCAATCGAAATCGTCTCAATCAAATCGAAAGAATGTTGGAAACTATTATCCAAATTATAATACTACTAACTATCACAATCAAACTCAGAGTTCATCTGGAACAGGTCAGACTAATCGAACAAATCAAAATCAAAATTCCCAAAATCCTGGATTATACAATGAGTTCAAAAATTCCTTGAATCAAGGTAGGGCTCAGAATCCATTCAATCAGCAAATATCTCAAAACCAAGCTAGTGGGAGTGGACCCAACCAACCTACTAAAAGAGGGAGGGAGAGCCAGAGGGGCCAAACGAAGATGGACGTAAATTTTCATCAAGCCGCCTCGGAAGAAACCGAGGAGGACCCTATATAAACATTACCATTAATAAAAGAATATTAAGGTGTATCGCTGACTCGGGATCATCGATCAACATCATGAAAGAAAATTATACAGATTCCGAGATAAAAGACGATAACCTTACGGTCCATACCATCAATGGACCTGTCCGTTTAACTAAGAGTATAATGAGGAATGCGAACAAAACATGTCCGTCCGAACAAAAGTTCTACATACATAACTTTTCCGAAAATTATGATATTTTATTAGGAAGAGAATACTTGATGGCAAGTAAAGCCGTCATCGATTACAGAAATGACACTGTAACACTAGGAGCTAGGTCGTACCCAATCATTCAGAGTGGAGAAGCTATTGAAGCCGGCAAGACCGCACAGAAGTGCACTGATCCCTCTACAAAAGAAGAGAAGATCGCACCTAAGTGCCTTGACCCATCTCCAGAGGGAGATCAATACTTCGCTTCCGCTCTAGACAGTGAATTAAGGGAATGTAATCAATTAAGATTGGAACACTTAAGCGACGAAGAGAGGGAAGAGTTAAAGAAGGTCTTATATGAGTTTAAGGATGTGCAGTACAGAGAAGCTGACAATTTGACTTTCACAAGTACAATCAAGCACGAGATCAAAACTCAACATGAAGACCCGGTCTACAGAAGACCATACAAATATGCCCAGATACATGATCAGGAGGTAAACCAGAAAATCAAAGATATGATCAGGCAGGGAATAATTCGAAAGTCGAATTCTCCTTACTGCTCGCCCATATCTATGATTCCGAAGAAGATAGATGCTTCAGGAAAGCAAAAATATCGAATGGTAGTAGACTATAGAAGTCTAAATGAAATAACAGTTAAGGACAAATTACCAACTCCACGAATGGATGAAATCCTAGACAAACTAGGTAAATGTCAGTATTTTAGGACAATCGATTTAGCAAAAGGTTTCCATCAAATACCCATGGAACCTAGCTCAATCCCCAAAACTGCGTTCTCCACTAAGCATGGACATTACGAGTTCACTCGTATGCCCTTTGGGCTAACCACTGCCCCAGCTACCTTCCAAAGATGTATGAACAATCTGCTAGAAGAGTTAATCTTCAAAGATTGCTTTGTATACTTAGATGACATCATTATATTTTCCACTTCATTGGAAGAACACTTGTTGTCACTAAGGAGAGTATTTGGAAAGTTGAGAGACGCCAACTTGAAGCTACAAATGGATAAATGTGAATTCATGAAAAAGGAAACTGAATTTCTAGGTCATGTAGTCACTACTGAAGGAATAGTACTAAATCCAGGCAAAATCTCTGCCATTGTCAAATTTCCAATACCAGAAACGACTAAACAAATAAAGTCATTCTTAGGTCTGTGCGGGTTCTACAGGAAATTCATTCCTAATTTTGCAAACATAGCAAAACCCATGACACTCAAACTAAAGAAAGGAGCTGTCATAGACCCCAAGGAAGAAAAGTACGTCGAGGCATTTGAGAGACTAAAAGTACTCATCACCTCAGACCCTATCCTTGCGTTCCCAGACTTTGACAAAATGTTCACGGTAACAACCGACGCTAGTAACATAGCATTGGGAGCGGTTTTGTCACAAGAACACAAACCGATCTGCTACGCTAGCAGAACCCTAAATGAACATGAAATAAACTATTCAGCCATCGAAAAGGAATTATTAGCGATTGTATGGGCAACCAAGTATTTCCGTTCATACCTGTTCGGTAGAACATTCGAGATACAAAGCGATCATAAACCCTTGATTTGGTTGAACAACCTCAAGGAGCCAAATATGAAATTACAAAGGTGGAAAATAAAACTGAATGAGTTTGATTTTAAAATGAAATATCTACCAGGCAAAGAAAATCATGTAACTGATGCCTTATCAAGGGTAAAGATTAATGAAAATCTCCTTGGAGAAGCTTCCAATAGCTTTGGTGCAACTGTACATAGCGCACAGGAAGACAATCTAAATCACATTGCTATCACGGAAAGACCAATTAACTATTACAATCGGCAAATTGAGCTAATAAAAGGCAATGAAGATAAGGTAGAAACAATTCGTTATTTTCACAAGCTAATCATCAAGATCACGTATAAGGAAATGACTAACACCTTAGCGAAGGATATAATAAAGGAATATCTATGCACCAAAAAGAGCGCATTATATTTCCATAACGAAATAGATTTTCCTCCATTCCAAAAAGCCTATTTAGAAATCATTAATTCTAACAATATAACCAAAGCTATTAAATCAAGCACGAAACTCCTAGATATTCAGAATTACGCTGAATTTAAAGAAACCATATTAAAGAATCATAAAGGCTTACTCCATCCAGGGATAGAGAAAACCGTCAATTGGTTTAGGGGAAAATACTATTACCCGGATTATCAAAAACTAATCCAAAACATCATAAACGAATGTCCTACTTGTAATATTGCCAAAACAGAGCATAGAAATACGAAGTTGGCATTCGAAACTACACCGGAAATACTGAACATCAGAGAGAAATACGTCATAGATTTCTATATGGTTGGTAACCAACAGTTCCTATCATGTATTGACGTATACTCGAAGTTTGCCACTCTTGTAGAAGTAAAAAGTCGTGACTGATTAGAAGCAAAAAGAGCCATCATGAAATTTTTTAACGAGATGGGCAAACCAATTGAAATCAAAGCCGATAAAGATTCAGCTTTTATGTGCACAGCATTGCAAGCATGGCTGAATGCGGAAAACGTCAAAATAGAGATCACTTCCAGCAAAAATGGAATATCTGACGTAGAAAGATTTCATAAAACAGTAAATGAAAAATTAAGAATAATATCTAGCGAGGATAACCCAGAAGATAGATTCACGAAGTTTGAATTAATTCTTTATACTTATAATCATAAGACCAAACATAATACCACAAATAGGACACCAGCTGATATATTCATTTATGCAGGCTCACCTGATTATGACACCCAACTAAATAAAGTGAACAAAATCACTCAATTAAATAAAAACCGCATAGAGTACGAAGTAGATACCCGCTATAAGCTATCACCTCTAGTTAAGTCTAAGGTAACAAATCCTTTCAAAAGGACGGGCGAAATTAGACAGGTAGACGAAAAACATTATGAAGAAAAGAATAGGGGTAGGAAAATAACTCATTATAAATCAAAATTCAAGAAAAAGAAGAAATCTAATAGAAGCAAATATAATAATTCCAGAGAAACCGAGGAAGTTAATGGAATCGGCGAACTTCAACACAATTAAAATCCTCATCTTCCTCATAATTACCATCGTAATGGCACAGGGCCAAAACATAGAAATAAATCCTATAAAATCCCAAAACGGATATATGATATTCAAAACTGGATCGATTAACATACCTATCAATTACGAATACCATTATCTAACTGTTAATGTAACTAAAACCGAAGAACTATACCAAAATTTATTAATGCAAGCCACTAAATTCCAGGACATAATCCAAATAAAATATCTAGTAGACAAATTGCAAAGAGAAATGAACGGGCTAAAAATAACCAAAAGAAATAAAAGAGGCCTAATCAATATAGTAGGAACAGCCTACAAATATCTCTTTGGAACACTAGATCAGGAAGATAAAGTCGGTTTGGAACAAAAAATAGAAAATTTAGCCAGCCATAGCATTCAAATGAATGAACTAAAATTTGGTAATAGATGCAGTTAATAGCGGAATAAACGTTATAAACAAACTAAATGAAGAAAAAGACAGGAATCAACAAATAGAAATTTTGATATTCAATCTACAACATTTCACAGAATATATCGAAGATATAGAACTAGGTATGCAATTAACTAGGCTCGGTATATTTAATCCAAAATTATTAAAACAAGACTACCTGGAACAAATAAATTCTGAGAAAATACTACATATAAAAACCTCCACATGGCTAAAATCCGATACCAACGAAATTCTAATAATTTCCAACATTCCCAAAGACATTACAAAAGTACCAATCTATAAAATCGTTCCGTATCCAGACGAATTAAATAACATATTAACAGATATGACATACGACAAGTACTACATAAAAAATGAAGAAGTATTTGTTAAAGAAACTAGATTGAAAACCAATGACAATTGTATAAAATGAATTTTATTGCAAATTCCCACTAAATGTCCATATTCCAAAACTTTTCAAAACTTTCAAATAAACTTTAGTGAACCCAATATACTAATCACATGGAATCTTCCAAAAACAACGCTAAACCAGAATTGTGTAAACCAAGAAATCATAGCGGAAGGAAATACCATTATAAAAATCTACAACTGTTCAATCCAATTAAATGAATTTACAATATCAAACACAATGTTAGATTTTTCCCAGAATGTTTATGTCAACAACAACATAACTAAAATAAAACCACTGTCGTATGTCCAAACTAATGAAATAATTATGCAATACACCAAATATAGTAACCTATTACAAATAAGTCTACTAATTTCATTTGTCATAATTATATTAGTACTACTACGTTATGTAGCTGTTAAATTTAGGAAAACTTCTAAAAGAGTCACGGTTAAATGTATTAACCCTATAATAGAAGCGGAAGAGGATCCAACCTCAGCCACCGCACTTGACACCCCGTCACTATACCCGAGGGTAATCGCCTAGGGACAGGCTAATAACAAACGTTGGGGAGTGACATCCATAATTCCCCACATCCCATACACATTATGTTTATGTACAATTCATCCACCCCATCCACACAAGTAACAGGACCCCACTCAAGAATCAATAACTGTTTCTTCCCATACTCCAAGCTAGGGCCCCCCATAATATAAACAATGGACCACATTGTTTCATCAACATTAGAATCACGCCACTCTCGAGAAATCGATTCTTTACAATCACGCCACTCATGAGGACCAATCAAAGCTAGACATAAAACCAAGGAGTATCACATTCCTAGCTCCGTCATGTAATGCAACACCGATCGCCAGCAGTGGATGCCTTTCATCAAAGCCGACGCATCCCCAAATATCGATCCAGGCACGTACGCCACCGACACGAAGATGCAGCCGAGGAAAGCAACGCCCGAAGCCAGAGTCGGGAGTTCCAAGAGAAGGGCTCATGGAAACTAGCTAGCAGCAGAGAGATCAGTTCCGTTTGAGACAAGCAGACCCAAAGTCAAGTCGGGGAATTCATTTAAATCTTGTGACATAAAGATATTTAAGTTGTAAAAAAGTTTAAAAAACTTAAAATCGAGTTGCGGATATTTATCTATATTTATCTTACATATACATACATACGTACGCATTTTAAAATTATACATATTGCATATAAAACGGTCATCCACCGTTTTAACCGTTGTTTTACATCTCGCCAAAAGGTTGGGTCGTCAACCCAAGCCACGGTACATAGCACTTACATCCATACGCACACACATACAAGCAGCAGCAGCGGTGCATTCGTTTCGTTTTTCCTTTCGCTTTCGCTTCTCCACCGGTTGCTTGCGCTGTTGTTGGTGGGAGAATATTTTTCGGTGCCGCGCTTGACCGTAACGGAACGCCAAGTGTAGCGCTACCCAGGACTTCGAGGGTATATTGTTTTCAACATTCGTTTGCAACCGACTCTATATAGGGGTACCTTGTGCATCCATATCATTGCTCATCCTTATTAGTCGCTCTTGGTTGGCCCTTTGTTTTTTAGTTGATCGTAGTATTTTATATTTATATATTCCGGCCACGGTGCCCGACTTCTACTATATAAATACTTGCGATAAATCCCGCCAAGGCCACATAACCACGGTTCGTCGTTCACAACTTCCACTTCTCCATTTCCGCTCACCTGCTTTGCGACTCTGATACGCGCTATCGCAAATCCATCGGCCAACCATGCCACTGGTGAGAAGAAATCTCGCAAGAAGTTTAGGCGGGGGAGTTCGCTGAGTTTGACCCATCCACCCAGCTCCAACGGCTCAATCACTACGCCCACAGCTTCCCGTCCGGCCCCAGCTGAGCGAGGTCCGACCACGTCCAGGGCTCACACACCACATGCCTTTGAGGCCTTGTTGCTCCCCTCGGTCGTCCCTCGCACGGTTCCGAGCACTATGGCCCAATCGGTCGCCAGTTCCGCACGGTCTAAGTTTGCCTTGGCTGCAAGCAGACTGACACGCTTCGACCAGAAGCTCAGCGCTCCAGATGCTAGCACACCAACCCGCTCGCTCTCCCAAGTCCATCGAGATCAACTCCGAAGCCTGTGGGCGAAGGTGGACGCGGAGTTTGAGGCCTGTGTGGAGGCGATAACGGAAGTAGATCCAGAGGGGGCAGCTGACGTCCAGGGGATGTTCACCGCCATATATATAGAGAACCCGAGGTTGGCTCCAGTAGAAAAACTGTTCCACCTCAACAAAAAACAAGCGGTGAGGCCCACGACATAGTGGCACAGGCTCCACTCACGAACGAAGGGTTCGCGTCCGCATGGAGCGCCCTCCGTGAGCGTTTTCAAAACAAGAGGCTGATACTCAAAGCCCAGCTGAAGATCCTTTTCAGTCTGCCCCAAATCCGCACCGAGTCAGCTGCAGCGCTAAAAGAGCTTCAGAGGGCCGTCCACAAGTGCCTTACGACACTCAACCACTCCGAGGTCTCCACAGACAGCATTTTCGCTGACGGAGTGTTAGTGTACCTCATATCCGTGAAGTTGCCGAAAGCGACTTTGGAGCTTTGGGAGCAGTCCGTGACACACAAGTCCGAAATTCCCACCTGGCACGCTATGGACAAGTTCCTGGCGGAGCGGTACCTGTCTCTCAAGGTGACCGAGGATGGCCATCCAGGCATGGAGACTCAGGCCCACTCCAGGGCGAGTCTACCCATGTCAGAGAGTTCAAAGGGCAATCCCAACCCATTCCGTTCCCAAGGGAGCCCTGTTGCAAGGCGGGTTCACTCGTTCGGAACAACTGTGGATCCGAAGCGGAGAACGTGTGATCTTTGCTCCAAAGAGAACCATCCGATCCGGGTATGCCCTCAATTCCTTCAGATGAGACCTGATGCTCGCTCCAGCTATATCAAGCAAAAAATCCGAAGCGGAGAACGTGTGATCTTTGCTCCAAAGAGAACCATCCGATCCGGGTATGCCCTCAATTCCTTCAGATGAGACCTGATGCTCGCTCCAGCTATATTAAGCAAAAAATGTTTGCTTAAACTGTTTCGCAAGAGGTCACCAGATTCGTGAATGCCAAAGCGCCCACAACTGCAACACGTGTGGAGACCGGCATCATACGCTGCTGCACCGTGGCACTCCAGTTTCCAGCCAATCCGTGCCCAACTCTGTACCACTTCCGCCTCCTGCCTAAGCTCAGCCTAGCGTTCAGAACTATTTCGCCTCCGGCAAGAGGGCGGTACTCCTGGGCACGGCTATTATAAATATTTGCCATTAGGGGACAAACTTTCGCGCCCGCGCTCTAATCGACCCGGGCTCCGAGGCGACGTTCATTACGGAACGTCTCTTCCAGATCATTAAGTTGCCATTCCGACTCGCCCAGGCACAGGTCTCGGGCCTCAATCAGACCATATCCGCTCAGTCCAAGAAGCTCTGCCATTTTTCCATCCGCTCCCCGACTTGCTGCGGACACCGCAACTCTACAGTTATACCCGATACTAAGTCAGTATGGCTCTCCTCCGGCAGACGCCGCTAATATTAAACGACACGACAAAGAGTGCGTGCGAGAGAGACAGAAAATCAGTCTGAGCGTGAGGGGGTCTGAGGGGGTGTGTCGAAATTTGGACACGAAACGGTCAAGGTCCGATATCACAGGAGTGTGGATACCAAATTTGGTTGCTCTGGCCCTTATAGCTTCTGAGATCCTTGAACTCATATTTTGCAATTGCAAAACCGACAATGAAACCTGTGTGTTAGAGAGAGACAGAGCGCGAAAGAATGAAATTGTTTTCTTGATTCTGGCTATAATAATTATACGATCTGGTTGAGATTTTACACTCTAGAACATATAGTCATCTTCTACGATTCTGCGTTTTTGGTTTTATCGTATCTTTAAAAATGTAAATGCCACAGATTTTGGTCCTTTGTGGGGCGGAAGTGGGCGGGGCGAAGTTTTGAAATATTTTTGTAGCAGTGACATATCACAGAAGTCTGGATACAAAACATCGTTGCTCTAGCTCTTATAGTCTTTGAGCACTAGGCGCTGAAGGGGACGGACAGACGGACAGAAGGACGGACGGACGGACGGGCGGACAGACGGACAGACAGACAGGGCTCAGGGTATATTAGATTTGTGGTAAAAGTGGATGTGTGTAACGTCCAGAAGGAATCGTTTCCGACCCCATAAAGTATATATATTCTTGATCAGCATTAATAGCCGAGTCGATTGCGCCATGTCTGTCTGTCCGTCTGTCCGTCCGTCCGTCTGTCCGTCCGTCTGTCCGTCCCCTTCAGCGCCTAGTGGTCAAAGACTATAAGAGCTAGAGCAACGATGTTTTGTATCCAGACTTCTGTGATATGTCACTACTACAAAAATATTTCAAAACTTCGCCCCGCCCACTTCCGCCCCCACAAAGGACGAAAATCTGTGGCATCCACATTTTTAAAGATACGATAAAACCAAAAACGTAGAATCGTAGAGGATGACCATATCTTTTAGACTGCAGAATCTGAATTGGATCGTATAATTATTATAGCCAGCATCAAGAAAACAATTTCATTTTTTCTCGCCCTGTCTCTCTCTAACACACACGTAGCATAGGCGGCTTTGCTTAGATTAAAACATTAGCGCCTAGATCTCAGAGACTATAAAAGCTAGAGCAACCAAATTTGGTATCCACACTCCTAATATATCGTTCCGAGACGAGTTTGGGGATATTCAAAAATCTCAGAGACTATTAAGGCTAGAGTAATTTGGTATCCGCACTCCTGTTCGATCTTACTATAAAACGTGTACCTCAAAATTTCGCCCCACCCCCTTCCGCCCACACAAAGGACGAAAATCTGTTGCATCCACAATATTGCAGATTCGAGAAAACTAAAAACGCAGAATCATAGATAACGACCATATCTATCAGATTGCTGAATCTGGATCAGATCAGATCATTTTTATAGCCAAAAGGAACAAATCAATTTGCACTGGCTACGCAGCCCCCGACGTCACGCTCAGACTGATTTTCTGTCTCTCTCGCACGCACTCTTTGTCGTGTCGCCACTGAGCGATACTGACTTAGTATCGGGTATAACTGTAGAGTTGCGGTGTCCGCAGCAACTCATAACGTTCCCCCTCATTGTGATTTAGTTTTCGTGATTTGGTTTTATCGTATCTTTAAAAATGTGGATGCCACAGATTTTCGTCCTTTGTGGGGGCGGAAGTGGGCGGGGCAAAGTTTTGAAATATTTTTGTAGCAGTGACATATCACAGAAGTCTGGATCCAAAACATCGTTGCTCTAGCTCTTATAGTCTTTGAGCCCTAGGCGCTGAAGGGGACGGACAGACGGACGGACGGACGGACGGACAGACGGACAGACGGACAGGGCTCAATCGACTCGGCTATTGATACTGATCAAGAATATATATACTTTATAGGGTCGGAAACGATTCCTTCTGGACGTTACTCACATCCACTTTTACCACAAATCTAATATACTGTAACGAACCTAAAAGGTTTCAATACAATCCGTCCCCCGACTTATAATGAGAGCATCGCACCACACCCCGCAACCAACGCCCCCTCTCCTCAAGCAACCACCGACCAACACGCGCCAACTCCATAACGATGACCAAAGACATCAGGTCACGCGAACTTCCCCCACTCCAGGCCAAGCCATCGGCCGAGTGCGGTCTTCCGGTTTCATCGACGGAGGAAAGTCGACGCCGTGAAAATCTGCGACGATCACCAAGAACGGCAAAGTGCACCCCGACGCGGAAGTGCATTTGTCAAACCCGCAGACCCAGCAATACGGGCCTATAAAAAGACGGCGACGAGAACCAAAGAGCAACTTACGCAGAAACCCGTCTTAGAGTACAGACGGTATACCAGAAACTTACGCAGAGACCCGGTCCGGAGTACAGACGCGGTACCCGGAACTCACAAGAAGACATCGGCGACCAATTAAAATAAGTTCATTTAAACCGCTAAGAATTACAATAAAGTGTCGAATTATCAAAGTAAGAACCCCCGATTGCGTAAGTTCACCCCAATTAGTCGAGGCACCGACGCCAACCCACCCCGAGTCTACGCAGCCGTTTCGTATACACGACGAGCGACGCCCATTCTAGCCCCGATCCACCTCTCTACGATAGGCCGCCCCCCTGACGACGCCCTTAAGGTTCCATCCAATTTCTACAAATTTCTTGTGGATTGACCCCTGGAAGTGACTGAGTTTGCCTCAGCCTGAAATAGGTCCATCACAAGTGGCGCCCGAGCAGGGACCCAAGGGAACGTCAGCGAGGGTTTGTGGAATAAAACCCCACGGCCACTAGAGAAGAACACAAGAAAACGACCCGAAGAAAACCCCGACCTCGCACAATACCAACGGCAAGAGTTGCGCAACGAGCAGACGAAGGCGCGACACAGCGACAGAGAAACGGGAACAGTGCCGTCACCCCGAGAAGAAATTCGAAGCGTCAGCCGCGAAGCTCGACACAGTGCCCTAGTGAAGGAAAAGCGCAAGCCCAGCGAAACAGCCAACTCGAGTAACAATCGAAGCGATGGAATCCCATACAGAGGAACAGCCCAGTGGGTATTACCCTGGAGAATTCGTCGCCAACCCAGGGGTGAGTACCGGCTGGATACACAAACGCCGCCGAGAGGAGCTGGAGTCCTTCTCGGAGGAATTCGGATTCAGCCGCGAGGGTAACGTGGAAGATTTGCGGAGAAATTTCGCCGAATTAGTCGCCGGGCCCCTCGAATACGATGCCTGGGTCAGGTTGGCAGAGCTCGAGCGGCAGTACGCCAGATCGCCAGGACGAGCCAGATCGCCCCAGCCCGACATCTCAGCACTAACAGAGAAGCGAAAGACGGACCCCAAACTCAGCCTACAAGTTCCCGGAGTCATGGAGGGCAAAGCCAGCACCTCACCGACATCGATAACCGTCGAAGATCTACCGAAGCCCCCGCCCCCGGAGCCAGGGCCTTCGCCCATGAGAAGGATCTTGCCGACAGCAGGGGGAAATGGCCCCACAGACGGTCACCACTTGTAGTAGCCAGCAGAAAACGAGGTGGAACGTTGTGAGTTGCTGCGGACACCGCAACTCTACAGTTATACCCGATACTAAGTCAGTATGGCTCTCCTCCGGCAGACGCCGCTAATATTAAACGACACGACAAAGAGTGCGTGCGAGAGAGACAGAAAATCAGTCTGAGCGTGACGTCGGATGCTGCGTAGCCACTGCAAATTGATTTCTTGCTTTTGGCTACAAAAATGATCCGATCTGATCCGTATTCAGCAATCTAATAGGTATGGTCATTATCTATGATTCTGCGTTTTTAGTTTTTTGAATCTGCAATATTGTGGATGCAACAGATTTTCGTCCTTTGTGGGGGCGGAAGGGGGTGGGGCGAAATTTTGAGATAAACGTTTTATAGTGAGATCTAACAGAAGTGCGGATACCAAATTTGGTTACTCTTGCCTTAATAGTCTCTGAGATTTGTGGATGCCCCAGATTTTCGTCCTTTGCGGGGGCGGAAGGGGGTGTGGCGAAATTTGGACACGAAACGGTCAAGGTCCGATATCACAGGAGTGTGGATACCAAATTTAGTTGCTCTGGCCCTTATAGCTTCTGAGATCCTTGAACTCAAATTTTGCAATTGGCAAAACCGACAATGAAACCTGTGTGTTAGAGAGAGACAGAGCGAGAAAGAATGAAATTGTTTTCTTGATTCTGGCTATAATAATTATACGATCTGGTTGAGATTTTACACTCTAGAACATATAGTCATCTTCTACGATTCTGCGTTTTTGGTTTTATCGTATCTTTAAAAATGTAAATGCCACAGATTTTGGTCCTTTCTGGGGGCGGAAGTGGGCGGGGCGAAGTTTTGAAATATTTTTGCAGCAGTGACATATCACAGAAGTCTGGATACAAAACATCGTTGCTCTAGCTCTTATAGTCTTTGAGCACTAGGCGCTGAAGGGGACGGACAGACGGACAGACGGACGGACGGACGGACGGACGGACGGACGGACGGGCGGACAGACGGACAGACGGACAGACAGACAGGGCTCAATCGACTCGGCTATTGATGCTGATCAAGAATATATATACTTTAGGGGGTCGGAAACGATTCCTTCTGGACGTTACACACAACCACTTTTACCACAAATCTAATATACCCCAATACTCATTTTGAGTATCGGGTATAAATATAGGGAATTGGTTATCTTCTTTGGTCTCGTGAGACCCCTAGTGATTCTTCAAATGATCAAGCTTTAGCCGCTCTTAAGGTTGAATCAAAGCTTTAGCCGCTCTTAAGTCCGAACGCCCACGCACACATGCAAGCGACGGACAGTGGGAAGCATAGACGGCAATCGTACGATTGCACAGTTAAGCTATGCTGTGCATTAGACGATCGTCTAATGCTGCTCGAATGTTCTAGATCATACGATTGCACAGTTAGTAAAAAGCTCAAAAGCTCTGCTGCACAGGCTACTCAGTCCATCGTCTATTACTGCTTTGAACAAAAGAAGGAAGTTGATCGATCTGTAAAGACGTGATAATTCCCGAGTGCGAGCAACATACACAGTGCACACATATGTATATAGTGCTGTCCGGAAAATATATATATTTCCACATATATATGCTGGAAGCATATAATTACAAGTGCCGTACAGTCCAGTGGTCAGTAAATAAGAAGAATTTAGTGCAGATATATTTGGGGAAAAAGGTATGTTTTCATATTAATGCCGTACACGTGCTGACATAACCTATGTTGCAGGGAAGTGTACCTAAGCTGCCCCATCGCGGTATAGTCTCGAGAAGACTACCCTGGGAGCTGGCTTAGGCGTACAGTTGTCGAGGTCTCTCCAACTCCAACCATAATTCATCCTTTCTGGACCTTATATTACCACCGAGTTCGGAATCTCTAAAGATCCAAGCGAACCAGATCAGCCTCAATCGCCAAGAATATTTAGTGCTGCTCAGTCATAAATAACTAAATATAGGCTTGGCGGAAGATTCGTCAGTACGGCCAGGAACCATATACATCGCACCTGTTGACCTCTAACCAACTTCAGGCGGGCAAGAGTCTACAAAGCAGCCGCACGGGATCGAGTTTTGTCCAATTTACATTTAATTCATTATCAAGTTCCAACGCATAAACATCAGCAGTTTAACGTAATGTAACTGAAACTTTATTAACACCCCTCTTCGATGTTACGCGCGTACGTATCTACATACATATGTACATATGCACACTAAATTGTCTTTCGTTTGTTACTTTTTGGTTCAATTTTCGCGATAGAGCATAACAATTAAATTTATGAAAACCAAAACAACTGGCTGATGACTATGCGACGGTGTTTGTAGCGTAATTGTATTGTATATTTATGATTTCCATATTTTAAACAGCTGCGGTCAACATCTACGACATCATTGGGCCCAACGATCAGCGTAAGACAATAACGCCGGAGTGAGTAATTATGTACAGCGAAAAGTAGTTTGGTCAAAAGTGCCATTGGCTTGAAAGTGTAGATATGCATACAACGTATAATGATTCAAACCCGTCTGCTCAGTGTGTATAATGCACCCCAGTCTGATCTAGCTTTTGTTTACGATTTCGATTCTTATTCTCTCGTTATTATATATATATATATATATCTATACCCTAATAATTTTCATGCTTTAAAATAATGAATTTATAACTAAACTTATATGATAATTAGCATTAAGGGAATATTACCCACAAATTAGAACCTAAGTCAATTGTTGTGTTTCTACAACTGCAACGTAATGAACATTGAAATTGTAGTCTCCCATTATATTAAAATATGAATCGTTTTGAATTGAAATGAATCAACACCTAGGTTCTCTCTAAATAGAAATGGTTCAGTAGGGCTTTTATTTGGCGTGTCGGCGCTATCAGTATTTCAGTTTACTTTGTTTTTGTATAATCACTTATAGTTTCCCGTAAAGTGCACTATTTAAATGTAGTGGAGTACGATAGTACAATTAGGTGAGGAAGAACCCCGACCATCCGGCGAGCTAGACCCGAGCCTAGCAAGAGTGCACACGACCAACCCTATTTATACACCGTGTTTAAGTTCAGTCATAGTCATCTGCTGATATCAAGGGCCTATATATCTGTTTACATATATATATATATATTTAAAATCTGGTACGCTACACACTTATGGCGCCCAACGTGGGGCCAGGCAACTTGCCTTAGAATCTAAAACCAATTCAGAGCCGATATTAAAATTTGGATTAATAGTGTCTTACTATATAGGCCGTTTATTTTAATAAGACAAGCAAATCTTGCCTTGGTTCTACAAGCTCAACCGGTAATACATAAAAATTTCAGCGACACATTTTCTTTTGCAAAATATTGCATAAAGGTTAAAGATTTCAAAATTTATACTTGGACTCGGTTTTCGGATTTAGCAACTGCAATTCATTTGATTCGGATTGGTTGACCAAAACAGACCTATAGTATCGAATTGTGAGTATCAGAGACAGTGCACTACCATACAGTGATCAGAATAAACAGGAATTGTTTTAGGATTTTGCGGTTCCAATTCATTTCATTTTGGATTGATCGACCAAAGCAAACCTGCTTTTTCACTTTAGGCATCTTGAATTATTCGGATTTACAATTTTATATTGCCAAATCGCGATAGTACTAACATTCTTTAACAACACGTTGTTAGCCGAGCTTAACGCCGAAGGAACACGTCCAACTAACGAATCTTTTAGCACAATAGACGGAACGTCTAATCGACCTAAAAAGGGCCAAAAGTTTATTAGAAGGGGTATGAATACGAGATCAACTCAACGATCCCGGTTAGATCGCTCACCAACAGAAACTGAACCAACAACACAACCCTTCCAATAAATCGCTAACTACGTCCAGTCTGCTGTAAGCATTCAACAGGCTCAGTTAATGGAACAACTAACTTCATTTTTAAGCAAAACAATTGAATCTTCGATTCAAAATCAATTAGCGTCACTCCAGTTGACACAACCAGAACATATCACACCCGATGTTTCCGGTGACAATAACATTAACCAAACGAATAACGTGGGTATCGGTCAAGCACGAGATAGTCACACAGAAGTTCTTTTAGATTTTTCAAGAGCGAGTGCAAATCGAAGTAATTCGAGCTCACACGTAGCACCAGCAAAAGTTTCCAGTATAATGCAGATTTGGCGCATTAAATTCGATGGTTCAAAAACATGCATGAGGATGGATGAGTTTATTTATCGATTACGTTCTCTAACGCAACAAAATCTTTATAACAATTATCAATTGCTTTGTGATCACTTGTATCTTTTATTCGCGGGAAAAGCTAGTGATTGGTACTGGAAATTACATCGAACTTACCCAAACTTTAATTGGGATACGTTTTGTATAGAGTTTAGACGAAGATTTGAAGATGTTGAGACCGACTATGATATCTGGGAAAAGATTAGGAAACGTCGTCAGGGCGAAAACGAATCCTTCGATGACTTTCAATATGCTATCGAAGATCTCGTGGATAGGTTTCAAAATTCGGTTACAGAAGAAGATGTTGTGAATCTACTTATTAGTAATTCCAAGCCCACTCTTCACCACGAGCTTCTTCACTTAAAGATTGCCAACAGATCGCTATTACGACGAGAGGTACGTAAGCACGAGCAGTTTTATAACGATATAAAATCGGTCAAGCAAAGGCCTCTTCGCTCACACGTATTGGAATTGTCAGGTCCAGACGATAGCGAGCAGCTATTCGATGACTTGGTCGAGCATAATGAAGTGTGTCAAATACAACGTCGTACTTCACACACAGTTCCAACTTGCTGGAACTGTGACAACAAAGGTCATAAATTTGACGATTGTGTAGGTCCTCGTAAGGTCTTTTGCTACGGGTGTGGAACAAAAGATACTTACAAGCCGGTATGTCCCAAATGTAACCCTCCGGGAAACCTGCAGAAGGATGTGTTAAACAACAACAAGCAGACACATCCTTAGAAAAAAGTTTGCAAGAATCACCTACTAGTTTAACGAACGACCAAAGTTTAAGCCTAAGATCAGCTCACAAACAGTAGAGGAAACCCTGCCTACGGCATATCATTATTCATTTACTCTTTTACCTGAAAGGGAAGCAAATTATATTACAACGCGTAAAAAAATTTTTGATAAGATAGATAGTTTTAAATTTGTAAGAAAGCCCAAACGTTCAACTAAACGTTTAAGACAATTTTGAGGATGGTTCGCAAGAAAAAGAACAAGTTTGTTTCAGCTATATTTCTTAGTTCGGATAACAGGCTGTATACCAATGTCACCATTGAAGGCAGTGATTACGTAGCTTTGTTGGATTCGGGGGCCACAATCAGTTGTATTGGAGGCTCAGCCGCGAAAGAAATGTTGGCTCATTGCAAGATTAAAAAGTGTTCAGGAGCAATACGAACGGCTAACGATACTGAAAGTAAGGTTATAGGCAAGCTGGTAACACAAATTAATTACCGTGGATGCACGGCAGACCTAGAAATGTTTCTTGTTCCTGAACTCAAGCAAGACGTCTATTTGGGGATAGACTTCTGGCAAAAATTTGTACTTTTAGATAAAATCACACACACTGCAGAGGTATCTGAATTAGATGTTGGAGGTACGGATGACGTCGAAGAACCACCGAACCTACATAAATTGACAGCAGACGAGATAATTCGCTTAGATAAAGTGATAGGTTGTTTTCCATCTTTCGCTACTGAAGGATTATGCCGTACCAGTTTAGTCACACACTCTATAGATGTTGGAGCAGCTATTCCCGTAAAGCAACGACATTGGCCGGTATCACCAGCCATTGAGAAATTGATGTTTGCCGAGGTGGACAATATGCTTGCGCTCGATGTTATAGAGGAGTCGACTAGTCCCTGGAGCAGTAATTGCGTTTTGGTAAAGAAAGGCGAAAAATATAGACTGTGTCTCGATTCAAGAGAGGTGAACAAGGTTACAAGACGGGATGCATATCCGTTACCACATATTGATGGTATTCTAAGTCGGTTACCACCCGCTCGTTACATCACTGGATTAGACATGAAACACGCATTTTGGCAAATCCCGTTGGATGAACAATCGCGACAGTACACTGCATTTACAGTGCCTAACCGACCGTTATATCAATATAAAATGATGCCTTTTGGTCTTTGCAATGCTGCTCAAACTCTCTGTAGACTAATGGATCGAGTTATTCCAGCTCATCTTCGTACACGTGTGTTTGTATATTTAGATGATCTACTTGTTTTATCAGAGGACTTCGAGTCGCATTTACTGTTGTTACAGGAGATAGCGTTGTATCTACGCAAAGCAAATCTAACCATTAACTTAGGGAAATCGAACTTTTGCATAAAAGAAATCACGAATTTGGGTTTTATAATTGGTAATGGTCAGATAAAGACAAATCCAGACAAAATCAAGGCCATCTCGAAGTTCCCTGTGCCAGTTACCGTTAAGCAACTGCGTCGATTTTTGGGGTTATCCGGTTGGTACTGACGTTTCGTTGAAAATTATGCTACCGTTAGTTTTCCCCTAACCGAGTTGCTTAAGAAGAAAAAAGATTTACTGTGGAATGAGGATGCTCAACAGTCGTTTGAGACCTTAAAGTCCTGTTTAACCGCATCACCCATTTTGATAACTCCTGACTTCTCAAAACCTTTTATTTTGCTCTGTGATGCTAGCACTTACGGAATCGGCTGTGTTTTAGCGCAAGAACGCGACGGCGTTGAATTGCCAATTGCTTACATGTCAGAAAAATTATCCAAGGCACATAATAACTTATTCGGTTACCGAACTAGAGTGCTTAGCAGTCATAAAGGGGATACAAAAATTCCGCTCTTATATTGAGGGACAGGACTTCGTAGTCATAACCGATCGCGCAGCACTTAAATGGTTAATGCAACAAAAAGATTTATCGGGTAGATTAGCCAGATTGTCTATGAAATTGCGTAGTTTCACATTTAATATCCTACATAGAAAGGGGACACTGAATGTTGTCGCTGACACTCTATCGCGTCAGGATGAACCGGCTATAGAGGAGCTCCCGCAAATAAACCCCATGGTTGATCTAGACTCAGATCAATTCAAATCAGCTGAGTATCTGAGTTTAATAGAAAGCATTCAACAGAATCAGAGTAAGTTCACAGACTTGAAAGTGATAGACGGTCAAGTTTTCAAAAGGACAGTATTCGCTTCGGGAGATGAGTCTCAAGAGAACGCATCATGGAAACTTTGGGTTATATCAAGCTCATGACGCCCCTAGCTCCGCACATTGTGGGATGAGTAAAACCATAGAGAAGCTTAAAAGATATTTATTCTGGCCTCGCATGGTTAGCCAGACGCGCAAGTACATATCTGAATGCACCGTTTGTCGCACGACCAAGAGTCCGAATATGATTCTTAGACCTCCTATGGGTAAACCATTCACTTCGGATAGGCCGTTTCAGAAATTATACATAGATTTCTTAGGACCATACCAACGTACGAAAAAGGGAAACATAGGATTGCTCATAGTTGTCGATCACAATACCAAGTTCCATTTTCTGTGTCCCCTGAAGAAATTTACAGCCCCAAAGATCTGTGAATATCTGGAAGGGTCTCTCTTTTATACATTTGGGGTGCCAGAAGCCATCTTGTCAGACAATGGATCCCAATTTAAATCTAGCTGCTTTCAGGCATTTTTAAATAGCTTCGGTATAACACAAAAATGCACAGCTATTTATTCACCGCAAGCGAATGCCAGCGAGCGACTGAACAGATCCGTGATAGCTGCGATACGAGCTTATATCGGTAACGAACATTCCAATTGGGACTGTAACCTGAATGCCATTAGTGGTTCATTGAGATCTAACTTACATAGGAGTACAGGGTATTCTCCATATTTTCTAGCATTTGGTCAAAACATGATGTTGAATGTTACGCGCTCTTGCGTAAACTAGACCTTTTGAACGACGATACTAGAATAGAGAACCCAGACTCCTTGCAGCTAATCCGGCAACAGGCTAAAGCGAATGTCAAAAAGGCGCACGAAGAAAATTCGCGTAGATACAATTTACGCTGCCGTGATACACAATTAAAGATTGGAGATTTGGTATATGCTAGAAATTTCACGACGGACAGTGGGAAGCATAGACGGCAATCGTACGATTGCACAGTTAAGCTATGCTGTGCATTAGACGATCGTCTAATGCTGCTCGAATGTTCTAGATCATACGATTGCACAGTTAGTAAAAAGCTCAAAAGCTCTGCTGCACAGGCTACTCAGTCCAACGCCTATTACTGCTTTGAACAAAAGAAGAAAGTTGATCGATCTGTAAAGACGTGATAATTCCCGAGTGCGAGCAACATACACAGTGCACACATATATATATAGTGCTGTCCGGAAAATATATATATTTCCACATATATATGCTGAAAGCATATAATTACAAGTGCCGTACAGTCCAGTGGTCAGTGAATAAGAAGAATTTAGTGCAGATATATTTGGGGAAAAAGGTATGTTTTCATATTAATGCCGTGCACGTGCTGACATAACCTATGTTGCAGGGAAGTGTACCTAAGCTGCCCCATCGCGGTATAGTCTCGAGAAGACTACCCTGGGAGCTGGCTTAGGCGTATAGTTGTCGATGTCTCTCCAGTTCCAACCATAATTCATCCTTTCTGGACCTTATATTACCACCGAGTTCGGAATCTCTAAAGATCCAAGTGAACCAGATCAGCCTCAATCGCCAAGAATATTTAGTGCTGCTCAGTCATAAATAACTAAATATAGGCTTGGCGGAAGATTCGTCAGTACGGCCAGGAACCATATACATCGCACCTGTTGACCTCTAACCAACTTCAGGCGGGCAAGAGTCTACAAAGCAGCCGCACGGGATCGAGTTTTGTCCAATTTACATTTAATTCATTATCAAGTTCCAACGCATAAACATCAGCAGTTTAACGTAATGTAACTGAAACTTTATTAACACCCCTCTTCGATGTTACGCGCGTACATATCTACATACATATGTGCATATGCACACTAAATTGTCTTTCGTTTGTTACTTTTAATACCCGATACTCAAAATGAGTATTGGGGTATATTAGATTTGTGGTAAAAGTGGATGTGTGTAACGTCCAAAAGGAATCGTTTCCGACCCCATAAAGTATATATATTCTTAATCACCATCAATAGCCGAGTCGATTGAGCCATGTCTGTCTGTCCGTCTGTCCGTCCGTCCGTCCGTCCGTCTGTCCGTCCCCTTCAGCGCCTAGTGCTCAAAGACTATAAGAGCGAGAGCAACGATGTTTTGGATCCAGACTTCTGTGATATGTCACTGCTACAAGAATATTTCAAAACTTTGTCCCCACCCCCTTCCGCCCACACAAAGGACGAAAATCTGTTGCATCCACAATATTGCACATTCGAGAAAACTAAAAACGCAGAATCATAGATTATGACCATATCTATCAGATTGCTGAATCTGGATCAGATCAGATTATTTTTATAGCCAAAAGGAACAAATCAATTTGCACTGGCTACGCAGCACCCGACGTCACGCTCAGACTGATTTTCTGTCTCTCTCGCACGCACTCCTTGTCGTGTCGTTTAATATTAGCGGCGTCTGCCGGAGGAGAGCCATACTGACTTAGTATCGGGTATAACTGTAGAGTTGCGGTCTCCGCAGCAACTCACAACGTTCCCCCTCGTTGGTTCAATTTTCGCGATAGAGCATAACAATTAAATTTATGAAAACGAAAACAACTGGCTGATGACTATGCGACGGTGTTTGTAGCGTAATTGTATTGTATGCATTATATATTTATGATTTCCATATTTTAAACAGCTGCGGTCAACATCTACGACATCATTGTCCCAACGATCAGCGTAGGACAATAACGCCGGAGTGAGTAATTATGTACAGCGAAAAGTAGTTTGGTCAAAAGAGCCATTGGCTTGAAAGTGTAGATATGCATACAACGTATAATGATTTAAACCCGTCTGCTCAGTGTGTATAATGCACCACAGTCTGATCTAGCTTTTGTTTACGATTTCGATTCTTATTCTCTCGTTTTTTTATACCCGATACTCAAAATGAGTATTGGGGTATATTAGATTTGTGGTAAAAGTGGATGTGTGTAACGTCCAGAAGTAATCGTTTCCGACCCCATAAAGTATATATATTCTTGATCAGCATCAATAGCCGAGTCGATTGAGCCCTGTCTGTCTGTCCGTCCGTCCGTCTGTCCGTCCCCTTCAGCGCCTAGTGCTCAAAGACTATAAGAGCTAGAGCAACGATGTTTTGGATCCAGATTTCTCTGATATGTCACTGCTACAAAAATATTTCAAAACTTCGCCCCGCCCACTTCCGCTCCCACAAAGAACGAAAATCTGTGACATCCACAATTTTAAAGATATGAGAAAACCAAAAACGTAGAGTTGTAGAGAATGACCATATCTTTAAGACTGCGGAAGCTGAATTGGATCGTATTATTATTATAGCCAGCATCAAGAAAACAATTTCATTTTTTCTCACCCTGTCTCTCTCTAACACACACGTAGCATAGGCGGCTTTGCTTAGAGTAAAACATTAGCGCCTAGATCTCAGAGACTACAAAAGCTAGAGCAACCAAATTTGGTATCCACACTCCTAATATATCGGACCGAGACGAGTTTGTTTCAAAATTTCGCCACACCCCCTTCCGCCCCCACAAATGACGAAAATCTGGGGATATTCAAAAATCTCAGAGGCTATTAAGGCTAGAGTAACCAAATTTGGTATCCGCACTCCTGTTAGATCTTACTATAAAACGTGTATCTCAAAACTTGTCCCCACCTCCTTCCGCCCACACAAAGGACGAAAATCTGTTGCATCCACAATATTGCACATTCGAGAAAACTAAAAACGCAGAATCATAGATTATGACCATATCTATCAGATTGCTGAATCTGGATCAGATCAGATCATTTTTATAGCCAATAGGAACAAATCAATTTGCTGTGGCTACGCAGCGCCCGACGTCACGCTCAGACTGATTTTCTGTCTCTCTCGCACGCACTCTTTGTCGTGTCGTTTAATGTTAGCGGCGTCTGCCGGAGGAGAGCCATACTGACTTAGTATCGGGTATAACCGTAGAGTTGCGGTGTCCACAGCAACTCACAACGTTCCCCTCGTTTTTTATGTAGTACTTGTCGTATGTCATATCTGTTAACATGTTATTTAATTCGTCTGGATACGGAACGATTTTATAGATTGGTACTTTTGTAATGTCTTTGGGAATGTTGGAAATTATTAGAATTTCGTTGGTATCGGATTTTAGCCATGTGGAGGTTTTTATATTTAGTATTTTCTCAGAATTTATTTGTTCCAGGTAGTCTTGTTTTAATAATTTTGGATTAAATATACCGAGCCTAGTTAATTGCATACCTAGTTCTATATCTTCGATATATTCTGTGAAATGTTGTAGATTGAATATCAAAATTTATATTTGTTGATTCCTGTCTTTTTCTTCATTTAGTTTGTTTATAACGTTTATTCCGCTATTAACTGCATCTATTACCAAATTTAGTTCATTCATTTGAATGCTATGGCTGGCTAAATTTTCTATTTTTTGTTCCAAACCGACTTTATCTTCCTGATCTAGTGTTCCAAAGAGATATTTGTAGGCTGTTCCTACTATATTGATTAGGCCTCTTTTATTTCTTTTGGTTATTTTTAGCCCGTTCATTTCTCTTTGCAATTTGTCTACTAGATATTTTATTTGGATTATGTCCTGGAATTTAGTGGCTTGCATTAATAAATTTTGGTATAGTTCTTCGGTTTTAGTTACATTAACAGTTAGATAATGGTATTCGTAATTGATAGGTATGTTAATCGATCCAGTTTTGAATATCATATATCCGTTTTGGGATTTTATAGGATTTATTTCTATGTTTTGGCCCTGTGCCATTACGATGGTAATTATGAGGAAGATGAGGACTTTAATTGTGTTGAAGTTCGCCGATTCCATTTACTTCCTCGGTTTCTCTGGAATTATTATATTTGCTTCTATTAGATTTCTTCTTTTTCTTAAATTTTGATTAATAATGAGTTATTTTCCTACCCCTCTTCTTTTCTTCATAATGTTTTTCGTCTACCTGTCTAATTTCGCCCGTCCTTTTGAAAGGATTTGTTACCTTAGACTTAACTAGAGGTGATAGTTTATAGCGGGTATCTACTTCATACTCTATGCGGTTTTTATTTAATTGAGTGATTTTATTCACTTGATTTAGTTTGGTGTCATAATCAGGTGAGCCTGCATAAATGAATATATCAGCTGGTGTCATATTTATGGTATTATGTTTGGTTTTATGATTATAAGTATAAAGAATTAATTCAAACTTCGTGAATCTATCTTCTGGGTTATCCTCGCTAGATATTATTCTTAATTTTTCATTTACTGTTTTATGAAATCTTTCTACGTCAGATATTCCATTTTTGCTGGAAGTGATCTCTATTTTGACGTTTTCCGCATTCAGCCATGCTTGCAATGCTGTGCACATAAAAGCTGAATCTATATCGGCTTTGATTTCAATTGGTTTGCCCATCTCGTTAAAAAATTTCATGATGGCTCTTTTTGCTTCTAACCAGTCACGACTTTTTACTTCTACAAGAGTGGCAAACTTCGAGTATACGTCAATACATGATAGGAACATGTTGGTTACCAACCATATAGAAATCTATGACGTATTTCTCTCTGATGTTCAGTATTTCCGGTGTAGTTTCGAATGCCAACTTCGTATTTCTATGCTCTGTTTTGGCAATATTACAAGTAGGACATTCGTTTATGATGTTTTGGATTAGTTTTTGATAAGCCGGGTAATAGTATTTTCCCCTAAACCAATTGACGGTTTTCTCTATCCCTGGATGGAGTAAGCCTTTATGATTCTTTAATATGGTTTCTTTAAATTCAGCGTAATTCTGAATATCTAGGAGTTTCGTGCTTGATTTAATAGCTTTGGTTATATTGTTAGAATTAATGATTTCTAAATAGGCTTTTTGGAATGGAGGAAAATCTATTTCGTTATGGAAATATAATGCGCTCTTTTTGGTGCATAGATATTTCTTTATTATATCCTTCGTTAAGGTGTTAGTCATTTCCTTATACGTGATCTTGATGATTAGCTTGTGAAAATAACGAATTGTTTCTACCTTATCTTCATTGCCTTTTATTAGCTCAATTTGCCGATTGTAATAGTTAATTGGTCTTTCCGTGATAGCAATGTGATTTAGATTGTCTTCCTTTGCGCTATGTACAGTTGCACCAACGCTATTGGAAGCTTCTCCAAGGAGATTTTCATTAATCTTTACCCTTGATAAGGCATCAGCTACATGATTTTCTTTGCCTGGTAGATATTTCATTTTAAAATCAAACTCATTCAGTTTTATTTTCCACCTTTGTAATTTCATATTTGGCTCCTTGAGGTTGTTCAACCAAATCAAGGGTTTATGATCGCTTTGTATCTCGAATGTTCTACCGAACAGGTATGAACGGAAATACTTGGTTGCCCATACGATCGCTAATAATTCCTTTTCGATGGCTGAATAGTTTATTTCATGTTCATTTAGGGTTCTGCTAGCGTAGCAGATCGGCTTGTGTTCTTGTGACAAAACCGCTCCCAATGCTATGTTACTAGCGTCGGTTGTTACCGTGAACATTTTGTCAAAGTCTGGGAACGCAAGGATAGGGTCTGAGGTGATGAGTACTTTTAGTCTCTCAAATGCCTCGACGTACTTTTCTTCCTTGGGGTCTATGACAGCTCCTTTCTTTAGTTTGAGTGTCATGGGTTTTGCTATGTTTGCAAAATTAGGAATGAATTTCCTGTAGAACCCGCACAGACCTAAGAATAACCTTATTTGTTTAGTCGTTTCTGGTATTGGAAATTTGACAATGGCAGAGATTTTGCCTGGATTTGGTACTATTCCTTCAGTAGTGACTACATGACCTAGGAATTCAGTTTCCTTTTTCATGAATTCACATTTATCCATTTGTAGCTTCAAGTTGGCGTCTCTCAACTTTCCAAATACTCTCCTTAGTGACAACAAGTGTTCTTCCAATGAAGTGGAAAATATAATGATGTCATCTAAGTATACAAAGCAATCTTTGAAGATTAACTCTTCTAGCAGATTGTTCATACATCTTTGGAAGGTAGCTGGGGCAGTGGTTAACCCAAAGGGCATACGAGTGAACTCGTAATGTCCATGCTTAGTGGAGAACGCAGTTTTGGGGATTGAGCTAGGTTCCATGGGTATTTGATGGAAACCTTTTGCTAAATCGATTGTCGTAAAATACTGACATTTACCTAGTTTGTCTAGGATTTCATCCATTCGTGGAGTTGGTAATTTGTCCTTAACTGTTATTTCATTTAGACTTCTATAGTCTACTACCATTCGATATTTTTGCTTTCCTGAAGCATCTATCTTCTTCGGAATCATAGATATGGGCGAGCAGTAAGAAGAATTCGACTTTCCAATTATTCCCTGCCTGATCATATCTTTGATTTGCTGGTTTACCTCCTGATCATGTATCTGGGCATATTTGTATGGTCTTCTGTAGACCGGGTCTTCATGTTGAGTTTTGATCTCGTGCTTGATTTTACTTGTGAAAGTCAAATTGTCAGCTTCTCTGTACTGCACATCCTTAAACTCATATAAGACCTTCTTTAACTCTTCCCTCTCTTCGTCGTTTAAGTGTTCCAATCTTAATTGATTACATTCCCTTAATTCACTGTCTAGAGCGGAAGCGAAGTATTGATCTCCCTCTGGAGATGGGTCAAGGCACTTAGGTGCGATCTTCTCTTCTTTTGTAGAGGGATCAGTGCACTTCTGTGCGGTCTTGCCGGCTTCAATAGCTTCTCCACTCTGAATGATTGGGTACGACCTAGCTCCTAGTGTTACAGTGTCATTTCTGTAATCGATGACGGCTTTACTTGCCATCAAGTATTCTCTTCCTAATAAAATATCATAATTTTCGGAAAAGTTATGTATGTAGAACTTTTGTTCGGACGGACATGTTTTGTTCGCATTCCTCATTATACTCTTAGTTAAACGGACAGGTCCATTGATGGTATGGACCGTAAGGTTATCGTCTTTTATCTCGGAATCTGTATAATTTTCTTTCATGATGTTGATCGATGATCCCGAGTCAGCGATACACCTTAATATTCTTTTATTAATGGTAATGTTTATATAGGGTCCTCCTCGGTTTCTTCCGAGGCGGCTTGATGAAAATTTACGTCCATCTTCGTTTGGCCCCTCTGGCTCTCCCTCCCTCTTTTAGTAGGTTGGTTGGGTCCACTCCCACTAGCTTGGTTTTGAGATATTTGCTGATTGAATGGATTCTGAGCCCTACCTTGATTCAAGGAATTTTTGAACTCATTGTATAATCCAGGATTTTGGGAATTTTGATTTTGATTTGTTCGATTAGTCTGACCTGTTCCAGATGAACTCTGAGTTTGATTGTGATAGTTAGTAGTATTATAATTTGGATAATAGTTTCCAACATTCTTTCGATTTGATTGAGACGATTTCGATTGATCTTTATTTGTACCTGAATCTGTTGTACTAGCTTCGTACAATCCTTCTTCTTGTTCTGCCTTCTTAAGATTAGACAATGTGGTAATATATTTTCTTGCTAAGGTCATGAACATTCTGTCAGGAAGTTTTCGAGTAATGACATCTTTAATTGTGTTGTTCAAAGCGTTTTTATAAATGACATTATTTTCTGGTATGTTTTCTAAGTTTAGCTTATTGTTTATTAATAATTTTTTTATCTCTAATTCTTCTATAAACTTACGAAGACTGCCGTTGAATCTGGTGGTGTAAAGTTGTCGTAAGAGTTCTTCATATGGTGTGTGATTTTTGAACTCGTTGATCAGCGCCGTCTTCAGTTCGAGCCACGTGTTGGGTTGTATCATTTGCGATATGCGTTGTGCCTCTCCTGACAGTTGGATCTCGGTCGCTCCAAATAGGATCCTTTGTTGGCGAAGATCTTCAGTTGGATATAATCCGCATACATATTCGATTCGTTTGATAAATGAGCTTAGCTGTCCAGATGAACCGTCATAGGCAGGTATTTGTCTGATCGACAGCAGTGCCTGGTTCAAGTGGATTTCGCTCAATGATAGTGGTGGTAACGCCATGTTGTTGGTGTTGATTGGGTTTTGTTTTGTTTTCAGTAGTTTTTAACTTTATTTTGGTTCACTTGTAAGTTTTTTGATTTTGTATTTAGTGTTTCACTGTTCTTGGTGGATCACTATCTCCGCTTACTTCAGTTCACTTAATTTTAGTTTTGCAAATCGTATGTGCTCGTAACACATAGGTTCTTTGGCGGATTTCACAATTTTATTAACGATTCCGGGATTACGTGATCACAGTAATTAGAAATTACACAAGCTGACCATTACCGAAATATAGGAGTTAATTTTAAACGAAATCCTACCGACTGCGCCAGTTAAATATCCGCAACTCGATTTTAAGTTTTTTAAAAAAGACTTTTATTTTACAACTTAAATATCTTTATGTCACAAGATTTAAATGAATTCCCCGAGTTGACTTTGGGTCTGCTTGTCTCAAACGGAACTGATCTCTCTGCTGCTGGCTAGTTTCCATGAGCCCTTCTCTTGGAACTCCCGACTCTGGCTTCGGGCGTTGCTTTCCTCGGCTGCATCTTCGTGTCGGTGTTGTACGTGCCTGGATCGATATTTGGGGATGCGTCGGCTTTGATGAAAGGCAACCACTGCTGGCGATCGGGGTTGCATTACAGGACGGAGCTAGGAATGTGATACTCCTTGGTTTTATGTCTAGCTTTGATTGGTCCTCATGAGTGGCGTGATTCTAATGAATCGATTTCTAGAGAGGGGCGTGATTCTAATGTTGATGAAACAATGTGGTCCATTGTTTATATTATGGGGGGCCCTAGCTTAGAGTATGGGAAGAAACAGTTATTGATTCTTGAGTGGGGTCCTGTTACTTGTGTGGATGGGGTGGATGAATTCTACATAAACATAATGTGTATGGGATGTGGGGAATTATGGATATGTCACTATATATATATTTAAACTCTGGTACGCTACACATTTATGGCGCCCAACGTGGGGCCAGGCAACTTGCCTTAGAATCTAAAACCAATTCAGAGCCGATATTAAAATTTGGATTAATAGTGTCTTACTATATAGGCCGTTTATTTTAATAAGACAAGCAAATCTTGCGTTGGTTCTACTAGCTCAACCGGTAATACATAAAAATTTCAGCGACACATTTTCTTTTGCAAAATATTGCATAAAGGTTAAAGATTTCAAAATGAATACTTGGATTCGGTTTTCGGATTTAGCAACTGCAATTCATTTGATTCGGATTGGTTGACCAAAACAGACCTATAGTATCGAATTGTGAGTATCAGAGACAGTTATGCAATACCATACAGTGATCAGAATAAACAGGAATTGCTTTAGGATTTTGCGGTTCCAATTCATTTCATTTTGGATTGATCGACCAAAGCAAACCTGCTTTTTTACTTTAGGCATCTTGAATTATTCGGATTTACAATTTTATATTGCCAAATCGCGATAGTTGTCCAATGATTCAGTGCACGAGGTCATTAACTTATAAATAGTCCATATTAACGAAAATAGGAAAGCCTACTGAAACCAAGTAGATATTTTGTAAGTATTCTGGCATGTGGGAAAGACAGAAATTATTATTACAATTAATACCTTCTTATATAATTTTTTTTACTAGTTTTTTTTCTTTAATTCCTTAAATATTGTCTGATATATAATGGCTGTAAGGCGAAGTACAGATGATATAACAACTGCTTTGCAGGAAGCAGAACCATTTTGTGGAATTTGCAACGAAGTATTGGGAACTAGTGAGATTATAGCCAACACCCCGTAGACACAAATTCCATAAACTTTGCATTTTGGAACAGATTAGGACAAACCCAAAATGTCCCACCTGTTCATTAGATTGTTCTGCTCTGGCACTAACATTCTCTAACAACACGTTGTTAGCCGAGCTTAACGCCGAAGGAACACGTCCAACTAGTGCTAACGAATCTTTTAGCACAATAGACGGAACGTCTAATCGACCTAAAAGGGCCAAAAGTTTATTAGAAGGGGTATGAATACGAGATCAACTCAACGATCCCGGTTAGATCGCTCACCAACAGAAACTGAAACCAACAACACAACCCTTCCAATAACCACTCAAGTGGAAATCGCTAACTGCGTCCAGTCTGCTGTAAGCATTCAACAGGCTCAGTTAATGGAACAACTAACTTCATTTTTAAGCAAAACAATTGAATCTTCGATTCAAAATCAATTAGCGTCACTCCAGTTGACACAACCAGAACATATCACACCCGATGTTTCTGGTGACAATAACATTTTTACATTTTTCAAGAGCGAGTGCAATTCGAAGTAATTCGAGCTCACACGTAGCACCAGCAATAGTTTCCAGTATAATGCAGACTTGGCGCATTAAATTCGATGGTTCAAAAACATGCATGAGGATGGATGAGTTTATTTATCGAGTACGTTCTCTAACGCAACAAAATCTTTATAACAATTATCAATTGCTTTGTGATCACTTGTATCTTTTATTCGCGGGAAAAGCTAGTGATTGGTACTGGAAATTACATCGAACTTACCCAAACTTTAATTGGGATACGTTTTGTATAGAGTTTAGACGAAGATTTGAAGATGTTGAGACCGACTATGATATCTGGCAAAGGTTAGGAAACGTCGTCAGGGCGAAAACGAATCCTTCGATGACTTTCAATATGCTATCGAAGATCTCGTGGATAGGCTTCAAAATTCGGTTACAGAAGAAGATGTTCTGAATCTACTTATTAGTAATTCCAAGCCCACTCTTCACCACGAGCTTCTTCACTTAAAGATTGCCAACAGATCGCTATTACGACGAGAGGTACGTAAGCACGAGCAGTTTTATAACGATATAAAATCGGTCAAGCAAAGGCCTCTTCGCTCATACGTATTGGAATTGTCAGGTCCAGACGATAGCGAGCAGCTATTCGATGACTTGGTCGAGCATAATGAAGTGTGTCAAATACAACGTCGTACTTCACACACAGTTCCAACTTGCTGGAGCTGTGACAACAAAGGTCATAAATTTGACGATTGTGTAGGTCCTCGTAAGATCTTTTGCTGCGGGGGTGGAACAAAAGATACTTACAAGCCGGTATGTCCCAAATGTAACCCTCCGGGAAACCTGCAGAAGGATGTGTTAAACAACAACAAGCGTCCTTAGAAAAAAGTTTGCAAGAATCACCTACTAGTTTAACGAACGACCAAAGTTTAAGGAAGCCTAAGATCAGCTCACAAACAGTAGAGGAAACCCTGCCTACGGCATATCATTATTCATTTACTCCTTTACCTGAAAGGGAAGCAAATTATATTACAACGCGTAAGAAAATTTTTGATAAGATAGATAGTTTTAAATTTGTAAGAAAGCCCAAATGTTCAACTAAACGTTTAAGACAATTTTGGAGGATGGTTCGCAAGAATAAGAACAAGTTTGTTTCAGCTATATTTCTTAGTTCGGATAACAGGCTGTATACCAATGTCACCATTGAAGGCAGTGATTACGTAGCTTTGTTGGATTCGGGGGCCACAATCAGTTGTATTGGAGGCTCAGCCGCGAAAGAAATGTTGGCGCATTGCAAGATTAACGAGGTGGAACGTTGTGAGTTGCTGCGGACACCGCAACTCTACATTTATACCCGATACTAAGTCAGTATGGCTCTCCTCCGGCAGACGCCGCTAATATTAAACGACACGTCAAAGAGTGCGTGCGAGAGAGACAGAAAATCAGTCTGAGCGTGACGTCGGGCGCTGCGTACCCACTGCAAATTGATTTGTTCCTATTGGCTATAAAAATGATCCGATCTAATCCAGATCCAGCAACCATAGATATGGTCAATTTCTATGATTGAGCGTTTTTAGTTTTCTCGAATCTGCAATATTGTGGATGCAACAGATTTTTGTCCTTTGTGTGGGCGGAAGGGGGTGTGGCGAAATTTGGACACGAAACGGTCCAGGTCCGATATCACAGGAGTGTGGATACCAAATTTGGTTGCTCTGGCTCTTATAGGTTCTGAGATCCTTGAACTCATATTTTGCAATTGGCAAAACCGACCATGAAACCTGTGTGTTAGAGAGAGACAGAGCGAGAAAGAATGAAATTGTTTTCTTGATTCTGGCTATAATAATTATACGATCTGATTGAGATTTTACGATCTAGAGCATATAGTCATTCTCTACGATTCTGCGTTTTTGGTTTTATCGTATCTTGAAAAATGTAGATGCCACAGATTTTCGTCCTTTGTGTGGGCGCAAGTGGGCGGGGCGAAGTTTTGAAATATTTTTGTAGCAGTGACATATCACAGAAGTCTGGATCCAAAACATCGTTGCTCTAGATCTTATAGTCTTTGAGCACTAGGCGCTGAAGGGGACGGACAGACGGACAGACGGACGGACGGACAGACGGACAGACAGACAGGGCTCAATCGACTCGGCTATTGATCCTGATCCAGAATATATATACTTTATGGGGTCGGAAACGATTCCTTCTGGACGTTACACACATCCACTTTTACCACAAATCTAATATACCCCAATACTCATTTTGAGTATCGGGTATTAAAAGTGTTCAGGAGCTATACGAACGGCTAACGATACTGAAAGTAAGGTTATAGGCAAGCTGGTAACACAAATTAATTACCGTGGATGCACGGCAGACCTAGAAATGTTTCTTATTCCTGAACTCAAGCAAGACGTCTATTTCGGGATAGACTTCTGGCAAAAATTTGTACTTTTAGATAAAATCACACACACTGCAGAGGTATCTGAATTAGATGTTGGAGGTACGGATGACGTCGAAGAACCACCGAACCTACATAAATTGACAGCAGACGAGATAATTCGCTTAGATAAAGTGATAGGTTGTTTTCCATCTTTCGCTACTGAAGGATTAGGCCGTACCAGTTTAGTCACACACTCTATAGATGTTGGAGCAGCTATTCCCGTAAAGCAACGACATTGGCCGGTATCACCAGCCATTGAGAAATTGATGTTTGCCGAGGTGGACAATATGCTTGCGCTCGATGTTATAGAGGAGTCGACTAGTCCCTGGAGCAGTAATTGCGTTTTGGTAAAGAAAGGCGAAAAATATAGACTGTGTCTCGATTCAAGAGAGGTGAACAAGGTTACAAGACGGGATGCATATCCGTTACCACATATTGATGGTATTCTAAGTCGGTTACCACCCGCTCGTTACATCACTGGATTAGACATGAAACACGCATTTTGGCAAATCCCGTTGGATGAACAATCGCGACAGTACACTGCATTTACAGTGCCTAACCGACCGTTATATCAATATAAAATGATGCCTTTTGGTCTTTGCAATGCCGCTCAAACTCTCTGTAGACTAATGGATCGAGTTATTCCAGCTCATCTTCGTACACGTGTGTTTGTATATTTAGATGATCTACTTGTTTTATCAGAGGACTTCGAGTCGCATTTACTGTTGTTACAGGAGATAGCGTTGTATCTACGCAAAGAAAATCTAACCATTAACTTAGGGAAATCGAACTTTTGCATAAAAGAAATCACGAATTTGGGTTTTATAATTGGTAATGGTCAGATAAAGACAAATCCAGACAAAATCAAGGCCATCTCGAAGTTCCCTGTGCCAGTTACTGTTAAGCAACTGCGTCGATTTTTGGGGTTATCCGGTTGGTACCGACATTTCGTTGAAAATTATGCTACCGTTAGTTTTCCCCTAACCGAGTTGCTTAAGAAGAAAAAAGATTTACTGTGGAATGAGGATGCTCAACAGTCGTTTGAGACCTTAATGTTCTGTTTAACCGCATCACCCATTTTGATAACTCCTGACTTCTCAAAACCTTTTATTTTGCTCTGTGATGCTAGCACTTACGGAATCGGCTGCGTTTTAGCGCAAGAAAGCGACGGCGTTGAATTGCCAATTGCTTACATGTCAGAAAAATTATCCAAGGCACAACGTTATTATTCGCTTACCGAACTAGAGTGCTTAGCAGTCATAAAGGGGATACAAAAAATCCGCTCTTATATTGAGGGACAGGACTTTCCTAGTCATAACCGATCGCGCAGCACTTAAATGGTTAATGCAACAAAAAGATTTATCGGGTAGATTAGCCAGATGGTCTATGAAATTGCGTAGTTTCACATTTAATATCCTACATAGAAAGGGGACACTGAATGTTGTCGCTGACACTCTATCGCGTCAGGATGAACTGGCTATAGAGGAGCTCCCGCAAATAAACCCCATGGTTGATCTAGACTCAGATCAATTCAAATCAGCTGAGTATCTGAGTTTAATAGAAAGCATTCAACAGAATCAGAGTAAGTTCCCAGACTTGAAAGTGATAGACGGTCAAGTTTTCAAAAGGACAGTATTCGCTTCCGGAGATGAGTCTCAAGAGAACGCATCATGGAAACTTTGGGTTCCGTCAGAGTTAATTACGAACGTATTATATCAAGCTCATGACGCCCCTAGCTCCGCACATTGTGGGATGAATAAAACCATAGAGAAGCTTAAAAGATATTTATTCTGGCCTCGCATGGTTAGCCAGACGCGCAAGTACATATCTGAATGCACCGTTTGTCGCACGACCAAGAGTCCGAATATGATTCTTAGACCTCCTATGGGTAAACCATTCACTTCGGATAGGCCGTTTCAGAAATTATACATAGATCTCTTAGGACCATACCCACGCACGAAAAAGGGAAACATAGGATTGCTCATAGTTGTCGATCACAATACCAAGTTCCATTTTCTGTGTCCCCTGAAGAAATTTACAGCCCCAAAGATCTGTGAATATCTGGAAGGGTCTCTCTTTTATACATTTGGGGTGCCAGAAGCCATCTTGTCAGACAATGGATCCCAATTTAAGTCTAGCTACTTTCAGGCATTTTTAAATAGCTTCGGTATAACACAAAAATGCACAGCTATTTATTCACCGCAAGCGAATGCCAGCGAGCGACTGAACAGATCCGTGATAGCTGCGATACGAGCTTATATCGGTAACGAACATTCCAATTGGGACTGTAACCTGAATGCCATTAGTGGTTCATTGAGATCTAACTTACATAGGAGTACAGGGTATTCTCCATATTTTCTAGCATTTGGTCAAAACATGATGTTGAATGGGAAGGATTACGCGCTCTTGCGTAAACTAGACCTTTTGAACGACGATACTAGAATAGAGAACCCAGATTCCTTGCAGCTAATCCGGCAACAGGCTAAAGCGAATGTCAAAATGGCGCACGAAGAAAATTCGCGTAGGTACAATTAACGCTGCCGTGATACACAATTAAAGATTGGAGATTTGGTATATGCTAGAAATTTCACACAAAGTAGTGCTATAAAAAAGTTTAGTTCTAAACTAGCCCCTGTGTTCATTCCCGCTCAGGTAATTATAAAGCGAAGTCCGTACTATTACGAATTGGTCGATGAGAACAAGAAATATCTCGGCGTGTATCATCTGAAAGAAATTCAGATCAGGATATAATCACTCCTAATCAGGTTCTTCAGATAATTATTCGTCGAGCAGGTCTTGTATAAATATCTGTGGTGTAGTAGCCAGCACAAAAATATAGGGAATTGGTTATCTTCTTTCGTCTCGTGAGACCCCCTAGTGATCTTTCAAATGATCAAGCTTTAGCCGCTCTTAAGGATGGATCAAAGCTTTAGCCGCTCTTAAGTCCGAACGCCCACGCACACATGCAAGCGACGGACAGTGGGAAGCATAGACGGCAATCGTACGATTGCACAGTTAAGCTATGCTGTGCATTAGACGATCGTCTAATGCTGCTAGAATGTTCTAAATCATACGATTGCACAGTTAGTAAAAAGCTCAAAAGCTCTGCTGCACAGGCTACTCAGTCCATCGTCTATTACTGATTTGAACAAAAGAAGAAAGTTGATCGATCTTTAAAGACGTGATAATTCCCGAGTGCGAGCAACATACACAGTGCACACATATGTATATAGTGCTGTCCGGAAAATATATATATTTCCACATATATATGCTGGAAGCATATAATTACAAGTGCCGTACAGTCCAGTGGTCAGTGAATAAGAAGAATTTAGTGCAGATATATTTGGGGAAAAAGGTATGTTTTCATATTAATGCCGTGCACGTGCTGACATAACCTATGTTGCAGGGAAGTGTACCTAAGCTGCCCCATCGCGGTATAGTCTCGAGAAGACTACCCTGGGAGCTGGCTTAGGCGTATAGTTGTCGAGGTCTCTCCAACTCCAACCATAATTCATCCTTTCTGGACCTTATATTACCACCGAGTTCGGAATCTCTAAAGATCCAAGTGAACCAGATCAGCCTCAATCGACAAGAATATTTAGTGCTGCTCAGTCATAAATAACTAAATATAGGCTTGGCGGAAGATTCGTCAGTACGGCCAGGAACCATATACATCGCACCTGTTGACCTCTAACCAACTTCAGGCGGGCAAGAGTCTACAAAGCAGCCGCACGGGATCGAGTTTTGTCCAATTCACATTTAATTCATTATCAAGTTCCAACGCATAAACATCAGCAGTTTAACGTAATGTAACTGAAACTTTATTAACACCCCTCTTCGATGTTACGCGCGTACATATCTACATACATATGTGCATATGCACACTAAATTGTCTTTCGTTTGTTACTTTTTGGTTCAATTTTCGCGATAGAGCATAACAATTAAATTTATGAAAACCAAAACAACTGGCTGATGACTATGCGACGGTGTTTGTAGCGTAATTGTATTGTATGCATTATATATTTATGATTTCCATATTTTAAACAGCTGCGGTCAACATCTACGACATCATTGGGCCAACGATCAGCGTAAGAAAATAACGCCGGAGTGAGTAATTATGTACAGCGAAAAGTAGTTTGGTCAAAAGAGCCATTGGCTTGAAAGTGTAGATATGCATACAACGTATAATGATTCAAACCCGTCTGCTCAGTGTGTATAATGCACCCCAGTCTGATCTAGCTTTTGTTTACGATTTCGATTCTTATTCTCTCGTTTTTATATATATATATATATATCTATACCCTAATAATTTTCATGCTTTAAAATAATGAATTTATAACTAAACTTATATGATAATTAGGATTAAGGGAATATTACCCACAAATTAGAACCTAAGTCAATTGTTGTGTTTCTACAACTGCAACGTAATGAACATTGAAATTGAAGTCTCCCATTATTTTAGAATATGAATCGTTTTGAATTGAAATGAATCTTTAAAATCATAAAAATGGTCTGTCGAGTATCCGTGCCAGGATCTTATAAAATGTGGTAATTCTTAGTAAAGGATTCATCAAGGGACAATGCAAGAACTCGAACGCATTGTCATGGTAGGGTGGGTACAGAAGAGAGGGGCAATCAACACCTAGTTTCTCTCTAAATAGAAATGGTTCAGTAGGGCTTTTATTTGGCGTGTCGGCGCTATCAGTATTTCAGTTTACTTTGTTTTTGTATAATCACTTATAGTTTCCCGTAAAGTGCACTATTTAAATGTAGTGGAGTACGATAGTTCAATTAGGTGAGGAAGAACCCCGACCCATAAAACAACGGTACTACCCGAAAAATCCAGCCATGCGGCGGATCGTCGATGAACAGGTCGACCAACTGACAGGGGAGGACCTAATCGAACCATCCCGGAGCCCGCACAGCGCGCCAATCGTCCTGGTCCGCAAAAAGGACGGGAGATGGCGCATGTGTGTAGACCCCATAAAGTATATATATTCTGGATCAGCATCAATAGCTGAGTCGATTGAGCCCTGTCTGTCTGTCCGTCTGTCCGTCCCCTTCAGCGCCTAGTGCTCAAAGACTATAAGAGCTAGAGCAACGTTGTTTTGGATCCAGACTTCTGTGATATGTCACTGCTACAAAAATATTTCAAAACTCCGCCCCGCCCACTTCCGCCCCCACAAAGGACGAAAATCTGTGGCATCCACATTTTTAAAGATACGATAAAACCAAAAACGCAGAATAGTAGAGGATGACTATATGTTCTAGAGTGTAAAATCTCAACCAGATCGTATAATTATTATAGCCAGAATCAAGAAAACAATTTCATTCTTTCTCGCTCTGTCTCTCTCTAACACACAGGTTTCATGGTCGGCTTTGCCAATTGCAAAATATGAGTTCAAGGATCTCAGAACCTATAAGAGCCAGAGCAACCAAATTTGGTATCCACACTCCTGTGATATCTGACCTTGACCGTTTCGTGTCCAAATTTCGCCACACCCCCTTCCGCCCCCGCAAAGGACGAAAATCTGTTGCATCCACAATATTGCACATTCGAGAAAACTAAAAACGCAGAATCATAGATAAGGACCATATCTATCAGATTGCTGAATCTGGACCAGATCAGATCATTTTTATACCCAAAAGGAACAAATCAATTTGCACTGGCTACGCAGCGCCCGACGTCACGCTCAGACTGATTTTCTGTCTCTCTCGCACGCACTCTTTGTCGTGTCGTTTAATATTAGCGGCGTCTGCCGGAGGAGAGCCATACTGACTAAGTATCGGGTATAACTGTAGAGTTGCGGTGTCCGCAGCAACTCACAACGTTCCCCCTCGTTTTTTTTTTGTGGAGGGATATCCCGTGAAAGTCGCGTTGCCATAAATAAGAGCCGGCTAATGGGGCGGCGGTTGCATGCAATTTTTGTGATTTAGTGGGGCTTTGCAAGTGGAGTGGAAAGACAGTGGCTAGGATCCTTCCCGTGGCCGAGTCATATATCAAAGGATTACTTTAAAATGGAGAATCGACTGTCACGCTTCTAGACTCTAATAACAGCAAAATAATCATCATAAATCCATAAAAGAAAATCTCATTAATCCCGACTCCCACATGGTCCCTGGTATGCGAGAACATTTTTGATGTTTCCTGTAGGGCTCACAGGACGAGACGAGCCAGAGGGGGCAGAGGAGGAAAGAAGAGAGAAAAATCGACAGAGGGCATGACGCGTCAGTCGCCGCTCCATTCCATGCCACACACTTCAAATGCAAATTTTTATACCCGATACTCAAAATGAGTATTGGGGTATATTAGATTTGTGGTAAAAGTGGATGTGTGTAACGTCTAGAAGGAATCGTTTCCGACCCCATAAAGTATATATATTCTTGATCAGCATCAATAGCCGAGTCGATTGAGCCATGTCTGTCTGTCCGTCTGTCCGTCTGTCCGTCTGTCCGTCCGTCCGTCCGTCCGTCCGTCCGTCCGTCCGTCCGTCCGTCCCCTTCAGTGCCTAGTACTCAAAGACTATAAGAGCTAGAGCAACAATGTTTTGGATCCAGACTTCTGTAATACGTCACTGCTACAAAAATATTTCAAAACTTCGCCCCGCCCACTTCCGCCCCCACAAAGGACGAAAATCTGTGGCATCCACATTTTTAAAGATACGATAAAACCAAAAGCGCAGAACAGTAGAGGATGACTATATGTTCTAGAGTGTAAAATCTCAACCAGATCGTATAATTATTATAGCCAGAATCAAGAAAACAATTTCATTCTTTCTCGCTCTGTCTCTCTCTAACACACAGGTTTCATGGTCGGCTTTGCCAATTGCAAAATATGAGTTAAAAGATCTCAGAACCTATAAGAGCCAGAGCAACGAAATTTGGTATCCACACTCCTGTGATATCGGACCTTGACCGTTTCGTGTCCAAATTTCGCCACACCCCCTTCCGCCCCCGCAAAGGACGAAAATCTGGGGCATCCACAAATCTCAGAGACTATTAAGGCTAGAGTAACCAAATTTGGTATCCGCACTTCTGTTAGATCTCACTATAAAACGTTTATCTCAGAATTTCGCCCCACCCCCTTCCGCCCCCACAAAAGACGAAAATCTGTTGCATCCACAATATTGCACATTCGAGAAAACTAAAAACGCAGAATCATAGATAATGACCATATCTATCAGATTGCTGAATCTGGATTAGATCGGATCATTTTTGTAGCCAAAAGCAAGAAATCAATTTTCAGTGGCTACGCAGCGCCCGACGTCACGCTCAGACTGATTTTCTGTCTCTCTCGCACGCACTCTTTGTCGTGTGGTTCAATATTAGCGGCGTCTGCCGCAGGAGAGCCATACTGACTTAGTATCGGGTATAACTGTAGAGTTGCGGTGTTCGCAGCAACTCACAACGTTCCACCTCGTTATTTTTATACATGTTGAAATCAGGAAACTAGACGCGGAATTATGTGATATTTATTTATTTATTTATTTATTAAATTAACTAATTATCTGTTAATAATGGTACTTAGTTACTAAAGGCGGAAAAAGATAAGTTAAAAGTTAGCTAAATTTAAATGATTATAAATATTGCATGCAATTAGTTTAAGAGACAGTTCAGGGGATAGGGTTTGACAGAGGGAGTTATAATTATGGCATAAAACCCTAAAAGGTTCATGATCAGCATAATTACTACAAATTATATAATATCCTGCAGGCTCTCCGCACGTACTCCAGGATGGAGCACGCGGACGTGTAGGATGAGTGAGAGAGAGAGGACATGCCATCATCCATGTTGGCACAATACCACATAACAATGGCGCCAGGTGGCATCAGGAGGTGTGGAGCAGGCTAGTTCTTGCTGCCCTGGACACACAGCTCAGCCCTTCCTGCTGAAAGTTGCTTAAGAAGAGTTCATTTTAAGTTTAAATACGCATCAAATCGAATGAGAGGCGAGAGAGAGAGAGAGAGAAGGAAAGAACTCGGAAGAAAGGAACAAAAAAAAAGGTGGCACAGTGGTTAAGAAATGTACGAGTACTGGCCTATAGATGTTGGCTAAAAAGAAACTCTCTCCAAGGAAAGCCTCTCGCTTTATTGTCTTTTCCTTTTTCCCGGCTTCCCATCAAAATTTGGCGAATTTTCATTTTGTTTTGTTTTTATACCCGATACTCAAAATGAGTATTGGGGTATATTAGATTTGTGGTAAAAGTGGATGTGTGTAACGTCCAAAAGGAATCGTTTCCGATCCCATAAAGTATATATATTCTTGATCAGCATCAATAGCCGAGTCGATTGAGCCATGTCTGTCTGTCCGTCCCCTTCAGCGCCTAGTGCTCAAAGACTATAAGAGCGAGAGCAACGATGTTTTGGATCCAGACTTCTGTGATATGTCACTGCTACAAGAATATTTGAAAACTTTGCCCCGCCCACTTCCGCCCCAACAAAAGGCGAAAATCTGTGGCATCCACAATTTCGACGATACGAGAAAACTAAAAACACAGAATCGTAGAAGATAACTATATCTTCTAGAGTGCAAAATCTGAACCAGATCGTACAATTATTATAGCCAAAATCAAGAAAACAATTTCATTTTTTCTTGCCCTGTCTCTCTCTAACACACACGTAGCATAGCCGGCTTTGCTTAGAGTAAAACATTAGCGCCTAGATCTCAGAGACTATAAAAGCTAGAGCAACTAAATTTGGTATACACACTCCTAATATATCGGACCGAGACGAGTTTGTTTCAAAATTTCGCCACACCCCCTTCCGCCCCCGCAAAGGATGAAAATCTGGAGATATTCACAAATCTCAGAGACTATTAAGGCTAGAGTAACCAAATTTGGTATCCGCACTTCTGTTAGATCTCACTATAAAACGTATATCTCAAAATTTCGCCCCACCCCCTTCCGCCCCCACAAAGGACGAAAATCTGTTGCATCCACAATATTGAGGATGCGAGAAAACTAAAAAGCAGAATCATAGATAATGATCATATATATCAGATTGCTGAATCTGGATCAGATCAGATTATTTTTATAGCCAAAAGGAACAAATCAATTTGCACTGGCTACGCAGCCCCCGACGTCACGCTCAGACAGATTTTCTGTCTCTCTCGCACGAACTCCTTGTCGTGTCGTTTAATATTAGCGGCGTCTGCCGGAGGAGAGCCATACTGACTTAGTATCGGGTATAACTGTAGAGTTGCGGTCTCCGCAGCAACTCACAACGTTCCCCCTCGTTTTTTTTTGCAGTCGCACGTAGCATAACTTGTGCACACAACTGTACTTTTACACACAATTTCAAGTTATAATCAGTGCTCATTATTATACCAGACACGTTTTCAGATTTCGCGTGATTATGCGGCGCGGCTCGGCAACATCTTCGGAGAGACGCACCGGCCGGGGGAGGAGGAGTCAAGGAATTAAACTTGAAAATGGCTTAAGAGATACATTCTGTGTATCTAGCAGGATAGGCGAGAATGTAGCCTAGGTCCTGTCCTGGAATGTTGTCTAGAACCACAGCCGAGGCGGCTTCATGCCATAATGCTTATTGTTGTCATTTGCCTTGTTGCCACGGACCGGGGGGGCTCGGGGGCTCGGTGGCCATGGAGGTGCAGACGAAAAGTTGGCGAAAAATATGCAAATTATAATGAAAAACTTGACACTTTACAAGCAAAGCATTAACAACGGCGGAAACAACGGCAACAACAGGGAACACCACGAAACTGAGTCTGGATTTGGGTCCTGGCTGTGGGAGTCGGCCCTCAGCCGATGCGAATCTGTGGCAGGACGATTAAGCGGGCCAAATGAAGCGCTCGCACTGCCTCCGCATTTTAATTAAGCAAGCAGCCAAATAGTCCACAGCCCGGCCCCTAGTATACCCTTTCCAAGGCGGAACCCTTCTCTATGCTGCTGGCATCTGGAAGGGCATCAAAAGGTTCGCCTTTCTTGGTTTTTGGCACCACCCACTCGGCAATGAGTAATCAGCGTAGCGAGCATGGGGCATGCGGCAGAAATTCCCGTAACATTTGCATAAAGTTCATCTGCAGCTGCAGCAGTGTTTCGTTTTCCACCACTAATGTCGAACAAATGTCTTGAGAAATTCTCACAATCTATAAGGATACGAGTAGAGGATACGGAGAAGGTAGGTCTGTTTTATTTGATTCGATTTACATCAGGCTTAAGAAAACATTTGGTGAGGAAATAGAGCGAATAAGCCGTTACACCCTAGAAGGCGGAGAAGATATTACAACTATTCAATGCCCCTCCCTTCCTCTGCTACAAGTACTTCCCGAAACAGTTTTGGAAAATTACCATATAAATCTTAATAAACCATCAAAAACATCAACTACTAGGGCTCAGGCATACCATCATTTTATACAATATAAATACATAAATATAATACCCATCTAAATGAGATGCGGACATATGAAGGTAAATATTTGCAAAATCCAACAGAGGACGATATTTCATGACCGGAATTTGTCAATTTGTCAATGATCTGATGATGATCAGTTTACAGGCCAGTATGTAGGACCTCTGTATTCATAAGGTGTGTAAAAAAGACATTCAATCGAAGGAGGGAGGAGTGTAATCATTCGAAAGAGAACTTGCCCAAGTGATCGAAGAAACTGAGTCTGTTAGGCGCACCAAAGCCTCTGTTATGGTTAACATTCATAATATCGAATAATCAGCATCCACACATCGTCACACTCTCCGAGTATACATACTGTACTCTTTTTTATAAAAGCTTATAAAACCGATCCAATCCATCAGATTCTGGAAGAATCTTCACGTGTGTGTTAGAGAACAAAGAAGAGCCAATTATTCCAAAGCTAAATTTGAGGTTGGGTTACAATAAAAATTATTTATTAAATAGGCAAAAGCTAAATTGTCCTGGTATTGCTGTCAATTAAATGTCAATGCATCAATTAGTCATCGGTTTTTTTCCTTTTACAATTAAAAAGTCGTTTGCTCCGAAAAAGGGAGCAAGCCTTCTTCCGTTTTTCAACAGTAAATCGGAGCCTGTCTTTAAGGTAATTTCCTCATTGGTTTATCTTTATTCCTCCATCCTTTGCCTGCTAAGAACTAACCTCAATTCAAGCTCAATTCAAGCGTACAATCCGAGTACGAGTACGAGTAGGAGTACACTTTTACAACACTTTCAACTTTTAACCCTAAGTGGTACGGCAAAGAAGAAAAAAACATACATACAACAAAGTCATACAAATTATAGCGGAAAATTACCTTAACGAAAGGGCTTGCGTAACTGTGGTAACCTCTTTGACACAACTGTACGCCGTCTGTTTCTCTGTCTCTGTCCGTGTTCGTGTGTGCCCCAAAATAAAAGCAATTAGATGTCGCCAACTGGCTGACTGGGATTGTGATTGTGTATGTGTGAGGTGGCAGGTGGCTGGAGGCAGGTGGGGGCGGAGCTTGAGTGTGTGTGGGTGTGGCAGAGACCTACATAGCTGTAAAAAGTTTTGCCAAGGCGATTTTCTTGGTGAAACTATAAATTTACAAGCCACAATCATGGCCGCAATGGAGCCGACGTCGAGCTACCGTTATGTGCGCCATCTTTGTGTGTGTGTGTGCGCGTGTGTGGGAAAGTTTAGGTGTTGCGTGGGCCTGAGAGTGTATTAAAAACTTACCCCCCCCACGCCCTACCCCTATCCCTCCCCTACACCGTTTCAACGTTTATTTAACCCATGTTTCTGTTGTTTCTCTTGTTGTTGGTGATTTTTATAGCCATTGTTGTTAGTTTTAAAAACTTTCCCCACTGTTTAGGGGGGGGGGGGGGGGATGCTTCTGGGTCGGATGGTTAATTGTCGAGGGCTAACATTTTGGGTTGTTGAAGCATTTATCTCTACCGCTGTTCGGCTTCTTAAAGTTTCTCCTTTGGCAAATCCTGAATGGATTTTAAGTGGCACAAGTTTAATGATCGAAATTATTTAACATGCTTTGGCTTTGGCTTCGGCTTTATGTGGGGTTTTTTTATGGCCCGGCTTAGAGCTTATGTTTATGACAGGCTAAGTGCCAAATAAACATATTCCTTTCATTCGTTGAGGTTTCCCTTGAAGGATTCAGTCACATTTTCTCAGTGATCCATGTCTGATCTTTAACTATTTTTATACCCACTTTTGTTGAAATTTTTTCCAAATTTTCAATGTGCCCGCGCTTGCCGCACAGTTTGTGGAGCCTCCAGGTGGCACGATCTCAGACGGGAGGCCACAGCCTGCGATGCTTTGAACGGCTGGCGCCGGCTGTGGCTGTGGATGCCAGGGTACAGGCGGTACCAAGTGCAAATGCGGCCCCAACTGTCCATGGAAGCTGCTCGGCCGGCTGGGCCCCAGTCCTAGGAACTCGCGCGATTTCCCGACGGGCTGCACTCCGGGGGTACTGCTAACGAAGGCCTTCACCTTGCCCGCCTACATGCCGGCATCGCTGTTCAGGATACTGGCCGAGGACGAGCTGCCCGGTCCCAGGGCCTGCAGGAATCAGGAGTACTTCGCCTACCATCGGTTCTCGTACTACGACTTGAAAATGATCATCTCTCTGCTGAAGCAGAAGGCGGACCCAGACTGCATATAAGACCCACAGACTCACAGACCCCCGGACCGGCTCCAGCTCCAGCTCCGAATATGACACTAATCGTATTAGTGGGACACAAGGAGGGGCCAGAGATATGTAGGTCCTTGGTTTCGGAATTGCGGGGGCAAACTAACGACCAGCCCCAAATGCCATTTCCGCACAATGTGCTGCACACTCTGGCCCGGCCCCTCGTTTCCGGCTTACGTGCGAGACGTTTTTCGCACAGGTGACATAATGGTCCGGACCCGCAAACGGCCATCGCTTCGCCAGGCGTAATTAGAGGGAGCGGAGGGGCAGCACAGTCTCCTCTCTGTGCCGTGTGCTCGTTCCGGGGCAACTTGGTAATTTAGCAAATCGGTTTAGCAAGGCATCGGGAAAACCAAGAGGCCGCCATACCCACCGTCCCTTGACAATTGCCTTATTAAATTTACTGACGGCATTAGCCTCTTACTTTCACTTGAAAGCGACGTTCATTAGACGCCGATACCAGGTGCAACACATTACCCCCGCACTCCGCCCTCGAAGAAGGTGTGTCGTGTTGCAGGCAGAGCCACACGGGATTCTTGATGCCCACTCTGTTGAAATATTCATAATAAAGTCCCACTTGACGGCCTTCGTCACAAAATAATATCGGAAATACGGAAAAATATCACAAGAAAGCACCAACAAATAAATTTACAAAAATCGACTTATTTTCGGGCCTGCATATGGGATCCAGCTATTAGGGATCTGTTGGGATCTGAGCGAAATTAAAACCCATAAAATCAAGGGAGTTTGTGGGAGGGCGGATCTAGACGAAGGATCCCAAGGGATAGCTTCGAGTAGCCGTCGAAATATCAACTCCGGGTGGTGTCGATAAATGGCTGTAGGTCGTTTGATACGAGGGTGGGAACGTAAGCTGCGTCCGGCCGAGCGTCGTGTGGATCGTAAGAGCGAAAGCGAACGCGAGCACGAGCGCGATAGCGAGAGCTAACAGTCCGTCGTAGCTGGACTGCCAACAGCTGCATCAAGGGCCGCGGCTCTACTTTTAAACCTGGTTCTCAGTCAGTACTGCATAACCAATGGTTTTTTCCTCCTTGCCTTTTGGTAACCCGATTCGCAGAAACGTCGATTTGTTTTTTGTGGTAATACGCATTCTCTGACAAATTTTGACATCACTTGTTTTGAGAGACGGACAAAACATAGGGGGAAACAGTAACCATGACCGCTAAATTCTGAGATTTCGATATCCCAGATATTCTGTAAAACAAATTGGTTGGCTTCAGCTCTTATAGTCTCTGAGACGGACAGAAAGACAGACAAACATGGCTATATCGACTCGGCTATTGCTGCTGATCAGGAATATATATACTTTATGAGTTCGGAAACACTGCCTGCGGGCTGTTACACACCAGAAAAGGACTGTACCCCTGCACTCTTTTCGAGTAAATTTCTATCGATGTACATCACCGGTAGCGTATTTGGAGCTTGGACCCAAGGACCATTTCCATTCACACATCCCTCCACCCACTCCCTCCCCCTGGCAATTTATCAACTTTAATCGCATGCAAATTTTATGCAGGCTTCGCCATTCAGGAGCCCTTAAACATACAAGTAGGCACACATACATGTGCACATACATATTTATGAGTGTATGTTTAGTTTTTGTTAACTTTCGGGGACTTTTGCTAATCACATGGCACTCTTTATGAGCCGCTCAGCCGCCGGCGTAACATTTGCATTTCAGCGACATAATTTGTGGTTCGTATTGTAAGCCAAATCCACAAACATGGCCAAAACAAGGTATTAGCATAATTAATGAATTCTGGGCTCTGAGAACAGAGTTCCCTCGAAAAGGATTCTTTTCGGGATGTAGTGGGTTTCGGCCTGCTTTGAGATTCTTGGGGAGCTTCGGTCTATCGAAGATTATCCTTTAAATATCGTATTCCCTTTACCTTGGCTAAGAAAAGTGCTTACAAAGCCAATTTCCGATTTGTGTCAACAAATATGATCCATCACGGGGCGGTACAAAGAACTCAATCAGCCAAGGGGCCAAAGAAAAGCGCCTGGAAAATGCGCTTATCATGTTTTAGGTTAATGGAGAATCCATAAAAAAAGAACGAAATACATTTAAAATTGATGGATCGAATGCAGTTTAAAGACGAATCAGAGAATGGACGGATGAATGGGTGCTCCCCCTCTCCCCCTCTCTCGCTCTATCCTGCAGCGTCGTCGGACAAAGTTTTTGGAACACGTACTTTGATGGCAGCTGCCGTTGTCATTGGGGTTGGCTTTGCAAACAAAATTGCAAAAATAAATTTTAATTGTTTTCAACCATTAAAAATTAAATTTAAAAAATAGTACACACACACAGACACGCTGTACCTCTCTTTTATTCAATTTGTGTAAGCACAAGGAACACACACAAACGGCCATTCCAATTTTCCATTGCCTACTTATCGATGCTGCTGCCCTCGGACTACTTTCATCTCACTCAATATTGGGGTGAGTGAAAGTGGAACCGGGGATGAGAGCACCGGTAAATGACGATCGGCGATCGGGTCTTTCGGGTGGAGGGGAGGGTGTGAGAGTTGGCGGACATGTGAGAGTTCCACCATGAGCCTCGTCCGCCACTCTCATCTCGTCCACCCGCTCGAGAGGTTGTGATCGTCGGACGTGCCATAACCGTTTCGTGTCGCATTTTCATTGTTCTTTGCCGTGTCGCCATTTCCGTTTTTCTGTGTTGCCCTGTTTTTCTTTTTTTTTTTGTGATGTCTGTCGTGTGCCGTGCCGTGCCCCGCTGACATGACAAAAGTCCCTTCCCACCACCCAACAAATAACATTAATTTATACACAAACCAAATAGAGAAAACTGTGTAAAGGGTTAGAAAGTGCCAATAAAACACCCAATACAAACACAAAACACAATTAACTGCAATTAATTTAACAAACGGTAAAGGGACCAAGCCATCGCCATGGCCGATATATCCACGGCCACAGCCACTCCCCTCTCGAGACCCGTCCCGCAAGCGCCAACCACAAAGGGAAAGGCCGAAAAGACGCCGCTCTCACGGCCACTTTTCCCGCCTCTCACGCTCTCGGACATTCAAAACCGTTCGAGAGTAACGGGAGAGGGTGAAGTCAGAGGAGAGCCGGCAAGCCGAGGCGAAAGAGCGGAGCGCCAGAGCGGCCAACGGGCCGCCACACACACACACACACACGACCGGATCGAACCTGTTCAGTATCGAACTTGGTTCGAGCTCGAGCAGCGGGTCGATCCGAGCCATTGCCCAGCCTGCACAAATACCACCAACAACAGCAACACTAAAACGACGCCGCGCCCTCATCGACAGTGGGAGTGACGATGAGGGTGAGGGTGAGGGGAAGCAGGCCAGAAGACGGGACCGCCATCACCAGCAGCGGCAGCAGCGGCCGGCAATTAGGAAGCCGAAGAAGAAAGGGCAGACATTGGAAGAGCTGGAGGTTATTGTCCAGGAGCAGTTGAGGCAGAACGAGCTGAGGGAGCAACAGCAGAAGCAGCAGAAACGGACGGCAGATGCAGCCAACACCAACACAGTTGCCGATCCTGCCACTCTGCCACAATCTGCACAGCCAACACATGCCCCTGCCCCTGCCACTACTATAAATGCAAATAACCAGACCCACAGCCATCACCAACATCGACAACAACCAATACAAAGACAATCACCAGTCATTCACACAGACAATACCACAATTAACAATAGAAATAATAATGACGCCAATATAAATACAAATACACCTGCCACTACCAACACCAACACCACCACCGCCATCACCATCACAAACACCCCTGCCACTACCAATGACGATGACATCCGGCACGGCGAATTCGGGCATCAGCCCAGCCAGGATCGTGGCTTGAGGATCCTCATCCGAGGACTCTCCCACTCCACGCCGCCGGATTGGATTCGCAGCAGTATGCTGAACGAGGGGTTCACGGTTCGGTTTGTAAGGGTGATCACCGATCGATTCGATCGCAGCCGCCAATACAACCTCTTCGAGGCTGAGATCGCCCCCAAACCGGACCGTGGCCAATACGATGTTTTGAGGATGACGTGCCTGGGTGGGAGGCCCGTCACGGTTGAGAGACTTGGAGTCTCCCGTGACCCCGCCCAGTGCCATCGATGTCAGGTGTTTGGCCACACCCGTGCATACTGTAGACGAGCTGCTGTCTGCATGAAATGCGCGGGTGGACACCTGACGACGGAGTGCAGCAAGCCGAGGAACGTCGCTCCCAAGTGCGCCAACTGCCAGGGCCAGCACATCAGTGCCTACAAGGGTTGCCCATCCTTTAAGGCAGCCAGGCAGCGACTCGTGGACCACAGGGTCGCCAGGGAGGAGGAGCGTCGCAAACAGCAACCACAGCCAATCCAACAGCAACAGCAACCAATCCAACGTCGCCAGCAGCAGCCACAACCACAGTCTCTCCATACCCCGCAGCAGCAACGCCAACACCAACCGGATCGGCAGCATCGGTATCACGACCATCATTCCCAGCCATCGACCAGGGGGCGCCAACACCAGAGGGTCCAGCCGATGCAGCCGATCGCAAATGATGCCCCGACGCCACGCCAACACCACCAGCAGCAGCAGCAGCCAGGCGCCCAGTGCGAGGACAGCTGTGCCAAACATTTAAAAGAGAGCGCCATTAAAATCAAAATGCTGGAGGAAAGGTGGGCAGCAATGGCCACGCTGATCGCAAACCTGACAGAGGCCAGAGGCGGGGGCTTGGCAGCCATGCCGCCACTACAGACAACAGCACCTACACACCCGCCGCCACCACAACCAGCAGCCAATACAGCAACAGCAGTAGCCATATCGGACACTGAGCCGGATATGGACATGGACGACTACAGCCAATGGACCGACGAAGAGCCTTACGATGACCTACGTAGGTTCCCAAAATGGACAATCCAGTGGCGACTTCGAAAGCGACGGGCTAAACGACGTCTACTGATTGCGCCGAATAGCAGAAGTTTAATGCCAATAAAACCTGAAAATAGACAAAAATTCAACGCAATTAACAAAAACTTGCAAAAACACGAAAATGACCAACAAACATACTCACCTGCTATTAAACCGACAGAGCTGCCCTCCAGCAGCTGCCTCGCCACTCCTGCAACTCTCTTGAGGCATAATGGGCGAAATTTGGAGGCCAATCACCAGACAGAGCTGACCATCAAGAAGCTGCCTCGCCATCAACACTGACAATTTCCTGCCGAAGGGAAGGAAAAGGAGGCCTCTTTCGATGACGCTGCCGCCTGACCATGGCCGTGACGTCAAGCCACTCCAAACATACAGCTGCCATTTCCAACGACGACGCAGATGCTGGCGCCTGTTGCCGCTCCACTGGGTCACACCCGTCTCTCATGCCAATTATGTGAGGGCGGGATGGCCCAGTGTTGAGCCGCCGGACGCCAGCAAATCCTGCAAAAGAAGAAGAAGCAGGAAGGAGCAACAGACTGCCAAAACACAAATACTCACCTGCTGTTTTTACGCCAACACAAACCAGACAAGGGTCGCCAGCAACAACATCCAAATCGACGACAGGCACCTGCAAATAAAGACAAATTAAAATCACACGCTAAAACGAACACCTCCTCATGTGGGTGGCCGGACCAGCAGCCACTCAAAAATCACAACCGATAAACCGATGACGAACGTGGCCGAGGAGGCCAGGCCAATAATACTGACAACGCATCCTGGTGGCCGGACCAGAGCCACTCGCATGCGGCCAATCAACAAAATCGACAACGTATCCTGGTGGCCGGACCAGTTCGCCACTTGGATGCGGCCAATATCATGATTCGTTGGCATCACACACCGATGTCAATGCCACTCCATTCCACGATCGCATCTCGGGTGGCCGGACCAGTGCCACTCGATTGGATGCGCCATCTCCACCAGACAGATGCAACGTGGGCGGCCGGACCAGAGCCGCTCGCCATCAACAACACCATCATTGCCCACGATGCACGCCAACAGTCACATCCAGCCAGCCAATTAACAACACACAAGCCGGCCGGTATACAGCGTAATGTTCGCATTGCGTTGTTATGCCCGCCGGTGCTCCGTTGTTGTTTGTCCTCCTGTTAGAAATAAAATAAATATAATTAATATGTTTATATGTTGTAAATATATGTCAATTATCGTTTATTTTACCTTGTCTGCATCAATGTATTTGTTGTAGATGTCAATCCTGTTGTTACTGTAGTTTTTGCATGTCCGTAGATAGTTTGTCCATAGTTTTAGTTACTTGCCTGTGATATTAGGAATAAGTTTTTGTAAATTAATGTAGTTTTTCTGTAGTTAATTGTATATTTTTCGTAGTTTCTGATTAGTTTTAACTTTTTACTCTTCTTCCCAACCTATCTGCCATTCCCATAATTCCCCTTGACACGTGGTATTACTAGAAATACCAGGCAAATACCAGACTTTGACCGATAACACACCAAAAAGCCAATTCAAATTCAAATTGCATTTATCAATGGCGGTGTGTTATCGGCCGCCAACTTCAGAAATTTATGCCCAGCCATTTCCTCCCCACCCCCACCCCCACCCACTTTAAACGCAACTAAATGCCAAATGCGGTTGAGCAGGACCAAAATGAACACTGCCCACCTACGCCACTCTGCCAAACGCCCCAACAAAGCCATTTCAACCGCCCACAAGATGCTATACGGTCGACTCTTCGGAGCGTCTCGCGCCCGGATCGTAAGATCCGGAAGTTTACAGTATCCGGGCGGTTATACGGGAGCAGGCAAATTTCCCCCTTTCCATCCCATCCCCGACAACAGAGCAGCCAATACAAGCAGCACAGAGAACATAAGACACGGGCCACTAACCAACAACAACACGAAACAGGCAGCCACTAAAACAGACAGCCATTCCAATTTTCCATTGCCGCCACTACGGACAACAACAGCAGCAGCAGCATCCACACAGCCATCACCACGACCAGCACCAAATACGCAATTTGACGCCGCAGCCATATCGGACTCCGAATCCGATATGGACTGTGAAGCAATTGACGACGAGGATGACGACGAGTGGACCGACCACGATCCATTCGAGGCGCTCGATGGCCTTGGCGAAATATGGAGGGCCCAAATCGCCAGCGCACGCAACTCGGCCGCCAACTTCGGCAATTTACGCCCAGCCATTTCCTCCCCACCCCCTACCCACTTCAAATGCCACCAAAGACCAAATGCGGTTGTGCAGGACCAAAATGAACACTGCCAACCTTCGCCACTCTGCCAAACGCCCCAATAAAGCCATTTCAACCGCCCACAAGATGCTATGCGGTCGACTCTTCGGAGCGTCTCGCGACCGGATCGAAAGATCCGGAAGCTTACAGTATCCGGGCGGTTATACGGGAGCAGGCAAGTTTCCCCCTTCCCTTCCCATCCCATCCCCTGACAACAGAGCAGCCACTACACGCAGCACAGAGAACATAAGACACGAGCCACTAACCAACAACAACACGAAACAGGCAGCCACTAGACAAACAGCCAATGCAATTTTCCATTGCCTACTTATCGGTGCTGCTGCCCTCGGACCACTTTCATCTCACTCAATATTGGGGTGAGTGAAAGTGGAACCGGGGGTGAGAGCACCGGTAAATGACGATCGGCGATCGGGTCTTTCGGGTGGAGGGGAGGGTGTGAGAGTTGGCGGACATGTGAGAGTTCCACCATGAGCCTCGTCCGCCACTCTCATCTCGTCCACCCGCTCGAGGTTGTGATCGTCGGACGTGCCATATTCGTGTCGTGCCGTTTCGTGTCGCTTTTTGACTGTTCCATGCCGTGTCGCCATTGCCGTTTTTTCTGTGTTGCCCTGTTTTCCTGTGATGTCTGTCGTGTGCCGTGCCGTGCCCTGCCCCCGCTGACATGACAAAAGTCCCTTCCCCTCCCACCGTCACTACTACTACCGACAAGCTTTCTTCTCGCCAATAAATAACATAAATTTAAACGCCAACAAATAACATTAATACATACACAAACCAAATAGAGAAAACTGTGTTAAGAGTTAGAAAGTGCAAATAAAACACCCAATACAAACACAAAACACAATTAACTGCAATTAATTTAACAAACGGTAAAGGGACCAACACCAGCAACAACAACTATGACGAAGGGAATGGCCAGACGAGGGTCAACCAGACGACACAGCGACGGCGGCAGAGCGGCCCGCAGAGGCGCCCTAGCGGCAGCAGCAGCAGCAGCCATTAACACCAACATTGCCAATAGAAGCAGCAGCAGTAGAGCGCTCGGCGCAGACGCCAACACCAACGAGAACGCCAATGTAGAGCGCCGACGCCACAGCGACCCAGCGAGTGAGTACCCAGCCATCGCCATGGCCGATATATCCACGGCCACAGCCACTCCCCCCTCGAGACCCGTCCCGCAAGCGCCAACCACAAAGGGAAAGGCCGAAAAGACGCCGCTCTCACGGCCACTTTTCCCGCCTCTCACGCTCTCGGACATTCAAAACCGTTCGAGAGTAACGGGTGAGGGAGAAGTCAGAGGAGAGCCGGCAAGCCGAGGCGCAAGAGCTGAGCGCCAGAGCGGCCAACGGGCCGCCACACACACACACACACGACCGGATCGAACCTGTTCAGTATCGAACTTGGTTCGAGCTCGAGCAGCGGGTCGATCCGAGCCATTGCCCAGCCTGCACAAATACCACCAACAACAGCAACACCAAAACGACGCCGCGCCCTCATCGACAGTGGGAGTGACGATGAGGGTGAGGGTGAGAGGAAGCAGGCCAGAAGACGGGGCCGCCATCACCAGCAGCGGCAGCAGCGGCCGCCAATTAGGAAGCCGAAGAAGAAAAGGCAGACATTGGAGGAGCTAGAGGCTATTGTCCAGGAGCAGTAGAGGCAACACGAGCTGAGGGAGCAACAGCAGAAGCAGCAGAAACGGACGGCAGATGCAGCCAACACCAACACAGTTGCCGATCCTGCCACTCTGCCGCAATCTGCACAGCCAACAATTCCCCTGCCCCTGCCACTACTATAAATGCCAACAGACAGACCCACAGCCATCACCAACATCAAAAACAGACAATACAAAGACAATCACCAGTCATTCACACAGACAATACCACAATTAACAATAGAAATAATAATGACGCCAATATAAATACAAATACACCTGCCACTACCAACACCAACACCACCACCGCCATCACCATCACAAACACCCCTGCCACTACCAATGACGATGACATCCGGCACGGCGAATTCGGGCATCAGCCCAGCCAGGATCGTGGCTTGAGGATCCTCATCCGAGGACTCTCCCACTCCATGCCGCCGGATTGGATTCGCAGCAGTATGCTGAACGAGGGGTTCACGGTTCGGTTTGTAAGGGTGATCACCGATCGATTCGATCGCAGCCGCCAATACAACCTCTTCGAGGCTGAGATTGCCCCCAAACCGGACCGTGGCCAATACGAGGTATTGAAGCTGCGACGCCTGGGTGGGAGGCCCGTCACGGTTGAGAGACTTGGAGTCTCCCGTGACCACGCCCAGTGCCATCGATGTCAGGTGTTTGGCCACACCCGCGCATACTGTAGACGAGCTGCTGTCTGCATGAAATGCGCGGGTGGACACCTGACGACGGAGTGCAGCAAGCCGACGAAGAGCCTTACGATGACCTACGTAGGTTCCTAAATGGACAATCCAGTGGCGACTTCGAAAGCGACGGATTAAACGACGTCTACTGATTGCGCCGAATAGCAGAAGTTTAATGCCAATAAAACCTGAAAATAGACAAAAAAAAAAAATTAAACGCAATTAACAAAAACTTGCAAAACCAAGAAAATGACCAACAAACATACTAACCTGCTATTAAACCGACAGAGCTGCCCCTCCAGCAGCTGCCTCGCCACTCCTGCAACTCTCTTGAGGCAAAATGGGCCAGCCACTAAAACACAATAAAAACAGTCAATTCACGCCAACACGAAAAACTGCCAAAACACACAATAATCACACGTACCTGCCAATCACCAGACAGAGCTGACCATCAAGAAGCTGCCTCGCCACTAACACTGACAATTTCCTGCCAAATGGGAGGAATATGAGGCCCCTTTCTGATGACGCTGCCACCACACCATCACAATGACGTCACGCCACTCCGAACCAACAGCAGCCATTTCCAACGACGACGCAGATGCTGGCGCCTGTTGCCGCTCCACTGGGTCACACCCGTCTTTCATGCCAATTATGTGAGGGCGGGATGGCCTGGTGTTGAGCCGCCGGACGCCAGCAAATCCTGCAAAAGAAGGAGAATCATGAAGGAGGCTGCCAATAAACACAAATACTCACCTGCAAACGTCTCTCACGCCAACACCAACCAGACAAGGGTCGGCACAAATAACATCCAAACGCCGACAGTACCTGCAAATAAACACTAATTAAAATCACACGCCAAAGCGAACACCTCATCTGGGTGGCCGGACCAGCAGCCATTCAAAATTACACCAACAATCCGCCGACGAGCGTGGCCGAGGAGGCCAGGCCAAAACAACTGACAACGCATCCTGGTGGCCGGACCAGAGCCACTTGGATGCGGCTAATCAACAACAAAATCGACAACGCACCCTGGTGGCCGGACCAGCTCGCCACTTGGATGCGGCCAATTGCACGATTCGTTGGCATCACATTTCGATGTCAATGCCAACACACTGGACAATGCATCTTCGGGTGGCCGGACCAGAGCCACTCGATTGGATGCGCCATCTCCACCAGACAGATGCAACGTGGGCGGCCGGACCAGAGCCGCTCGCCATCAACAACACCATCATTGCCCACGATGCACGCCAACAGTCACATCCAGCCAGCCAATTAACAACACACAGGGGGACAACAGAGCCGGCCGGTATACAGCGTAATGTTCGCATTGCGTTGTTATGCCCGCCGGTTCTCCGTTGTTGTTTGTCCTCCTGTTAGAAATAAAATAAATATAATTAATATGTTTATATGTTGTAAATGTATGTCAATTATCGTTTATTTTACCTTGTCTGCATCAATGTATTTGTTGTAGATGTCAATCCTGTTGTTACTGTAATTTTTGCATGTCCGTAGATAGTTTGTCCATAGTTTTAGTTACTTGCCTGTGATATTAGGAATAAGTTTTTGTAAATTAATGTAGTTTTTCTGAAGTTAATTGTATATTTTTCGTAGTTTCTGATTAGTTTTAACTTTTTACTCTTCTTCCCAACCTATCTGCCATTCCCATAATTCCCCTTGACACGTGGTATTACTAGAAATACCACGCAAATACCAGACTTTGACCGATAACACACCAAAAAGCCAATTCAAATTCAAATTGCATTTATCAATGGCGGTGTGTTATCGGCCGCCAACTTCAGCAATTTATGCCCAGCCATTTCCTCCCCACCCCCACCCACTTTAAACGCAACTAAATGCCAAATGCGGTTGAGCAGGAACCAAATGAACACTGCCCACCTACGCCACTCTGCCAAACGCCCCAACAAAGCCATTTCAACCGCCCACAAGATGCTATACGGTCGACTCTTCGGAGCGTCTCGCGCCCGGATCGTAAGATCCGGAAGTTTACAGTATCCGGGCGGTTATACGGGAGCAGGCAAATTTCCCCCTTCCCATCCCATCCCCCGACAACAGAGCAGCCAATACAAGCAGCACAGAGAACATAAGACACGGGCCACTAACCAACAACAACACGAAACAGGCAGCCACTAAAACAGACAGCCATTCCAATTTTCCATTGCCGCCACTACGGACAACAACAGCAGCAGCAGCATCCACACAGCCATCACCACGACCAGCACCAAATACGCAATTTGACGCCGCAGCCATATCGGACTCCGAATCCGATATGGACTGTGAAGCAATTGACGACGAGGATGACGACGAGTGGACCGACCACGATCCATTCGAGGCGCTCGATGGCCTGGGCGAAATATGGAGGGCCCAAATCGCCAGCGCACGCAACTCGGCCGCCAACTTCGGCAATTTACGCCCAGCCATTTCCTCCCCACCCCCTACCCACTTCAAATGCCACCAAAGACCAAATGCGGTTGTGCAGGACCAAAATGAACACTGCCAACCTTCGCCACTCTGCCAAACGCCCCAATAAAGCCATTTCAACCGCCCACAAGATGCTATGCGGTCGACTCTTCGGAGCGTCTCGCGCCCGGATCGAAAGTTCCGGAAGTTTACAGTATCCGGGCGGTTATACGGGAGCAGGCAAATTTCCCCCTTCCCTTCCCATCCCATCCCCTGACAACAGAGCAGCCACTACACACAGCACAGAGAACATAAGACACGAGCCACTAACCAACAACAACACGAAACAGGCAGCCACTAGACAAACAGCCAATGCAATTTTCCATTGCCTACTTATCGGTGCTGCTGCCCTCGGACCACTTTCATCTCACTCAATATTGGGGTGAGTGAAAGTGGAACCGGGGGTGAGAGCACCGGTAAATGACGATCGGCGATCGGGTCTTTCGGGTGGAGGGGAGGGTGTGAGAGTTGGCGGACATGTGAGAGTTCCACCATGAGCCTCGTCCGCCACTCTCATCTCGTCCACCCGCTCGAGAGGTTGTGATCGTCGGACGTGCCATATCCGTGTCGTGCCGTTTCGTGTCGCTTTTTGACTGTTCCATGCCGTGTCGCCATTGCCGTTTTTTCTGTGTTGCCCTGTTTTCCTGTGATGTCTGTCGTGTGCCGTGCCGTGCCCTGCCCCCGCTGACATGACAAAAGTCCCTTCCCCCTCCCACCGTCACTACTACTACCGACAAGCTTTCTTCTCGCCAATAAATAACATAAATTTAAACGCCAACAAATAACATTAATACATACACAAACCAAATAGAGAAAACTGTGTTAAGAGTTAGAAAGTGCAAATAAAACACCCAATACAAACACAAAACACAATTAACTGCAATTAATTTAACAAACGGTAAAGGGACCAACACCAGCAACAACAACTATGACGAAGGGGATGGCCAGACGAGGGTCAACCAGACGACACAGCGACGGCGGCAGAGCGGCCCGCAGAGGCGCCCTAGCGGCAGCAGCAGCAGCAGCCATTAACACCAACATTGCCAATAGAAGCAGCAGCAGTAGAGCCCTCGGCGCAGACGCCAACACCAACGAGAACGCCAATGTAGAGCGCCGACGCCACAGCGACCCAGCGAGTGAGTACCCAGCCATCGCCATGGCCGATATATCCACGGCCACAGCCACTCCCCCTCGAGACCCGTCCCGCAAGCGCCAACCACAAAGGGAAAGGCCGAAAAGACGCCGCTCTCACGGCCACTTTTCCCGCCTCTCACGCTCTCGGACATTCAAAACCGTTCGAGAGTAACGGGAGAGGGAGAAGTCAGAGGAGAGCCGGCAAGCCGAGGCGCAAGAGCTGAGCGCCAGAGCGGCCAACGGGCCGCCACACACACACACACACACACGACCGGATCGAACCTGTTCAGTATCGAACTTGGTTCGAGCTCGAGCAGCGGGTCGATCCCAGCCATTGCCCAGCCTGCACAAATACCACCAACAACAGCAACACCAAAACGACGCCGGGCCCTCATCGACAGTGGGAGTTACGATGAGGGTGAGGGTGAGAGGAAGCAGGCCAGAAGACGGGGCCGCCATCACCAGCAGCGGCAGCAGCGGCCGCCAATTAGGAAGCCGAAGAAGAAAAGGCAGACATTGGAGGAGCTAGAGGCTATTGTCCAGGAGCTGTAGCATATCACATACAACGATTGTTGTGTGTGGCGGTGCCACTCGAGCTGGTCGGGGGTGTATCGGGCAGGACTGGTGCACGCGCTGGCTCCGGCTGTATGATCGGTAGTATGGGGGGCGTTCCTATACTGGTCCTTTCCTATACGTGCTCGCGTCGATACCTTATCTTATTATTATTTTTTTTCGCGTGCGATACCCTGCGTATGACCGTATGACTAGTGTTAGGGGGTTGGGGAAGGAGGACGAGGAGGCTGGGGGAATTAGAAGGGACAAAGGAATTAAGGGGACAGGGAAGTGGGCTTCCGCGTTGCATACCCGAACCGACGGGTAGCTGTGCTGGTGTTGGATGCAACAGCCATGGCCCTCCCAACCTTGATCATCCTAATTCCGAAGAAAATATGGCTTATGGATGATCCCTTTTCTCGCCGGGGGTCATACCTCACTCTCCCTCATCGATCCCTGCATGGCTCCAAAACAAAAATCTTCTAACAATTCATTTCCAAATCTTTAACAATATTTATTTTTATCGATAGTGCCTAAAGCTAAATACATGGGTAGAAGGAAAATGATAGATAGTTATGGGGTTAGTATAAGCTAGGGCAATAAGAGAATTAAAACTATAGGAATAATAATTTTAAATAATCGGAATAAAATATATGATCTCAAAAACAGGTGGTAGGGTACTGGGAATAATTTAACGAATAATAACAATAATAATGAATATTTAAGTAGGAACTTTTGTAATTTAAGATTTTTTCATTTTCGGTATTTTTGTATTAATGCAAAAGTAAGGGTAACTAATCACCGTCGCATAGGTGTGAAGCACCTGCTGCCGCTGATCTGCGCTAAAGCTTACAGCTTCCAAAGCTCTTGAGCTTTGCGTGGGCTTAAGGCCTCTTTACAACAAAAAAAAGCTCCAACATAATTTAGGGAAAAATCAAAGACTGCGGGCGACCGGGCTCATGTATGGTTTTTTCTTTTGTCTCTTTATGTTAAAAGTTTATAAACGTTAACTGGGAGTTTGTTCACTTACGTACTTTCATGTTCCGGCCACGTCCAAAAGATCTTTCGGCGAGGGGAATACCTGTAAGTTTTAGAGAGAGAGCACACACACATGCACACGCATGACCACGGCTAACACCAGATTATCTTGATCTTCTTTTTCTTTTTGCTTAGGGCTTTTTTTTTTGAGCATATATAGTTCATAAATCAAATTATTCCATCTTTAACTTCTATATTTTATACTTTATTCAATATTTATTCGTTTATTTAGATTCGTTGGGGTAGGTCTTGATCCATAGACCAAGGTGTGGGCGCACGGAAAAAGCTCCAAGCAGCTGGTTTCGTTTTATATGCACAAAGGGGTCAACGGCCTAACAAGCGCACATAAGTTCTTTGGGAATAAACGCACAATGGGCCACAAGAGGATCATACGAGTTCTGCCCGTTCCGTTGGGGTTTATTTATTACATTTAACCTTCACATGTCATGATCTGGCTTTTAGGTTAGGGCGAAGCACGGTGACAAAAAAAATTCGGGTCAGGGTCTCTTTTTCCTTGGACGGGTCTGGTTATTCCTGGCAAGGAAGATCACTTGGCACTTTTTGTTTAAGGCTCTTGGCCCGGTGGCTGGATGGCCCACTCTCGGTCGCGACGGCTCGCGTTGGGGCGGCGAAGAGCTCGCTGCTGCCGGCGCTAAAGCTCGGAAACAGCTGAGGGGCCGCTCTCTGTCGGCGCTGAAGCTCGGGAACTGCTGAAGGGCTCGCTGTGGCGGATGGCGTTGGGGCTTTAGGTGGAGCTTCCCAACTCTACGGTGGACCGCGTTGGCGGAGGGCGTTGGGGCGTTGGGTGGAGCTTCCCAACTCTACGGTGGCCCGCTTTGGGGCGATCGTCAGAAAATTCGCACCATCCTCTGCACCGTGGATCGGGGATTGGTTTCTCGTCTGGGTGGATGGGGTCTTTCTTCCGAAAGGCCGGCGGATCGTGCTGATCTCCCAAGAACTTTTATTTGATTTTTACCTTTTATTAATTTTTTTTTTTTGAGCTGGATAAGTACGTCCGTACTGTTCGGATACCACGAGGAGAGAGCGAGCTGCTTCTCCCGGAAATCAAGGCCTCATCCCCTCGTTCTTCCCTTTTTCTTTTCGATTTGTCAAAATGACAGTGGGAGGAGGAGGCCAATTAAAACGTCAGCCAAACAAAATAATATGGGCAGCCCACGGTGACGAAGCGCACCCAGTAGATGGCGTGTTAAAAGCTTAGCTTTCTTGGACCCAACAGAAGACTTAGCCTATTCGCGTAGCATAATTTTAGGGAAAATTAAGACGTCGATGCAAACAATTTTTTTTTACAACAAGCGCACTACATAATCCCTCCCACTTAAATCACGCTTGGGGTGGGACACCCAAAGTGGGATCCGCGCTTGTAACAATTCATGTCAAGGTTTTATATCCTTGGTATGAAATTTGCCTACAAGGCGGCCTTGAAGATCTTCAAGTTCGTAATAGCAGTTTCCTAGCTTCCTGCGCACTCGGGACTTTATAAAGGTTGGTGCTAACTTTGCGCTAAAGCCCTTAGCGAAATTGCATTGCTGAAAGTTACGTCTATATACTTCCTGTCCATCCCTATAGGAAATTTGTCTCGTTCGTAAGTTATAGGATCTGGCATTTCGGAAGTGCTGGGCCTGTATAGAGCCTTTTGCTTTGCTGCGAATTATGTCGAAGGAATCTTCTCGCGAAAATTGGACACCGCGATCTTCTAACATGTCTAGGTTACGCATCAGTTTATAGCTACTGGCATCGGTTACCATATGCTGTCCAAAAGCAAGCCGATACGGGGTAGTGCTTATGGCTAAATGATGGCTAGACCGAAGTGCACAGCAAATGCTGCTTAATTTCTCATCCCAATTACGTTGATCCGGGTCAACATAACTTTTTATGGCCGCCAGAACGGATCTATTTACTCTCTCCGAAGCATTGGCTTGAGGAGAATAAAAGGCAGTATAGACATGAGAGATATTATGTTTGTCAAGCAAGGAGTTAAAAGTGTGAGATTTAAATTGGACCCCATTATCGCTTACGATGGTTTCGGGGACCCCGAAACAGTGAAAGAGGTCTTCTTCCAGGAAGCGTTTTATGGAATCTGCTGTAAATTTTCGTACGGGCTTCAAAAATGGAAATTTTGACAGATGGTCTAACACGACAAAGATGCCAATATTTCCTGACTTGCTTCTCGGATAAGGTCCTAAAAAGTCTACAAATAATTTTTGAAAGAATCGAGAAGGTAAGCCCGTATTTCCCATTGGTGCCTTTAAGGGTTGATTTGGATGCTTCGTGGTTTTACAGATATGGCAGTTATTTATGAGTTCTTTGACATCCACCGCTAAGTTTGGCCAATAATAAGATCGCCTGAGTCTTTCAAGGGTTTTATTTATCCCACTGTGGGAACACAAGGGATCCTCATGGGCAGCTTTGAGGACGGGTTTTACAAGGGATGGGGGTATCCAAAGTTTCCAGCAGGAATCGTCTGTGATCTTGGTTCCATCGGCATGTTCCGCACGCCGAAAGATGCGTTCATCTTTGATTTTCAGATCAGGCAATCGGGAACTGTTCAACCTAATCTTCTCTTTAATTGACTGATATTCTAGTGATTTGAACTCAGGAGAATCAGGGTCGACCAACATGCTATCAATTGCCAAGAAGGACAAGTCTTCTGAGTGCGTACGGGACAAGGCATCGGGGACTATGTTATCACTCCCTTTTCGGTGTAAGATTTTAAATTCAAATCCCTGCAACTTTAAGGACTAGCGAGCCAATCGGGAGCTAAGATCAGCCTGCGACATTAGCCACTTTAAGGAGGCATGATCTGTAATGATTGTGAATTCTTGGCCCTCAATGTATGCCCTGAACTTTTTTACGGCTAAAACCGCAGCGTAACACTCTTTTTCAGTTACAGTGTACTGCCTCTGGCATTTGTTAAGCTTTTTCGACATAAAAGCAATTGGTACGTCTGCGCCCTCGTTGTTTTCTTGCATTAGAACTGCCCCTACGCCGGTATGACTGGCGTCACAGTGTATTGAGAATGGTATGGAGAAATTGGGGCTATGTAGAACTGGCGCGGAACACATTTGGGACTTTAATGACTCGAAAGCAAGCTGAGCCTCGTCAGTCCAAATAAACTTGCGCTTAGATTTCAGAGTATCTGATATGGGTGAACTAATAGCTGCATAATTGTGGATGAACTTGTGTCATTCCATTGAACCAGCCTGTCATTCCAAGAAATCGACGAACTTGTTTGATCGACTGGGGAGCTGGAAAGTCCTTAACGGCGGCTATTTTGTCAGGATCAGTGCGAATATTCCCACCACCAATCACGTGGCCTAAATATTTAACTTCTTTCCGGCAAAATTTGCTTTTCTCCACATTTATAGTAAGATTGGCCATGGAAAGTTGGGATGCGACCAGGGACAACACCTCCAGATGGTGCTCAAAATTATCGGATATAACTAAGAGGTCGTCAAGATATATGAATATTGCATTCCGTAGATGGGCTGGTATGACTTTATCCATAAGTCGCGACAAGGTACAGGGTGCGTTGGTTAAGCCGAATGGCATGACGACAAACTCGTACGGCCAGGCACGGTAAACGCTGTCTTATCACGAGATTTTTGATCGAGAGGGATTTGCCAAAACGCGTCCTTTAGATCGATGCTTGTGATGAACTCTGCTTTCGATAGTCTACTCAGGATTCCGTCTATAAGGGGCATGGGATATGCATCCTTTACCGTGACCGAGTTTACTTTCCTACAATCGATACACAATCTAACCTTGCCAGGCTTTTTAACCAGCACTACGGGCGAAGACCACGAACTAACCGATTCTTGTATAACCCCAAGCTTCAGCATTCGGTCTAATTCCTCGTACATTAGCTTCTCCGTTGCCGGTGACACCGCATAGTGGCATTGTTTAATGGGCTATGCGTCGGCTACCTCTATCGTGTGAGTGATTACAGAGGTCTTTCCTAGACCTTGCTTTGAGTAAGATGGGAAGAGAGCTATTACCTCCTGTAGTAATACTTGCTGTGAAGGCAGAAGCGCCCTCATTGTGGGGTCTTCTAAGGTTTCAATACGTAAATTTTGTGTCATCAAGTGCAACGGTAAAAGTTCAAAAGCCGTCCAAAAATCGATTCCTAAATAGAGATTACCCGTCAAGGAAGGTACAATATAAAAACAAAGTTCCTTGGATTCCCCTCTATACGTGACTTTTGCGGAAATTTTGCCGACTATACTTTGGCTCTTTCCGTCGGCAGTTCTAACTTTTAGGGACAGCGGCTTATATTGGACTTTATTCCGAATAACGTCGGACGCGCAACTTCCCCCTATGCAGCTAACTGAAGCTCCAGTATCCATTAGTCCTATGACTGGTTTACCAAAAAGCATAATCTGAGCATGGGGTCGTAAATCATTTGGTTTTCCAACTACAGAAGCTAAGAGCAGTCTTTTCTCAAGTTTGCAATGTTTCTTAAAATCGCTTCTTCGGCGCTGGGATCGATTTGGAGGGCTAGCAAGGTGGTCAGCGTATACGCTGTTTGACACGTATGGTATAATAAGGTCAGTGGAAGGAGAAGAATTGATCACTCGGTATTGGTCGCTTGGTTGACCAGTTGTTTGCGTGCACTTTTCGGCGGTGCACGCGACAACGAGTTTTTTGCCGTGTGGGGGTTGCACTTCCTGCAACTAGGCTTATAAGTATCGGCCCTGCCACAACCATAGCAAAATACCCTACGTTCGGCCATGCACTCTTGGTATCGATGGCCTTTGCCACCGCAATTCCAACAGACGAACTCTACGGCTGATACTTCCAGATCTTCTTCTTCACCTACTTCTTCACTATCTGGGGCAATAGATTCGTCTAATATAGCATTGACTTGGCGGCGTGGTAAAGTTCGGGGGGCCGCCAGGGGAGGCTTGGTTTTAGCTACGGACTGCATGAATATTTCTCGCGTTCGGACCAGGTGACGTAAGGATTTCACCGTCGCAGCCGACTCATATAAAATTTCATGCTGTATATCAGCCAAAAGGTTTGCTCGCAGTGTCTCAACCAAGGCTGCCTCAGACATGGGCTCAGACAGTTTATCTGCCAATGCGGCAATTACGCCATAAAAATCATCAAAGGACTCGTTTGGTCGCTGTTTCCTTAATTCGATCTCTGTTCTGATATTCCTATCTGTTCTATCGTCTTTAAATTGGCCACGGAAGGCTAGGCATAGATCTGCCCAACGGACTTCAGGGACACTTTTATGATACCGCCAAAACCACTCGCTGGCGCTTCCATCAAAGAGGTTACTGGCGTATCGATCTGTTATTTCAAAGTTACCGTCCAAAGTTTGCTTTGTAAGTGCTTCAATACGGTAAATGAAGTCCTCAATCGACATACCAGCCTTTCCCGTAAACCGCAGTTTCCAATTAGACATTATCTGGCTAACACGATCTGCCCGAAGGGATGAAGCGGAGGAACCTGTGGAAACTCCTGAGCCAACATTACGGGTTTGCCCCAAATTCGAGGGTGACGAACTATTTCCCGATTGATTAATCCCCGGCACTGGTACCTGTTCACTAGTGGACAGCCGAAAAAGTTGCTCGATCGTTTGCTGTTCTAGTTCTGCTACCGGTTGCATCCGAGCTGCATTTATGTTCGGAGAGGGAACAGATGCCGTACTTTGAAGTCCATCGGAAATGGCTCGAACTAGCCGGTTAGTTTGATCAGCCATGCTGGTCGCCAAAATTCGGGTTTGCTCTACCATAGCTACTCTAATCGCGTCCACTATGGACTGCTGTATAGTTTCCGCCATAGTGGCCTGATTCTGTTGAGGGTCGACGGAGATTGGAGACCTGTTGGCATTCTCTGAGTTAGCCATCTCAAGAGGGCTTAACGCTTCAACTCTTTTGCTTGGACTTCTAGTCTGAAGGGACTGAGTAACAGATGGCATTCGTGCTCTAGACGTAGACGGACCAATGGGACTAAGATTCTCAGCTGAGGCCGATGTGATGTTAAGGTCTTGCTGACAAGTGGGACACTTCCGTTTGTTACCACTTTTAGCGGTGAAGCACACTCTGTGGAAGGTGTGCCCACAACTGGCCGACAATAGTTGTATCTGGTAAACGATTACTTCGGAGCAAATTTGGCAATGTTTCCCCGTGTCTTCTGAGAGGGCTAAATTCTCCGTACTACGAGACACCACCATTTCGGTTTGGGCACCACCAAGTATGAATATATTAGATATATATAGCAAATGCAAAAAAAAATAATACAAAAAAAAGTCACAGTCAATAGATATAGATATATGTAGATATCAAAACAGTTTGGGAGCCATGCAATCATTTTTTGGGTAGGAATAGAGTAAAGCGGATTGCATTGTTTTTGGGTAGGGAAGGGACAAGAATGGGGTAATCTACTTATAACTGAAATCTGCCTCACAAGTTAGGTCCGTGGCAGGATAAATAATCCCTCATCCAGCGAAATCTAAAAGGTCAGATCAGAAGTATTGGGGCTGAGAAAGGTGCTGGATTAGTTCCACTAATCATCAGGTAGTATGGGAGTCCGATGTCACCTAGGCTTACCGAGGCTTGCAACCTCAGTAATCTTCTCAGGGGTTCCTCGGGACAGCCAAAACCCAGTTAATTAGGGGCAATCTTCGTAGAATTTCATCCTAAACGATTTGGAATGCGCTCTCCTTTCCTGCAGTAGTGTTCTCGCTTAGCTCCTATAACAATCTTCGCTTAGTTGATAGGCTAAGCTCGACCCACGGAGTTATACCCAATATAAGTTATAACACTTCCAGTGTATCGGAGCTACTGCACGCCAATATACCCTGCACGATACTAGGCCCTGTAGGCCATGATGAGCTTACACGGATCCACAGTATCCACTGGATAAGTTGCAAAAAAAAACGGTCTAGCAAGGATAAAAGTCAGGTGTTACTATTGACCAAGTTATTTCTTTAAATGGGGCAAGCCGGATCGGGCCCCACGTTGGGCGCCAAAATAAGATAAATGTAGCATATCACATACAACGATTGTTGTGTGTGACGGTGCCACTCGAGCTGGTCGGGGGTGTATCGGGCAGGACTGGTGCACGCGCTGGCTCCGGCTGTATGATCGGTAGTATGGGGGGGGGGGTTCCTATACTGGTCCTTTCCTATACGTGCTCGCGTCGATACCTTATCTTATTATTATTTTTTTTCGCGTGCGATACCCTGCGTATGACCGTATGACTAGTGTTAGGGGGTTGGGGAAGGAGGACGAGGAGGCTGGGGGAATTAGAAGGGACAAAGGAATTAAGGGGACAGGGAAGTGGGCTTCCGCGTTGCATACCCGAACCGACGGGTAGCTGTGCTGGTGTTGGATGCAACAGCCATGGCCCTCCCAACCTTGATCATCCTAATTCCGAAGAAAATATGGCTTATGGATGATCCCTTTTCTCGCCGGGGGTCATACCTCACTCTCCCTCATCGATCCCTGCATGGCTCCTAAACAAAAATCTTCTAACAATTCATTTCCAAATCTTTAACAATATTTATTTTTATCTATAGTGCCTAAAGCTAAATACATGGGTAGAAGGAAAATGATAGATAGTTATGGGGTGAGTATAAGCTAGGGCAATAAGAGAATTAAAACTATAGGAATAATAATTTTAAATAATAGGAATAATAGGAATCTCAAAAACAGGTGGTAGGGTACTGGGAATAATTTAACGAATAATAACAATAATAATGAATATTTAAGTAGGAACTTTTGTAATTTAAGATTTCTTCATTTTCGGTATTTTTGTATTAATGCAAAAGTAAGGGTAACTAATCACCGTCGCATAGGTGTGAAGCACCTGCTGCCGCTGATCTGCGCTAGAGCTTACAGCTTCCAAAGCTCTTGAGCTTTGCGTGGGCTTAAGGCCTCTTTACAACAAAAAAAAGCTCCAACATAATTTAGGGAAAAATCAAAGACTGCGGGCGACCGGGCTCATGTGTGGTTTTTTCTTTTGTCTCTTTATGTTAAAAGTTTATAAACGTTAACTGGGAGTTTGTTCACTTACGTACTTTCATGTTCCGGCCACGTCCAAAAGATCTTTCGGCGAGGGGAATACCTGTAAGTTTTAGAGAGAGAGCACACACACATGCACACGCATGACCACGGCTAACACCAGATTATCTTGATCTTCTTTTTCTTTTTGCTTAGGGCTTTTTTTTTTGAGCATATATAGTTCATAAATCAAATTATTCCATCTTTAACTTCTATATTTTATACTTTATTCAATATTTATTCGTTTATTTAGATTCGTTGGGGTAGGTCTTGATCCATAGACCAAGGTGTGGGCGCACGGAAAAAGCTCCAAGCAGCTGGTTTCGTTTTATATGCACAAAGGGGTCAACGGCCTAACAAGCGCACATAAGTTCTTTGGGAATAAACGCACAATGGGCCACAAGAGGATCATACGAGTTCTGCCCGTTCCGTTGGGGTTTATTTATTACATTTAACCTTCACATGTCATGATCTGGCTTTTAGGTTAGGGCGAAGCACGGTGACAAAAAAAATTCGGGTCAGGGTCTCTTTTTCCTTGGACGGGTCTGGTTATTCCTGGCAAGGAAGATCACTTGGCACTTTTTGTTTAAGGCTCTTGGCCCGGTGGCTGGATGGCCCACTCTCAGTCGCGACGGCTCGCGTTGGGGCGGCGAAGAGCTCGCTGCTGCCGGCGCTAAAGCTCGGAAACGGCTGAGGGGCCGCTCTCTGTCGGCGCTGAAGCTCGGGAACTGCTGAAGGGCTCGCTGTGGTGGATGGCGTTGGGGCTTTAGGTGGAGCTTCCCAACTCTACGGTGGACCGCGTTGGCGGAGGGCGTTGGGGCGTTGGGTGGAGCTTCCCAACTCTACGGGGGCCCGCTTTGGGGCGATCGTCAGAAAATTCGCACCATCCTCTGCACCGTGGATCGGGGATTGGTTTCTCGTCTGGGTGGATGGGGTCTTTCTTCCGAAAGGCCGGCGGATCGTGCTGATCTCCCAAGAACTTTTATTTGATTTTTACCTTTTATTAATTTTTTTTTTTTTTTGAGCTGGATAAGTACGTCCGTTCTGTTCGGATACCACGAGGAGAGAGTGAGCTGCTTCTCCCGGAAATCAAGGCCTCATCCCCTCGTTCTTCCCTTTTTCTTTTCGATTTGTCAAAATGACAGTGGGAGGAGGAGGCCGATTAAAACTTCAGCCAAACAAAATAATATGGGCAGCCCACGGTGACGAAGCGCACCCAGTAGATGGCGTGTTAAAAGCTTAGCTTTCTTGGACCCAACAGAAGACAGCCTATTCGCGTAGCATAATTTTAGGGAAAATTAAGACGTCGATGCAAACAATTTTTTCTTACAACAAGCGCACTACAGAGCAGCAGAGGCAACACGAGCTGAGGGAGCAACAGCAGAAGCAGCAGAAACGGACGGCAGATGCAGCCAACACCAACACAGTTGCCGATCCTGCCACTCTGCCGCAATCTGCACAGCCAACAATGCCCCTGCCCCTGCCACTACTATAAATGCCAACAGACAGACCCACAGCCATCACCAACATCAAAAACAGACAATACAATGACAATCACCAGTCATTCACACAGACAATACCACAATTAACAATAGAAATAATAATGACGCCAATATAAATACAAATACACCTGCCACTACCAACACCAACACCACCACCGCCATCACCATCACAAACACCCCTGCCACTACCAATGACGATGACATCCGGCACGGCGAATTCGGGCATCAGCCCAGCCAGGATCGTGGCTTGAGGATCCTCATCCGAGGACTCTCCCACTCCACGCCGCCGGATTGGATTCGCAGCAGTATGCTGAACGAGGGGTTCACGGTTAGGTTTGTAAGGGTGATCACCGATCGATTCGATCGCAGCCGCCAATACAACCTCTTCGAGGCTGAGATTGCCCCCAAACCGGACCGTGGCCAATACGAAGTATTGAAGCTGCGACGCCTGGGTGGGAGGCCCGTCACGGTTGAGAGACTTGGAGTCTCCCGAGACCACGCCCAGTGCCATCGATGTCAGGTGTTTGGCCACACCCGCGCATACTGTAGACGAGCTGCTGTCTGCATGAAATGCGCGGGTGGACACCTGACGACGGAGTGCAGCAAGCCGACGAAGAGCCTTACGATGACCTACGTAGGTTCCTAAATGGACAATCCAGTGGCGACTTCGAAAGCGACGGATTAAACGACGTCTACTGATTGCGCCGAATAGCAGAAGTTTAATGCCAATAAAACCTGAAAATAGACAAAAAAAAAAAATTAAACGCAATTAACAAAAACTTGCAAAACCACGAAAATGACCAACAAACATACTAACCTGCTATTAAACCGACAGAGCTGCCCCTCCAGCAGCTGCCTCGCCACTCCTGCAACTCTCTTGAGGCATAATGGGCCAGCCACTAAAACACAATAAAAACAGTCAATTCACGCCAACACGAAAAACTGCCAAAACACACAATAATCACACGTACCTGCCAATCACCAGACAGAGCTGACCATCAAGAAGCTGCCTCGCCACTAACACTGACAATTTCCTGCCAAATGGGAGGAATATGAGGCCCCTTTCTGATGACGCTGCCACCACACCATCACAATGACGTCACGCCACTCCGAACCAACAGCAGCCATTTCCAACGACGACGCAGATGCTGGCGCCTGTTGCCGCTCCACTGGGTCACACCCGTCTTTCATGCCAATTATGTGAGGGCGGGATGGCCTGGTGTTGAGCCGCCGGACGCCAGCAAATCCTGCAAAAGAAGGAGAATCATGAAGGAGGCTGCCAATAAACACAAATACTCACCTGCAAACGTCTCTCACGCCAACACCAACCAGACAAGGGTCGGCACAAATAACATCCAAACGCCGACAGTACCTGCAAATAAACACGAATTAAAATCACACGCCAAAGCGAACACCTCATCTGGGTGGCCGGACCAGCAGCCATTCAAAATTACACCAACAATCCGCCGACGAGCGTGGCCGAGGAGGCCAGGCCAAAACAACTGACAACGCATCCTGGTGGCCGGACCAGAGCCACTTGGATGCGGCTAATCAACAACAAAATCGACAACGCACCCTGGTGGCCGGACCAGCTCGCCACTTGGATGCGGCCAATTGTACGATTCGTTGGCATCACATTTCGATGTCAATGCCAACACACTGGACAATGCATCTTCGGGTGGCCGGACCAGAGCCACTCGATTGGATGCGCCATCTCCACCAGACAGATGCAACGTGGGCGGCCGGACCAGAGCCGCTCGCCATCAACAACACCATCATTGCCCACGATGCACGCCAACAGTCACATCCAGCCAGCCAATTAACAACACACAGGGGGACAACAGAGCCGGCCGGTATACAGCGTAATGTTCGCATTGCGTTGTTATGCCCGCCGGTGCTCCGTTGTTGTTTGTCCTCCTGTTAGAAATAAAATAAATATAATTAATATGTTTATATGTTGTAAATGTATGTCAATTATCGTTTATTTTACCTTGTCTGCATCAATGTATTTGTTGTAGATGTCAATCCTGTTGTTACTGTAGTTTTTGCATGTCAGTAGATAGTTTGTCCATAGTTTTAGTTACTTGCCTGTGATATTAGGAATAAGTTTTTGTAAATTAATGTAGTTTTTCTGAAGTCAATTGTATATTTTTCGTAGTTTCTGATTAGTTTTAACTTTTTACTCTTCTTCCCAACCTATCTGCCATTCCCATAATTCCCCTTGACACGTGGTATTACTAAAAATACCACGCAAATACCAGACTTTGACCGATAACACACCAAAAAGCCAATTCAAATTCAAATTGCATTTATCAATGGCGGTGTGTTATCGGCCGCCAACTTCAGCAATTTATGCCCAGCCATTTCCTCCCCACCCCCACCCACTTTAAACGCAACTAAATGCCAAATGCGGTTGAGCAGGAACCAAATGAACACTGCCCACCTACGCCACTCTGCCAAACGCCCCAACAAAGCCATTTCAACCGCCCACAAGATGCTATACGGTCGACTCTTCGGAGCGTCTCGCGCCCGGATCGTAAGATCCGGAAGTTTACAGTATCCGGGCGGTTATACGGGAGCAGGCAAATTTCCCCCCTCCCATCCCATCCCCCGACAACAGAGCAGCCAATACAAGCAGCACAGAGAACATAAGACACGGGCCACTAACCAACAACAACACGAAACAGGCAGCCACTAAAACAGACAGCCATTCCAATTTTCCATTGCCGCCACTACGGACAACAACAGCAGCAGCAGCATCCACACAGCCATCACCACGACCAGCACCAAATACGCAATTTGACGCCGCAGCCATATCGGACTCCGAATCCGATATGGACTGTGAAGCAATTGACGACGAGGATGACGACGAGTGGACCGACCACGATCCATTCGAGGCGCTCGATGGCCTGGGCGAAATATGGAGGGCCCAAATCGCCAGCGCAAGCTACTCGGCCGCCAACTTCGGCAATTTACGCCCAGCCATTTCCTCCCCACCCCCTACCCACTTCAAATGCCACCAAAGACCAAATGCGGTTGTGCAGGACCAAAATGAACACTGCCAACCTTCGCCACTCTGCCAAACGCCCCAATAAAGCCATTTCAACCGCCCACAAGATGCTATGCGGTCGACTCTTCGGAGCGTCTCGCGCCCGGATCGAAAGATCCGGAAGTTTACAGTATCCGGGCGGTTATACGGGAGCAGGCAAATTTCCCCCTCCCCTCCCCACCCCACCCCCCGACAACAGAGCAGCCACTACACACAGCACAGAGAACATAAGACCCGAGCCACTAACCAACACCAACACGAAACAGACAGCCACTAGACAAACAGCCAATGCAATTTTCCATTGCCTTTATCGGTGCTGCTGCCCGGGAAGTCCCTTCCCCCTCCCACCGTCACTACTACTACCGACAAGCTTTCTTCTCGCCAATAAATAACATAAATTTAAACGCCAACAAATAACATTAATACATACACAAACCAAATAGAGAAAACTGTGTAAAGAGTTAGAAAGTGCAAATAAAACACCCAATACAAACACAAAACACAATTAACTGCAATTAATTTAACAAACGGTAAAGGGACCAACACCAGCAACAACAACTATGACGAAGGGAATGGCCAGACGAGGGTCAACCAGACGACACAGCGACGGCGGCAGAGCGGCCCGCAGAGGCGCCCTAGCGGCAGCAGCAGCAGCAGCCATTAACACCAACATTGCCAATAGAAGCAGCAGCAGTAGAGCCCTCGGCGCAGACGCCAACACCAACGAGAACGCCAATGTAGAGCGCCGACGCCACAGCGACCCAGCGAGTGAGTACCCAGCCATCGCCATGGCCGATATATCCACGGCCACAGCCACTCCCCCCTCGAGACCCGTCCCGCAAGCGCCAACCACAAAGGGAAAGGCCGAAAAGACGCCGCTCTCACGGCCACTTTTCCCGCCTCTCACGCTCTCGGACATTCAAAACCGTTCGAGAGTAACGGGAGAGGGAGAAGTCAGAGGAGAGCCGGCAAGCCGAGGCGCAAGAGCGGAGCGCCAGAGCGGCCAACGGGCCGCCACACACACACACACACACGACCGGATCGAACCTGTTCAGTATCGAACTTGGTTCGAGCTCGAGCAGCGGGTCGATCCGAGCCATTGGCCAGCCTGCACAAATACCACCAACAACAGCAACACCAAAACGACGCCGCGCCCTCATCGAAAGTGGGAGTGACGATGAGTGTGAGGGTGAGAGGAAGCAGGCCAGAAGACGGGGCCGCCATCACCAGCAGCGGCAGCAGCGGCCGCCAATTAGGAAGCCGAAGAAGAAAAGGCAGACATTGGAGGAGCTAGAGGCTATTGTCCAGGAGCAGCAGAGGCAACACGAGCTGAGGGAGCAACAGCAGAAGCAGCAGAAACGGACGGCAGATGCAGCCAACACCAACACAGTTGCCGATCCTGCCACTCTGCCGCAATCTGCACAGCCAACAAATGCCCCTGCCCCTGCCACTACTATAAATGCCAACAGGAGACCCACAGCCATCACCAACATCAAAAACAGACAATACAAAGACAATCACCAGCCATTCACACAGACAATACCACAATTAACAATAGAAATAATAATGACGCCAATACAAATACAAATACAAATACACCTGCCACTACCAACACCAACACCACCACCGCCATCACCATCACAAAAACCCCTGCCACTACCACTGACGATGACATCCGGCACGGCGAATTCGGGCATCAGCCCAGCCAGGATCGTGGCTTGAGGATCCTCATCCGAGGACTCTCCCACTCCACGCCGCCGGATTGGATTCGCAGCAGTATGCTGAACGAGGGGTTCACGGTTCGGTTTGTAAGGGTGATCACCGATCGATTCGATCGCAGCCGCCAATACAACCTCTTCGAGGCTGAGATTGCCCCCAAACCGGACCGTGGCCAATACGAGGTATTGAACCTGCGACGCCTGGGTGGGAGGCCCGTCACGGTTGAGAGACTTGGAGTCTCCCGTGACCACGCCCAGTGCCATCGATGTCAGGTGTTTGGCCACACCCGCGCATACTGTAGACGAGCTGCTGTCTGCAGCTGCACGACGGAGTGCAGCAAGCCAAGGGCCGCCAATCCCAAATGCGCCAACTGCCAGGGCGCCCACATCAGCGCCTACAAGGCAGCCAGGCAGCGACTCGTGGCCTACAGCAAACAGCAACCAGAGCCAATCCAACAGCAACAGCAGCCAATCCAACGTCGCCAGCAGCAGCCACAACCACAGTCACTCCATAACCCGCAGGAGCAACGCCAACACCAACCGGATCGGCAGCAGCATCGGTATCACGACCATCATCCCCAGCCATCGACCAGGGGGCGCCAACACCAGAGGGTCCAGCCGATCGCGAATGATGCCCCGACGCCACGCCAACACCACCAGCAGCAGCAGCAGCCAGGCGCCCAGTGCGAGGACAGCTGTGCCAAACATTTAAAAGAGAGCGCCATTAAAATCAAAATGCTGGAGGAAAGGTTGGCAGCAATGGCCACGCTGATCGCAAACCTGACAGAGGCTAGAGGCGGGGGCTTGGCAGCCATGCCGCCACTACAGACAACAGCACCTACACACCCGCCGCCACCACAACCAGCAGCCAATACAGCAACAGCAGTAGCCATATCGGACACTGAGCCGGATATGGACATGGACGACTACAGCCAATGGACCGACGAAGAGCCTTACGATGCCCTACGTAGGTTCCCAAAATGGACAATCCAGTGGCGACTTCGAAAGCGACGGGCTAAACGACGTCTACTGATTGCGCCGAATAGCAGAAGTTTAATGCCAATAAAACCTGAAAATAGACAAAAATTCAACGCAATTAACAAAAACTTTCAAAACCACAAAAATTACCAACAAACATACTCACCTGCTATTAAACCGACAGAGCTGCCCTCCAGCAGCTGCCTCGCCACTCCTGCAACTCTCTTGAGGCATAATGGGCGAAATTTGGAGGCCAATCACCAGACAGAGCTGACCATCAAGAAGCTGCCTCGCCATCCACACTGACAATTTCCTGCCAAAGGGAAGGAAAAGGAGGCCTCTTTCGATGACGCTGCCGCCTGACCATGGCCGTGACGTCAAGCCACTCCAAACATACAGCTGCCATTTCCAACGACGACGCAGATGCTGGCGCCTGTTGCCGCTCCACTGGGTCACACCCGTCTCTCATGCCAATTATGTGAGGGCGGGATGGCCCAGTGTTGAGCCGCCGGACGCCAGCAAATCCTGCAAAAGAAGAAGAAGCAGGAAGGAGAAACAGACTGCCAAAACACAAATACTCACCTGCTGTTTTTACGCCAACACAAACCAGACAAGGGTCGCCAGCAACAACATCCAAATCGACGACAGGCACCTGCAAATAAAGACAAATTAAAATCACACGCTAAAACGAACACCTCCTCATGTGGGTGGCCGGACCAGCAGCCACTCAAAAATCACAACCGATAAACCGATGACGAACGTGGCCGAGGAGGCCAGGCCAATAATACTGACAACGCATCCTGGTGGCCGGACCAGAGCCACTCGGATGCGGTCAATCAACAAAATCGACAACGTATCCTGGTGGCCGGACCAGATCGCCACTTGGATGCGGCCAATATCATGATTCGTTGGCATCACACACCGATGTCAATGCCACTCCATTCCACGATCGCATCTCGGGTGGCCGGACCAGTGCCACTCGATTGGATGCGCCATCTCCACCAGACAGATGCAACGTGGGCGGCCGGACCAGAGCCGCTCGCCATCAACAACACCATCATTGCCCACGATGCACGCCAACAGTCACATCCAGCCAGCCAATTAACAGGACAACAGAGCCGGCCGGTATACAGCGTAATGTTCGCATTGCGTTGTTATGCCCGCCGGTGCTCCGTTGTTGTTTGTCCTCCTGTTAGAAATAAAATAAATATAATTAATATGTTTATATGTTGTAAATGTATGTCAATTATCGTTTATTTTACCTTGTCTGCATCAATGTATTTGTTGTAGATGTCAATCCTGTTGTTACTGTAGTTTTTGCATGTCCGTAGATAGTTTGTCCATAGTTTTAGTTACTTGCCTGTGATATTAGGAATAAGTTTTTGTAAATTAATGTAGTTTTTCTGAAGTCAATTGTATATTTTTCGTAGTTTCTGATTAGTTTTAACTTTTTACTCTTCTTCCCAACCTATCTGCCATTCCCATAATTCCCCTTGACACGTGGTATTACTAAAAATACCACGCAAATACCAGACTTTGACCGATAACACACCAAAAAGCCAATTCAAATTCAAATTGCATTTATCAATGGCGGTGTGTTATCGGCCGCCAACTTCAGCAATTTATGCCCAGCCATTTCCTCCCCCCCCCCACCCCCACCCACTTTAAACGCAACTAAATGCCAAATGCGGTTGAGCAGGAACCAAATGAACACTGCCCACCTACGCCACTCTGCCAAACGCCCCAACAAAGCCATTTCAACCGCCCACAAGATGCTATACGGTCGACTCTTCGGAGCGTCTCGCGCCCGGATCGTAAGATCCGGAAGTTTACAGTATCCGGGCGGTTATACGGGAGCAGGCAAATTTCCCCCTCCCATCCCATCCCCCGACAACAGAGCAGCCAATACAAGCAGCACAGAGAACATAAGACACGGGCCACTAACCAACAACAACACGAAACAGGCAGCCACTAAAACAGACAGCCATTCCAATTTTCCATTGCCGCCACTACGGACAACAACAGCAGCAGCAGCATCCACACAGCCATCACCACGACCAGCACCAAATACGCAATTTGACGCCGCAGCCATATCGGACTCCGAATCCGATATGGACTGTGAAGCAATTGACGACGAGGATGACGACGAGTGGACCGACCACGATCCATTCGAGGCGCTCGATGGCCTGGGCGAAATATGGAGGGCCCAAATCGCCAGCGCAAGCTACTCGGCCGCCAACTTCGGCAATTTACGCCCAGCCATTTCCTCCCCACCCCCTACCCACTTCAAACGCCACCAAAGACCAAATGCGGTTGTGCAGGACCAAAATGAACCCTGCCAACCTTCGCCACTCTGCCAAACGCCCCAATAAAGCCATTTCAACCGCCCACAAGATGCTATGCGGTCGACTCTTCGGAGCGTCTCGCGCCCGGATCGAAAGATCCGGAAGTTTACAGTATCCGGGCGGTTATACGGGAGCAGGCAAATTTCCCCCTTCCCTTCCCATCCCATCCCCTGACAACAGAGCAGCCACTACACACAGCACAGAGAACATAAGACCCGAGCCACTAACCAACACCAACACGAAACAGACAGCCACTAGACAAACAGCCAATGCAATTTTCCATTGCCTTTATCGGTGCTGCTGCCCGGGAAGTCCCTTCCCCCTCCCACCGTCACTACTACTACCGACAAGCTTTCTTCTCGCCAATAAATAACATAAATTTAAACGCCAACAAATAACATTAATACATACACAAACCAAATAGAGAAAACTGTGTAAAGAGTTAGAAAGTGCAAATAAAACACCCAATACAAACACAAAACACAATTAACTGCAATTAATTTAACAAACGGTAAAGGGACCAACACCAGCAACAACAACTATGACGAAGGGAATGGCCAGACGAGGGTCAACCAGACGACACAGCGACGGCGGCAGAGCGGCCCGCAGAGGCGCCCTAGCGGCAGCAGCAGCAGCAGCCATTAACACCAACATTGCCAATAGAAGCAGCAGCAGTAGAGCCCTCGGCGCAGACGCCAACACCAACGAGAACGCCAATGTAGAGCGCCGACGCCACAGCGACCCAGCGAGTGAGTACCCAGCCATCGCCATGGCCGATATATCCACGGCCACAGCCACTCCCCCCTCGAGACCCGTCCCGCAAGCGCCAACCACAAAGGGAAAGGCCGAAAAGACGCCGCTCTCACGGCCACTTTTCCCGCCTCTCACGCTCTCGGACATTCAAAACCGTTCGAGAGTAACGGGAGAGGGAGAAGTCAGAGGAGAGCCGGCAAGCCGAGGCGCAAGAGCGGAGCGCCAGAGCGGCCAACGGGCCGCCACACACACACACACACACGACCGGATCGAACCTGTTCAGTATCGAACTTGGTTCGAGCTCGAGCAGCGGGGCGATCCGAGCCATTGGCCAGCCTGCACAAATACCACCAACAACAGCAACACCAAAACGACGCCGCGCCCTCATCGACAGTGGGAGTGACGATGAGTGTGAGGGTGAGAGAAAGCAGGCCAGAAGACGGGGCCGCCATCACCAGCAGCGGCAGCAGCGGCCGCCAATTAGGAAGCCGAAGAAGAAAAGGCAGACATTGGAGGAGCTAGAGGCTATTGTCCAGGAGCAGCAGAGGCAACACGAGCTGAGGGAGCAACAGCAGAAGCAGCAGAAACGGACGGCAGATGCAGCCAACACCAACACAGTTGCCGATCCTGCCACTCTGCCGCAATCTGCACAGCCAACAAATGCCCCTGCCCCTGCCACTACTATAAATGCCAACAGGAGACCCACAGCCATCACCAACATCAAAAACAGACAATACAAAGACAATCACCAGCCATTCACACAGACAATACCACAATTAACAATAGAAATAATAATGACGCCAATACAAATACAAATACACCTGCCACTACCAACACCAACACCACCACCGCCATCACCATCACAAAAACCCCTGCCACTACCACTGACGATGACATCCGGCACGGCGAATTCGGGCATCAGCCCAGCCAGGATCGTGGCTTGAGGATCCTCATCCGAGGACTCTCCCACTCCACGCCGCCGGATTGGATTCGCAGCAGTATGCTGAACGAGGGGTTCACGGTTCGGTTTGTAAGGGTGATCACCGATCGATTCGATCGCAGCCGCCAATACAACCTCTTCGAGGCTGAGATTGCCCCCAAACCGGACCGTGGCCAATACGAGGTATTGAACCTGCGACGCCTGGGTGGGAGGCCCGTCACGGTTGAGAGACTTGGAGTCTCCCGTGACCACGCCCAGTGCCATCGATGTCAGGTGTTTGGCCACACCCGCGCATACTGTAGACGAGCTGCTGTCTGCAGCTGCACGACGGAGTGCAGCAAGCCAAGGGCCGCCAATCCCAAATGCGCCAACTGCCAGGGCGCCCACATCAGCGCCTACAAGGCAGCCAGGCAGCGACTCGTGGCCTACAGCAAACAGCAACCAGAGCCAATCCAACAGCAACAGCAGCCAATCCAACGTCGCCAGCAGCAGCCACAACCACAGTCACTCCATAACCCGCAGGAGCAACGCCAACACCAACCGGATCGGCAGCATCGGCAGCAGCATCGGTATCACGACCATCATCCCCAGCCATCGACCAGGGGGCGCCAACACCAGAGGGTCCAGCCGATGCAGCCGATCGCGAATGATGCCCCGACGCCACGCCAACACCACCAGCAGCAGCAGCAGCCAGGCGCCCAGTGCGAGGACAGCTGTGCCAAACATTTAAAAGAGAGCGCCATTAAAATCAAAATGCTGGAGGAAAGGTTGGCAGCAATGGCCACGCTGATCGCAAACCTGACAGAGGCTAGAGGCGGGGGCTTGGCAGCCATGCCGCCACTACAGACAACAGCACCTACACACCCGCCGCCACCACAACCAGCAGCCAATACAGCAACAGCAGTAGCCATATCGGACACTGAGCCGGATATGGACATGGACGACTACAGCCAATGGACCGACGAAGAGCCTTACGATGCCCTACGTAGGTTCCCAAAATGGACAATCCAGTGGCGACTTCGAAAGCGACGGGCTAAACGACGTCTACTGATTGCGCCGAATAGCAGAAGTTTAATGCCAATAAAACCTGAAAATAGACAAAAATTCAACGCAATTAACAAAAACTTTCAAAACCACAAAAATTACCAACAAACATACTGACCTGCTATTAAACCGACAGAGCTGCCCTCCAGCAGCTGCCTCGCCACTCCTGCAACTCTCTTGAGGCATAATGGGCGAAATTTGGAGGCCAATCACCAGACAGAGCTGACCATCAAGAAGCTGCCTCGCCATCCACAATGACAATTTCCTGCCAAAGGGAAGGAAAAGGAGGCCTCTCTCGATGACGCTGCCGCCTGACCATGGCCGTGACGTCAAGCCACTCCAAACATACAGCTGCCATTTCCAACGACGACGCAGATGCTGGCGCCTGTTGCCGCTCCACTGGGTCACACCCGTCTCTCATGCCAATTATGTGAGGGCGGGATGGCCCAGTGTTGAGCCGCCGGACGCCAGCAAATCCTGCAAAAGAAGAAGAAGCAGGAAGGAGAAACAGACTGCCAAAACACAAATACTCACCTGCTGTTTTTACGCCAACACAAACCAGACAAGGGTCGCCAGCAACAACATCCAAATCGACGACAGGCACCTGCAAATAAAGACAAATTAAAATCACACGCTAAAACGAACACCTCCTCATGTGGGTGGCCGGACCAGCAGCCACTCAAAAATCACAACCGATAAACCGATGACGAACGTGGGCGAGGAGGCCAGGCCAATAATACTGACAACGCATCCTGGTGGCCGGACCAGAGCCACTCGGATGCGGTCAATCAACAAAATCGACAACGTATCCTGGTGGCCGGACCAGATCGCCACTTGGATGCGGCCAATATCATGATTCGTTGGCATCACACACCGATGTCAATGCCACTCCATTCCACGATCGCATCTCGGGTGGCCGGACCAGTGCCACTCGATTGGATGCGCCATCTCCACCAGACAGATGCAACGTGGGCGGCCGGACCAGAGCCGCTCGCCATCAACAACACCATCATTGCCCACGATGCACGCCAACAGTCACATCCAGCCAGCCAATTAACAACACACAGGGGGACAACAGAGCCGGCCGGTATACAGCGTAATGTTCGCATTGCGTTGTTATGCCCGCCGGTGCTCCGTTGTTGTTTGTCCTGTTAGAAATAAAATAAATATAATTAATATGTTTATATGTTGTAAATGTATGTCAATTATCGTTTATTTTACCTTGTCTGCATCAATGTATTTGTTGTAGATGTCAATCCTGTTGTTACTGTAGTTTTTGCATGTCCGTAGATAGTTTGTCCATAGTTTTAGTTACTTGCCTGTGATATTAGGAATAAGTTTTTGTAAATTAATGTAGTTTTTCTGTAGTTAATTGTATATTTTTCGTAGTTTCTGATTAGTTTTAACTTTTTACTCTTCTTCCCAACCTATCTGCCATTCCCATAATTCCCCTTGACACGTGGTATTACTAAAAATACCACGCAAATACCAGACTTTGACCGATAACACACCAAAAAGCCAATTCCAATTTAAAATGCATTTATCAATGCCGGTGTGTTATCGGCCGCCAACTTCGGCAATTTATGCCCAGCCATTTCCTCCCCACCCCCACCCACTTTAAACGCAACTAAATGCCAAATGCGGTTGAGCAGGAACAAAATGAACACTGCCAACCTACGCCACTCTGCCAAACGCCCCAATAAAGCCATTTCAACCGCCCGCAAGATGATATGCGGTCGACTCTTCGGAGCGTCTCGCGCCCGGATCGAAAGATCCGGAAGCTTACAGTATCCAGCAGCCACTACACACAGCACAAAGAACACACAAAAACACTAGCCATTGACCAACAACAACACGAAACAGACAGCCACTAAAACAAGCAGCCAATGCAATTTTCCATTGCCTACTTATCGGTGCTGCTGCCCTCGGACTACTTTCATCTCACTCAATATTGGGGTGAGTGAAAGTGGAACCGGGGCTGAGAGCACCGGTAAATGACGATCGGCGATCGGGTCTGTCGAGTGGAGGGGAGGGTGTGGGAGTTGGCGGACATGTGAGAGTTCCACCATGAACCTCGTCTGCCACTCTCATCTCGTCCACCCGCTCGAGAGGTTGCGATCGTCGGACGCATATTAATTGAACCATCGCCGCCGCCATTAAAATAAAGTGACATTGCAAGTTTGTTTGTTCGTTGCCATCATCGTTGCCCGTGTCGTTTGTCGTTTATCGTTTGCCGTGTCATTTGTGCTCTGGTGCCAAAAAATAAAGACAGTGAAGGCCAGACGACGCCAAGCCAAGCCAGGCAGCAGCCATTTTGTGTCCCCCCCCCCCCCCCTCACCATTCGCCGCTGTACATGACCATTCCAAACGCGGAAAAGTGCTCCTCGCCAATCCACCACGCCCCAGCCCTTCCTTCACCCCACCCACTACTATCTCCGACAAGCTTTAGTTCCTGTGCTCTTCTCGCCAATTAAACAAAAACCAACAATACCACTAACAAGCCATTACAAACATCACAAACTAAAAGAGAAAAGAGCTCTTCTCGCCAATTAAAAATCAACACCACTAACAAGCCATTACAAACATCACAAACTAAAAGAGATAACTGTGATATACAAGAAAAAAGTGAACTAAGGTGCCAATAAATACATTAAACACAAACACATACACACAAGAGACTTTTCAATTAAAAACGACAAACAGGCAGCAGATCGCCAACACACAAACTAACAGCCAGCCATGACCAGAGGGATGGCCAAGAGGGGACGCGCAGGCGCCACAGCGACGGCGGCAGAGCGGCCCGCAGAGGCGCCCTAGCGGCAGCAGCAGCAGCCATCAACACCAACACCGCCAATAGCAGCAGCAGCAGCAGAGCCCTCGGCGCAGACGCCAACACCAACGCCAACGCCAACGCCAATGCGGAGCGCCGACGCCACAGCGACGGTGGCTGCAGCCAATACAACGATAGTGAGTACCCAACCATCGCCATGGCCGATATATCCACGGCCACAGCCACTCCCCCCTCGAGCCCCATCACATCATCCAATCCAATACTGGCCATGCCCCTCCACTTCGGCTGCATAGCAGCGAACAATTCTGCTTCCGCCAGTGTCAGGAGGAGGCGGCTCAAAGATGGGCGGCCAATCTCAGAGAGTGCAGGCTCCATGGTAACATGGAGGACATGGCTGCGTCGGCAGCGGCGGCCGTCTCAGCGGCATCAGCAGCGCCAATAACAACACCAGAAACAACTGCAAATCCCATAAGAAACCCGCGCCAACCACAAGGGAAAATGCCGAAAAGACGATGCTCTCACTGCCACTTTTCCCGCCTCTCACGCTCTTGGACGCACAAAACTGTTCATGAGTAACGGGAGAGGGAGAAGTCGGAGGAGTGCCGGCAAGCCGACGAGAAAGAGCGGGCCAACGGGCTGCCACACACACACACACACACACACACACGACCGGATCGAGAGAGATCATGAGATCATGAAAGAGTTGAGCGTTTTCAAGTGCGGTTGTTTTGAATCACGGGCTCCTGATTTTCCGTTTTTAGCATCCGCGCTGCTCGTGTTACCTGGAAGAAAAGCTTTTGAGAGCAGGTTGCTGTCGCACCGCTTCACACACAGCAGCTGATCGCGCCGCCAGACAGGTGATCGCGTAGAGCTGCCACACGGACGGTGTTGCCAGACAGCCCCGATCGACCCAGGGCTGCCAGAGTGTTGGAGAGAGCTGGAGTTGCGCGCCAACGGAGGGAGATTTTAATTTCGAAATTCAAATTCTAAAGTAAACAATAGGAATGGAGGAGGATGAAAAGCTCGCCTTCAGGAAGGGTAGCATGCTCGCCCGATCGCCGGCACCCGAGCCATCTCCAGCAGCAGCGGCGCAGAGTCGGGACCTTGACTCTAGGGAGACCCCCAAGAGGGTTCGGGACCCAGCCAGCCCGGGAAGTTCCCAGAGGCAAACTCCGCCCAAGAAGAGCAAGGCCCACCAGGAGGCTACCTGCCTTGAGAACCTCTCGGAGCTGGGAAAAATTCTTGATGAGGTTCAGACCAGGATGATGGACAAAAATACGCACCACATCAACATGGCCACCAGAGCACTGTTCGTGCGCATGAAGGAGCTGCACTCGAACATCATCGAATCGAGCCAAGAGGCTGCATCGGGTAGAAGCGTGCTGCAGGAAGGCTCCGACGCCCAAGGCCTGTGCCCGAAATGCTCACAGAGCACGCGGAGCGCAGACAAGTAGCAGCAGACAACGACCGTCTGAAGGAAAGATGCCGCAGCGCAAACCGAACCGTGGCGTAAACTTAGCCAGCCATCCGTGGCCGAAGGTCCAATGGGGGAGCCGGGAACCCCACCTACGCGCCCAAGGCAGCGAAAAGGAGCTATCGCAACCAAGAGGACGCTTAAAAAGGCCCCGTTGCGGCCACACGGAGACGTGGCGACGACCAGCGCCATGAGGCAGCCCAAGAGCCCCGGAATCCCGGACAGCGAATGGAGCGTGGTGGCCAAGAGGCCGAGAGCAGCACGCCGCGCTCGCCCAGACGCGGTCATAGTTCAGGCCCCCGGGAAGTCGTACAGCGAGGTTCTGGCAATGGTCACCAGACGACACGACAACCAGCTTTCCGACCTGGGAAGCTGCGTCTCCAAGGTACGCCGCACCATAAACGGCAACCTTCTGCTGGAGGTGGCAAAAGACAGCGTGGAGAGTGCTGAGGGCATGAAAGCCAGCATCGCACGTGTCCTCGGCGATGGAGCGTCTGTGCGCGCGATGACGGAAGACTCGAAGGTGGTCATATTGGGGATACGGGACATCGACTCCCTCGCGACGGAGCAGGAGATCTGTGCCGCTCTAGCTCGCCAATTCAACATTGACGAGGGTCGAGTAAGAGTCCGCAGTCTGCGCCGCGGATACGCGGAGTCCCAGCTGGCGGTGGTCAGCTTGCCCTTCTCCCTGGGCCAAGCGGTCCTGAAAGGCGGCAAGGTGAGAATCGGCTGGACCATATGTAGGACCCGGGAAAGAGATGGACTCCCAAGGTGCTACCGCAGCCTGAAACCCGGGCATATCGCACGGAACTGCAAGAGTACAGTGGACAGGAGTGGCTGCTGCATCAAATGCGGGGAGAAAGGGCACAAAGTTGCCGAATGCAAAAAAGAGCCTGCGTGCTTCATCTGCTCAGCAGCTGGAAAGAAGGAGGTCACGCACCAGGCAGGCACTAAAAACTGCGGGGTCGGCAAAACCAGGACGACATGCAGTTGATTCAACTCAACCTGAATCACTGCATTGCCGCACAGGATCTCCTGACGCAGACGGTGCGCGAGCTTGGCTCTGAGGTGGCACTCCTCAGCGAACCACATAAGGTGGGCAGCAGCAGCGATTGGGCCACGGACCTTACTGGCAAAGCGGCCCTGTGGCTCTGTGGCGTCGACGCGCCACAATTGCGCGACACCAAGTCGGCAGACGGGTTCGTCCGAGGGTATGTAGGCGGCATATGGTTCTACAGCTGCTACCTGGCACCCAGCCTCTCACTGGAGACTTTCAGCCGCATTATGGACGAGCTGAGCTGCGATCTGCGAGGACGGAACAACGTCGTAGTCGGAGGCGACTTCAACGCCTGGGCCCTGGAATGGGGAGGGGGGGTCCTCCCGTACAAACGCCAGAGGCCGCACGGTGTTGGAGGCTTTTGCCTCTCTGGACGTCGTCCTTCTGAACGAAGGGTCCCAACAAACTTTCAGCAGGGCAGGTGTAGGGTCGATCATCGATCTCACCTATGCCAGCAGCACGCTGGCCCGGCACGCCCGATGGAGGATCAGCGACGTATATACTGCCAGCGACCACGAGGCCATACTATGCACCCTGGGCACCCTTGCCCGATCGAGAGGTACCCCGTTCTGGCATGGGAAGGCGTACCGCCAGGACACGCTGATGGCCCAAGCCTTCGCAAGCGCCCTTGAGAGCTACTCTGCAAACGATGCAGACGGAGCCAACGATATGGCGACCAAATTGGCGGACGCACTGGAAGGCGCCTGCGACCAGAGCATTGTTTGCATCGACGTCTTAATTTTCCCTAAAATTATGCTACGCGAATAGGCTAAGTCTTCTGTTGGGTCCAAGAAAGCTAAGCTTTTAACACGCCATCTACTGGGTGCGCTCCGTCACCGTGGGCTGCCCATATTATTTTGTTTGGCTGACGTTTTAATCGGCCTCTTCCTCCTACTGTCATTTTGACAAATCGAAAAGAAAAAGTGAAGAACGAGGGGATGAGGCCTTGATTTCCGGGAGAAGCAGCTCTCTCTCTCCTCGTGGTATCCGAACAGTACGGACGTACTTATCCAGCTCAAAAAAAATTAATAAAAGTTAAAAATCAAATAAAAGTTCTTGGGAGATCAGCACGATCCGCCGGCCTTTCGAAAGCAAGACCCCATCCACCCAGACGAGAAACCAATCCCCGATCCACTGTGCAGAGGATGGTGCGAATTTTCTGACGATCGCCCCAAAGCGGGCCACCGTAGAGTTGGGAAGCTCCACCCAACGGCCCAACGCCCTCCGCCAACGCGGTCCACCGTAGAGTTGGGAAGCTCCACCTAAAGCCCCAACGCCATCCACCACAGCGAGCCCTTCAGCAGTTCCCGAGCTTCAGCGCCGACAGAGAGCGGCCCCTCAGCCGTTTCCGAGCTTTAGCGCCGGCAGCAGCGAGCTCTTCGCCGCCCCAACGCGAGCCGTCGCGACCGAGAGTGGGCCATCCAGCCACCGGGCCAAGAGCCTTAAACAAAAAGTGCCAAGTGATCTTCCTTGCTAATGACAAGGAATAACCAGACTCGTCCAAGGAAAAAGAGACCCTGACCCGAATTTTTTTTGTCACCGTGCTTCGCCCTAACCTAAAAGTCAGATCATGACATGTGAAGGTTAAATGTATTAAATAAACCCCAACGGAACGGGCAGAACTCGTATGAACCTCTTGTGGCCCATTGTGCGTTTATTCCCAAAGAACTTATGTGCGCTTGTTAGGCCGTTGACCCCTTTATGCCCGTGAAACGAAACCAGCTGCTTGGAGCTTTTTCCGTGCGCCCACACCTTGGTCTATGTATCAAGACCTACCCCAACGAATCTGAATAAACGAATAAATATTGAATAAAGTATAATAAATAGAAGTTAAAGATGGAATAATTTGATTTATGAACTAAACAAAAAGAAAAAGACAAGAAGATCAAGATAATCTGGTGTTAGCCGTGGTCATGCGTGTCCATGTGTGTGTGCTCTCTCTCTAAAACTTACAGGTATTCCCCTCGCCGAAAGATCTTTTGGACGTGGCCGGAACATGAAAGAACGTAAGTGAACGAACTCCCAGTTAACGTTTAGAAACTTTTAACATAAAGAGACAAAACGAGGGGAACGTTGTGAGTTGCTGCGGACACCGCAACTCTACGGTTATACCCGATACTAAGTCAGTATGGCTCTCCTCCGGCAGACGCCGCTAATATTAAACGACACGACAAAGAGTGCGTGCGAGAGAGACAGAAAATCAGTCTGAGCGTGACGTCGGGCGCTGCGTAGCCGCTGCAAATTGATTTGTTCCTATTGGCTATAAAAATGATCTGATCTGATCCAGATTCACCAGTCTGATAGATATGGTCATTATCTATGATTCTGCGTTTTTAGTTTTCTCGAATGTGTAATATTGTGGATGCAACAGATTTTCGTCCTTTGTGGGGGCGGAAGGGGGTGGGGCGAAATTTTGAGATACACGTTTTATAGTAAGATCTAACAGGAGTGCGGATACCAAATTTCGTTACTCTAGCCTTAATAATCTCTGAGATTTTTGAATATCCCCAGATTTTCGTCCTTTGCGGGGGCGGAAGGAAGTGTGGCGAAATTTTGAAACAAATTCGTCTCGGTCCGATATATTAAGAGTGTGGATACCAAATTTGGTTGCTCTAGCTTTTATAGTCTCTGAGATCTAGGCGCTAATGTTTTACTCTAAGCAAAGCCGCCTATGCTACGTGTGTGTTAGAGAGAGACAGGGCGAGAAAAAATGAAATTGTTTTCTGGATGCTGGCTATAATAATAATACGATCCAATTCAGATTCTGCAGTCTTAAAGATATGGTCATTCTCTACAACTCTACGTTTTTGGTTTTCTCATATCTTTAAAATTGTGGATGCCACAGATTTTCGTCCTTTGTGGGGGCGGAAGTGGGCGGGGCGAAGTTTTGAAATATTTTTGTAGCAGTGACATATCACAGAAGTCTGGATCCAAAACATCGTTGCTCTAGATCTTATAGTCTTTGAGCACTAGGCGCTGAAGGGGACGGACAGACGGACAGACGGACGGATGGACAGACAGACAGGGCTCAATCGACTCGGCTATTGATGCTGATCAAGAATATATATACTTTATGGGGTCGGAAACGATTCCTTCTAGACGTTACACACATCCACTTTTACCACAAATCTAGGATAATACTGAGGGACAGGACTTCATTTACTTTTTTCCTTGTCTCGAATCAACTTTCATAGAGATCGGTTGTGTCGCGCTTGTGCAAAGTTGTTTTCTTTATTCTGCTTTAGCGGAGCATTCTCTTGTGTGCTAAAAATAGCATACATCGTAAATTCGGGTGCTGCTTTGTGCGGTGTCGGCAATTGGACAAAAACAAACGAGGGGGAACGTTGTGAGTTGCTGCGGACACCGCAACTCTACGGTTATACCCGATACTAAGTCAGTATGGCTCTCCTCCGGCAGACGCCGCTAATATTAAACGACACGACAAAGAGTGCGTGCGAGAGAGACAGAAAATCAGTCTGAGCGTGACGTCGGGCGCTGCGTAGCCACTGCAAATTGATTTGTTCCTATTGGCTATAGAAATGATCTGATCTGATCCAGATTCACCAATCTGATAGATATGGTCATTATCTATGATTCTGCGTTTTTAGTTTTCTCGAATGTGTAATATTGTGGATGCAACAGATTTTCGTCCTTTGTGGGGGCGGAAGGGGGTGGGGCGAAATTTTGAGATACACGTTTTATAGTAAGATCTAACAGGAGTGCGGATACCAAATTTGGTTACTCTAGCCTTAATAGTCTCTGAGATTTTTGAATATCCCCAGATTTTCGTCCTTTGCGGGGGCGGAAGGGGGTGTGGCGAAATTTTGAAACAAACTCGTCTCGGTCCGATATATTTGGAGTGTGGATACCAAATTTGGTTGCTCTAGCTTTTATAGTCTCTGAGATCTAGGAGATGTTGTTTTACTCTAAGCAAAGCCGCCTATGCTACGTGTGTGTTAGAGAGAGACAGGGCGAGAAAAAATGAAATTGTTTTCTGGATGCTGGCTATAATAATAATACGATCCAATTCAGATTCTGCAGTCTTAAAGATATGGTCATTCTCTACAACTCTACGTTTTTGGTTTTCTCATATCTTTAAAATTGTGGATGCCACAGATTTTCGTCCTTTGTGGGGCGGAAGTGGGCGGGGCGAAGTTTTGAAATATTTTTGTAGCAGTGACATATCACAGAAGTCTGGATCCAAAACATCGTTGCTCTAGATCTTATAGTCTTTGAGCACTAGGCGCTGAAGGGGACGGACAGACGGACAGACGGACGGACGGACAGACAGACAGGGCTCAATCGACTCGGCTATTGATGCTGATCAAGAATATATATACTTTATGGGTCGGAAACGATTCCTTCTAGACGTTACACACATCCACTTTTACCACAAATCTAGGATAATACTGAGGGACAGGACTTCATTTACTTTTTTCCTTGTCTCGAATCAACTTTCATAGAGATCGGTTGTGTCGCGCTTGTGCAAAGTTGTTTTCTTTATTCTGCTTTAGCGGAGCATTCTCTTGTGTGCTAAAAATAGCATACATCGTAAATTCGGGTGCTGCTTTGTGCTGTGTCGGCAATTGGACAAAAACAAACGAGGGGGAACGTTGTGAGTTGCTGCGGACACCGCAACTCTACGGTTATACCCGATACTAAGTCAGTATGGCTCTCCTCCGGCAGACGCCGCTAATATTAAACGACACGACAAAGAGTGCGTGCGAGAGAGACAGAAAATCAGTCTGAGCGTGACGTCGGGCGCTGCGTAGCCACTGCAAATTGATTTGTTCCTATTGGCTATAGAAATGATCTGATCTGATCCAGATTCACCAATCTGATAGATATGGTCATTATCTATGATTCTGCGTTTTTAGTTTTCTCGAATGTGTAATATTGTGGATGCAACAGATTTTCGTCCTTTGTGGGGGCGGAGGGGGGTGGGGCGAAATTTTGAGATACACGTTTTATAGTAAGATCTAACAGGAGGGCGGATACCAAATTTGGTTACTCTAGCCTTAATAGTCTCTGAGATTTTTGAATATCCCCAGATTTTCGTCCTTTGCGGGGCGGAAGGGGGTGTGGCGAAATTTTGAAACAAACTCGTCTCGGTCCGATATATTAGGAGTGTGGATACCAAATTTGGTTGCTCTAGCTTTTATAGTCTCTGAGATCTAGGCGCTAATGTTTTACTCTAAGCAAAGCCGCCTATGCTACGTGTGTGTTAGAGAGAGACAGGGCGAGAAAAAATGAAATTGTTTTCTGGATGCTGGCTATAATAATAATACGATCCAATTCAGATTCTGCAGTCTTAAAGATATGGTCATTCTCTACAACTCTACGTTTTTGGCTTTCTCATATCTTTAAAATTGTGGATGCCACAGATTTTCGTCCTTTGTGGGGGCGGAAGTGGGCGGGGCGAAGTTTTGAAATATTTTTGTAGCAGTGACATATCACAGAAGTCTGGATCCAAAACATCGTTGCTCTAGATCTTATAGTCTTTGAGCACTAGGCGCTGAAGGGGACGGACAGACGGACAGACGGACGGACGGACAGACAGACAGGGCTCAATCGACTCGGCTATTGATGCTGCTCAAGAATATATATACTTTATGGGGTCGGAAACGATTCCTTCTAGACGTTACACACATCCACTTTTACCACAAATCTAGGATAATACTGAGGGACAGGACTTCATTTACTTTTTTCCTTGTCTCGAATCAACTTTCATAGAGATCGGTTGTGTCGCGCTTGTGCAAAGTTGTTTTCTTTATTCTGCTTTAGCGGAGCATTCTCTTGTGTGCTAAAAATAGCATACATCGTAAATTCGGGTGCTGCTTTGTGCGGTGTCGGCAATTGGACAAAAACAAACGAGGGGGAACGTTGTGAGTTGCTGCGGACACCGCAACTCTACGGTTATACCCGATACTAAGTCAGTATGGCTCTCCTCCGGCAGACGCCGCTAATATTAAACGACACGACAAAGAGTGCGTGCGAGAGAGACAGAAAATTAGTCTGAGCGTGACGTCGGGCGCTGCGTAGCCACTGCAAATTGATTTGTTCCTATTGGCTATAAAAATGATCTGATCTGATCCAGATTCAGCAATCTGATAGATATGGTCATTATCTATGATTCTGCGTTTTTAGTTTTCTCGAATGTGCAATATTGTGGATGCAACAGATTTTCGTCTTTTGTGTGGGCGGAAAGGGGTGGGGCGAAATTTTGAGATACACGTTTTATAGTTAGATCTAACAGGAGTGCGGATACCAAATTTGGTTACTCTAGCCTTAATAGTCTCTGAGATTTTTGAATATCCCCAGATTTTCGTCCTTTGCGGGGCGGAAGGGGTGTGGCGAAATTTTGAAACAAACTCGTCTCGGTCCGATATATTTGGAGTGTGGATACCAAATTTGGTTGCTCTAGCTTTTGTAGTCTCTGAGATCTAGGCGCTAATGTTTTACTCTAAGCAAAGCCGCCTATGCTACGTGTGTGTTAGAGAGAGACAGGGCGAGAAAAAATGAAATTGTTTTCTTGATGCTGGCTATAATAATAATACGATCCAACTCAGATTCCGCAGTCTTAAAGATATGGTCATTCTCTACAATCCTACGTTTTTGGTTTTCTCATATCTTTAAAATTGTGGATGCCACAGATTTTCGTCCTTTGTGGGGGCGGAAGTGGGCGGGGCGAAGTTTTGAAATATTTTTGTAGCAGTGACATATCACAGAAGTCTGGATCCAAAACATCGTTGCTCTAGCTCTTATAGTCTTTGAGCACTAGGCGCTGAAGGGGACGGACAGACGGACAGACGGACGGACGGACGGACGGACAGACGGACAGACAGACATGGCTCAATCGACTCGGCTATTGATGCTGATCAAGAATATATATACTTTATGGGGTCGGAAACGATTCCTTCTGGACGTTACACACATCCACTTTTACCACAAATCTAATATACCCCAATACTTATTTTGAGTATCGGGTATAAAAACACATTTGTGAACGTTTTTACAGCTGTATTCACTGCCCTTCGGGCAAGACATTCCCCTCAGTCTGCGCACAGCCGCACAAGAGGGGCAATAAAAACTTCGCTTATCAGCTACGGTATAATGAATGCGAATAGTTCATCTGACTCTCGGCTTAGAAATAAGCGGACTGATCATGAGAGAATGCTTCTAATATCAGGCAAATTAACTTCTGAGATTCGTTCTGAGTACCGTTCAGAGGCTGAACGCTCTACATGCACAGAAACCACAACAACAGTAACATTCACTAGTGCCACCAACAACACCACCTACACCATGGCAACTGCTACAATAAGCAGTATCTGCCCTGCACTAAGCTTTGATAGCCAAGAAAACTCCATATCCACATGCCCCGACGACACTGAGGCAAAAACACTTCGCACTGCTGCCGAACGACTTCTGGATGCTCAAAAACGGAGAACGGGCAAAAGAAAAAACGATCAGACTTTGTCATCTAAATCTAAACGAGGGAGCGGCGGCCGGGACCTGGGCTTGCCCCCCACTACAAGCCAACAGGCAAACACCAACAACAGATTTTCCATTCGTGACACGAACATCCCAAGTGATAGTAATAATGAGGAAGTTCGGATGAATGTAGATGCAGACGCTGGAAATGACCAACTGGATGAACACCTTTATGAAGCAGTTAATACAGAGCAGTGTCTTCAAGGAGAATCAACGAGCTCTGGTAATCAGCTTAAAGGCCCTCCAAAACCACCGCAAATAGTTGTCAATATTAGCAACTTAAATGACTTATTTGATGTCATAAAGGACGTTGCAAATTTGAATAACGTTGTCGTCAAAGCTAACCAAGGGGAAACGGTCAGAATCCTCCCCAAAGACAGTGATACCTATAGAGCAATTGTGGATTGTTTCGATGCCATTGGAATAGAATTCCACACATACCAATTGCAGACTGAAAAGCCTCATAGAATTGTTGTAAGAGACCTACATCATAGCACCCTAAACAATGATATTACCGCCGATTTTAAAATGTTGGGCTTCGAGGTCCTTCACATCCATAATCCAAGCTCAAGGACTAACAAGGACGAAAAACTTAATATTTTTTTCATTTATATTAAGCCTTGTGCAAAAATTAACGAAATTTACCAAGTCAAGACCCTTTGCCGCCAAAAAATAAGGATTGAAAGGATGCGAAAATCCACAGATTGCTCAATGTCGTCGATGCCAGGATTTCGGCCACACAGCCAAATACTGCCGCCGACATCACAACTGTGCCAGATGCGGTGAAAATCACCAAACCTCACAATGCACACGCCCCCTAGATGCACAGCCAACCTGCATTCACTGCTCTGGAAGCCATATGGCCAGTTACAAAGGATGCCAATGGTATCAGGAGTTTCTACGCCGATCAATGGGCTCCGCAAAGAAGGCAATTAATACGAACAGGACGGGTCATGTCCCCTTAAATAATCAAGTGGCATATGCTTACTCTACCACACTTCCTGGAGACCAGCAACAGTTTCCTACCTGCAGTCTGCAGTCTAGTCACAAAAAGGGGGCTAATAGACCAACAATACAGCAGCACCAGCGAAATATTGTTCAGCACCAACCTTTGGTAGGCACTAGAAGTAATACAGGAGCCTCCTATGCTGCCGTAGCAAATGGTAATTCAAATGCAATACCTGCTACACCTGCTCAGCGTCGTTTTCATAGTCTACAAGCGCATCAGCCACAAGGATTGAATAACCAGCAACAGAATTCATATGAAGTTCATGCACTGCTACAACAACAGCAGACAAAATTTCAACAATGGCAACAACAGCTCCAACAGCAGCAGCAGCAGTAGTTTCTTATGTGGCTACAGCAACAGCAGCAAGAACATCAGCAGCATAATAGTCAAGCCAATCAACGCTTTGAAAAACTTGAAAAAATGGTTTTTGAATTGGCCAACACGATTAAGCAATGGGCTGGATCTAATCTTCAGCTCCAGAACAACGTTTCAGCATCTCAATGAACCCACTCATCTGGAATGCTAACGGCATTTCAGGGAAAGCAAAAGAAGTTGAGCTCTTCGCGCACAAGAATAGCGTTGACATTCTTCTTTTGACGGAGATCAGAATTAAAAGAGGGGCAGCTGTAAAAATACATGGATATGCCTTCTATCCAGCCTTCAAGCCATCGCGGAATAATAATAGCGTTGGTGGAGTTGCGGTTTTAGTTAAGACTTCGCTTCGTCATTTTCCACAAAGGGTCATTGAGACACGCAGCATGCAAATGTCAGCAGTAAAAGTAGCCACAGGACTGGGCGATGTGGAGCTCAGCGCCATTTACTGCCCTCCCAGAGTCAGGATTGAGGAAAGACATTACATCGATGCATTCCGTGCTTGCGGGCAAAGGTATTTGGTTGGTGGTGACTGGAATGCCCGACACTGGCTGTGGGGAGACACTTCCAATTCCCCTAGGGGCGAGAGCTAGCGGAAGCCATCTCTGCTACTGGCGCTAAGATCCTTGCAACTGGATCACCAACCAGGTACCCATATGTACTCAATCACACGCCGTCCTGCATAGACTTCGCAGTACATCATGGTATTCCGGATTCTCGAGCAACAATAAGTCAGAGCTGGGATCTGGACTCCGACCATCTGGCCTTAGTCATCAGCATTAAAACAGATGGCATTATAGAAAATCCAAGCCCTCATCTAGTCACCAAGCACACTGATCTGCTCGCATTTAGGCAACATTTGGAGAGGTCGATTCAACTGAACGTCACGCTAAACTCTGAGGAAGATTTCGAGATGGCTGTAGATAACATCACAGAGAGTATACACATGGCTGCTGCTGCCTCAACGCCCTCGCATCCTCCGACAAGCGCCGCCTATGGAATAGTTCTTACAAGAGAGGCCAGAGAGCTTTTGTCACAAAAAAGGAGACTTCGCAGACGCGCAATCCGATCTCAAGACCCATGGGACCGAATTCTATGGAACCGGGCTGCCAAGCAACTTCGAAACACCCTGAGAGAACTTCGAAGCAACTTCTTTGAACAAAAGCTTGCTTCCATGGATTACACCGTGGATGCTGGATATTCGCTTTGGAAGACCCCTAAGTCTCTTAAGAGACAACCGTTCAGACAGATTCCCATCCGGTGTCCCAACGGTGAACTTGCTAGAAACGAAGAAGAGCAGGCCAATTCGTTTGCACATCATTTAGGGGACAGGTTCACCCATTACCAATTCGCCACGGAGGCGCAGTACAAAGAGACAAAAGATAGTCTGCAAACACCTCTACAAATGGCCTTACCCATTAAACCAGCCAGGGCTGAGGAGATTGTTGAAGTCATCAAGTCCCTACCGAGGAAGAAGGCTCCTGGCATTGACAGAGTGTGCAATTCCACACTGAAAGCATTGCCTACTCGGGCGATACTCTACATAGTGCTCATTTTTAACGCCATGTTAAGGATGCAGTTTTTCCCTAAGCAGTGGAAGATAGCAACAATCCTGATGATCCATAAGCCTGGAAAACCGGAGGACGACCCTGAGTCGTATCGGCCAATAAGTCTTTTGTCTTCCTTATCTAAGGTATGGGAGAGGCTTCTTGCCAATCGTCTTGGTAGTAAAATCAAGGAATGCCGTATCTTGCCGGATCACCAGTTTGGCTTTCGGGAGGGACACGGCACAGTGGAGCAAGTCCACAGATTGGCAGGACACATCCTACAGGCGTATGATGATCTAGAATACTGCAATGCAGTCTTCATTGATATGCAGCAAGCCTTCGATAGAGTTTGGCATATCGGCCTACTGAGCAAAATTAAAAAACTGTTCCCAGCACCATACTACGGTGTCCTACGATCATACTTGGAAGGACGTCAGTTTATGGTCAGGTTCAGGAACACACATTCAACACCTTGCCAAATGAGAGCTGGAGTTCCACAGGGCAGCGTCCTTGGCCCGCTGCTTTACTCTATCTATACTGCAGATCTACCCTCCCCAAGCGAGCAACATATGGAGGCCCCCGTAAGGCTCTGCTTGCTACCTACGCGGACGATATAGCACTGCTCTACAGCTCCAAGTGCCGCCTTGAGGCAGCAGATGGTCTCCAAGAGTACCTCTACTCTTTGGCAGCTTGGTGCAAAAGATGGAATTTAAAAGTCAACCCACTGAAGACCACCAATCCATGCTTCACCCTGAAAGCGCTCATAGACCACACCCCACCCATAAAGTTTGAAGGCGTAACTTTGGACCAACCAGAGCAAGCAAAGTATCTCGGTATCACCCTTGATAAGCGTCTTACTTTTGGTCCACACTTGAAAGCTACGGCTCGTAAATGTGGTCAAAGAATGCAGCAATTGCGGTGGCTGATTAACAGAAGAAGCACCATGTCACTGAGAGCCAAAAGAGCAGTTTATGTACACTGTGTAGCCCCGATCTGGCTCTACGGTGTGCAGATTTGGGGTATAGCTGCCAAATCGAACTATAAACGGATACAGGTCTTGCAGAATCGCGCCATGAGGCAAATAACGAACTGCCCTTGGTACGTGCGCGGCTCCACCCTACATCGGGATTTGAATCTGCATACAGTAGAGGAGCAGATTGGAAGGCACACCAGCAGATACAGTGACAGGCTAATTAGACACCATAGTATGCTCGCCAGACGATTACTACCTGCCAGGCCTTTGAGGCGGCTGAAGAGATTGGGTTTTGCCAAAACTATTGGCCAACTCTAAGTTTCCCTCCCAATATTATAATATTATATTTTTTGTAAGTCCTCTCGCATTTAGCATTAGGTTTGGCTACCCCAATATTATTTACCAGTGATGTTAAGATACGTTATATGCAATGTACGGATTCAACGTTTAATGAAAAAAAAAAAAAAAAAAAAAACCACAAATCTAATATACCCCAATACTCATTTTGAGTATCGGGTATAAAAACGAGGGGGAACGTTGTGAGTTGCTGCGGACACCGCAACTCTACGGTTATACCCGATACTAAGTCAGTATAACTCTCCTCCGGCAGACGCCGCTAATATTAAACGACACGACAAAGAGTGCGTGCGAGAGAGACAGAAAATCAGTCTGAGCGTCACGTCGGGCGCTGCGTAGCCACTGCAAATTGTTATACACGATACTCAAAATGAGTATTGGGGTATATTAGATTTGTGGTAAAAGTGGATGTGTGTAACGTCCAGAAGGAATCGTTTCCGACCCCATAAAGTATATATATTCTTGATCAGCATCAATAGCCGAGTCGATTGAGCCATGTCTGTCTGTCCGTCCGTCCGTCTGTCCGTCCCCTTCAGCGCCTAGTGCTCAAAGACTATAAGAGCGAGAGCAACGATGTTTTGGATCCAGACTTATGTGATATGTCACTGCTACAAGAATATTTCAAAACTTTGCCCCGCCCACTTCCGCCCCCACAAAGGACGAAAATCTGTGGCATCCACAATTTTAAAGATATGAGAAAACCAAAAACGTAGAGTTGTAGAATGACCATATCTTTAAGACTGCGGAATCTGAGTTGGATCGTATTATTATTATAGCCAGCATCAAGAAAACAATTTCATTTTTTCTCGCCCTGTCTCTCTCTAACACACACGTAGCATAGGCGGCTTTGCTTAGAGTAAAACATTAGCGCCTAGATCTCAGAGACTACAAAAGCTAGAGCAACCAAATTTGGTATCCACACTCCTAATATATCGGACCGAGACAAGTTTGTTTCAAAATTTCGCCACACCCCCTTTCGCCCCCGCAAAAGACGAAAATCTGGGGATATTCAAAAATCTCAGAGACTATTAAGGCTAGAGTAACCAAATTTGGTATTCGCACTCCAGTTAGATCTTACTATAAAACGTGTATCTCAAAATTTCGCCCCACCCCCTTCCGCCCACACAAAGGACGAAAATCTGTTGCGTCCACAATATTGCACATTCGAGAAAACTAAAAACGCAGAATCATAGATAATGGCCATATCTATCAGATTGCTGAATCTGGATCAGATCAGATCATTTTTATAGCCAATAGGAACAAAACGAGGGGGAACGTTGTGAGTTGCTGCGGACACCGCAACTCTACAGTTATACCCGATACGAAGTCAGTATGGCTCTCCTCCGGCAGACGCCGCTAATATTAAACGACACGACAAGGAGTGCGTGCGAGAGAGACAGAAAATCAGTCTGAGCGTGACGTCGGGGGCTGCGTAGCCAGTGCAAATTGATTTGTTCCTTTTGGCTATAAAAATGATCTGATCTGATCCAGATTCAGCAATCTGATATACATGATCATTATCTATGATTCTGCGTTTTTAGTTTTCTCGTATCCTCAATATTGTGGATGCAACAGATTTTCGTTCTTTGTGTGGGCGGAAGGGGGTGGGGCGAAATTTTGAGATACACGTTTTATAGTAAGATCTAACTGGAGTGCGAATACCAAATTTGGTTACTCTAGCCTTAATAGTCTCTGAGATTTTTGAATATCCCAGATTTTCGTCCTTTGCGGGGGCGGAAATTTTGAAACAAACTCGTCTCGGTCTGATATATTAGGAGTGTGGATACCAAATTTGGTTGCTCTAGCTTTTATAGTCTCTGAGATCTAGGCGCTAATGTTTTACTCTAAGCAAAGCCGGCTATGCTACGTGTGTGTTAGAGAGAGACAGGGCGAGAAAAAATGAAATTGTTTTCTTGATTCTGGCTATAATAATTATACGATCGGGTTAAGATTTTGCACTCTAGAAGATATAGTCATTCTCTACGATTCTGCGTTTTTAGTTTTCTTGTATCGTCGAAATTGTGGATGCCACAGATTTTCGCCCTTTGTGGGGGCGGAAGTGGGCGGGGCAAAGTTTTCAAATATTCTTGTAGCAGTGACATATCACAGAAGTCTGGATCCAAAACATCGTTGCTCTCGCTCTTATAGTCTTTGAGCACTAGGCGCTGAAGGGGACGGACAGACGGACAGACGGACGGACGGACAGACGGACAGACAGACATGGCTCAATCGACTCGGCTATTGATGCTGATCAAGACTATATATACTTTATGGGGTCGGAAACGATTCCTTTTGGACGTTACACACATCCACTTTTACCACAAATCTAATATACCCCAATACTCATTTTGAGTATCGTGTATAACAATTTGCAGTGGCTACGCAGCGCCCGACGTGACGCTCAGACTGATTTTCTGTCTCTCTCGCACGCACTCTTTGTCGTGTCGTTTAATATTAGCGGCGTCTGCCGGAGGAGAGTTATACTGACTTAGTATCGGGTATAACCGTAGAGTTGCGGTGTCCGCAGCAACTCACAACGTTCCCCCTCGTTTTTATACCCGATACTCAAAATGAGTATTGGGGTATATTAGATTTGTGGTTTTTTTTTTTTTTTTTTTTATTAAACGTTGAATCCGTACATTGCATATAACGTATCTTAACATCACTGGTAAATAATATTGGGGTAGCCAAACCTAATGCTAAATGCGAGAGGACTTACAAAAAATATAATATTATAATATTGGAAGGGAAACTTAGAGTTGGCCAATAGTTTTGGCAAAACCCAATCTCTTCAGCCGCCTCAAAGGCCTGGCAGGTAGTAATCGTCTGGCGAGCATACTATGGTGTCTAATTAGCCTGTCACTGTATCTGCTGGTGTGCCTTCCAATCTGCTCCTCTACTGTATGCAGATTCAAATCCCGATGTAGGGTGGAGCCGCGCACGTACCAAGGGCAGTTCGTTATTTGCCTCATGGCGCGATTCTGCAAGACCTGTATCCGTTTATAGTTCGATTTGGCAGCTATACCCAAATCTGCACACCGTAGAGCCAGATCGGGGCTACACAGTGTACATAAACTGCTCTTTTGGCTCTCAGTGACATGGTGCTTCTTCTGTTAATCAGCCACCGCAATTGCTGCATTCTTTGCCCACATTTACGAGCCGTAGCTTTCAAGTGTGGACCAAAAGTAAGACGCTTATCAAGGGTGATACCGAGATACTTTGCTTGCTCTGGTTGGTCCAAAGTTACGCCTTCAAACTTTATGGGTGGGGTGTGGTCTATGAGCGCTTTCAGGGTGAAGCATGGATTGGTGGTCTTCAGTGGGTTGACTTTTAAATTCCATCTTTTGCACCAAGCTGCCAAAGAGTAGAGGTACTCTTGGAGACCATCTGCTGCCTCAAGGCGGCACTTGGAGCTGTAGAGCAGTGCTATATCGTCCGCGTAGGTAGCAAGCAGAGCCTTACGGGGGCTTCCATATGTTGCTCGCTTGGGAGGGTAGATCTGCAGTATAGATAGAGTAAAGCAGCGGGCCAAGGACGCTGCCCTGTGGAACTCCAGCTCTCATTTGGCAAGGTGTTGAATGTGTGTTCCTGAACCTGACGTCCTTCCAAGTATGATGATCGTAGGACACCGTAGTATGGTGCTGGGAACAGTTTTTTAATTTTGCTCAGTAGGCCGATATGCCAAACTCTATCGAAGGCTTGCTGCATATCAATGAAGACTGCATTGCTGTATTCTAGATCATCATAGGCCTGTAGGATGTGTCCTGCCAATCTGTGGACTTGCTCCACTGTGCCGTGTCCCTCCCGAAAGCCAAACTGGTGATCCGGCAAGATACGGCATTCCTTGATTTTACTACCAAGACGATTGGCAAGAAGCCTCTCCATACCTTAGATAAGGAAGACAAAAGACTTATTGGCCGATACGACTCAGGGTCGTCCTCCGGTTTTCCAGGCTTATGGATCATCAGGATTGTTGCTATCTTCCACTGCTTAGGGAAAAACTGCATCCTTAACATGGCGTTAAAAATGAGCACTATGTAGAGTATCGCCCGAGTAGGCAATGCTTTCAGTGTGGAATTGCACACTCTGTCAATGCCAGGAGCCTTCTTCCTCGGTAGGGACTTGATGACTTCAACAATCTCCTCAGCCCTGGCTGGTTTAATGGGTAAGGCCATTTGTAAAGGTGTTTGCAGACTATCTTTTGTCTCTTTGTACTGCGCCTCCGTGGCGAATTGGTAATGGGTGAACCTGTCCCCTAAATGATGTGCAAACGAATTGGCCTGCTCTTCTTCGTTTCTAGCAAGTTCACCGTTGGGACACCGGATGGGAATCTGTCTGAACGGTTGTCTCTTAAGAGACTTAGTGGTCTTCCAAAGCGAATATCCAGCATCCACGGTGTAATCCATGGAAGCAAGCTTTTGTTCAAAGAAGTTGCTTCGAAGTTCTCTCAGGGTGTTTCGAAGTTGCTTGGCAGCCCGGTTCCATAGAATTCGGTCCCATGGGTCTTGAGATCGGATTGCGCGTCTGCGAAGTCTCCTTTTTTGTGACAAAAGCTCTCTGGCCTCTCTTGTAAGAACTATTCCATAGGCGGCGCTTGTCGGAGGATGCGAGGGCGTTGAGGCAGCAGCAGCCATGTGTATACTCTCTGTGATGTTATCTACAGCCATCTCGATATCTTCCTCAGAGTTTAGCGTGACGTTCAGTTGAATCGACCTCTCCAAATGTTGCCTAAATGCGAGCAGATCAGTGTGCTTGGTGACTAGATGAGGGCTTGGATTTTCTATAATGCCATCTGTTTTAATGCTGATGACTAAGGCCAGATGGTCGGAGTCCAGATCCCAGCTCTGGCTTATTGTTGCTCGAGAATCCGGAATACCATGATGTACTGCGAAGTCTATGCAGGACGGCGTGTGATTGAGTACATATGGGTACCTGGTTGGTGATCCAGTTGCAAGGATCTTAGCGCCAGTAGCAGAGATGGCTTCCGCTAGCTCTCGCCCCCTAGGGAATTGTAAGTGTCTCCCCACAGCCAGTGTCGGGCATTCCAGTCACCACCAACCAAATACCTTTGCCCGCAAGCACGGAGTGCATCGATGTAATGTCTTTCCTCAATCCTGACTCTGGGAGGGCAGTAAATGGCGCTGAACTCCACATCGCCCAGTCCTGTGGCTACTTTTACTGCTGACATTTGCATGCTGCGTGTCTCAATGACCCTTTGTGGAAAATGACGAAGCGAAGTCTTAACTAAAACCGCAACTCCACCAACGCTATTATTATTCCGCGATGGCTTGAAGGCTGGATAGAAGGCATATCCATGTATTTTTACAGCTGCCCCTCTTTTAATTCTGATCTCCGTCAAAAGAAGAATGTCAACGCTATTCTTGTGCGCGAAGAGCTCAACTTCTTTTGCTTTCCCTGAAATGCCGTTAGCATTCCAGATGAGTGGGTTCATTGAGATGCTGAAACGTTGTTCTGGAGCTGAAGATTAGATCCAGCCCATTGCTTAATCGTGTTGGCCAATTCAAAAACCATTTTTTCAAGTTTTTCAAGGCGTTGATTGGCTTGACTATTGTGCTGCTGCTGTTCTTGCTGCTGTTGCTGTAGCCACATAAGAAACTGCTGCTGCTGCTGCTGTTGGAGCTGTTGTTGCCATTGTTGAAATTTTGTCTGCTGTTGTTGTAGCAGTGCATGAACTTCATATGAATTCTGTTGCTGGTTATTCAATCCTTGTGGCTGATGCGCTTGTAGACTATGAAAACGACGCTGAGCAGGTGTAGCAGGTATTGCATTTGAATTACCATTTGCTACGGCAGCATAGGAGGCTCCTGTATTACTTCTAGTGCCTACCAAAGGTTGGTGCTGAACAATATTTCGCTGGTGCTGCTGTATTGTTGGTCTATTAGCCCCCTTTTTGTGACTAGACTGCAGACTGCAGGTAGGAAACTGTTGCTGGTCTCCAGGAAGTGTGGTAGAGTAAGCATATGCCACTTGATTATTTAAGGGGACATGACCCGTCCTGTTCGTATTAATTGCCTTCTTTGCGGAGCCCATTGATCGGCGTAGAAACTCCTGATACCATTGGCATCCTTTGTAACTGGCCATATGGCTTCCAGAGCAGTGAATGCAGGTTGGCTGTGCATCTAGGGGGCGTGTGCATTGTGAGGTTTGGTGATTTTCACCGCATCTGGCACAGTTGTGATGTCGGCGGCAGTATTTGGCTGTGTGGCCGAAATCCTGGCATCGACGACATTGAGCAATCTGTGGATTTTCGCATCCTTTCAATCCTTATTTTTTGGCGGCAAAGGGTCTTGACTTGGTAAATTTCGTTAATTTTTGCACAAGGCTTAATATAAATGAAAAAAATATTAAGTTTTTCGTCCTTGTTAGTCCTTGAGCTTGGATTATGGATGTGAAGGACCTCGAAGCCCAACATTTTAAAATCGGCGGTAATATCATTGTTTAGGGTGCTATGATGTAGGTCTCTTACAACAATTCTATGAGGCTTTTCAGTCTGCAATTGGTATGTGTGGAATTCTATTCCAATGGCATCGAAACAATCCACAATTGCTCTATAGGTATCACTGTCTTTGGGGAGGATTCTGACCGTTTCCCCTTGGTTAGCTTTGACGACAACGTTATTCAAATTTGCAACGTCCTTTATGACATCAAATAAGTCATTTAAGTTGCTAATATTGACAACTATTTGCGGTGGTTTTGGAGGGCCTTTAAGCTGATTACCAGAGCTCGTTGATTCTCCTTGAAGACACTGCTCTGTATTAACTGCTTCATAAAGGTGTTCATCCAGTTGGTCATTTCCAGCGTCTGCATCTACATTCATCCGAACTTCCTCATTATTACTATCACTTGGGATGTTCGTGTCACGAATGGAAAATCTGTTGTTGGTGTTTGCCTGTTGGCTTGTAGTGGGGGCAAGCCCAGGTCCCGGCCGCCGCTCCCTCGTTTAGATTTAGATGACAAAGTCTGATCGTTTTTTCTTTTGCCCGTTCTCCGTTTTTGAGCATCCAGAAGTCGTTCGGCAGCAGTGCGAAGTGTTTTTGCCTCAGTGTCGTCGGGGCATGTGGATATGGAGTTTTCTTGGCTATCAAAGCTTAGTGCAGGGCAGATACTGCTTATTGTAGCAGTTGCCATGGTGTAGGTGGTGTTGTTGGTGGCACTAGTGAATGTTACTGTTGTTGTGGTTTCTGTGCATGTAGAGCGTTCAGCCTCTGAACGGTACTCAGAACGAATCTCAGAAGTTAATTTGCCTGATATTAGAAGCATTCTCTCATGATCAGTCCGCTTATTTCTAAGCCGAGAGTCAGATGAACTATTCGCATTCATTATACCGTAGCTGATAAGCGAAGTTTTTATTGCCCCTCTTGTGCGGCTGTGCGCAGACTGAGGGGAATGTCTTGCCCGAAGGGCAGTGAATACAGCTGTAAAAACGTTCACAAATGTGTTTTTATACCCGATACTCAAAATGAGTATTGGGGTATATTAGATTTGTGGTAAAAGTGGATGTGTGTAACGTCCAGAAGGAATCGTTTCCGACCCATAAAGTATATATATTCTTGATCAGCATCAATAGCCGAGTCGATTGAGCCATGTCTGTCTGTCCGTCTGTCCGTCCGTCCGTCCGTCCGTCCGTCCGTCTGTCCGTCCCCTTCAGCGCCTAGTGCTCAAAGACTATAAGAGCTAGAGCAACGATGTTTTGGATCCAGACTTCTGTGATATGTCACTGCTACAAAAATATTTCAAAACTTCGCCCCGCCCACTTCCGCCCCCACAAAGGACGAAAATCTGTGGCATCCACAATTTTAAAGATATGAGAAAACCAAAAACGTAGGATTGTAGAGAATGACCATATCTTTAAGACTGCGGAATCTGAATTGGATCGTATTATTATTATAGCCAGCATCAAGAAAACAATTTCATTTTTTCTCGCCCTGTCTCTCTCTAACACACACGTAGCATAGGCGGCTTTTCTTAGAGTAAAACATTAGCGCCTAGATCTCAGAGACTACAAAAGCTAGAGCAACCAAATTTGGTATCCACACTCCAAATATATCGGACCGAGACGAGTTTGTTTCAAAATTTCGCCACACCCCTTCCGCCCCGCAAAGGACGAAAATCTGGGGATATTCAAAAATCTCAGAGACTATTAAGGCTAGAGTAACCAAATTTGGTATTCGCACTCCAGTTAGATCTTACTATAAAACGTGTATCTCAAAATTTCGTCCCACCCCCTTCCGCCCACACAAAGAACGAAAATCTGTTGCATCCACAATATTAAGGATACGAGAAAACTAAAAACGCAGAATCATAGATAATGATCGTGTATATCAGATTGCTGAATCTGGATCAGATCAGATCATTTTTATAGCCAAAAGGAACAAATCAATTTGCACTGGCTACGCAGCCCCGACGTCACGCTCAGACTGATTTTCTGTCTCTCTCGCACGCACTCCTTGTCGTGTCGTTTAATATTAGCGGCGTCTGCCCGAGGAGAGCCATACTGACTTCGTATCGGGTATAACTGTAGAGTTGCGGTCTCCGCAGCAACTCACAACGTTCCCCCTCGTTTTGTTCCTATTGGCTATAAAAATGATCTGATCCAGATTCAGCAATCTGATAGATATGGCCATTATCTATGATTCTGCGTTTTTAGTTTTCTCGAATGTGCAATATTGTGGACGCAACAGATTTTCGTCCTTTGTGTGGGCGGAAGGGGGTGGGGCGAAATTTTGAGATAAACGTTTTATAGTAAGATCTAACTGGAGTGCGAATACCAAATTTGGTTACTCTAGCCTTAATAGTCTCTGAGATTTTTGAATATCCCCAGATTTTCGTCTTTTGCGGGGGCGGAAGGGGGTGTGGCGAAATTTTGAAACAAACTCGTCTCGGTCCGATATATTAGGAGTATGGATACCAAATTTGGTTGCTCTAGCTTTTGTAGTCTCTGAGACTAATGTTTTACTCTAAGCAAAGCCGCCTATGCTACGTGTGTGTTAGAGAGAGACAGGGCGAGAAAAAATGAAATTGTTTTCTTGATGCTGGCTATAATAATAATACGATCCAACTCAGATTCCGCTGTCTTAAAGATATGGTCATTCTCTACAACTCTACGTTTTTGGTTTTCTCATATCTTTAAAATAGTGGATGCCACAGATTTTCGTCCTTTGTGGGGGCGGAAGTGGGCGGGGCGAAGTTTTGAAATATTTTTGTAGCAGTGACATATCACAGAAGTCTGGATCCAAAACATCGTTGCTCTAGCTCTTATAGTCTTTGAGCACTAGGCGCTGAAGGGGACGGACGGACGGACGGACAGACAGACAGGGCTCAATCGACTCGGCTATTGATGCTGATCAAGAATATATATACTTTATGGGGTCGGAAACGATTCCTTCTGGACGTTACACACATCCGCTTTTACCACAAATCTAATATACCCCAATACTCATTTTGAGTATCGGGTATAAAAACCCATACATGAGCCTGGTCGCCCGTATTCTTTGATTTTTCCCTAAATTATGTTGGAGCTTTTTTTGTTGTAAAGAGGCCTTAAGCCCACGAAAAGCTCAAGAGCTTTGGAAGCTTTAAGCTTTAGCGCAGATCAGCGGCAGCAGGTGCTTCACACCTATGCGACGGTGATTAGTTACCCTTACAAAAGTAAGGTACGAAAATAACGAAAATGAAGAAATCTTAAATTACAAAAGTTCCTAGTTAAATATTCATGAAATTATTCCCAGTTCCATACCATCTGTTTTTGAGATCATATATTTTATTCCTATTATTTAAAATTATTATTCCTATAGTTTTAATTCTCTCATTGCCCTAGCTTATACTCAACCCATAACTATATATCATTTTCTTTCTACCCATGTATTTAGCTTTAGGCACTATCGTTAAAAATAAATATTGTTAATGATTTGGAAATGATTTGGTAGAAGATTTTTGTTTAGGAGCCATGCAGGGATCGATGAGGGAGAGTGAGGTATGACCCCCGGCGAGAAAAGGGATCATCCATAAGCCATATTTTCTTCGGAATTAGGATGATCAAGGTTGGGAGGGCCATGGCTGTTGCATCCAACACCAGCACAGCTACCCGTCGGTTCGGCTATGCATGGCGGAAGCCCACTTCCCTTTCCCCTTAATTCCTTTGTCCCTTCTAATTCCCCAGCCTCCTCATCCTTAACACTCCAACCCCTTAACACTAGTCATACGGTCATACGCAGGGCATCGACGCGAGCACGTATAGGAAAGGACCAGTATAGGAACCCCCCATACTACCGATCATACAGCCGGAGCCAGCGCGTGCACCAGTCCTGCCCGATACACCCCCGACCAGCTCGAGTGGCACCGTCACACACAACAATCGTTGTATGTGATATGCTACATTTATCTTATTTTGGCGCCCAACGTGGGGCCCGATCCGGCTTGCCCCATTTAAAGAAATAACTTGGTCAATAGTAACAACTGACTTTTATCCTTGCTAGACCGTTTTTTTTTGCAACTTATCCAGTGGATACTGTGGATCCGTGTAAGCTCATCATGGCCTACAGGGCCTAGTATCGTGCAGGGTATATTGGCGTGCAGTAGCTCCGATACACTGGAAGTGTTATAACTTATATTGGGTATAACTCCGTGGGTCGAGCTTAGCCTATCAACTAGTCGAAGATTGTTATAGGAGCTAAGCGAGAACACTACTGCAGGAAAGGAGAGCGCATTCCAAATCGTTTAGGATGAAATTCTACGAAGATTGCCCCTAATTAACTGGGTTTTGGCTGTCCCGAGGAACCCTGAGAAGATTACTGAGGTTGCAAGCCTCGGTAAGCCTAGGTGACATCGGACTCCCATACTACCTGATGATTAGTGGAACTAATCCAGCACCTTTCTCAGCCCCAATACTTCTGATCTGACCTTTTAGATTTCGCTGGATGAGGGATTATTTATCCTGCCACGGACCTAACTTGTGAGGCAGATTTCAGTTATAAGTAGATTACCCCATTCTTGTCCCTTCCCTACCCAAAAACAATGCAATCCGCTTTACTCTATTCCTACCCAAAAAACGATTGCATGGCTCCTAAACTGTTTTGATATCTACATATATCTATATCTATTGACTGTGACTTTTTTTGTATTATTTTTTTTGCATTTGCTATATATATCTAATATATTCATACTTTGTGGTAACAAACGGAAGTGTCCCACTTGTCAGCAAGACCTGAACATCACATCGGCCTCAGCTGAGAATCTTAGTCCCATTGGTCCGTCTACGTCTAGAGCACGAATGCCATCTGTTACTCAGTCCCTTCAGACTAGAAGTCAAAGCAAAAGAGTTTAAGCGTTAAGCCCTCTTGAGATGGCTAACTCAGAGAATGCCAACAGGTCTCCAATCGCCGTCGACCCTCAACAGAATCAGGCCACTATGGCGGAAACTATACAGCAGTCCATAGTGGACGCGATTAGAGTAGCTATGGTAGAGCAAACCCGAATTTTGGCGACCAGCATGGCTGATCAAACTAACCGGCTAGTTCGAGCCATTTCCGATGGACTTCAAAGTACGGCCTCCGAACCCTCCCCGAACATAAATGCAGCTCGGATGCAACCGGTAGCAGAACTAGAACAGCAAATGATCGATCAACTTTTTCGGCTGTCCACTAGTGAACAGGTACCAGTGCCGGGGATTAATCAATCGGGAAATAGTTCGTCACCCTCGAATTTGGGGCAAACCCGTAATGTTGGCTCAGGAGTTTCCACAGGTTCCTCCGCTTCATCCCTTCGGGCAGATCGTGTTAGCCAGATAATGTCTAATTGGAAACTGCGGTTTACGGGAAAGGCTGGTATGTCGATTGAGGACTTCATTTACCGTATTGAAGCACTTACAAAGCAAACTTTGGACGGTAACTTTGAAATAACAGCTCGATACGCCAGTAACCTCTTTGATGGAAGCGCCAGCGAGTGGTTTTGGCGGTATCATAAAAGTGTCCCTGAAGTCCGTTGGGCAGATCTATGCCTAGCCTTGCGTGGCCAATTTAAAGACGATAGAACAGATAGGAATATGAGAACAGAGATCGAATTAAGGAAACAGCGACCAAACGAGTCCTTTGATGATTTTTAGGGCGTAATTGCCGCATTGGCAGATAAACTGTCTGAGCCCATGTCTGAGGCAGCCTTGGTTGAGACACTGCGAGCAAACCTTTTGGCTGATATACAGCATGAAATTTTATATGAGTCGGCTGCGACGGTGAAATCCTTACGTCACCTGGTCCGAACGCGAGAAATATTCATGCAGTCCGTAGCTAAAACCAAGCCTCCCCTGGCGGCCCCCGAACTTTACCACGCCGACAAGTCAATGCTATATTAGACGAATCTATTGCCCCAGATAGTGAAGAAGTAGGTGAAGAAGAAGATCTGGAAGTATCAGCCGTAGAGTTCGTCTGTTGGAATTGCGGTAGCAAAGGCCATCGATACCAAGAGTGCATGGCCGAACGTAGGGTATTTTGCTATGGTTGTGGCAGGGCCGATACTTATAAGCCTAGTTGCAGAAAGTGCAACCCCCACACGGCAAAAAACTCGTTGTCGCGTGCACCGCCGAAAAGTGCACGCAAACAACTGGTCAACCAAGCGACCAATACCGAATGATCAATTCTTCTCCTTCCACTGACCTTATTATACCAGACGTGTCAAACAGCGTATACACTGACCACCTTGCTAGCCCTCCAAATCGATCCCAGCGCCGAAGAAGCGATTTTAAGAAACATTGCAAACTTGAGAAAAGACTGCTCTTAGCTTCTGTAGTTGGAAAACCAAATGATTTACGACCCATGCTCAGATTATGCTTTTTGGTAAACCAGTCATAGGACTAATGGATACTGGAGCTTCAGTTAGCTGCATAGGGGGAAGTTGCGCGTCCGACGTTATTCGGAATAAAGGCCAATATAAGCCGCTGTCCCTAAAAGTTAGAACTGCCGACGGAAAGAGCCAAAGTATAGTCGGCAAAATTTCCACAAAAGTCACGTATAGAGGGGAATCCAAGGAACTTTGTTTTTATATTGTTCCTTCCTTGACGGGTAATCTCTATTTAGGAATCGATTTTTGGACGGCTTTTGAACTTTTACCGTTGCACTTGATGACACAAAATTTACGTATTGAAACCTTAGAAGACAACACAATGAGGGCGCTTCTGCCTTCACAGCAAGTATTACTACAGGAGGTAATAACTCTCTTCCCATCTTACTCAAAGCAAGGTCTAGGAAAGACCTCTGTAATCACTCACACGATAGAGGTAGCCGACGCAAAGCCCATTAAACAACGCCACTATGCGGTGTCACCGGCAACGGAGAAGCTAATGTACGAGGAATTAGACCGAGTGCTGAAGCTTGGGATTATACAAGAATCGGTTAGTTCGTGGTCTTCGCCCGTAGTGCTGGTTAAAAAGCCTGGCAAGGTTAGACTGTGTATCGATTGTAGGAAAGTAAACTCGGTCACGGTAAAGGATGCATATCCCATGCCCCTTATAGACGGAATCCTGAGTAGACTACCGAAAGCAGAGTTCATCACAAGCATCGATCTAAAGGACGCGTTTTGGCAAATTCCTCTCGATCAAAAATCTCGTGATAAGACAGCGTTTACCGTGCCTGGCCGTCCCTTATACGAGTTTTTCGTCATGCCATTCGGCTTAACCAACGCACCCTGTACCTTGTCGCGACTTATGGATAAAGTCATACCAGCCCATCTACGGAATGAAATATTCATATATCTTGACGACCTCTTAGTTATATCAGATAATTTTGAGCACCATCTGTTGTCCCTGGTCGCATCCCAAGTTTCCAAGGCCAATCTTACTATAAATGTGGAGAAAAGCAAATTTTGCCGGAAAGAAGTTAAGTATTTAGGCCAATTGATTGGTGGTGGGAATATTCGCACTGATCCTGAAAAAATAGCCGCCGTTAAGGACTTTCCAGCTCCCCAGTCGATCAAACAAGTTCGTCGATTTCTTGGAATGACAGGCTGGTACCACAAGTTCATCCACAATTATGCAGCTATTAGTTCACCCATATCAGATACTCTGAAATCTAAGCGCAAGTTTATTTGGACTGACGAGGCTCAGCTTGCTTTCGAGTCATTAAAGTCCCAAATGTGTTCCGCGCCAGTTCTACATAGCCCCAATTTCTCCATACCATTCTCAATACACTGTGACGCCAGTCATACCGGCGTAGGGGCAGTTCTAATGCAAGAAAACAACGAGGGCGCAGACGTACCAATTGCTTTTATGTCGAAAAAGCTTAACAAATGCCAGAGGCAGTACACTGTAACTGAAAAAGAGTGTTACGCTGCGGTTTTAGCCGTAAAAAAGTTCAGGGCATACATTGAGGGCCAAGAATTCACAATCATTACAGATCATGCCTCCTTAAAGTGGCTTATAACGCAGGCTGATCTTAGCTCCCGATTGGCTCGCTGGTCCTTAAAGTTGCAGGGATTTGAATTTAAAATCTTACACCGAAAAGGGAGGGATAACATATTCCCCGATGCCTTGTCCCGTACGCACTCAGAAGACTTGTCCTTCTTGGCAATTGATAGCATGTTGGTCGACCCTGATTCTCCTGAGTTCAAATCACCAGAATATCAGTCAATTAAAGAGAAGATTAGGTTGAACAGTTCCCGATTGCCTGATCTGAAAATCAAAGATGAACGCATCTTTCGGCGTGCGGAACATGCCGATGGAACCAAGATCACAGACGATTCCTGCTGGAAACTTTGGATACCCCCATCCCTTGTAAAACCCGTCCTCAAAGCTGACCATGAGGATCCCTTGTGTGCCCACAGTGGGATAAATAAAACCCTTGAAAGACTCAGGCGATCTTATTATTGGCCAAACTTAGCGGTGGATGTCAAAGAACTCATAAATAATTGCCATATCTGTAAAAACACGAAGCATCCAAATCAACCCTTAAAGCAACCAATGGGAAATACGGGATTACCTTCTCGATTCTTTCAAAAATTATTTGTAGTCTTTTTAGGACCTTATCCGAGAAGCAAGTCAGGAAATATTGGCATCTTTGTCGTGTTAGACCATCTGTCAAAATTTCCATTTTTGAAGCCCGTACGAAAATTTACAGCAGATTCCATAAAACGCTTCCTGGAAAAAGACCTCTTTCACTGTTTCGGGGTCCCCGAAACCATCGTAAGCGATAATGGGGTCCAATTTAAATCTCACACTTTTAACTCCCTGCTTGACAAATATAATATCTCTCATGTCTATACTGCCTTTTATTCTCCTCAAGCCAATGCTTCGGAGAGAGTAAACAGATCCGTTCTGGCGGCCATCAAAAGTTATGTTGACCCGGATCAACGTAATTGGGATGAGAAATTAAGCAGCATTTGCTGTGCACTTCGGTCTAGTCATCATTTAGCCATAAGCACTACCCCGTATTGGCTTGCTTTTGGACAGCATATGGTAACCGATGCCAGTAGCTATAAACTGATGCGTAACCTAGACATGTTAGAAGATCGCGGTGTCCAATTTTCGCGAGAAGATTCCTTCGACATAATTCGCAGCAAAGCAAAAGGCTCTATACAGGCCCAGCACTTCCGAAATGCCAGATCCTATAACTTACGAACGAGACAAATTTCCTATAGGGATGGACAGGAAGTATATAGACGTAACTTTCAGCAAAGCAATTTCGCTAAGGGCTTTAGCGCAAAGTTAGCACCAACCTTTATAAAGTCCCGAGTGCGCAGGAAGCTAGGAAACTGCTATTACGAACTTGACGATCTTCAAGGCCGCCTTGTAGGCAAATTTCATACCAAGGATATAAAACCTTGACATGAATTGTTACAAGCGCGGATCCCACTTTGGGTGTCCCACCCCAAGCGTGATTTAAGTGGGGAGGATTATGTAGTGCGCTTGTTGTAAGAAAAAATTGTTTGCATCGACGTCTTAATTTTCCCTAAAATTATGCTACGCGAATAGGCTAAGTCTTCTGTTGGGTCCAAGAAAGCTAAGCTTTTAACACGCCATCTACTGGGTGCGCTTCGTCACCGTGGGCTGCCCATATTATTTTGTTTGGCTGACGTTTTAATCGGCCTCTTCCTCCCACTGTCATTTTGACAAATCGAAAAGAAAAAGGGAAGAACGAGGGGATGAGGCCTTGATTTCCGGGAGAAGCAGCTCTCTCTCTCCTCGTGGTATCCGAACAGTACGGACGCACTTATCCAGCTCAAAAAAAATTAATAAAAGTTAAAAATCAAATAAAAGTTCTTGGGAGATCAGCACGATCCGCCGGCCTTTCGAAAGCAAGACCCCATCCACTCAGACGAGAAACCAATCCCCGATCCACTGTGCAGAGGATGGTGCGAATTTTCTGACGATCGCCCCAAAGCGGGCCACCGTAGAGTTGGGAAGCTCCACCCAACGCCCCAACGCCCTCCGCGAACGCGGTCCACCGTAGAGTTGGGAAGCTCCACCTAAAGCCCCAACGCCATCCACCACAGCGAGCCCTTCAGCAGTTCCCGAGCTTCAGCGCCGACAGAGAGCGGCCCCTCAGCCGTTTCCGAGCTTTAGCGCCGGCAGCAGCGAGCTCTTCGCCGCCCCAACGCGAGCCGTCGCGACCGAGAGTGGGCCATCCAGCCACCGGGCCAAGAGCCTTAAACAAAAAGTGCCAAGTGATCTTCCTTGCTAATGACAAGGAATAACCAGACTCGTCCAAGGAAAAAGAGACCCTGACCCGAATTTTTTTTGTCACCGTGCTTCGCCCTAACCTAAAAGTCAGATCATGACATGTGAAGGTTAAATGTATTAAATAAACCCCAACGGAACGGGCAGAACTCGTATGAACCTCTTGTGGCCCATTGTGCGTTTATTCCCAAAGAACTTATGTGCGCTTGTTAGGCCGTTGACCCCTTTATGACCCCCCGTGAAACGAAACCAGCTGCTTGGAGCTTTTTCCGTGCGCCCACACCTTGGTCTATGTATCAAGACCTACCCCAACGAATATGAATAAACGAATAAATATTGAATAAAGTATAATATATAGAAGTTAAAGATGGAATAATTTGATTTATGAACTATATATGCTCAAAAAAAAAGGCCCTAAACAAAAAGAAAAAGAAAAGAAGATCAAGATAATCTGGTGTTAGCCGTGGTCATGCGTGTCCATGTGTGTGTGCTCTCTCTCTTAAACTTACAGGTATTCCCCTCGCCGAAAGATCTTTTGGACGTGGCCGGAACATGAAATTACGTAAGTTTATAACGTTTATAAACTTTTAACATAAAGAGACTGTGGAGATAATGTTTTTTATCCCCAATCGGCCGACTAATTATTTCGAATTAAATAAAACTCGGCGCAGAAATAAAATTACGATATGTTCTTTAATGCGTGACATCCAAATTGCAAGTGTGGCTTGCCTGCCCTTTACATTGCCGCTCCGATCGCTAAGCGCAGCTTCGCTCGGCCGACGTCGGTAGGCAGAAGCAAAGCGGAGATAGCGAAGAGCGACCTGGCAGAGAGCGTTTAGCAGGGCAAGCAAGCGCAAAGCTTTAACAAACAAATGAGTGACATAGACATAAGTAACAAACAAAATAAGCGGCTGAGGGCCAAGAATTAGGTGCTATTTGGCAAGCAGCTAATTGGCTGGGTTCTGCTCCGAACATTCCCCCCCCGTTGGAAGGCAAAGGCTTTCAACAGATCCATCCTGAAGGGGCAGAACCGCTATTTTTCCAACGGCCCTCTTGAAGATGCTTGCTTGGTCGCAGCTGGCGGCTACGCTGGGATGATCGTCGAACGCAGCAATCGGCGCTTCTTTACGAAGGCGGCTTGTCGTGATTACGTCTTGATCATCGGGAACCTCTGTAATTGCATAGAATGGCAGGAAATTTGGCAATGTAGAAACTGTTGAAAGTTGAATTTCATTTGGCGTGGATATGTAGGTTTTTAATATATGGAAAAGTTCGCACTGCAGTTCCTGATTCTCAAATCGCAGTTTTTCCACTTGCACCTGGCACTCGAGCAGCTGCTTCCTGCATTGCTGCTCTAAGTTTTGGTACTCCAGCGTTGTGGGTCGAAAATCGTCAATAGAGATGCACGAGGAATTTTCAAAAGCGGTTAAAGCTGCACGCTTATTCTCCGAGCTATCAATGCTTCCTGATACTATCCAACCAAGTTTTGTCTCCTGCAATGTTGGCAATTGGGCTGATAGTCGAATCTGTCCGACGCACATTAAATCGAAGAACAAACCAGAACCTATCAACAGATCGATACGTTGGGGCTTGGAGAAATTAGGATCAGCTAGTTTTAGATTATTCGGCATTGGCCAATCCTTTGCGTCTACGCCGAAGTTAGGCTGCATTTCCGTAATTGAGTTGGTGACAATTGCAGCGAAGGAAGATCGATAGCTTGCGTCCTGGGATTGTACAGACTTGCTCGAAGGTAGAATGGAATCTCCGATTCCAGAGATGTGAACATAAGACGAGCGATGATCCAACTGCAACTGATCAGCAAGTCTAGATGTTACAAAGTTTGCCTGTGATGCAGAATCCAAAATGGCACGACATGGGATAAGTGCTCCATAACGATCTGTTACATGGACGAGGGCAGTAGGTAGCAACACGTTCTGGCTAGGCTGAGATTTCTGGATCGAGGGGGGAGGGCTAGAACACCCGCTTGCTAGAAGCACAGTCGCGGCCTCTTGCTGGATCGATTCCTCGGCCGGTGAAGAGGAAGATGAAGCACCAGTTCCCGATGGAATGTGGAGTAGCGTGTGATGTTTGGCCTGTCAATGCCTGCAAAGTCCTGACCTGCACCTCTGCAATTCATGGCCTTTGTTGAGGCAGTTCAAACACAAGCGGCTCTTCTTTGCTTCTTTGTATCGTTCAAACGCAGAGAGATTCAGGAATGCCTGACATCTAGATATGTAATGCTCGGAGGAATTGCAATGGTTACATATGGGGTTAGGATGGTCGTTACTGGAGGTGATAAGGGTGACAGGTTTGTCTTCTCCCACCTGTTGACTAGGACTTGTTGCCATGGCTGATCCCAAATTCTCCAGCATCCGACACCTCGCTTCCAAAAATGTGGCCATGCTTGACCACCGAGGCAATCCTGACGCCGGCAAGTTCTCTTCCCATTTCTCCTTTGTTTTGTGGTCCAGTTTCGTGCCTATGATGAAGATCAGCAACCCATCCGAAATCTCCTGCGGGGTCGCCAAGGTCTGAAGTGCACGCAAGTGCGAATTGATTTTGTCGCTGAGCGCGCGCAAGCCAATAGCTGAGCCCTTCTCCACCCCTTGCAGACCGAAAATAGCCTTGACGTGTGCCTGAAAATGTAACAGTTTATTATCGAATCGCAACATTAGCAAATTCAACGCCTTGTCGTAATTCTCCTCAGAAAGTTCCAAGGAACGAATCGTATCCAGCGCAGCACCATCTAGACATCCACGAAGATATTGGAATTTTTCGATGATTGGTATACGATGGTCTTTGTGCACCATTGTCGAAAACATCGCGTGGAATTCTGGCCAATCCATGTAGCTCCCACCGAATCGCGGAAGCTGCAACTCGGGCGTTCGAGAACGGCCTATACTATTATAGGCAAACAACGACGAATTCCCCTCGAGAGTATGCCGAGCCGTTGAATTGGCAACATTTACCGTGCGAGCAGCCATCAACTCCCGCGACAGCCTGGACCTAACCTTGACATAAACATTCGAAAAGTCCAGCCGGGCATCATGGGCTAACTGCAGGAAATCCAGCCTTTCAAGGCTCGTTTGAGCGGCATCGAAATCCGCATTCATTCGCTCGATCTGCTCTAAGCGAGCTTGAAGTTCTGCCTCATCTAACTCGGCAAGCTCTTCCTTGGTGAGAAAGCGATCCATGGCCTTTAGTTGGCGCGCGATGGACTCGGCCTTGTGCTTGTAGAAATTTACATCACTCGGCATTGCTGCGTTCGGGACATTGTTAGGCTCAGGTGCTGCCATGTTGAGGTTTTAAAAGAGTCACTCAGCACGACCGAAAAAGACACCCTGTATACGTATAAACGTGGGAACCGAAAGCAAAGGGATTACAGCTAATGCCTTTAGCTGTGCGGCTGTGCGAGCTGTCCGATTCCGCTTTGTACTCCGCTTGTGTGTATTAGTGAGTTCGCTGCACTGCCTACCGCACTGCACTGACCGAATTGTCGCGACAGAGAAATTAATAGCCAGCAATGCGTGTATGTAGGTGTATGTAAGTGTGTTTTAGCACCGAATTGTGCTTAACCGCCGAAAATTTGCTAGGGCTAACGAATGTCGATCGCGAATGATTATTAATTGACACTGCAACTCAGAGATCACGTCGGGGTCACCAAATTTTATGTGGAGATAATGTTTTTTATCCCCAATCGGCCGACTAATTATTTCGAATTAAATAAAACTCGGCGCAGAAATAAAATTACGATATGTTCTTTAATGCGTGACATCCAAATTGCAAGTGTGGCTTGCCTGCCCTTTACATTGCCGCTCCGATCGCTAAGCGCAGCTTCGCTCGGCCGACGTCGGTAGGCAGACGCAAAGCGGAGATAGCGAAGAGCGAGCTGGCAGAGAGCGTTTAGCAGGGCAAGCAAGCGCAAAGCTTTAACAAATGAGTGACATAGACATAAGTAACAAACAAAATAAGCGGCTGAGGGCCAAGAATTAGGTGCTATTTGGCAAGCAGCTAATCGGCTGGGTTCTGCTCCGAACAATAGCTTTGGTTATATTGTTAGAATTAATGATTTCTAAATAGGCTTTTTGGAATGGAGGAAAATCTATTTCGTTATGGAAATATAATGCGCTCTTTTTGGTGCATAGATATTCCTTTATTATATCCTTCACTAAGGTGTTAGTCATTTCCTTATACGTGATCTTGATGATTAGCTTGTGAAAATAACGAATTGTTTCTACCTTATCTTCATTGCCTTTTATTAGCTCAATTTGCCGATTGTAATAGTTAATTGGTCTTTCCGTTATAGCAATGTGATTTAGATTGTCTTCCTGTGCGCTATGTACAGTTGCACCAACGCTATTGGAAGCTTCTCCAAGGAGATTTTCATTAATCTTTACCCTTGATAAGGCATCAGTTACATGATTTTCTTTGCCTGGTAGATATTTCATTTTAAAATCAAACTCATTCAGTTTTATTTTCCACCTTTGTAATTTCATATTTGGCTCCTTGAGGTTGTTCAACCAAATCAAGGGTTTATGATCGCTTTGTATCTCGAATGTTCTACCGAACAGGTATGAACGGAAATACTTGGTTGCCCATACGATCGCTAATAATTCCTTTTCGATGGCTGAATAGTTTATTTCATGTTCATTTAGGGTTCTGCTAGCGTAGCAGATCGGTTTGTGTTCTTGTGACAAAACCGCTCCCAATGCTATGTTACTAGCGTCGGTTGTTACCGTGAACATTTTGTCAAAGTCTGGGAACGCAAGGATAGCGTCTGAGGTGATGAGTACTTTTAGTCTCTCAAATGCCTCGACGTACTTTTTTTCCTTGTGGTCTATGACAGCTCCTTTCTTTAGTTTGAGTGTCATGGGTTTTGCTATGTTTGCAAAATTTGGAATGAATTTCCTGTAGAACCCGCACAGACCTAAGAATGACTTTATTTGTTTAGTCGTTTCTGGTATTGGAAATTTGACAATGGCAGAGATTTTGCCTGGATTTAGTACTATTCCTTCAGTAGTGACTACATGACCTAGGAATTCAGTTTCCTTTTTCATGAATTCACATTTATCCATTTGTAGCTTCAAGTTGGCGTCTCTCAACTTTCCAAATACTCTCCTTAGTGACAACAAGTGTTCTTCCAATGAAGTGGAAAATATAATGATGTCATCTAAGTATACAAAGCAATCTTTGAAGATTAACTCTTCTAGCAGATTGTTCATACATCTTTGGAAGGTAGCTGGGGCAGTGGTTAGCCCAAAGGGCATACGAGTGAACTCGTAATGTCCATGCTTAGTGGAGAACGCAGTTTTGGGGATTGAGCTAGGTTCCATGGGTATTTGATGGAAACCTTTTGCTAAATCGATTGTCGTAAAATACTGACATTTACCTAGTTTGTCTAGGATTTCATCCATTCGTGGAGTTGGTAATTTGTCCTTAACTGTTATTTCATTTAGACTTCTATAGTCTACTACCATTCGATATTTTTGCTTTCCTGAAGCATCTATCTTCTTCGGAATCATAGATATGGGCGAGCAGTAAGAAGAATTCAACTTTCGAATTATTCCCTGCCTGATCATATCTTTGATTTGCTGGTTTACCTCCTGATCATGTATCTGGGCATATTTGTATGGTCGTCTGTAGACCGGGTCTTCATGTTGAGTTTTGATCTCGTGCTTGATTGTACTTGTGAAAGTCAAATTGTCACCTTCTCTGTACTGCACATCCTTAAACTGATATAAGACCTTCTTTAACTCTTCCCTCTCTTCGTCGTTTAAGTGTTCCAATCTTAATTGATTACATTTCCTTAATTCACTGTCTAGAGCGGAAGCGAAGTATTGATCTCCCTCTGGACATGGGTCAAGGCACTTAGGTGCGATCTTCTCTTCTTTTGTAGAGGGATCAGTGCACTTCTGTGCGGTCTTGCCGGCTTCAATAGCTTCTCCACTCTGAATGATTGGGTACGACCTAGCTCCTAGTGTTACAGTGTCATTTCTGTAATCGATGACGGCTTTACTTGCCATCAAGTATTCTCTTCCTAATAAAATATCATAATTTTCGGAAAAGTTATGTATGTAGAACTTTTGTTCGGACGGACATGTTTTGTTCGCATTCCTCATTATACTCTTAGTTAAACGGACAGGTCCATTGATGGTATGGACCGTAAGGTTATCGTCTTTTATCTCGGAATCTGTATAATTTTCTTTCATGATGTTGATCGATGATCCCGAGTCAGCGATACACCTTAATATTCTTTTATTAATGGTAATGTTTATATAGGGTCCTCCTCGGTTTCTTCCGAGGCGGCTTGATGAAAATTTACGTCCATCTTCGTTTGGCCACTCTTGCTCTCCCTCCCTCTTTTAGTAGGTTGGTTGGGTCCACTCCCACTAGCTTGGTTTTGAGATATTTGCTGATTGAATGGATTCTGAGCCCTACCTTGATTCAAGGAATTTTTGAACTCATTGTATAATCCAGGATTTTGGGAATTTTTATTTTGATTTGTTCGATTAGTCTGACCTGTTCCAGATGAACTCTGAGTTTGATTGTGATAGTTAGTAGTATTATAATTTGGATAATAGTTTTCAACATTCTTTCGATTTGATTGAGACGATTTCGATTGATCTTTATTTGTACCTGAATCTGTTGTACTAGCTTCGTACAATCCTTCTTCTTGTGCTGCCTTCTTAAGATGAACATGAACATTCTGACAGGAAGTTTTCGAGTAATGACATCTTTAATTGTGTTGTTCAAAGCGTTTTTATAAATGACATTATTTTCTGGTATGTTTTCTAAGTTTAGCTTATTGTTTATTAATAATGCTTTTATCTCTAATTCTTCTATAAACTTACGAAGACTGCCGTTGAATCTGGTGGTGTATAGTTGTCGTAAGAGTTCTTCATATGGTGTGTGATTTTTGAACTCGTTGATCAGCGCCGTCTTCAGTTCGAGCCACGTGTTGGGTTGTATCATTTGCGATATGCGTTGTGCCTCTCCTGACAGTTGGATCTCGGTCGCTCCAAATAGGATCCTTTGTTGGCGAAGATCTTCAGTTGGATATAATCCGCATACATATTCGATTCGTTTGATAAATGAGCTTAGCTGTCCAGATGAACCGTCATAGGCAGGTATTTGTCTGATCGACAGCAGTGCCTGGTTCAAGTGGATTTCGCTCAATGATAGTGGTGGTAACGCCATGTTGTTGGTGTTGATTGGGTTTTGTTTTGTTTTCAGTACTTTTTAACTTTATTTTGGTTCACTTGTAAGTGTTTTGGTTCTGTATTTAGTGTTTCACTGTTCTTGGTGGATCACTATCTCCGCTTACTTCAGTTCACTTAATTTTAGTTTTGCAAATCGTATGTGCTCGTAACACATAGGTTCTTTGGCGGATTTCACAATTTTATTAACGATTCCGGGATTACGTGATCACAGTAATTAGAAATTACACAAGCTGACCATTACCGAAATATAGGAGTTAATTTTAAATGAAATCCTACCGACTGCGCCAGTTAAATATCCGCAGCTCGATTTTAAGTTTTTTAAAAAAGACTTATTTTACAACTTAAATATCTTTATGTCACAAGATTTAAATGAATTCCCCGACTTGACTTTGGGTTTGCTTGTCTCAAACGGAACTGATCTCTCTGCTGCTGGCTAGTTTCCATGAGCCCTTCTCTTGGAACTCCCGACTCTGGCTTCGGGCGTTGCTTTCCTCGGCTGCATCTTCGTGTCGGTGGCGTACGTGCATGGATCGATATTTGGGGATGCGTCGGCTTTGATGAAAGGCATCCACTGCTGGCGATCGGTGTTGCATTACATGACGGAGCTAGGAATGTGATACTCCTTGGTTTTATGTCTAGCTTTGATTGGTCCTCACGAGTGGCGTGATTCTAAAGAATCGATTTCTCGAGAGTGGCGTGATTCTAATGTTGATGAAACAATGTGGTCCATTGTTTATATTATGGGGGGCCCTAGCTTGGAGTATGGGAAGAAACAGTTATTGATTCTTGAGTGGGGTCCTGTTACTTGTGTGGATGGGGTGGATGAATTGTTCATAAACATAATGTGTATGGGATGTGGGGAATTATGGATATGTCACTATATGTAAATATATGTAATTCTTTCCGGTCATTGATTGTATTTATAATCCTATTAAATTAGTGGTTTAAGTTAGTGGAAGGCGCGGCTAAGAGGCAACGGTACAGCAACTGGAATTTCCAAGCAACTCCACTCAACGAAAAGAAGGCGAGCGAAAGAGAATTAGAAGATCACGCGATGCGTCGCTCCCAATGCGAAAACCGAACGCATCGCTGTATGCGTGGGCATGTGTGTGCAGTTGCGGTTTTTGGCTGTGCATGTTAGAGCTCTATGTAAAGCCTCTGTAAGCAATAGCAACGCAATAATGAGCATAAGTATAGATTCTTGAGCGTTGAAGTGAAATGATGAACAGAAGAGAGGAAAAGTAAAATAAGCGGCTAATTTCTCCACCATTTGTATTGCAAAAATGTTTTTCGAGGTTTTTAACGAGCCCGATTTGTAAAGACCTCACCTAGGCCACATTTGCCCTATATGTCATGTATATTCTCGATTTATAATGAATCTCAACAATAAAATGGCGACCTTTTTGCATATTTTATGTGGTTCTTTTTATCCTTCAATCAGCATGGAAGCTCAATTGTAAACTCTGGATTAAAATTGAACAATAATAAAAATGTGTTCGTGTAACCTCTTGGGGCGTGCACCTCTTGGCAATTTGAGTGAAAATGTTGTGGGGGGGGGTTCTTCAATTAACAACAAATTTGGAACGCGGAACATTAACAAAGGAATTGTGTAACGAACATAATCAGATTACTTGCCGTCGGGGCAAGCCATCTGAAACAGAAACTGAACGATGGTGCGAGTGGGACGGCCAGTCATGCGGTCCTTCAGCAAATATGGCAGCGGAGTGGCGCCAAGTGGCGGATGTCCAGGTGGGCCCAGTCGACGCACGGCACGGAGGCGGGGCCACGTCCGCGGTTGCTGATGTCAAAGGTCTCGTTCGGCATGATCAGCTCCTTGAAGTAGCGCCACAGGGGCAGACGCCAAACGCGATCCCCCGTAAGGGCACCGGCATTCTCGAACTGCTTGTAGACGAAGTTCGAATTGCTGAAAATCCCGGCTGCTGCTCCGCCCAGCGCTGGGCAGACGGCGTAGCCCACTGTAGCAATGTCCACGACCATGCGCGGCTTGTAGATCGTCTGGGCGTAGAGCAAGGGATCGGCCATGGCCATCACACCAGCCTTGCTGACGTCCACGAAGCCGACAGTTTTGCCATTGAGGAGGGACACCACGTCGCCAGGCTTGGCCGCCATTCCGGAGGGCATGTTCTCGCACAGCGGCAGAAGTGCCGTAATGTTTAGGGCAGCGATAGGGCGGCGGCGGCTCGGATGACGCCCACGCAGGCGGCTGCACCGGACATGCAGCCGCGTTACATGGACAAGCAGTCCTTGGGGCGGAGCCAGAGGCCCCCGCTGTTGAATGTGATGCCCTTGCCCGCAGTAGGCGATTTCCAAGATGATCGGCGGCTCGCAGCTGCCCTTGGCCACCATCAAGAAGCAGTCCATGCTGCGTACCTCCACGGATACCCCGCAGGGGCACAGGGCATCCACCGTTGACTGGGCGAAGATTGTGGGCGTCATCTGATTGGCCGGCGTATCGGCCAGGCGACGGGCCAGGTTCTGCGATTCGGCCTTGAACAGGCCCCGCATCCAGGCATCCGAGTCGGGAGAGTCGTACAGCTCCAGTTTGGGAATGAGTGTGCGGTCCCGACGGCGCTTGTTGGTGTTGTAGCGCCAGACGGCCAAGGCGCTCCCTCGGCCGCCTGCTCCACATACTCCATCGACTCCACGAAGACATCTGTGCAGCCCTGCAGTTGAAGGGAACGAGCCCCCACGCCGGCAGCGACGCGAGCGTTCTCCATTCCCTCGTCGATCATCTCCAGGTCGTTGAAGCCGGCCCCCTCCTGTCCCACGCCGACCACGGCCACCGCACGGAACTCCGCATCCACGTTCATGAAGACACGGCCTTTTCCCAGCTGGCCACTCAGGCCCGTCTCGCGTATGAGATCAGTGATCTTACCCTGGACGCGATCGTCAAACTTCTCGCCGGATGGTGTCATCTTGGGCTGGCGGTCGCCCTCCTTGGCGTACACGCCCACCACAACGCCTTTGATCACCGAGTCACATTTCTCGGCGTAGTGCCGTCGCTGTTCCACATCTCTGCGTCTGGCCAGGAATGTGTGCTGGACACGCCTGCACAGGGCGTGCATCAAGCGTACAGACTTCATCGCTTAATGATAGTGACAGTCCCTCGCGACAGGTTACGAAAGTTCTCTTATTTTTCAGACAGTTCCAGACAAATTTTGCTTTTTTTTGCGAATAAAAAAAATGTAAATCTAAAAAATAGAGAGAATAGATGTGCTTCCAACAGCTGATTCGAAAGGAATGAGATATCCCAAGGCTCAAACTCTGGCAGGGAAACATTGCCAACGCCTGCTGAGATTCGAGGAATTTATGAATTTCCGAACAAAACGAAGAATAGGTCTCCGAAGAATAGGTCTCAAATCGAGGGAAGTATTCCACAGACATACATTTATATTTCGCGTAATCAAAAGAAACAAAAGATTTATCCCTCATCGGAATCGGATTGATTTGTCGGCTTGAGGCTGCCAAAGACCTTGGCCGGTATGGCCTTTTGTTCGAAGCGCAGTTTCTTCATGATGAGGCCCTCGTCATCGGTTTTGGTTGTGGCCTGGCCTGCCTCGTCCTGGTCTCCACTAGGCTGCTGCGGGTCCTCCTCCTCATCGTCGTCGTCGTCCTCGCTGTCGCCAAAATCAATCTCATCCGGATTGACAACTGTATTTTCCTTGCTCTTGGCCCCGCACTGGGTCTCGCCGCGCACAAACATGATATTGGAGGCAGCCTTCTCGGCGGGCTTCTGCTTGGCCTCGGCCGCCGCCTGGCGGGCCTTCTCCTCGAGCAGCCGCATGGCATCCGGTCCGGAGCCAGCACCAGCATCGGCAGCCACACCATTCGTGTTCGTGTTGACAAACTGGGCAGCCATCATGTTGACCTGAGTGTTGTAGGTGGCCTGAATGGAACGCTTGATCCGCAGCATTTCACGCATCGTATCCTCGTTGCCATGACGCACCTCGAACTCCTTCCAGGTCTGCCAGAAGTCCGCCGTGATGCGGGGATCGCACACCTGTTGGGACAAAGCAGAAGAGAGCTTAGAATATTGACGATCCAACGGTTAAATGTCGACTCACCTGTGAGCAATGGGCGTAGATGGCCCTGGCTCGATCCACCTCGCCCAGCTTTGTCTCCAGCTCGGCGAATTTGACGCACATGTGGCGCATATGCTGCTCGGGCAGAGCCTCGATGGCCTTCTCGTAGATCTCCCTGGTGCGTGGCAGGCCGAACATCTCCTCTTCCTTGACGGCGGACGTGGCGCGATCGTAGACGGACATGGCATGCCGGGCCAGGCCGTGCTCCTCCTCCAGCTTCGCGTAGAGCAGGTAAAAGTACTTGGCATGCTCAGCGGGACACTGATCCAGGCACTGTTCGAAGAGGTCGCGCGCCCGCTCCAGCTTTGTGCCCCCGTAGCGCGCGAGGAACTTGCTTAGATACGAGTTCCAGATGTCGTACACATTCGGCCACTTAAACAGGGCAATGCCCTTCTCGTAGGCCCGATAGGCCTCCTCGAAGTAGTTGTGCTCTTCGAGGAACATGCCATAGTTGATGATCACCTGCGGCGTGCAGATCTTCAGGTCGATGATGCGCTCGTAGACGGCCTTGCAGGTCTTGAAGGTGCCAAAGGACTCCTCCAGAACGGCGTACATGGACCACACCTTCAGGGATCTGTGGAGGCGCGACTGCACTGTCTCCGAGTCGTCGTGATACGCCACCTTCCGCTTGGGCATGGCCGTGGCACGTTGCATCAGCCTGAGGGCTGCCTCGAACTGCTGCTGACGCAGCTCCATCTCCGCCCACTCGCACCACACGGCGGCCAGATCCTCCACCTTGACGTACTCCACCTCGGTGCCCCGCTCGAAGACCACGCGGGCGTCCTCCACCTGGCCATTGGACTCGTAGAACTTGGCAAACTCCACCCAGAGGGTGTGCTGCTTTCCCACCGCCAGCTTGGGCTGGACTGTCTGCACGGCCTCGGTGTAGGTGTTGATGATCTCCGTGGGCTTGTCCTCGTACAGGTTGACCCGCTTGTGCCACTCGTGAACGTTGTGCGGATTCTGGCGCAGCAGGACACAGTTCAGCAGCTGCAGACGCCTCTCCATGAGGTATTCGAAGCGCGACAGGCGCAGCTCCACATCGATGTCGTACTCCTCGGTGGCCCCTTCGTTCTTGGCCACCTCCTTCATGCGCTTGTTCAACGACAGCTCCTCGAACTGCGCAAAGCTGGCCTCGCAAAAGGGCTCTGCTGCCCCAACAAAGGCCAAAAGACCGATGACCAGGGGGGGCAAGGAGACAATAGAAGCCAAAAGATTGACAAAGGCGAGTGAATTCCGTAAATGTATCTAAACGATATTGCGGTTCACATTTTTCACTTTCGCACAATTAACTCAACTAATTGACATTTGAAAATACATGCGGTGAAAGGAAGTACATATGTACACAAGTATGTACATGTGGGTCCGTAAAGGACAACAGCAGGAGATAATTATAAGTGCAGGAATTTTAATTCAACCTTCAACCTCAGCCTTTGCATGGCTCTAGAGCTCGAAAGTGATTTACAAAAGAAGCACTTAAGTCGGAAACATAAACATTCATTCCCCACCTCTTCACACCACTTGACCAGAAACAACAGCAAAAACAAAAATCACAATTATAAAGGGAGTCAGGGCGCGGCATACACTGTCAAAAAAACAATATACGAGAATAAATAATTAAACCCATTTTCATATACGTTTCGCCCGATATTATTCTCTAAATTGAAAGAAAACAAGAGGCATATATTTCCATTAGCTTTGAACTGAAAACCTTTTAAGATAAGCCGAAGTTGACTTTTTCGGCATTTTTCGTTATTTTTATAGTCCTGTTTGCCTTTAGTATTTTCTCTTATAAGAAAGATGATTCTTGGTAAAAGTTTATCCCCTTATGTAAAGTGCCCTGTAGCTTTGGGGGAATTCACTCGGGGAATAGGATAGCTTCTCGGCAGACCAAAATTCAGGTACATCTGTGCGTCTTAACAGCACTGGGGGTGGAAGAAAAAGAAAAATAAAAAACTTCGCCCCGCCCACTTCCGCCCCCACAAAGAATTAAAATCTGTGGCATCCACAATTTCGACGATACGAGAAAACCAAAAACGCAGAATCGTAGAAGATGACTATATCTTCTAGAGTGCAAAATCTCAACCAGATCGTATAATTATTATAGCCAGAATCAAGAAAACAATTTCATTCTTTCTCGCTCTGTGTCTCTCTAACACACAGGTTTCATGGTTGGTTTTGCCAATTGCAAAATATGAGTTCAAGGATCTCAGAACCTATAAGAGCCAGAGTAACCAAATTTGGTATCCACACTCCTGTGATATCGGACCTTGACCGTTTCGTGTCCAAATTTCGCCACACCCCCGTCCGCCCCCGCAAAGGACGAAAATCTGGGGCATCCACAAATCTCAGAGACTATTAAAGCTAGAGTAACCAAATTTGGTATCCGCACTTCTGTTAGATATATCTCAGAATTTCGCCCCACCCCCTTCCGCCCCACAAAGGACGAAAATCTGTTGCATCCACAATATTGCACATTCGAGAAAACTAAAAACGCAGAATCATAGATAACGCCATATCTATCAGACTGCTGAATCTGGATCAGATCGGATCATTTTTATACCCAAAAGGAACAAATCAATTTGCACTGGCTACGCAGCGCCCGACGTCACGCTCAGACTGATTTTCTGTCTCTCTCGCACGCACTCTTTGTCGTGTCGTTTAATATAAGCGGCGTCTGCCGGAGGAGAGCCATACTGACTAAGTATCGGGTATAACTGTAGAGTTGCGGTGTCCGCAGCAACTCACAACGTTCCCCCTCGTTTCCTTCTTATTTCATTCCCTAATCAAGCATTGGACTCCAGGGGGAGTCCTCTTAGTGACTTCTACCTGACCATGACGGATGTGGGTTTGATTGATCTAACTATTTTCAATGAGTTTTGGCTGCTATGTGAAGTGATACGGAAAACAGCGGAATTGGCTCTAAGGAGTTAACCGGTGGCCACATCTATCGTAGTTAAGCTCGAACTCATTTTTCTAACTAATTGTGTAGGATTCGCCCACGGAAGTCCGATATCAAACGCATAGGAAATGCAGGCTAGTCGATTAAATTTGGTACGCCTAACCACGGGTGATGGACAAGTGAGTGAGTCTTCTAAAAGCTAGTACTGATGTGCTTGGGAGGTCAACCACAGCAACCACCGACCCCCATCTGACTGACAACGCATTTCTGGATCACCTCTTAGGGCTCTCCGGAGCAAATGAGGATATGGGATCCCCGCAACCACGGCGATCAATATCTAGGTCCATTGGCACAGACTTGGCTCAAAGGCCAGATAAAGTTGGTCACATTATGAATAATTGGAAACTTCGGTTCAATGTTCTGATGGTCTAAATGTGGACAGCTTTATTTATCGAGTGGAGGCCCTGACCCATCAAACCCTTGACGGGAATTTCGCCCTGTTATGCGGAAACGCAAACACCTTGTTTGAAGGCAAAGCTTCCGACTTTTACTGGCGGTACCACAAGACCATTGGTGTGGTGCGATGGAAGGACCTTTGCATGGCTTTGAGAAAGCATTTCAGGGACCCTCGGACAGACGTTGATATTAGACAAATGATAAGAGACAGGAAACAAAAAGAAAAGGAGTCGTTTGAGGTATTTCTTGAATCTATCCAGAAGCTTACTGACCGACTAGATCAGCCGCTATCGGACAAGACCTTAATAGAAATTGTTCGACGAAATCTACGGCCGGAGATCCAGCACGAAATTTTGAATATTCCGATAAATTCGATCGAAACGTTGAGGGACATCTGCAGAAAAAGAGAATGTTTCTTGGAAGAGGTGCAACGTACGCACGGATATCAAAAGCTAGGACCTTTCAAAAAGCAAGTCGCGGAGCTCGTAGAGGAAGCGATCAGTGACGAGGCAACTGAATTTTCAGAGGGGGAAGCTAATGAGGAAATAGGGGCAATGGCGTTAGTATGCTGGAACTGTAGGAAAGAGGGACATAGATACCAGGACTGTGCAGCGAAGCGGAAGATATTTTGCTACGGTTGTGGTATCCCAAATACTTATAAACCGTAAGGGGAACCCATCAGACACTCGTCAGCTGACAGGTGTTCCACACCGAAAACCGACGAAGCAGGATTGGAAGCAGAGAATCGTACTGATGGACAGGGAAAGATGCCCGAATTGGCTCAGGTAGCGGAACCTTTGTACTGGCACAGAAGAATAGATAGTTTTAGAAACTTAGTTTTACCTATTAGGTCGCAGAAAATAAGAAGTGTCTCGAGAAGCACGAAGCGTCTTAAGGCATTTTGGGAAGCTTCAAAAGTCATAAACTCCATTAAGAAGAAACATGGGGACCAACGCCCGTACGCAAAAGTTAGAGTGTTTGAGGAATCTAGAGTGGGTTTGTTAGACACGGGTGCGGGGATGAGTTGTGTGGGAGGGCAACTAGCCAAGGATTTGATATGTAGCGGAAGACCTTTCAAGAAGATAATGTCAAGCGCAAGTACAGCAGATGGAAAAAGGCAACAGATAGTAGGCAAATTAAGGACTAACATGGAATTTAAGGGAGAATCCAAGGAGATAGAACAATTTAACATTCCCTCTCTAAGTCAAGACTTATACTTGGGGATAGATTTTTGGAAAATCTTCAACCTATTACCATTGCCGTTACAGATAGCAGGCATAGAGGCATCTCAGAATAAACACAACTTGTCACCTGCCCAAGAATTCGCTTTAAAAACAATAGTGGATCAGTTTCCTTCCTTTGCTGTTTCTGGTCTCGGTAAGACATCAATTCTGAGCCACGTGATAGATACGGGAAACGCTAAGCCCATCAAACAACGGCATTTTTCGGTTTCACCTGCCATAGAGAAGCTGATCTACGCGGAAGTAGACAGGATGATCAAGCTTGGGGTAATTGAGGAGTCGGAAAGCTCATGGGCCTCGCCTGTTGTCTTAGTCCAAAAACCAGGGAAAGTGAGACTTTGCTTGGACAGTAGAAAGGTGAATGCAGTAACTGAGTAAGATGCCTATCCGCTTCCCCACATTGATGGCAAGACGGCGTTCACTATACCAGGTAGACCCTTGTATCAATATAAGGTTATGCCATTCGGGCTGTGTAATGCGTCTCAAACGATGTCGAGACTGATGGATAAAGTCATTCCGTTTGCACTTCGCAACGAAGTATTCGTGTACTTGGATGATTTGCTCATAATCTCTGATATCTTTGCCTCACACATGAAAGTGCTGGAGACGGTTTCTTCGAAAATTCGAAAGGCTGGACTGACAATAAACATCGAAAAAAGTAATTTTTGCATGCAATCGGTTAAGTATCTCGGGCATGTAATAGGTGAAGGGGCATAAGGACCGATCCCAATAAGATTTCGGCCATTTCCAACTTCCCTTTGCCAAAAACATTGAGAGCACTGAGAAGCTTTTTAGGCATGGCTGGCAGGTATAGGAAGTTTATTCTCTGTTTTGCTTCAGTTTCAGCTCCATTACTGATCTGCTGAAACCAAAGCAGAAATTTGTCATGTCCAGTGAGGGAGAAAAAGCATTTGAGCGGCTGAAAGAATTGCTCTACAGTGCTCCTGTTTTGCTTAGCCCAGACTTCACTAAGCCATTTTACATCCATTTTTGCGATGCAAGCAAATCAGGAGTTGGAGGGGTGCTAGTTCAGAAGACGGACGAGGGAGAGGAATTACCCATCGCTTTTGTGTCAAAAAAATTAAATAGGGCACAGAGAAATTATACCGTTACGGAGCAGGAGTGCTTAGCTGCACTGGTCAGCATAAAGCGATTTAGGGCGTATGTCGAGGGCCACGAGTTTACGGTTATCACGGACCACGCATCATTAAAGTGGCTTATGTCACAAAGTGACCTGCACTCAAGATTAGCTAGATGGGCACTCAAACTCCAAGGCTTTCGATTTAAGATTGACCACAGAAAAGGGAAGTTAAATGTAGTAGCTGACGTTGTATCGAGAGTCCATGAAGATGACATAGCGGCTATGGATATGAACCAGGGTCTATTGGTAGATACAGATTCCCCACACTTTAAATCGGCAGATTATTTAGATCTAGTAGAGCGTGTAGAAGCCAATAGTTCGAAACTGCCAGATGTATAAGCTGTTGGTGGTTTGATCTATCGTCGAGCAGAACACTCAAAAGGGGATCTAGTGCATGATTCTTTTGCATGGAAGCTCTGGGTACCGAAAGAGATGATAAAGGAAGTGTTGGAAAGAGCACATGACCATCCCTTGGCCTCCCATGGAGGGATACATAAGACTTTGGAGCGTATCAGGCGCTATTATTATTGGCCGGGTCTGGGGAATGACGTGAAGACACACTTAAATGCCTGCAGTCAATGCAAAACAACAAAACCACCCAAAACCACATTAAGACCTCCTATTGGAATACCGGCGGAATCCCAGAGGTTTTTCGTCCTCCACCTGGCCATTGGACTCGTAGAACTTGGCAAACTCCACCCAGAGGGTGTGCTGCTTTCCCACCGCCAGCTTGGGCTGGACTGTCTGCACGGCCTCGGTGTAGGTGTTGATGATCTCCGTGGGCTTGTCCTCGTACAGGTTGACCCGCTTGTGCCACTCGTGAACGTTGTGCGGATTCTGGCGCAGCAGGACACAGTTCAGCAGCTGCAGACGCCTCTCCATGAGGTATTCGAAGCGCGACAGGCGCAGCTCCACATCGATGTCGTCCTCCTCGGTGGCCCCTTCGTTCTTGGCCACCTCCTTCATGCGCTTGTTCAACGACAGCTCCTCGAACTGCGCAAAGCTGGCCTCGCAAAAGGGCTCTGCTGCCCCAACAAAGGCCAAAAGACCGATGACCAGGGGGGCAAGGAGACAATAGAAGCCAAAAGATTGACAAAGGCGAGTGAATTCCGTAAATGTATCTAAACGATATTGCGGTTCACATTTTTCACTTTCGCACAATTAACTCAACTAATTGACATTTGAAAATACATGCGGTGAAAGGAAGTACATATGTACACAAGTATGTACATGTGGGTCCGTAAAGGACAACAGCAGGAGATAATTATAAGTGCAGGAATTTTAATTCAACCTTCAACCTCAGCCTTTGCATGGCTCTAGAGCTCGAAAGTGATTTACAAAAGAAGCACTTAAGTCGGAAACATAAACATTCATTCCCCACCTCTTCACACCACTTGACCAGAAACAACAGCAAAAACAAAAATCACAATTATAAAGGGAGTCAGGGCGCGGCATACACTGTCAAAAAAACAATATACGAGAATAAATAATTAAACCCATTTTCATATACGTTTCGCCCGATATTATTCTCTAAATTGAAAGAAAACAAGAGGCATATATTTCCATTAGCTTTGAACTGAAAACCTTTTAAGATAAGCCGAAGTTGACTTTTTCGGCATTTTTCGTTATTTTTATAGTCCTGTTTGCCTTTAGTATTTTCTCTTATAAGAAAGATGATTCTTGGTAAAAGTTTATCCCCTTATGTAAAGTGCCCTGTAGCTTTGGGGGAATTCACTCGGGGAATAGGATAGCTTCTCGGCAGACCAAAATTCAGGTACATCTGTGCGTCTTAACAGCACTGGGGTGGAAGAAAAAGAAAAATAAAAAACTTCGCCCCGCCCACTTCCGCCCCCACAAAGAATTAAAATCTGTGGCATCCACAATTTCGACGATACGAGAAAACCAAAAACGCAGAATCGTAGAAGATGACTATATCTTCTAGAGTGCAAAATCTCAACCAGATCGTATAATTATTATAGCCAGAATCAAGAAAACAATTTCATTCTTTCTCGCTCTGTGTCTCTCTAACACACAGGTTTCATGGTTGGTTTTGCCAATTGCAAAATATGAGTTCAAGGATCTCAGAACCTATAAGAGCCAGAGTAACCAAATTTGGTATCCACACTCCTGTGATATCGGACCTTGACCGTTTCGTGTCCAAATTTCGCCACACCCCGTCCGCCCCCGCAAAGGACGAAAATCTGGGGCATCCACAAATCTCAGAGACTATTAAAGCTAGAGTAACCAAATTTGGTATCCGCACTTCTGTTAGATATATCTCAGAATTTCGCCCCACCCCCTTCCGCCCCCACAAAGGACGAAAATCTGTTGCATCCACAATATTGCACATTCGAGAAAACTAAAAACGCAGAATCATAGATAATGCCATATCTATCAGACTGCTGAATCTGGATCAGATCGGATCATTTTTATACCCAAAAGGAACAAATCAATTTGCACTGGCTACGCAGCGCCCGACGTCACGCTCAGACTGATTTTCTGTCTCTCTCGCACGCACTCTTTGTCGTGTCGTTTAATATAAGCGGCGTCTGCCGGAGGAGAGCCATACTGACTAAGTATCGGGTATAACTGTAGAGTTGCGGTGTCCGCAGCAACTCACAACGTTCCCCCTCGTTTCCTTCTTATTTCATTCCCTAATCAAGCATTGGACTCCAGGGGGAGTCCTCTTAGTGACTTCTACCTGACCATGACGGATGTGGGTTTGATTGATCTAACTATTTTCAATGAGTTTTGGCTGCTATGTGAAGTGATACGGAAAACAGCGGAATTGGCTCTAAGGAGTTAACCGGTGGCCACATCTATCGTAGTTAAGCTCGAACTCATTTTTCTAACTAATTGTGTAGGATTCGCCCACGGAAGTCCGATATCAAACGCATAGGAAATGCAGGCTAGTCGATTAAATTTGGTACGCCTAACCACGGGTGATGGACAAGTGAGTGAGTCTTCTAAAAGCTAGTACTGATGTGCTTGGGAGGTCAAAATGAGGATGGCATGGATAACAGGCGGAGTGACTTTAGAAGTTGCCACTGTCCACTGTTCTTATGAGACAGAATGCCACGTGCATGAGGGTGACAGAATGGATCAAAAATTAGGCCGCCGCAGGGAGATAAAATATCGGAAATCAGTCAACTTTATGAGCTATCTTATCGAAAAAAAAATATATTTTTTGTTATCAATTATCAAATTTAAAACTATATCCTTACATCTTACATCTTTATTATCAAATTACTACTATCTACTTCATTAGCACAACATTGAGAATCGCGACGTCGGTTGTTTATCAACATGGGGTTAGATAGATCAGACGATGAAACGGAGGCTGCGCCTCCAAAGTGCACTTTATGTTTGAAGGAACTAGCTGAAGCGGATAAATATATGACAAAGTGCAACCATGAGTTTCACAAGTCCTGTATAAAGACCCATTTTATGGCAATAAACACTTGCCCAACTTGTCAAACTCAGTGCATCGCCACAAAGTCTTTTCAACCCGTTCAGTTACCTTCAAGAACGCGTTCGGGGCAGGGAACCTCAGAAGATGGGAATGCAAGGGCACAACTCAAAGATCAACCTTCAACAAGCTCGAGCAGCATGACCGCACAGATAAACGCAGCGGTTATGAAAATGCAAAACGAACTATTGTCACAGTTGACAGAGAAGATGGTAAACCTAATAACCACAAGCCTCGAATCTCACGTGGGTGCACCACAGCAACCACCGACCCCCCATCTGACTGACAACGCATTTCTGGATCACCTCTTAGGGCTCTCCGGAGCAAATGAGGATATGGGATCCCCGCAACCACGGCGATCAATATCTAGGTCCATTGGCACAGACTTGGCTCAAAGGCCAGATAAAGTTGGTCACATTATGAATAATTGGAAACTTCGGTTCAATGTTCTGATGGTCTAAATGTGGACAGCTTTATTTATCGAGTGGAGGCCCTGACCCATCAAACCCTTGACGGGAATTTCGCCCTGTTATGCGGAAACGCAAACACCTTGTTTGAAGGCAAAGCTTCCGACTTTTACTGGCGGTACCACAAGACCATTGGTGTGGTGCGATGGAAGGACCTTTGCATGGCTTTGAGAAAGCATTTCAGGGACCCTCGGACAGACGTTGATATTAGACAAATGATAAGAGACAGGAAACAAAAAGAAAAGGAGTCGTTTGAGGTATTTCTTGAATCTATCCAGAAGCTTACTGACCGACTAGATCAGCCGCTATCGGACAAGACCTTAATAGAAATTGTTCGACGAAATCTACGGCCGGAGATCCAGCACGAAATTTTGAATATTCCGATAAATTCGATCGAAACGTTGAGGGACATCTGCAGAAAAAGAGAATGTTTCTTGGAAGAGGTGCAACGTACGCACGGATATCAAAAGCTAGGACCTTTCAAAAAGCAAGTCGCGGAGCTCGTAGAGGAAGCGATCAGTGACGAGGCAACTGAATTTTCAGAGGGGGAAGCTAATGAGGAAATAGGGGCAATGGCGTTAGTATGCTGGAACTGTAGGAAAGAGGGACATAGATACCAGGACTGTGCAGCGAAGCGGAAGATATTTTGCTACGGTTGTGGTATCCCAAATACTTATAAACCGTAAGGGGAACCCATCAGACACTCGTCAGCTGACAGGTGTTCCACACCGAAAACCGACGAAGCAGGATTGGAAGCAGAGAATCGTACTGATGGACAGGGAAAGATGCCCGAATTGGCTCAGGTAGCGGAACCTTTGTACTGGCACAGAAGAATAGATAGTTTTAGAAACTTAGTTTTACCTATTAGGTCGCAGAAAATAAGAAGTGTCTCGAGAAGCACGAAGCGTCTTAAGGCATTTTGGGAAGCTTCAAAAGTCATAAACTCCATTAAGAAGAAACATGGGGACCAACGCCCGTACGCAAAAGTTAGAGTGTTTGAGGAATCTAGAGTGGGTTTGTTAGACACGGGTGCGGGGATGAGTGTTGTGGGAGGGCAACTAGCCAAGGATTTGATATGTAGCGGAAGACCTTTCAAGAAGATAATGTCAAGCGCAAGTACAGCAGATGGAAAAAGGCAACAGATAGTAGGCAAATTAAGGACTAACATGGAATTTAAGGGAGAATCCAAGGAGATAGAACAATTTAACATTCCCTCTCTAAGTCAAGACTTATACTTGGGGATAGATTTTTGGAAAATCTTCAACCTATTACCATTGCCGTTACAGATAGCAGGCATAGAGGCATCTCAGAATAAACACAACTTGTCACCTGCCCAAGAATTCGCTTTAAAAACAATAGTGGATCAGTTTCCTTCCTTTGCTGTTTCTGGTCTCGGTAAGACATCAATTCTGAGCCACGTGATAGATACGGGAAACGCTAAGCCCATCAAACAACGGCATTTTTCGGTTTCACCTGCCATAGAGAAGCTGATCTACGCGGAAGTAGACAGGATGATCAAGCTTGGGGTAATTGAGGAGTCGGAAAGCTCATGGGCCTCGCCTGTTGTCTTAGTCCAAAAACCAGGGAAAGTGAGACTTTGCTTGGACAGTAGAAAGGTGAATGCAGTAACTGAGTAAGATGCCTATCCGCTTCCCCACATTGATGGCAAGACGGCGTTCACTATACCAGGTAGACCCTTGTATCAATATAAGGTTATGCCATTCGGGCTGTGTAATGCGTCTCAAACGATGTCGAGACTGATGGATAAAGTCATTCCGTTTGCACTTCGCAACGAAGTATTCGTGTACTTGGATGATTTGCTCATAATCTCTGATATCTTTGCCTCACACATGAAAGTGCTGGAGACGGTTTCTTCGAAAATTCGAAAGGCTGGACTGACAATAAACATCGAAAAAAGTAATTTTTGCATGCAATCGGTTAAGTATCTCGGGCATGTAATAGGTGAAGGGGGCATAAGGACCGATCCCAATAAGATTTCGGCCATTTCCAACTTCCCTTTGCCAAAAACATTGAGAGCACTGAGAAGCTTTTTAGGCATGGCTGGCAGGTATAGGAAGTTTATTCTCTGTTTTGCTTCAGTTTCAGCTCCATTACTGATCTGCTGAAACCAAAGCAGAAATTTGTCATGTCCAGTGAGGGAGAAAAAGCATTTGAGCGGCTGAAAGAATTGCTCTACAGTGCTCCTGTTTTGCTTAGCCCAGACTTCACTAAGCCATTTTACATCCATTTTTGCGATGCAAGCAAATCAGGAGTTGGAGGGGTGCTAGTTCAGAAGACGGACGAGGGAGAGGAATTACCCATCGCTTTTGTGTCAAAAAAATTAAATAGGGCACAGAGAAATTATACCGTTACGGAGCAGGAGTGCTTAGCTGCACTGGTCAGCATAAAGCGATTTAGGGCGTATGTCGAGGGCCACGAGTTTACGGTTATCACGGACCACGCATCATTAAAGTGGCTTATGTCACAAAGTGACCTGCACTCAAGATTAGCTAGATGGGCACTCAAACTCCAAGGCTTTCGATTTAAGATTGACCACAGAAAAGGGAAGTTAAATGTAGTAGCTGACGTTGTATCGAGAGTCCATGAAGATGACATAGCGGCTATGGATATGAACCAGGGTCTATTGGTAGATACAGATTCCCCACACTTTAAATCGGCAGATTATTTAGATCTAGTAGAGCGTGTAGAAGCCAATAGTTCGAAACTGCCAGATGTATAAGCTGTTGATGGTTTGATCTATCGTCGAGCAGAACACTCAAAAGGGGATCTAGTGCATGATTCTTTTGCATGGAAGCTCTGGGTACCGAAAGAGATGATAAAGGAAGTGTTGGAAAGAGCACATGACCATCCCTTGGCCTCCCATGGAGGGATACATAAGACTTTGGAGCGTATCAGGCGCTATTATTATTGGCCGGGTCTGGGGAATGACGTGAAGACACACTTAAATGCCTGCAGTCAATGCAAAACAACAAAACCACCCAAAACCACATTAAGACCTCCTATTGGAATACCGGCGGAATCCCAGAGGTTTTTCCAAAGGCTCTACATCGACTTTCTGGGGCCATATCCAAGATCGCGAAGCGGACATGTTGGGATATTTATTGTACTAGATCACTATTCGAAGTTTGTTTTTCTAAAGCCCGTCAAGAAATTAACAGCAGAGGTGTTAATAAGGTATCTCAATTAGGAACTGTTCCACACGTTTGGCGTACCGGAAACCATTTTCTCAGACAATGGCTCCCAGTTTAGAGCAGACGCGTTCCAACATCTATTGAGAACTCACAGAGTAAAGCATACGTTGACGGCCGTGCATGCGCCGCAAGCAAATCCATCGGAGCGAGTAAATCGCTCGGTTATCGCTGCCATTAGAGCATATGTTCGACCGGATCAGAAGGATTGGGATGAGCATCTGAGCAGCATTTGCTGCGCCTTAAGATCGGCAATCCATTCGGGGTAGGGGCTACTCCTTACTATATGGTGTTTGGGCAGCAGATGATCACATCCGGGGAAACTTATTCGCTTCTGAGGTCGTTAAAATTGCTGGAAGACAGGGCAGCAAGTTTTACGAAAGAAGATTCGCTGGAGGTAATCCGGAAAAAGGCCAGCGAGGTCATGCAAAAGCAAAATGAGCGAAATCAACGGCAGTATGATAAAAGATCTCGGGAAGTGTCGTATAAAGTTGGACAAGAGGTATTTAGGAGAAATTTTAAGCAAAGCAGTTTCCCAGCTGGTTACAATGCAAAACTTGGCAAGGTATTTGTGAAGGCGAGAGTTCGGAAAAAGATAGGGAATTCTATCTATGAACTAGAAGATTTACAGGGTAAAAGTATTGGCAGGTATCATGCGAAGGACATGCGGCAGTAGTGGCACCTAAGCTACGGGTTGGATCAGCCTTGTGCTTTCGGCCGTGTGACAGCTCTGTCTCGCTATCCCAAGTCTGATTTTGGCAGGGGGGAATTTGTAAAGTGCCCTGTAGCTTTGGGGGAATTCACTCGGGGAATAGGATAGCTTCTCGGCAGACCAAAATTCAGGTACATCTGTGCGTCCTAACCGCTCTGGGGTGGAAGAAAAAGAAAAATAAACGCGCCACCTATAGGTCAAGGATCGTATCTGAGGAAAGAGTAATGGAAGTTGACAGTTGAAGGGTCGAGCAGAGAAAGTAGGGTCCGAGTGTCAAGGCAGAATAGCATTCGCTTTTTTTCGTCTTGGACACTGAGCCAACTGGCAGCTTCTAGTGAAGCTCAGGAAGTAGATTCGAAAAGGGGGCGAGCTTGCTAGAAAGAGAAAGAAAAGCAGTCAGCAAAGAAATTCCACTGCTAAATTGGGGCAGATCCGCGGTCGGAACTTTTGCTACCCCTTAGGTTTGGCAACCCAGCCTCAGTTAAATCTCAAGGCAAAGAGCACCGCTTCAACATAAATTCACCTGGCAAGGGGAAGGCACAGCAGAGGGGAACCATAAACAAGGGGAACCTAGAGCGCAGCAGAGGCGATAATAATTCGGCTAAGGCTGGCCTACCCGAATCTCAGTTTAATCTCAAGGCAAAAAGAGCACCGATTCAACATAAATGCACCTGGCAAGGGGAATGCAAAGCAGAGTCGAACCATAAACAAGGGGAAGCTAGAGCGAAGCAGAGACGAGAATAATTCGACCAAGGCTGGCCTAACTAGCTGAAGAAAGAGACAGTTGCCGTTGGGAAGCAGCACGTCGTGTATCGCGAGCAGATCAAAAGAAAACGAAAACCAATTTTCGATCAAACTTTTTTTGTAAACGGAAGAACCTTTCGTCTCAGTGCCGCAGTGTCATAGAACTCCAGTGGTTGAACCGAAACCGAAAAGCTAGAGCGAGTTAGCGGAAAGGTAGCGGGATCGGCTCAAATTTTCGGTCGAACGCAGAAGGAGAGAGAGTGCGAGTGGACGGGAAAGGAGAAAAGAATAGGAAGAGGAAGTAGAGCAAATGAGTAAAATAATTTATAATAATCTATAATAAGCTAAAGATAAAAAAAAACATACCTATTATTTCCACTGCAAAGGGGTAAGGGGGATTTCGTTGTGCTCTCCTAGGGCGAGTGTGAGTGCAAGTGCCAGTTTACACATACAGATACAACAAAAAAATAAATAAATAAAAAACTCTTGATCCCTCACGAAGATTTATCAGCTGGCATCGAGAAAGCGCTTTCGCCGATGGACCGCAACACAACAAAAGAAACAGTGAGTAAATAAAACCATAAAGCGAAGTCATTTTAATAATCGGTTCTGCCGATGATGATAATTGGCAAAATCACACTTGTTCTATTGGGGAGAAACGAAAAAGAAATGCGGTTACTTTGTAAGTCTGTCGAGCCGTCAATCGAGCGTTTAAGTTTGAGAGAGGGGATCAGCTGCTGACGCAGCAAGGCCAATCTTGGAGTTTCGAAGAATAAAAATAACACCAAGTTTAAGCGCAGGGGAGTTAAGTTAAGGGAAATTGAAAATATTTGGAGAGGGTAAACTAAGTGCTAGTAATGTATTTAAATTTTAGCTATTAATGAATAAACTTATAATGTCTCCTTAAGCGTTGATCTTGATTTCCGATACCCAGCCCCTGTAGTAGCGAGCCTTAAAGAAAAGGGGTCATAAAGAATAGAGGAAGATGGTAGACTATGAGCAAGGAAGGGTGGGCGTGGTCCTTCATTCCAGCTGAGGACGACTTTTGATCCGTTCGTGTCGCGTGCGTGTGCATATGTGTAAGTGAAGTCTAATGGCCAAAAGTTTTGTTTCTCTCCGGTTCTGGAATTGTACTTGTACATGTCGTTAAGTTTCTTGCACGCTCTTTTAATATAAAAACAAATATCGTAGGTCTCAGAATAGACAAATAAAAAGAACACCACCCTTTTGCCGACGAGACAGTAGCTGGCATGATAGCGTGCTGGTCGACCTCTGAGGAAAACATCAGTCCTACTAACCGTTGTCCACTACAACAATGATAATAATAAACATTTTTATATTTGGCGCCCAACGTGGGGCCACAACGTAGATGTACTAACGTACATTATACGAGTGTGGCTCACTTTTCATTACTGATGGCCAACTAATTTCCTTTCATGTTTCACGATCAACCTTTCAGATCAAAGAAATCAGTGACGGTTTTGTGCACTGCTTAGTGTCACCAAAGCAGAGTGGCTGAACTTGTTCCTTAATTTCCTTCTTATTCAATTCCCTAATCAAGCATTGGACTCCAGGGGGAGGCCTCTTAGTGACTTCTACCTGACCATGACGGATGTGGGTTTGAATGATCTAACTATTTTCAATGAGTTTTGGCAGCTATGTGAAGTGATACGGAAAACAGCGGAATTGGCTCTAAGGAGTTAACCGGTGGCCACATCTATCGTAGGTAAGCTCGAACTCATTTTTCTAACTAATTGTGTAGGATTCGCCCACGGAAGTCCGATATCAAACGCATAGGAAATGCAGGCTAGTCGATTAAATTTGGTACGCCTGACCACGGGTGATGGACAAGTGAGTGAGTCTTCTAAAAGCTAGTACTGATGTGCTTGGGAGGTCAAAATGAGGATGGCATGGATAACAGGCGGAGTGACTTTAGAAGTTGCCACTGTCCACTGTTCTTATGAGACAGAATGCCATAGTATTTCAGTTTGTGTGTGTTTTTTTTCTCTTGGCTTACACGTGCATGAGGGTGACAGAATGGATCAAAAATTAGGCCGCCGCAGGGAGCTAAAATATCGGAAATCAGTAAATTTTATGAGCTATCTTATCGAAAAAAAATATATTTTTTGTTATCAATTATCAAATTTAAAACTATATCCTTACATCTTACATCTTTATTATAAAATTCCTACTATCTACTTCATTATCCCAACATTGAGAATCGCGACGTCGGTTGTTTATCAACATGGGGTTAGATAGATCAGACAATGAAACGGAGGCTGCGCCTCCAAAGTGCACTTTATGTTTGAAGGAAATAGCTGAAGCAGATAAATATGTGACAAAGTGCAACCATGAGTTTCACAAGTCCTGTATAAAGACCCATTTTATGGCAATAAACACTTGCCCAACTTGTCAAACTCAGTGCATCGCCACAAAGTCTTTTCAACCCGTTCAGTTACCTTCAAGAACGCGTTCGGGGCAGGGAACCTCAGAAGATGGGAATGCAAGGGCACAACTCAAAGATCAACCTTCAACAAGCTCGAGCAGCATGACCGCACAGATAAACGCAGCGGTTATGAAAATGCAAAACGAACTATTGTCACAGTTGACAGAGAAGATGGTAAACCTAATAACCACAAGCCTCGAATCTCACGTGGGTGCACCACAGCAACCACCGACCCCCCATCTGACTGACAACGCATTTCTGGATCACCTCTTAGGGCTCTCCGGAGCAAATGAGGATATGGGATCCCCGCAACCACGGCGATCAATAGCTAGGTCCATTGGCACAGACTTGGCTCAAAGGCCAGATAAAGTTGGTCACATTATGAATAATTGGAAACTTCGGTTCAATGTTCTGATGGTCTAAATGTGGACAGCTTTATTTATCGAGTGGAGGCCCTGACCCATCAAACCCTTGACGGGAATTTCGACCTGTTATGCGGAAACGCAAACACCTTGTTTGAATCCAACGCCTCCGACTTTTACTGGCGGTACCACAAGACCGTTGGTGTGTTGCGATGGAAGGACCTTTGCATGGCTTTGAGAAAGCATTTCAGGGACCCTCGGACAGACGTTGATATTAGACAAATGATAAGAGACAGGAAACAAAAAGAAAAGGAGTCGTTTGAGGTATTTCTTGAATCTATCCAGAAGCTTACTGACCGACAAGATCAGCCGCTATCGGACAAGACCTTAATAGAAATTATTCGACGAAATCTACGGCCGGAGATCCAGCACGAAATTTTGAATATTCCGATAAATTCTATCGAAACGTTGAGGGACATCTGCAGAAAAAGAGAATGTTTCGTGGAAGAGGTGCAACGTACGCACGGATATCAAAAGCTAGGACCTTTCAAAAAGCAAGTCGCGGAGCTCGTAGAGGAAGCGATCAGTGACGAGGCAACTGAATTTTCAGAGGGGGAAGCTAATGAGGAAATAGGGGCAATGGCGTTAGTATGCTGGAACTGTAGGAAAGAGGGACATAGATACCAGGACTTTGCAGCGAAGCGGAAGATATTTTGCTACGGTTGTGGTATCCCAAATACTTATAAACCGTCCTGCCAAAGGTGTTAAAAAAACGGAAAGGGGAACCCATCAGACACTCGTCAGCTGACAGGTGTTCCACACCGAAAACCGACGAAGCAGGATTAGAAGCAGAGAATAGTACTGATGGACAGGGAAAGATGCCCGAATTGGCTCAGGTAGCGGAACCTTTGTACTGGCACAGAAGAATAGATAGTTTTAGAAAATTATTTTTTCCTATTAGGTCGCAGAAAATAAGAAGTGTCTCGAGAAGCACGAAGCGTCTTCAGGCATTTTGGGAAGCTTCAAAAGTCATAAACTCCATTAAGAAGAAAAATGGGGACCAACGTCCGTACGCAAAAGTTAGAGTGTTTGAGGAATCTAGAGTGGGTTTGTTAGACACGGGTGCAGGGATGAGTTGTGTGGGAGGGCAACTAGCCAAGGATTTGATATGTAGCGGAAGACCTTTCAAGAAGATAATGTCAAGCGCAAGTACAGCAGATGGAAAAAGGCAACAGATAGTAGGCAAATTAAGGACTAACATGGAATTTAAGGGAGAATCCAAGGAGATAGAACAATTTAACATTCCCTCTCTAAGTCAAGACTTATACTTGGGGATAGATTTTTGGAAAATCTTCAACCTATTACCATTGCCGTTACAGATAGCAGGAATAGAGGCATCTCAGAATAAACACATCTTGTCACCTGCCCAAGAATTCGCTTTAAAAACAATAGTGGATCAGTTTCCTTCCTTTGCTGTTTCTGGTCTCGGTAAGACATCAATTCTGAGCCACGTGATAGATACGGGAAACGCTAAGCCCATCAAACAACGGCATTTTTCGGAAAGCTCATGGGCCTCGCCTGTTGTCTTAGTCCAAAAACCAGGGAAAGTGAGACTTTGCTTGGACAGTAGAAAGGTGAATGCAGTAGCTGAGTAAGATGCCTATCCGCTACCCCACATTGATGGCAAGACGGCGTTCACTATACCAGGTAGACCCTTGTATCAATATAAGGTTATGCCATTCGGGCTGTGTAATGCGTCTCAAACGATGTCGAGACTGATGGATAAAGTCATTCCGTTTGCACTTCGCAACGAAGTATTCGTGTACTTGGATGATTTGCTCATAATCTCTGATATCTTTGCCTCACACATGAAAGTGCTGGAGACGGTTTCTTCGAAAATTCGAAAGGCTGGACTGACAATAAACATCGAAAAAAGTAATTTTTGCATGCAATCGGTTAAGTATCTCGGGCATGTAATAGGTGAAGGGGGCATAAGGACCGATCCCAATAAGATTTCGGCCATTTCCAACTTCCCTTTGCCAAAAACATTGAGAGCACTGAGAAGCTTTTTAGGCATGGCTGGCAGGTATAGGAAGTTTATTCTCTGTTTTGCTTCAGTTTCAGCTCCATTACTGATCTGCTGAAACCAAAGCAGAAATTTGTCATGTCCAGTGAGGGAGAAAAAGCATTTGAGCGGCTGAAAGAATTTCTCTACAGTGCTCCTGTTTTGCTTAGCCCAGACTTCACTAAGCCATTTTACATCCATTTTTGCGATGCAAGCAAATCAGGAGTTGGAGGGGTGCTAGTTCAGAAGACGGACGAGGGAGAGGAATTACCCATCGCTTTTGTGTCAAAAAAATTAGATAGGGCACAGAGAAATTATACCGTTACGGAGCAGGAGTGCTTAGCTGCACTGGTCAGCATAAAGCGATTTAGGGCGTATGTCGAGGGCCACGAGTTTACGGTTATCACGGACCACGCATCATTAAAGTGGCTTATGTCACAAAGTGACCTGCACTCAAGATTAGCTAGATGGGCACTCAAACTCCAAGGCTTTCGATTTAAGATTGACCACAGAAAAGGGAAGTTAATTGTAGTAGATGACGTTTTATCGAGAGTCCATGAAGATGACATAGCGGCTATGGATATGAACCAGGGTCTATTGGTAGATACAGATTCCCCACACTTTAAATCGGCAGATTATTTAGATCTAGTAGAGCGTGTAGAAGCCAATAGTTCGAAACTGCCAGATGTATAAGCTGTTGATGGTTTGATCTATCGTCGAGCAGAACACTCGACAGGGGATCTAGTGCATGATTCTTTTGCATGGAAGCTCTGGGTACCGAAAGAGATGATAAAGGAAGTGTTGGAAAGAGCACATGACCATCCCTTGGCCTCCCATGGAGGGATACATAAGACTTTGGAGCGTATCAGGCGCTATTATTATTGGCCGGGTCTGGTGAATGACGTGAAGACACACTTAAATGCCTGCAGTCAATGCAAAACAACAAAACCACCCAACACCACATTAAGACCTCCTATTGGAATACCGGCGGAATCACAGAGGTTTTTCCAAAGGCTCTACATCGACTTTCTGGGGCCATATCCAAGATCGCGAAGCGGACATGTTGGGATATTTATTGTACTAGATCACTATTCGAAGTATGTTTTTCTAAAGCCCGTCAAGAAATTAACAGCAGAGGTGGTAATAAGGTATCTCAAGGAGGAACTGTTCCACACGTTTGGCGTACCGGAAACCATTTTCTCAGGCAATGGCTCCCAGTTTAGAGCAGACGCGTTCCAACATCTATTGAGAACTCACAGAGTAAAGCATACGTTGACGGCCGTGCATGCGCCGCAAGCAAATGCATCGGAGCGAGTAAATCGCTCGGTTATCGCTGCCATTAGAGCATATGTTCGACCGGATCAGAAGGATTGGGATGAGCATCTGAGCAGCATTTGCTGCGCCTTAAGATCGGCAATCCATTCGGGGATAGGGGCTACTCCTTACTATATGGTGTTTGGGCAGCAGATGATCCCATCCGGGGAAACTTATTCGCTTCTGAGGTCGTTAAAATTGCTGGAAGCAAGTTTTACGAAAGAAGATTCGCTGGAGGTAATCCGGAAAAAGGCCAGCGAGGTCATGCAAAAGCAAAACGGCAGTATGATAAAGATCTCGGGAAGTGTCGTATAAAGTTGGACAAGAGGTATTTAGGAGAAATTTTAAGCAAGGCAGTTTCCCAGCTGGTTACAATGCAAAACTTGGCAAGGTATTTGTGAAGGCGAGAGATCGGAAAAAGATAGGGAATTCTATCTATGAACTAGAAGATTTACAGGGTAAAAGTATTGGCAGGTATCATGCGATGGACATGCGGCAGTAGTGGCACCTAAGCTACGGGTTGGATCAGCCTTGTGCTTTCGGCCGTGTGACAGCTCTGTCTCGCTACCCCAAGTCTGATTTTGGCAGGGGGGAATTTGTAAAGTGCCCTGTAGCTTTGGGGAATTCACTCGGGGAATAGGATAGCTTCTCGGCATCTCAAGGCAAAAAGAGCACCGCTTCAACATAAATGCACCTGGCAAGGGGAATGCAATGCAGAGGGGAACCATAAACAAGGGGAAGCTAGAGCGAAGCAGAGACGAGAATAATTCGACCAAGGCTGGCCTAACTAGCTGAAGAAAGAGACAGTTGCCGTTGGGAAATGATATATTCTTTTGATCTGCTCGCGATACACGACGTGCTGCTTCCCAACGGCAACTGTCTCTTTCTTCAGCTAGTTAGGCCAGCCTTGGAACCTACAGGTGGCGCGTTTATTTTTCTTTTTCTTCCACCCCCAGTGCTGTACCTGAATTTTGGTCTGCCGAGAAGCTATCCTATTCCCGAGTTAATTCCCCCAAAGCCACAGGGCACTTGACAAATTCCCCCTGCCAAAATCAGACTTGGGGTAGCGAGACAGAGCTGTCACACGGCCGAAAGCACAAGGCTGATCGAACCCGTAGCTTAGGTGCCACTACTGCCGCATGTCCTTCGCATGATACCTGCCAATACTTTTACCCTGTAAATCTTCTAGTTCATAGATAGAATTCCCTATCTTTTCCCGAACTCTCGCCTTCACAAATACCTTGCCAAGTTTTGCATTGTAACCAGCTGGGAAACTGCTTTGCTTAAAATTTCTCCTAAATACCTCTTGTCCAACTTTATACGACACTTCCCGAGATCTTTTATCATACTGCCGTTGATTTCGCTCATTTTGCTTTTGCATGACCTCGCTGGCCTTTTTCCGGATTACCTCCAGCGAATCTTCTTTCGTAAAACTTGCTGCCCTGTCTTCCAGCAATTTTAACGACCTCAGAAGCGAATAAGTTTCCCCGGATGTGATCATCTGCTGCCCAAACACCATATAGTAAGGAGTAGCCCCTACCCCGAATGGATTGCCGATCTTAAGGCGCAGCAAATGCTGCTCAGATGCTCATCCCAATCCTTCTGATCCGGTCGAACATATGCTCTAATGGCAGCGATAACCGAGCGATTTACTCGCTCCGATGCATTTGCTTGCGGCGCATGCACGGCCGTCAACGTATGCTTTACTCTGTGAGTTCTCAATAGATGTTGGAACGCGTCTGCTCTAAACTGGGAGCCATTGCCTGAGAAAATGGTTTCCGGTACGCCAAACGTGTGCAACAGTTCCTCCTTGAGATACCTTATTACCACCTCTGCTGTTAATTTCTTGACGGGCTTTAGAAAAACATACTTCGAATAGTGATCTAGTACAATAAATATCCCAACATGTCCGCTTCGCGATCTTGGATATGGCCCAGAAAGTCGATGTAGAGCCTTTGGAAAAACCTCTGTGATTCCGCCGGTATTCCAATAGGAGGTCTTAATGTGGTGTTGGGTGGTTTTGTTGTTTTGCATTGACTGCAGGCATTTAAGTGTGTCTTCACGTCATTCACCAGACCCGGCCAATAATAATAGCGCCTGATACGCTCCAAAGTCTTATGTATCCCTCCATGGGAGGCCAAGGGATGGTCATGTGCTCTTTCCAACACTTCCTTTATCATCTCTTTCGGTACCCAGAGCTTCCATGCAAAAGAATCATGCACTAGATCCCCTGTTGAGTGTTCTGCTCGACGATAGATCAAACCATCAACAGCTTACAGCGGTTACATCTGGCAGTTTCGAACTATTGGCTTCTACACGCTCTACTAGATCTAAATAATCTGCCGATTTAAAGTGTGGGGAATCTGTATCTACCAATAGACCCTGGTTCATATCCATAGCCGCTATGTCATCTTCATGGACTCTCGATAAAACGTCAGGTACTACATTTAACTTCCCTTTTCTGTGGTCAATCTTAAATCGAAAGCCTTGGAGTTTGAGTGCCCATCTAGCTAATCTTGAGTCGCTTTGTGACATTAGCCACTTTAATGAGGCGTGGTCGCTTTATGCTGACCAGTGCAGCTAAGCACTCCTGCTCCGTAACGGTATAATTTCTCTGTGCCCTATTTAATTTTTTTGACACAAAAGCGATGGGTAATTCCTCTCCCTCGTCCGTCTTCTGAACTAGCACCCCTCCAACTCCTGATTTGCTTGCATCGCAATGGATGTAAAATGGCTTAGTGAAGTCTGGGCTACGCAAAACAGGAGCACTGCAGAGCAATTCTTTCAGCCGCTAAAATTCTTTTTCTCCCTCACTGGACATGACAAATTTCTGCTTTGGTTTCAGCAGATCAGTCAATGGAGCTGAAACTGAAGCAAAACTGAGAATAAACTTCCTATACCAGCCAGCCATGCCTAAAAAGCTTCTCAGTGCTCTCAATGTTTTTGGCAAAGGGAAGTTGGAAATGGCCGAAATCTTATCGGGATCGGTCCTTATGCCCCCTTCACCTATTACATGCCCGAGATACTTAACCGATTGCATGCAAAAATGACGTTTTTCGATGTTTATTGTCAGTCCAGCCTTTCGAATTTTCGAAGAAACCGTCTCCAGCACTTTCATGTGTGAGGCAAAGCTATCAGAGATTATGAGCAAATCATCCAAGTACACGAATACTTCGTTGCGAAGTGCAAACGGAATGACTTTATCCATCAGTCTCGACATCGTTTGAGACGCATTACACAGCCCGAATGGCATAACCTTATATTGATACAAGGGTCTACCTGGTATAGTGAACGCCGTCTTGCCATCAATGTGGGGTAGCGGATAGGCATCTTACTCAGTTACTGCATTCACCTTTCTACTGTCCAAGCAAAGTCTCACTTTCCCTGGTTTTTGGACTAAGACAACAGGCGAGGCCCATGAGCTTTCCGAAAAATGCCGTTGTTTGATGGGCTTAGCGTTTCCCGTATCTATCACGTGGCTCAGAATTGATGTCTTACCGAGACCAGAAACAGCAAAGGAAGGAAACTGATCCACTATTGTTTTTAAAGCGAATTATTGGGCAGGTGACAAGATGTGTTTATTCTGAGATGCCTCTATTCCTGCTATCTGTAACGGCAATGGTAATAGGTTGAAGATTTTCCAAAAATCTATCCCCAAGTATAAGTCTTGACTTAGAGAGGGAATGATAAATAGTTCTATCTCCTTGGATTCTCCCTTAAATTCCATGTTAGTCCTTAATTTGCCTACTATCTGTTGCCTTTTTCTGCCTGCTGTACTTGCGCTTGACATTATCTTCTTGAAAGTTCTTCCGCTACATATCAAATCCTTGGCTAGTTGCCCTCCCACACAACTCATCCCCGCACCCGTATCTAACAAACCCACTCTAGATTCCTCAAACACTCTAACTTTTGCGTACGGACGTTGGTCCCCATTTTTCTTCTTAATGGAGTTTATGACTTTTGAAGCTTCCCAAAATGCCTGAAGACGCTTCGTGCTTCTCGAGACACTTCTTATTTTCTGCGACCTAATAGGAAAAAATAATTTTCTAAAACTATCTATTCTTCTGTGCCAGTACAAAGGTTCCGCTACCTGAGCCAATTCGGGCATCTTTCCCTGTCCATCAGTACTATTCTCTGCTTCTAATCCTGCTTCGTCGGTTTTCGGTGTGGAACACCTGTCAGCTGACGAGTGTCTGATGGGTTCCCCTTCCCGTTTTTTTAACACCTTCGGCAGGACGGTTTATAAGTATTTGGGATACCACAACCGTAGCAAAATATCTTCCGCTTCGCTGCAAAGTCCTGGTATCTATGTCCCTCTTTCCTACAGTTCCAGCATACTAACGCCATTGCCCCTATTTCCTCATTAGCTTCCCCCTCTGAAAATTCAGTTGCCTCGTCACTGATCGCTTCCTCTACGAGCTCCGCGACTTGCTTTTTGAAAGGTCCTAGCTTTTGATATCCGTGCGTACGTTGCACCTCTTCCACGAAACATTCTCTTTTTCTGCAGATGTCCCTCAACGTTTCGATAGAATTTATCGGAATATTCAAAATTTCGTGCTGGATCTCCGGCCGTAGATTTCGTCGAATAATTTCTATTAAGGTCTTGTCCGATAGCGGCTGATCTAGTCGGTCAGTAAGCTTCTGGATAGATTCAAGAAATACCTCAAACGACTCCTTTTCTTTTTGTTTCCTGTCTCTTATCATTTGTCTAATATCAACGTCTGTCCGAGGGTCCCTGAAATGCTTTCTCAAAGCCATGCAAAGGTCCTTCCATCGCAACACACCAACGGTCTTGTGGTACCGCCAGTAAAAGTCGGAAGCTTTGCCTTCAAACAAGGTGTTTGCGTTTCCGCATAACAGGGCGAAATTCCCGTCAAGGGTTTGATGGGTCAGGGCCTCCACTCGATAAATAAAGCTGTCCACATTTAGACCATCAGAAGCTCCATTGAACCGAAGTTTCCAATTATTCATAATGTGACCAACTTTATCTGGCCTTTGAGCCAAGTCTGTGCCAATGGACCTAGCTATTGATCGCCGTGGTTGCGGGGATCCCATATTCTCATTTGCTCCGGAGAGCCCTAAGAGGTGATCCAGAGATGCGTTGTCAGTCAGATGGGGGTCGGTGGTTGCTGTGGTGCACCCACGTGAGGTTCGAGGCTTGTGGTTATTAGGTTTACCATCTTCTCTGTCAACTGTGACAATAGTTCGTTTTGCATTTTCATAACCGCTGCGTTTATCTGTGCGGTCATACTGCTCGAGCTTGTTGAAGGTTGATCTTTGAGTTGTGCCCTTGCATTCCCATCTTCTGAGGTTCCCTGCCCCGAACGCGTTCTTGAAGGTAACTGAACGGGTTGAAAAGACTTTGTGGCGATGCACTGAGTTTGACAAGTTGGGCAAGTGTTTATTGCCATAAAATGGGTCTTTATACAGGACTTGTGAAACTCATGGTTGCACTTTGTCACATATTTAACCGCTTCAGCTAGTTCCTTCAAACATAAAGTGCACTTTGGAGGCGCAGCCTCCGTTTCATCGTCTGATCTATCTAACCGCATGTTGATAAACAACCGGCGTCGCGATTCTCAATGTTGGGCTAATGAAGTAGATAGTAGTAATTATACCCGATACTCAAAATGAGTATTGGGGTATATTAGATTTGTGGTAAAAGTGGATGTGTGTAACGTCCAGAAGGAATCGTTTCCGACCCCATAAAGTATATATATTCTTGATCAGCATCAATAGCCGAGTCGATTGAGCCATGTCTGTCTGTCCGTCTGTCCGTCCGTCTGTCCGTCCCCTTCAGCGCCTAGTGCTCAAGGACTATAAGAGCTAGAGCAACGATGTTTTGGATCCAGACTTCTGTGATATGTCACTGCTACAAAAATATTTCAAAACTTCGCCCCGCCCACTTCCGCCCCCACAACGGTCGAAAATCTGTGGCATCCACAATTTTAAAGATATGGGAAAGCGAGAGAGACGAGTTTGTTTCAAAAATTCGCCACACCCCCTTCCGCCCCCGCAAAGGACGAAAATCTGGGGGTATTCAAAAATCTCAGAGACTATTAAGGCTAGAGTAACCAAATTTGGTATCCACACTCCAAATATATCGGGCCGAGACGAGTTTGTTTCAAAATTTCGCCACACCCCTTCCGCCCACACAAAGGACGAAAATCTGTTGCATCCACAATATTGCACATTCGAGAAAACTAAAAACGCAGAATCATAGATAATGACCATATCTATCAGATTGCTGAATCTGGATCAGATCAGATCATTTTTATAGCCAATAGGAACAAATCAATTTGCAGTGGCTAGGCAGCGCCCGACGTCACGCCCAGACTGATTTTCTGTCTCTCTCGCACGCACTCTTTGTCGTGTCGTTTAATATTAGCGGCGTCTGCCGGAGGAGAGCCATACTGACTTAGTATCGGGTATAACCGTAGAGTTGTGGTGTCCACAGCAACTCACAACGTTCCCCTTCGTTTTGTTGTTGTACCTGTATGTGTAAACTGGCACTTGCACTCACACTCGCCCTAGGAGAGCACAACGAAATCCCCCTTACCCCTTTGCAGAGGAAATAATAGGTATGTTTTTTTTTATCTTTAGCTTATTATAAATTCATTATTTTACTCATTTGCTCTACTTCCTCTTCCTATTCTTTTCTCCTTTCCCGTCCACTCGCACTCTCTCTCCTTCTGCGTTCGACCGAAAATTTGAGCCGATCCCGCTACCTTTCCGCTAACTCGCTCTGGCTTTTCGGTTTCGGTTCAACCACTGGAGTTCTATGACACTGCGGCACTGAGACGAAGGGTTCTTCCGTTTACAAAAAAAGTTTGATCGAAAATTAGTTTTCGTTTTCTTTTGATCTGCTCGCGATACACGACGTGCTGCTTGCCAACGGCAACTGTCTCTTTCTTCAGCTAGTTAGGCCAGCCTTGGTCGAATTATTCTCGTCTCTGCTTCGCTCTAGCTTCCCCTTGTTTATGGTTCCCCTCTGCTTTGCATTCCCCTTGCCAGGTGCATTTATGTTGAAGCGGTGCTCTTTTTGCCTTGAGATTAAACTGAGATTCGGGTAGGTCAGCCTTAGCCGAATTATTATCGCCTCTGCTGCGCTCTCCCCTTGTTTATGGTTCCCCTCTGCTGTGCCTTCCCTTGCCAGGTGGATTTATGTTGAAGCGGTGCTCTTTGCCTTGAGATGTAACTGAGGCTGGGGTGCCAAACCTAAGGGGTAGCAAAAGTTCCGACTGCTTGAATACATGTACTGCTGCGGCGCTGCAAAGCTCTCCTCCACTTACCCGCGGATCTGCCACAATTTAGCAGTGGAATTTCTTTGCTGACTGCTTTTTATACCCGATTCTCAAAATGAGTATTGGGGTATATTAGATTTGTGGTAAAAGTGGATGTGTGTAACGTCCAGAAGGAATCGTTTCCGACCCCATAAAGTATATATATTCTTGATCAGCCTCAATAGCCGAGTCGATTGAGCCCTGTCTGTCTGTCCGTCCGTCCGTCTGTCCGTCCCTATTAGCGCATAGTGCTCAAAGACTATAAGAGCTAGAGCAACGATGTTTTGGATCCAGACTTCTGTGATATGTCACTGCTACAAAGGACGAAAATCTGTGGCATCCACAATTTTAAAGATATGAGAAAACGTAGAATTGTAGAGAATGACTATATCTTTAAGACTGCGGAATCTGAATTGGATCGTATTATTATTATAGCCAGCATCAAGAAAACAATTTCATTTTTTCTCGCCCTGTCTCTCTCTAACACACACGTAGCATAGGCGGCTTTGCTTAGAGTAAAACATTACCGCCTAGATCTCAGAGACTACTTAATCTAGAGCGAGAGAGACGAGTTTGTTTCAAAAATTCGCCACACCCCCTTCCGCCCCCGCAAAGGACGAAAATCTGGGGGTATTCAAAAATCTCAGAGACTATTAAGGCTAGAGTAACCAAATTTGGTATCCACACTCCAAATATATCGGGCCGAGACGAGTTTGTTTCAAAATTTCGCCACACCCCCTTCCGCCCCCGCAAAGGACGAAAATCTGGGGATATTCAAAAATCTCAGAGACTATTAAGGCTAGAGTAACCAAATTTGGTATCCGCACTCCTGTTAGATCTTACTATAAAACGTGTATCTCAAAGTTTCGCCCCACCCCCTTCCGCCCACACAAAAGACGAAAATCTGTTGCATCCACAATATTGCACATTCGAGAAAACTAAAAACGCAGAATCATAGATAATGACCATATCTATCAGATTGCTGAATCTGGATCAGATCAGATCATTTTTATAGCCAATAGGAACAAATCAATTTGCAGTGGCTAGGCAGCGCCCGACGTCACGCCCAGACTGATTTTCTGTCTCTCTCGCACGCACTCTTTGTCGTGTCGTTTAATATTAGCGGCGTCTGCCGGAGTAGAGCCATACTGACTTAGTATCGGGTATAACCGTAGAGTTGTGGTGTCCGCAGCAACTCACAACGTTCCCCTCGTTTTTTTGTTGTACCTGTATGTGTAAACTGGCACTTGCACCCACACTCGCCCTAGGAGAGCACAACGAAATCCCCCTTACCCCTTTGCAGTGGAAATAATAGGTATGTTTTTTTTTATCTTTAGCTTATTATAAATTCATTATTTTACTCATTTGCTCTACTTCGTCTTCCTATTCTTTTCTCCTTTCCCGTCCACTCGCACTCTCTCTCCTTCTGCGTTCGACCGAAAATTTGAGCCGATCTCGCTACCTTTCCGCTAACTCGCTCTGGCTTTTCGGTTTCGGTTCAACCACTGGAGTTCTATGACACTGCGGCACTGAGACGAAAGGTTCTTCCGTTTACAAAAAAAGTTTGATCGAAAATTGGTTTTCGTTTTCTTTTGATCTTCTCGCGATACACGACGTGCTGCTTCCCAACGGCAACTGTCTCTTTCTTCAGCTAGTTAGGCCAGCCTTGGTCGAATTATTCTCGTCTCTGCTTCCCCTTGTTTATGGTTCCCCTCTGCTTTGCATTCCCCTTGCCAGGTGCATTTATGTTGAAGCGGTGCTCTTTTTGCCTTGAGATTAAACTGAGATTCGGGTAGGTCAGCCTTAGCCGAATTATTATCGCCTCTGCTGCGCTCTCCCCTTGTTTATGGTTCCCCTCTGCTGTGCCTTCCCCTTGCCAGGTGGATTTATGTTGAAGCGGTGCTCTTTGCCTTGAGATGTAACTGAGGCTGGGGTGCCAAACCTAAGGGGTAGCAAAAGTTCCGACTGCTTGAATACATGTACTGCTGCGGCGCTGCAAAGCTCTCCTCCACTTACCCGCGGATCTGCCCCAATTTAGCAGTGGAATTTCTTTGCTGACTGCTTTTTATACCCGATACTCAAAATGAGTATTGGGGTATATTAGATTTGTGGTAAAAGTGGATGTGTGTAACGTCCAGAAGGAATCGTTTCCGACCCATAAAGTATATATATTCTTGATCAGCATCAATAGCCGAGTCGATTGAGCCCTGTCTGTCTGTCCGTCTGTCCGTCCGTCCGTCCGTCCGTCCGTCCGTCCGTCCCCTTCAGCGCCTAGTGCTCAAAGACTATAAGAGCTAGAGCAACGATGTTTTGGATCCAGACTTCTGTGATATGTCACTGCTACAAAAATATTTCAAAACGTCGGCCCGCCCACTTCCGCCCCCACAAAAGACGAAAATCTGTGGCATCTACATTTTTAAAGATACGATCAAACCAAAAACGCAGAATCGTAGAGGATGACTATATGTTCTAGAGTGTAAAATCTCAACCAGATCGTATAATTATTATAGCCAGAATCAAGAAAACAATTTCATTCTTTCTCGCTCTGTCTCTCTCTAACACACAGGTTTCATGGTCGGTTTTGTCAATTGCGAAATATGAGTTCAAGGATCTCAGAACCTATAAGAGCCAGAGCAACCAAATTTGGTATCCACACTCCTGTGATATTGGACCTTGACCGTTTCGTGTCCAAATTTCGCCACACCCCCTTCCGCCCCCGCAAAGGACGAAAATCTGGGGCATCCACAAATCTCAGAGACTATTAAGGCTAGAGTAACCAAATTTGGTATCCGCACTTCTGTTAGATCTCACTATAAAACGTATATCTCAGAATTTCGCGCCACCCCCTTCCGCCCCCACAAAAGACGAAAATCTGTTGCATCCACAATATTGCACATTCGAGAAAACTAAAAACGCAGAATCATAGATAAAGACCATATCTATCAGATTGCTGAATCTGGATCAGATCGGATCTTTTTTGTAGCCAAAAGCAAGAAATCAATTTTCAGTGGCTACGCAGCGCCCGACGTCACGCTTAGACTGATTTTCTGTCTCTCTCGCACGCACTCTTTGTCGTGTCGTTTAATATTAGCGGCGTCTGCCGGAGGAGAGCCATACTGACTTAGTATCGGGTATAACTGTAGAGTTGCGGTGTCCGCAGCAACTCACAACGTTCCACCTCGTTTTTTTTATACCCGATACGCAAAATGAGTATTGGGGTATATTAGATTTGTGGTAAAAGTGGATGTGTGTAACGTCCAGAAGGAATCGTTTCCGACCCCATAAAGTATATATATTCTTGATCAGCATCAATAGCCGAGTCGATTGAGCCCTGTCTGTCTGTCCGTCTGTCCGTCCCTTCAGCGCCTAGTGCTCAAAGACTATAAGAGCTAGAGCAACGATGTTTTGGATCCAGACTTCTGTGATATGTCACTGCTACAAAGGACGAAAATCTGTGGCATCCACAATTTTAAAGATATGAGAAAACGTAGAATTGTAGAGAATGACTATATCTTTAAGACTGCGGAATCTGAATTGGATCGTATTATTATTATAGCCAGCATCAAGAAAACAATTTCATTTTTTCTCGCCCTGTCTCTCTCTAACACACACGTAGCATAGGCGGCTTTGCTTAGAGTAAAACATTTGCGCCTAGATCTCAGAGACTACAAAAGCTAGAGCGAGAGAGACGAGTTTGTTTCAAAATTTCGCCACACCCCCTTCCGCCCACGCAAAGGACGAAAATCTGGGGATATTCAAAAATCTCAGAGACTATTATGGCTAGAGTAACCAAATTTGGTATCCGCACTTCTGTTAGATCTCACTATAAAACGTATATCTCAGAATTTCGCGCCACCCCTTCCGCCCCCACAAAAGACGAAAATCTGTTGCATCCACAATATTGCACATTCGAGAAAACCAAAAACGCAGAATCATAGATAATGACCATATCTATCAGACTGCTGAATCTGGATCAGATCAGATCATTTTTATAGCCAAAAGGAACAAATCAATTTGCACTGGCTACACAGCCCCCGACGTCACGCTCAGACTGATTTTCTGTCTCTCTCGCACGCACTCTTTGTCGTGTCGTTCAATATTAGCGGCGTCTGCCGGAGGAGAGCCATACTGACTTAGTATCGGGTATAACTGTAGAGTTGCGGTGTCCGCTGCAACACACAACGTTCCCCCTCGTTTTATACCCGATACTCAAAATGAGTATTGGGGTATTTTAGATTTGTGGTAAAAGTGGATGTGTGTAACGTCCAGAAGGAATCATTTCCGACCCCATAAAGAATATATATTCTTGATCAGCATCAATAGCCGAGTCGACTGAGCCCTGTCTGTCTGTCCGTCCGTCCGTCTGTCCGTCTGTCCGTCCCTATTAGCGCCTAGTGCTCAAAGACTATAAGAGCTAGAGCAACGCTGTTTTGGATCCAGACTTCTGTGATATGTCACTGCTACAAAAATATTTCAAAACTTCGCCCCGCCCACTTCCGCCCCACAAAGGACTAAAATCTGTGGCATCCACAATTTTAAAGATACGAGAAAACCAAAAACGCAGAATCGTAGAGAATGACCATATCTTTTAGACTGCAGAATTTAAATAAGATCGTATTATTATTATAGCCAGCATCAAGAAAACAATTTCATTTTTTCTCGCCCTGTCTAACACACACGTAGCATAGCCGGCTTTGCTTAGAGTAAAACATTAGCGCCTAGATCTCAGAGACTATAAAAGCTAGAGCAACCAAATTAGGTATCCACACTCCTAAAATATCGGACCGAGACGAGTTTGTTTCAAAATTTCGCCACACCCCCTTCCGCCCCGCAAAGGATGAAAATCTGGGGATATTCACAAATCTCATAGACTATTAAGGCTAGAGTAACCAAATTTGGTATCCGCACTCCTGTTAGATCTTACTATAAAAAGTGTATCTCAAAATTTCGGACCACCCCCTTCCGCCCCCACAAAGGACGAAAATCTGTTGCATCCACAATTAGGAGGATACGAGAAAACTAAAAACGCAGAATCATAGATAATGATCATATCTATCAGATTGCTGAATCTGGATCAGATCAGATCATTTTTATAGCCAATAGGAACAAATCAATTTGCAGTGGCTACGCATTGCCCGACGTCACGCTCAGACTGATTTTCTGTCTCTCTCGCACGCACTCTTTGTCGTGTCGTTCAATATTAGCGGCGTCTGCCGGAGGAGAGCCATACTGACTTAGTATCGGGTATAACTGTAGAGTTGCGGTGTCCGCAGCAACTCACAACGTTCCACCTCGTTTTTTTATACCCGATACTCAAAATGAGTATTGGAGTATATTAGATTTGTGGTAAAAGTGGATGTGTGTAACGTCCAGAAGGAATCGTTTCCGACCCCATAAAGTATATATATTCTTGATCAGCATCAATAGCCGAGTCGATTGAGCCATGTCAGTCTGTCCGTCTGTCCGTCCGTTCGTCTGTCCGTCCCTTCAGCGCCTAGTGCTCAAAGACTATAAGAGCTTTTGTTAGATCTCACTATAAAACGTTTATCTCAGAATTTCGCCCCACCCCCTTTATAGTTTTATAGTGAGATCAAACAGAAGTGCGGATACCAAATTTAGTTACTCTAGCCTTAATAGTCTCTGAGATTTGTGGATGCCCCAGATTTTCGTCCTTTGCGGGGGCGGAAGGGGGTGTGGCGAAATTTGGACACGAAACGGTCAAGGTCCGATATCACAGGAGTGTGGATACCAAATTTGGTTGCTCTGGCTCTTATAGGTTCTGAGATCCTTGAACTCATATTTTGCAATTGACAAAACCGACCATGAAACCTGTGAGTTAGAGAGAGACAGAGCGAGAAAGAATTAATTTGTTTTCTTGATTCTGGCTATAATCATTATACGATCTGGTTCAGATTTTGCACTGTAGAAGATATGGTCATCCTCTACGATTCTGCGTTTTTGGTTTTATCGTATCTTTAAAAATGTGGATGCGACAGATTTTCGTTCTTTGTGGGGGCGGAAGTGGGCGGGGCGAAGTTTTGAAATATTTTTGTAGCAGTGACATATCACAGAAGTCTGGATCCAAAACATCGTTGCTCTAGCTCTTATAGTCTTTGAGCACTAGGCGCTGAAGGGGACGAAAGGACGGACGGACGGACGGACGGACGGACGGACAGACTGACATGGCTCAATCGACTCGGCTATTGATGCTGATCAAGAATATATATACTTTATGGGGTCGGAAACGATTCCTTCTGGACGTTACACACATCCACTTTTACCACAAATCTAATATACTCCAATACTCATTTTGAGTATCGGGTATAAAAAAACGAGGTGGAACGTTGTGAGTTGCTGCGGACACCGCAACTCTACAGTTATACCCGATACTAAGTCAGTATGGCTCTCCTCCGGCAGACGCCGCTAATATTGAACGACACGACAAAGAGTGCGTGCGAGAGAGACAGAAAATCAGTCTGAGCGTGACGTCGGGGGCTGTGTAGCCAGTGCAAATTGATTTGTTCCTTTTGGCTATAAAAATGATCTGATCTGATCCAGATTCAGCACTCTGATAGATATGATCATTATCTATGATTCTGCGTTTTTAGTTTTTTCGTATCCTCAATATTGTGGATGCAACAGATTTTCGTCCTTTGTGGGGGCGGGAGGTGGTGGGGCGAATTTTTGAGATACACGTTTTATAGTAAGATCTAACAGGAGTGCGGATACCAAATTTGGTTACTCTAGCCTTAATAGTCTCTGAGATTTGTGAATATCCCCAGATTTTCATCCTTTGGGGGGCGGAAGGGGGTGTGGCGAAATTTTGAAACAAACTCGTCTCGGTCCGATATATTAGGAGTGTGGATACCAAATTTGGTTGCTCTAGCTTTTATAGTCTCTGAGATCTAGGCGCTAATGTTTTACTCTAAGCAAAGCCGGCTATGCGACGTGTGTGTTAGACTGGGCGAGAAAAAATGAAATTGTTTTCTTGATGCTGGCTATAATAATAATACGATCTTATTCAAATTCTGCAGTCTAAAAGATATAGTCATTCTCTACGATTCTGCGTTTTTGGTTTTCTCGTATCTTTAAAATTGTGGATGCCACAGATTTTCGTCCTTTGTGGGGGCGGAAGTGGGCGGGGCGAAGTTTTCAAATATTTTTGTAGCAGTGACATATCCCAGAGGTCTGGATCCAAAACATCGTTGCTCTAGCTCTTATAGTCTTTGAGCACTAGGCGCTAATAGGGACGGACAGACGGACAGGCGGACGGACGGACAGACGGACAGACAGACATGGCTCAATCGACTCGGCTATTGATGCTGATCAAGAATATATATACTTTATAGGGTCGGAAACGATTCCTTCTGGACGTTACACACATCCACTTTTACCACAAATCTAATATACCCCAATACTCATTTTGAGTATCGGGTATAATAAATTAATGAAACGAGAGTTTCAGTTAATAATTTGGAAAATACGAGCTGGACAGGCTGTATTTTAATAAATAACGAAATATGTATATCTATTGTAATTGAAAAATAAACGAGGGGAACGTTGTGAGTTGCTGCGGACACCGCAACTCTACAGTTATACCCGATCCTTAGTCAGTATGCTCTCCTCCGGCAGACGCCGCTAATATTAAACGACACGACAAAGAGTGCGTGCGAGAGAGACAGAAAATCAGTCTGAGCGTGACGTCGGGCGCTGCGTAGCCAGTGCAAATTGATTTGTTCCGTTTGGCTACAAAAATGATCCGATCTGATCCAGATTCAGCAATCTGATAGATATGGTCATTATCTATGATTCTGCGTTTTTAGTTTTCTTGAATGTGCAATATTGTGGATGCAAGAGATTTTCGTCTTTTGTGGGGGCGGAAGGGGGTGGGGCGAAATTCTGAGATATACGTTTTATAGTGAGATCTAACAGAATTGCGGATTCCAAATTTGGTTACTCTAGCCTTAATAGTCTCTGAGATTTGTGGATGCCCCAGATTTTCGTCCTTTGCGGGGGCGGAAGGGGTGTGGCGAAATTTGGACACGAAACGGTCAAGGTCCGATATCACAGGAGTGTGGATACCAAATTTGGTTGCTCTGGCTCTTATAGGTTCTGAGATCCTTGAACTCATATTTTGCAATTGACTAAACCGACCATGAAACCTGTGTGTTAGAGAGAGACAGAGCGAGAAAGAATGAAATTGTTTTCTTGATTCTGGCTATAATCATTATACGATCTGGTTCAGATTTTGCACTGTAGAAGATATGGTCATCCTCACCGATTCTGCGTTTTTGGTTTTATCGTATCTTTGAAAATGTGGATGCCACAGATTTTCGTCCTTTGTGGGGGCGGAAGTGGGCGGGGCGAAGTTTTGAAATATTTTTGTAGCAGTGACATATCACAGAAGTCTGGATCCAAAACATCGTTGCTCTAGCTCTTATAGTCTTTGAGCACTAGGCGCTGAAGGGGACGGACGTACGGACGGACGGACGGACGGACGGACGGACGGCCGGACGGACGGACGGACAGACGGACAGACAGACAGGGCTCAATCGACTCGGCTATTGATGCTGATCAAGAATATATATACTTTATGGGGTCGGAAACGATTCCTTCTGGACGTTACACACATCCACTTTTACCACAAATCTAATATACCCAATACTCATTTTGAGTATCGGGTATAAAAATTTTCGCGACGGTGGCGTTTTCGAGGCCGGAACATCGAAAGAGAAAAAATAATAATCCGAAACATCGAAAGTGCTTAATGGCTAGAATTGAAACGAGGTGGAACGTTGTGAGTTGCTGCGGACACCGCAACTCTACAGTTATACCCGATACTAAGTCAGTATGATTCCTGCGGCAGACGCCGCTAATATTGAACCACACGACAAAGAGTGCGTGCGAGAGAGACAGAAAATCAGTCTGAACGTGACGTCGGGCGCTGCGTAGCCACTGAAAATTGATTTCTTGCTTTTGGCTACAAAAATGATCCGATCTGATCCAGATCCAGCAATCTAATAGATATGGTCATTATCTATGATTCTGCGTTTGTAGCTTTCTCGAATGTGCAATATTGTGGATGCAACAGATTTTCGTCTTTTGTGGGGGCGGAAGGGGGTGGGGCGAAATTCTGAGATAAACGTTTTATAGTGAGATCTAACAGAAGTGCGGATACCAAATTTGATTACTCTAGCCTTAATAGTCTCTGAGATTTGTGGATGCCCCAGATTTTCGTCCTTTGCGGGGGCGGAAGGGGGTGTGGCGAAATTTGGACACGAAACGGTCAAGGTCCGATATCACAGGAGTGTGGATACCAAATTTGGTTGCTCTGGCTCTTATAGGTTCTGAGATCCTTGAACTCATATTTTGCAATTGACAAAACCGACCATGAAACCTGTGTGTTAGAGAGAGACAGAGCGAGAAAGAATTAATTTGTTTTCTTGATTCTGGCTATAATCATTATACGATCTGGTTCAGATTTTGCACTGTAGAAGATATGGTCATCCTTACCGATTCTGCGTTTTTGGTTTTATCGTATCTTTAAAAATGTGGATGCCACAGATTTTCGTCCTTTGTGGGGGCGGAAGTGGGCGGGGCGAAGTTTTGAAATATTTTTGTAGCAGTGACATATCACAGAAGTCTGGATCCAAAACAACGTTGCTCTAGCTCTTATAGTCTTTGAGCACTAGGCGCTGAAGGGGACGGAAGGACGGACGGACGGACGGACGGACGGACGGACGGACGGACAGACGGACAGACAGACAGGGCTCAATCGACTCGGCTATTGATGCTGATCAAGAATATATATACTTTATGGGGTCGGAAACGATTCCTTCTGGACTTTACACACATCCACTTTTACCACAAATCTAATATACCCCAATACTCATTTTGAGTATCGGGTATAAAAACGAGGGGGAACGTTGTGAGTTGCTGCGGACACCGCAACTCTACAGTTATACCCGATACTTAGTCAGTATGCTCTCCTCCGGCAGACGCCGCTAATATTAAACGACACGACAAAGAGTGCGTGCGAGAGAGACAGAAAATCAGTCTGAGAGTGACGTCGGGCGCTGCGTAGCCAGTGCAAATTGATTTGTTCCGTTTGGCTATAAAAATTATCTGATCTGGTCCAGATTCAGCAGTCTGATAGATATAGTCCTTATCTATGATTCTGCGTTTTTAGTTTTCTCGAATGTGCAATTTTGTGGATGCAACAGATTTTCGTCCTTTGTGGGGGCGGAAGGGGGTGGGGCGAAATTCTGAGATAAACGTTTTATAGTGAGATCTAACAAAAGTGCGGATACCAAATTTGGTTACTCTAGCCTTAATGGTCTCTGAGATTTGTGGATGCCCCAGACTTTCGTCCTTTGCGGGGGCGGAAGGGGGTGTGGCGAAATTTGGACACGAAACGGTCAAGGTCCGATATCACAGGAGTGTGGATATCAAATTTGGTTGCTCTGGCTCTTATGGGTTCTGAGATCCTTGAACTCATATTTTGCAATTGGCAAAACCGACCATGAAACCTGTGTGTTAGAGAGAGACAGAGCGAGAAAGAATGAAATTGTTTTCTTGATTCTGGCTATAATAATTATACCATCTGGTTGAGATCTTCCATTCTAAAACATATAGTCATCCTCTACGATTCTGCGTTTTTGGTTTTATCGTATCTTTAAAAAAGTGGATGCCACAGATTTTCGACCTTTGTGGGGGCGGAAGTGGGCGGGGCGAAGTTTTGAAATATTTTTGTAGAAGTGACATATCACAGAAGTCTGGATACAAAACATCGTTGCTCTAGCTCTTATAGTCTTTGAGCACTAGGCGCTGAAGGGGACGGACAGACGAACGGACGGACAGACGGACAGACTGACATGGCTCAATCGACTCGGCTATTGATGCTGATCAAGAATATATATACTTTATGGGGTCGGAAACGATTCCTTCTGGACGTTACACACATCCACTTTTACCACAAATCTAATATACTCCAATACTCATTTTGAGTATCGGGTATAAAAAAACGAGGTGGAACGTTGTGAGTTGCTGCGGACACCGCAACTCTACAGTTATACCCGATACTAAGTCAGTATGGCTCTCCTCCGGCAGACGCCGCTAATATTGAACGGCACGACAAAGAGTGCGTGCGAGAGAGACAGAAAATCAGTCTGAGCGTGACGTCGGGGGCTGTGTAGCCAGTGCAAATTGATTTGTTCCTTTTGGCTATAAAAATGATCTGATCTGATCCAGATTCAGCAATCTGATAGATATGGTCATTATCTATGATTCTGCGTTTTTAGTTTTCTCGTATCCTCAATATTGTGGATGCAACAGATTTTCGTCCTTTGTGGGGGCGGGAGGTGGTGGGGCGAGTTTTTGAGATACACGTTTTATAGTAAGATCTAACAGGAGTGCGGATACCAAATTTGGTTACTCTAGCCTTAATAGTCTCTGAGATTTGTGAATATCCCCAGATTTTCATCCTTTGCGGGGGCGGAAGGGGGTGTGGCGAAATTTTGAAACAAACTCGTCTCGGTCCGATATATTAGGAGTGTGGATACCAAATTTGGTTGCTCTAGCTTTTATAGTCTCTGAGATCTAGGCGCTAATGTTTTACTCTAAGCAAAGCCGGCTATGCGACGTGTGTGTTAGACAGGGCGAGAAAAAATGAAATTGTTTTCTTGATGCTGGCTATAATAATAATACGATCTTATTCAAATTCTGCAGTCTAAAAGATATGGTCATTCTCTACGATTCTGCGTTTTTGGTTTTCTCGTATCTTTAAAATTGTGGATGCCACAGATTTTCGTCCTTTGTGGGGGCGGAAGTGGGCGGGGCGAAGTTTTGAAATATGTTTGTAGCAGTGACATATCACAGAGGTCTGGATCCAAAACATCGTTGCTCTAGCTCTTATAGTCTTTGAGCACTAGGCGCTAATAGGGACGGACAGACGGACAGACGGACGGACGGACAGACGGACAGACAGACATGGCTCAATCGACTCGGCTATTGATGCTGATCAAGAATATATATACTTTATAGGGTCGGAAACGATTCCTTCTGGACGTTACACACATCCACTTTTACCACAAATCTAATATACCCCAATACTCATTTTGAGTATCGGGTATAATAAATTAATGAAACGAGAGTTTCAGTTAATAATTTGGAAAATACGAGCTGGACAGGCTGTATTTTAATAAATAACGAAATATGTATATCTATTGTAATTGAAAAATAAACGAGGGGGAACGTTGTGAGTTGCTGCGGACACCGCAACTCTACAGTTATACCCGATACTTAGTCAGTATGCCCTCCTCCGGCAGACGCCGCTAATATTAAACGACACGACAAAGAGTGCGTGCGAGAGAGACAGAAAATCAGTCTGAGCGTGACGTCGGGCGCTGCGTAGCCAGTGCAAATTGATTTGTTCCGTTTGGCTACAAAAATGATCCGATCTGATCCAGATTCAGCAATCTGATAGATATGGTCATTATCTATGATTCTGCGTTTTTAGTTTTCTTGAATGTGCAATATTGTGGATGCAAGAGATTTTCGTCTTTTGTGGGGCGGAAGGGGGTGGGGCGAAATTCTGAGATATACGTTTTATAGTGAGATCTAACAGAATTGCGGATTCCAAATTTGGTTACTTTAGCCTTAATAGTCTCTGAGATTTGTGGATGCCCCATAGTTGCGTCCTTTGCGGGGGCGGAAGGGGGTGTGGCGAAATTTGGACACGAAACGGTCAAGGTCCGATATCACAGGAGTGTGGAGACCAAATTTGGTTGCTCTGGCTCATATAGGTTCTGAGATCCTTGAACTCATATTTTGCAATTGACTAAACCGACTATGAAACCTGTGTGTTAGAGAGGGACAGAGCGAGAAAGAATGAAATTGTTTTCTTGATTCTGGCTATAATCATTATACGATCTGGTTCAGATTTTGCACTGTAGAAGATATGGTCATCCTCACCGATTCTGCGTTTTTGGTTTTATCGTATCTTTAAAAATGTGGATGCCACAGATTTTCGTCCTTTGTGGGGGCGGAAGTGGGCGGGGCGAAGTTTTGAAATATTTTTGTAGCAGTGACATATCACAGAAGTCTGGATCCAAAACATCGTTGCTCTAGCTCTTATAGTCTTTGAGCACTAGGCGCTGAAGGGGACGGATGGACGGACGGACGGACGGACAGGGCTCAATCGACTCGGCTATTGATGCTGATCAAGAATATATATACTTTATGGGGTCGGAAACGATTCCTTCTGGACTTTACACACATCCACTTTTACCACAAATCTAATATACCCCAATACTCATTTTGAGTATCGGGTATAAAAACGAGGGGGAACGTTGTGAGTTGCTGCGGACACCGCAACTCTACAGTTATACCCGATACTTAGTCAGTATGCTCTCCTCCGGCAGACGCCGCTAATATTAAACGACACGACAAAGAGTGCGTGCGAGAGAGACAGAAAATCAGTCTGAGAGTGACGTCGGGCGCTGCGTAGCCAGTGCAAATTGATTTGTTCCGTTTGGCTATAAAAATTATCTGATCTGGTCCAGATTCAGCAATCTGATAGATATAGTCCTTATCTATGATTCTGCGTTTTTAGTTTTCTCGAATGTGCAATTTTGTGGATGCAACAGATTTTCGTCCTTTGTGGGGGCGGAAGGGGGTGGGGCGAAATTCTGAGACAAACGTTTTATAGTGAGATCTAACAAAAGTGCGGATACCAAATTTGGTTACTCTAGCCTTAATGGCTAGATGCCCCAGATTTTCGTCCTTTGCGGGGGCGGAAGGGGGTGTGGCGAAGTTTGGACACGAAACGGTCAAGGTCCGATATCACAGGAGTGTGGATATCAAATTTGGTTGCTCTGGCTCTTATAGGTTCTGAGATCCTTGAACTCATATTTTGCAATTGGCAAAACCGACCATGAAACCTGTGTGTTAGAGAGAGACAGAGCGAGAAAGATTGAAATTGTTTTCTTGATTCTGGCTATAATAATTATACCATCTGGTTGAGATCTTCCATTCTAAAACATATAGTCATCCTCTACGATTCTGCGTTTTTGGTTTTATCGTATCTTTAAAAATGTGGATGCCACAGATTTTCGACCTTTGTGGGGGCGGAAGTGGGCGGGGCGAAGTTTTGAAATATTTTTGTAGCAGTGACATATCACAGAAGTCTGGATCCAAAACATCGTTGCTCTAGCTCTTATAGTCTTTGAGCACTAGGCGCTGAAGGGGACGGACAGACGAACGGACGGACAGACGGACAGACTGACATTGCTCAATCAACTCGGCTATTGATGCTGATCAAGAATATATATACTTTATGGGGTCGGAAACGATTCCTTCTGGACGTTACACACATCCACTTTTACCACAAATCTAATATACCCCAATACTCATTTTGAGTATCGGGTATAAAAACGAGGGGGAACGTTGTGAGTTGCTGCGGACACCGCAACTCTACAGTTATACCCGATACTTAGTCAGTATGCTCTCCTCCGGCAGACGCCGCTAATATTAAACGACACGACAAAGAGTGCGTGCGAGAGAGACAGAAAATCAGTCTGAGCGTGACGTCGGGCGCTGCGTAGCCAGTGCAAATTGATTTGTTCCGTTTGGCTACAAAAATGATCCGATCTGATCCAGATTCAGCAATCTGATAGATATGGTCCTTATCTATGATTCTGCGTTTTTAGTTTTCTCGAATGTGCAATTTTGTGGATGCAACAGATTTTCGTCCTTTGTGGGGGCGGAAGGGGGTGGGGCGAAATTCTGAGACAAACGTTTTATAGTGAGATCTAACAAAAGTGCGGATACCAAATTTGGTTACTCTAGCCTTAATGGCTAGATGCCCCAGATTTTCGTCCTTTGCGGGGGCGGAAGGGGGTGTGGCGAAGTTTGGACACGAAACGGTCAAGGTCCGATATCACAGGAGTGTGGATATCAAATTTGGTTGCTCTGGCTCTTATAGGTTCTGAGATCCTTGAACTCATATTTTGCAATTGACAAAACCGACCATGAAACCTGTGTGTTAGAGAGAGACAGAGCGAGAAAGATTGAAATTGTTTTCTTGATTCTGGCTATAATAATTATACCATCTGGTTGAGATCTTCCATTCTAAAACATATAGTCATCCTCTACGATTCTGCGTTTTTGGTTTTATCGTATCTTTAAAAATGTGGATGCCACAGATTTTCGTCCTTTGTGGGGGCGGAAGTGGGCGGGGCGAAGTTTTGAAATATTTTTGTAGCAGTGACATATCACAGAAGTCTGGATCCAAAACATCGTTGCTCTAGCTCTTATAGTCTTTGAGCACTAGGCGCTGAAGGGGACGGATGGACGGACGGACGGACGGACGGACGGACGGACGGACGGACGGACGGACGGACAGACGGACAGACAGACAGGGCTCAATCGACTCAGCTATTGATGCTGATCCAGAATATATATACTTTATGGGGTCGGAAACGATTCCTTCTGGACGTTACACACATCCACTTTTACCACAAATCTAATATACCCCAATACTCATTTTGAGTATCGGGTATACAAATTTTCGCGACGGTGGCGTTTTCGAGGCCGGAACATCGAAAGAGAAAAAATAATAATCCGAAACATCGAAAGTGCTTAATGGCTAGAATTGAAACGAGGTGGAACGTTGTGAGTTGCTGCGGACACCGCAACTCTACAGTTATACCCGATACTAAGTCAGTATGATTCCTGCGGCAGACGCCGCTAATATTGAACCACACGACAAAGAGTGCGTGCGAGAGAGACAGAAAATCAGTCTGAACGTGACGTCGGGCGCTGCGTAGCCACTGAAAATTGATTTCTTGCTTTTGGCTACAAAAATGATCCGATCTGATCCAGATCCAGCAATCTAATAGATATGGTCATTATCTATGATTCTGCGTTTGTAGCTTTCTCGAATGTGCAATATTGTGGATGCAACAGATTTTCGTCTTTTGTGGGGGCGGAAGGGGGTGGGGCGAAATTCTGAGATAAACGTTTTATAGTGAGATCTAACAGAAGTGCGGATACCAAATTTGATTACTCTAGCCTTAATAGTCTCTGAGATTTGTGGATGCCCCAGATTTTCGTCCTTTGCGGGGCGGAAGGGGGTGTGGCGAAATTTGGACACGAAACGGTCAAGGTCCGATATCACAGGAGTATTGATATCAAATTTTGTAACTCTGGCTCTTATAGGTTCTGAGATCCTTGAACTCATATTTTGCAATTGACAAAACCGACCATGAAACCTGTGTGTTAGAGAGAGACAGAGCGAGAAAGAATGAAATTGTTTTCTTGATTCTGGCTATAATCATTATACGATCTGGTTCAGATTTTGCACTGTAGAAGATATGGTCATCCTCACCGATTCTGCGTTTTTGGTTTTATCGTATCTTTAAAAATGTGGATGCCACAGATTTTCGTCCTTTGTGGGGGCGGAAATGGGCGGGGCGAAGTTTTGAAATATTTTTTTAGCAGTGACATATCACAGAAGTCTGGATCCAAACCATCGTCGCTCTAGCTCTTCTAGTCTTTGAGCACTAGGCGCTGAAGGGGACGGAAGGACGGACGGACGGACGGACGGACGGACGGACGGACAGACGGACAGACAGACAGGGCTCAATCGACTCGGCTATTGATGCTGATCAAGAATATATATACTTTATGGGGTCGGAAACGATTCCTTCTGGACTTTACACACATCCACTTTTACCACAAATCTAATATACCCCAATACTCATTTTGAGTATCGGGTATAAAAACGAGGGGGAACGTTGTGAGTTGCTGCGGACACCGCAACTCTACAGTTATACCCGATACTTAGTCAGTATGCTCTCCTCCGGCAGACGCCGCTAATATTAAACGACACGACAAAGAGTGCGTGCGAGAGAGACAGAAAATCAGTCTGAGAGTGACGTCGGGCGCTGCGTAGCCAGTGCAAATTGATTTGTTCCGCTTGGCTATAAAAATTATCTGATCTGGTCCAGATTCAGCAATCTGATAGATATAGTCCTTATCTATGATTCTGCGTTTTTAGTTTTCTCGAATGTGCAATTTTGTGGATGCAACAGATTTTCGTCCTTTGTGGGGGCGGAAGGGGGTGGGGCGAAATTCTGAGACAAACGTTTTATAGTGAGATCTAACAAAAGTGCGGATACCAAATTTGGTTACTCTAGCCTAAAAGGTCTCTGAGATTTGTGGATGCCCCAGATTTTCGTCCTTTGCGGGGGCGGAAGGGGGTGTGGCGAAATTTGGACACGAAACGGTCAAGGTCCGATATCACAGGAGTGTGGATATCAAATTTGGTTGCTCTGGCTCTTATAGGTTCTGAGATCCTTGAACTCATATTTTGCAATTGGCAAAACCGACCATGAAACCTGTGTGTTAGAGAGAGACAGAGCGGGAAAGATTGAAATTGTTTTCTTGATTCTGGCTATAATAATTATACCATCTGGTTGAGATCTTCCATTCTAAAACATATAGTCATCCTCTACGATTCTGCGTTTTTGGTTTTATCGTATCTTTAAAAATGTGGATGCCACAGATTTTCGACCTTTGTGGGGGCGGAAGTGGGCGGGGCGAAGTTTTGAAATATTTTTGTAGCAGTGACATATCACAGAAGTCTGGATCCAAAACATCGTTGCTCTAGCTCTTATAGTCTTTGAGCACTAGGCGCTGAAGGGGACGGACAGACGAACGGACGGACAGACGGACAGACTGACATGGCTCAATCGACTCGGCTATTGATGCTGATCAAGAATATATATGCGTTATGGGGTCGGAAACGATTCCTTCTGGACGTTACACACATCCACTTTTACCACAAATCTAATATACCCCAATACTCATTTTGAGTATCGGGTATAAAAATTTTCGCGACGGTGGCGTTTTCGAGGCCGTAACATCGAAAGGGAAAAAATAATAATCCGAAACATCGAAAGTGCTTAATGGCTAGAATTGAAACGAGGTGGAACGTTGTGAGTTGCTGCGGACACCGCAACTCTACAGTTATACCCGATACTAAGTCAGTATGATTCCTGCGGCAGACGCCGCTAATATTGAACCACACGACAAAGAGTGCGTGCGAGAGAGACAGAAAATCAGTCTGAACGTGACGTCGGGCGCTGCGTAGCCACTGAAAATTGATTTCTTGCTTTTGGCTACAAAAATGATCCGATCTGATCCAGATCCAGCAATCTAATAGATATGGTCATTATCTATGATTCTGCGTTTGTAGCTTTCTCGAATGTGCAATATTGTGGATGCAACAGATTTTCGTCTTTTGTGGGGGCGGAAGGGGGTGGGGCGAAATTCTGAGATAAACGTTTTATAGTGAGATCTAACAGAAGTGCGGATACCAAATTTGGTTACTCTAGCCTTAATAGTCTCTGAGATTTGTGGATGCCCCAGATTTTCGTCCTTTGCGGGGCGGAAGGGGGTGTGGCGAAATTTGGACACGAAACGGTCAAGGTCCGATATCACAGGAGTGTGGAGACCAAATTTGGTTGCTCTGGCTCTTATAGGTTCTGAGATCCTTGAACTCATATTTTGCAATTGACTAAACCGACCATGAAACCTGTGTGTTAGAGAGAGACAGAGCGAGAAAGAATGAAATTGTTTTCTTGATTCTGGCTATAATCATTATATGGTCATCCTTACCGATTCTGCGTTTTTGGTTTTATCGTATCTTTAAAAATGTGGATGCCACAGATTTTCGTCCTTTGTGGGGCGGAAGTGGGCGGGGCGAAGTTTTGAAATATTTTTGTAGCAGTGACATATCACAGAAGTCTGGATCCAAAACATCGTTGCTCTAGTTCTTATAGTCTTTGAGCACTAGGCGCTGAAGGGGACGGAAGGACGGACGGACGGACGGACGGACGGACGGACGGACAGACGGACAGACAGACAGGGCTCAATCGACTCGGCTATTGATGCTGATCAAGAATATATATACTTTATGGGGTCGGAAACGATTCCTTCTGGACTTTACACACATCCACTTTTACCACAAATCTAATATACCCCAATACTCATTTTGAGTATCGGGTATAAAAATTTTCGCGACGGTGGCGTTTTCGAGGCCGGAACATCGAAAGGGAAAAAATAATAATCCGAAACATCGAAAGTGCTTAATGGCTAGAATTGAAACGAGGTGGAACGTTGTGAGTTGCTGCGGACACCGCAACTCTACAGTTATACCCGATACTAAGTCAGTATGATTCCTGCGGCAGACGCCGCTAATATTGAACCACACGACAAAGAGTGCGTGCGAGAGAGACAGAAAATCAGTCTGAACGTGACGTCGGGCGCTGCGTAGCCACTGAAAATTGATTTCTTGCTTTTGGCTACAAAAATGATCCGATCTGATCCAGATCCAGCAATCTAATAGATATGGTCATTATCTATGATTCTGCGTTTGTAGCTTTCTCGAATGTGCAATATTGTGGATGCAACAGATTTTCGTCTTTTGTGGGGCGGAAGGGGGTGGGGCGAAATTCTGAGATAAACGTTTTATAGTGAGATCTAACAGAAGTGCGGATACCAAATTTGGTTACTCTAGCCTTAATAGTCTCTGAGATTTGTGGATGCCCCAGATTTTCGTCCTTTGCGGGGCGGAAGGGGTGTGGCGAAATTTGGACACGAAACGGTCAAGGTCCGATATCACAGGAGTGTGGAGACCAAATTTGGTTGCTCTGGCTCTTATAGGTTCTGAGATCCTTGAACTCATATTTTGCAATTGACTAAACCGACCATGAAACCTGTGTGTTAGAGAGAGACAGAGCGAGAAAGAATGAAATTGTTTTCTTGATTCTGGCTATAATCATTATATGGTCATCCTTACCGATTCTGCGTTTTTGGTTTTATCGTATCTTTAAAAATGTGGATGCCACAGATTTTCGTCCTTTGTGGGGGCGGAAGTGGGCGGGGCGAAGTTTTGAAATATTTTTGTAGCAGTGACATATCACAGAAGTCTGGATCCAAAACATCGTTGCTCTAGTTCTTATAGTCTTTGCGCACTAGGCGCTGAAGGGGACGGAAGGACGGACGGACGGACGGACGGACGGACGGACGGACAGACGGACAGACAGACAGGGCTCAATCGACTCGGCTATTGATGCTGATCAAGAATATATATACTTTATGGGGTCGGAAACGATTCCTTCTGGACTTTACACACATCCACTTTTACCACAAATCTAATATACCCCAATACTCATTTTGAGTATCGGGTATAAAAATTTTCGCGACGGTGGCGTTTTCGAGGCCGGAACATCGAAAGGGAAAAAATAATAATCCGAAACATCGAAAGTGCTTAATGGCTAGAATTGAAACGAGGTGGAACGTTGTGAGTTGCTGCGGACACCGCAACTCTACAGTTATACCCGATACTAAGTCAGTATGATTCCTGCGGCAGACGCCGCTAATATTGAACCACACGACAAAGAGTGCGTGCGAGAGAGACAGAAAATCAGTCTGAACGTGACGTCGGGCGCTGCGTAGCCACTGAAAATTGATTTCTTGCTTTTGGCTACAAAAATGATCCGATCTGATCCAGATCCAGCAATCTAATAGATATGGTCATTATCTATGATTCTGCGTTTGTAGCTTTCTCGAATGTGCAATATTGTGGATGCAACAGATTTTCGTCTTTTGTTGGGGCGGAAGGGGGTGGGGCGAAATTCTGAGATAAACGTTTTATAGTGAGATCTAACAGAAGTGCGGATACCAAATTTGGTTACTCTAGCCTTAATAGTCTCTGAGATTTGTGGATGCCCCAGATTTTCGTCCTTTGCGGGGGCGGAAGGGGGTGTGGCGAAATTTGGACACGAAACGGTCAAGGTCCGATATCACAGGAGTGTGGAGAACAAATTTGGTTGCTCTGGCTCTTATAGGTTCTGAGATCCTTGAACTCATATTTTGCAATTGACTAAACCGACCATGAAACCTGTGTGTTAGAGAGAGACAGAGCGAGAAAGAATGAAATTGTTTTCTTGATTCTGGCTATAATCATTATATGGTCATCCTTACCGATTCTGCGTTTTTGGTTTTATCGTATCTTTAAAAATGTGGATGCCACAGATTTTCGTCCTTTGTGGGGGCGGAAGTGGGCGGGGCGAAGTTTTGAAATATTTTTGTAGCAGTGACATATCACAGAAGTCTGGATCCAAAACATCGTTGCTCTAGTTCTTATAGTCTTTGAGCACTAGGCGCTGAAGGGACGGAAGGACGGACGGACGGACGGACGGACGGACGGACGGACGGACGGACGGACAGACGGACAGACAGACAGGGCTCAATCGACTCGGCTATTGATGCTGATCAAGAATATATATACTTTATGGGGTCGGAAACGATTCCTTCTGGACTTTACACACATCCACTTTTACCACAAATCTAATATACCCCAATACTCATTTTGAGTATCGGGTATAAAAACGAGGGGGAACGTTGTGAGTTGCTGCGGACACCGCAACTCTACAGTTATACCCGATACTTAGTCAGTATGCTCTCCTCCGGCAGACGCCGCTAATATTAAACGACACGACAAAGAGTGCGTGCGAGAGAGACAGAAAATCAGTCTGAGAGTGACGTCGGGCGCTGCGTAGCCAGTGCAAATTGATTTGTTCCGTTTGGCTATAAAAATTATCTGATCTGGTCCAGATTCAGCAATCTGATAGATATAGTCCTTATCTATGATTCTGCGTTTTTAGTTTTCTCGAATGTGCAATTTTGTGGATGCAACAGATTTTCGTCTTTTGTGGGGGCGGAAGGGGGTGGGGCGAAATTCTGAGATAAACGTTTTATAGTGAGATCTAACAAAAGTGCGGATACCAAATTTGGTTACTCTAGCCTTAATAGTCTCTGAGATTTGTGGATGCCCCAGATTTTCGTCCTTTGCGGGGGCGGAAGGGGGTGTGGCGAAATTTGGACACGAAACGGTCAAGGTCCGATATCACAGGAGTGTGGATACCAAATTTGGTTGCTCTGGCTCTTATAGGTTCTGAGATCCTTGAACTCATATTTTGCAATTGGCAAAACCGACCATGAAACCTGTGTGTTAGAGAGAGACAGAGCGAGAAAGAATGAAATTGTTTTCTTGATTCTGGCTATAATAATTATACCATCTGGTTGAGATCTTCCATTCTAAAACATATAGTCATCCTCTACGATTCTGCGTTTTTGGTTTTATCGTATCTTTAAAAATGTGGATGCCACAGATTTTCGACCTTTGTGGGGGCGGAAGTGGGCGGGGCGAAGTTTTGAAATATTTTTGTAGCAGTGACATATCACAGAAGTCTGGATACAAAACATCGTTGCTCTAGCTCTTATAGTCTTTGAGCACTAGGCGCTGAAGGGGACGGACAGACGAACGGACGGACAGACGGACAGACTGACATGGCTCAAACGACTCGGCTATTGATGCTGATCAAGAATATATATACTTTATGGGGTCGGAAACGATTCCTTCTGGACGTTACACACATCCACTTTTACCACAAATCTAATATACCCCAATACTCATTTTGAGTATCGGGTATAAAAAAACGAGGTGGAACGTTGTGAGTTGCTGCGGACACCGCAACTCTACAGTTATACCCGATACTAAGTCAGTATGGCTCTCCTCCGGCAGACGCCGATAATATTGAACGACACGACAAAGAGTGCGTGCGAGAGAGACAGAAAATCAGTCTGAGCGTGACGTCGGGGGCTGTGTAGCCAGTGCAAATTGATTTGTTCCTTTTGGCTATAAAAATAATCTGATCTGATCCAGATTCAGCAATCTGATAGATATGATCATTATCTATGATTCTGCGTTTTTAGTTTTCTCGTGTCCTCAATATTGTGGATGCAACAGATTTTCGTCCTTTGTGGGGGCGGGAGGTGGTGGGGCGAAATTTTGAGATACACGTGTTATAGTAAGATCTAACAGGAGTGCGGATACCAAATTTGGTTACTCTAGCCTTAATAGTCTCTGAGATTTGTGAATATCCCCAGATTTTCATCCTTTGCGGGGGCGGAAGTGGGTGTGGCGAAATTTTGAAACAAACTCGTCTCGGTCCGATATATTAGGAGTGTGGATACCAAATTTGGTTGCTCTAGCTTTTATAGTCTCTGAGATCTAGGCGCTAATGTTTTACTCCAAGCAAAGCCGGCTATGCTACGTGTGTGTTAGACAGGGCGAGAAAAAATGAAATTGTTTTCTTGATGCTGGCTATAATAATAATACGATCTTATTCAAATTCTGCAGTCTAAAAGATGTGGTCATTCTCTACGATTCTGCGTTTTTGGTTTTCTCGTATCTTTAAAATTGTGGATGCCACAGATTTTCGTCCTTTGTGGGGGCGGAAGTGGGCGGGGCGAAGTTTTGAAATATTTTTGTAGCAGTGACATATCACAGAAGTCTGGATCCAAAACATCGTTGCTCTAGCTCTTATAGTCTTTGAGCACTAGGCGCTGAAGGGGACGGACGGACGGACGGACGGACGGACGGACGGACAGACGGACAGACAGACAGGGCTCAATCGACTCGGCTATTGATGCTGATCAAGAATATATATACTTTATGGGGTCGGAAACGATTCCTTCTGGACGTTACACACATCCACTTTTACCACAAATCTAATATACCCCAATACTCATTTTGAGTATCGGGTATAAAAACGAGGGGGAACGTTGTGAGTTGCTGCGGACACCGCAACTCTACAGTTATACCCGATACTTAGTCAGTATGCTCTCCTCCGGCAGACGCCGCTAATATTAAACGACACGACAAAGAGTGCGTGCGAGAGAGACAGAAAATCAGTCTGAGCGTGACGTCGGGGGCTGTGTAGCGAGTGCAAATTGATTTGTTCCTTTTGGCTATAAAAATGAGCCCCTTTGTGGGGGCGGAAGGGGGTGGGGCGAAATTTTAAGATACACTTTTTATAGTAAGATCTAACAGGAGTACGGATACCAAATTTGGTTACTCTAGCCTTAATAGTCTCTGAGATTTGTGAATATCCCCAGATTTTCATCCTTTGCGGGGGCGGAAGGGGGTGTGGCGAAATTTTGAAACAAACTCGTCTCGGTCCGATATATTAGGAGTGTGGATACCAAATTTGGTTGCTCTAGCTTTTATAGTCTCTGAGATCTAGGCGCTAATGTTTTACTCTAAGCAAAGCCGGCTATGCTACGTGGGTGTTAGACAGGGCGAGAAAAAATGAAATTGTTTCCTTGATGCTGGCTATAATAATAATACGATCTTATTCAAATTCTGCAGTCTAAGAGATATGGTCATTCTCTACGATTCTACGTTTTTGGTTTTCTCGTATCTTTAAAATTGTGGATGCCACAGATTTTCGTCTTTTGTGGGGGCGGAAGTGGGCGGGGCGAAGTTTTGAAATATTTTTGTAGCAGTGACATATCACAGAAGTCTGGATCCAAAACATCGTTGCTCTAGCTCTTATAGTCTTTGAGCACTAGGCGCTAATAGGGACGGACAGACGGACAGACGGACGGACGGACAGACGGACAGACAGACATGGCTCAATCGACTCGGCTATTGATGCTGATCAAGAATATATATTCTTTATAGGGTCGGAAACGATTCCTTCTGGACGTTACACACATCCACTTTTACCACAAATCTAATATACCCCAATACTCATTTTGAGTATCGGGTATAATAAATTAATGAAACGAGAGTTTCAATTAATAATTTGGAAAATACGTGCTGGACAGGCTGTATTTTAATAAATAACGAAATATGTATATCTATTGTAATTGAAAAACGAGGGGAATTTTGTGAGTTGCTGCGGACACCGCAACTCTACAGTTATACCCGATACTTAGTCAGTATGCTCTCCTCCGGCAGACGCCGCTAATATTAAACGACACGACAAAGAGTGCGTGCGAGAGAGACAGAAAATCAGTCTGAGCGTGACGTCGGGCGCTGCGTAGCCAGTGCAAATTGATTTGTTCCGTTTGGCTACAAAAATGATCCGATCTGATCCAGATTCAGCAGTCTGATAGATATGGTCATTATCTATGATGCTGCGTTTTTAGTTTTCTCGAATGTGCAATATTGTGGATGCAACAGATTTTCGTCTTTTGTGGGGTCGGAAGGGGGTGGGGCGAAATTCTGAGATATACGTTTTATAGTGAGATCTAACAGAAGTCGCGGATACCAAATTTGGTTACTCTAGCCTTAATAGTCTCTGAGATTTGTGGATGCCCCAGATTTTCGTCCTTTGCCGTGGCGGAAGGGGGTGTGGCGAAATTTGGACACGAAACGGTCAAGGTCCGATATCACAGGAGTGTGGATACCAAATTTGGTTGCTCTGGCTCTTATAGGTCTGAGATCCTTGAACTCATATTTTGCAATTGACAAAACCGACCATGAAACCTGTGTGTTAGAGAGAGACAGAGCGAGAAAGAATGAAATTGTTTTCTTGATTCTGGCTATAATCATTATACGATCTGGTTCAGATTTTGCACTGTAGAAGATATGGTCATCCTCACCGATTCTGCGTTTTTGGTTTTATCGTATCTTTAAAAATGTGGATGCCACAGATTTTCGTCCTTTGTGGGGCGGAAGTGGGCGGGGCGAAGTTTTGAAATATTTTTGTAGCAGTGACATATCACAGAAGTCTGGATCCAAAACATCGTTGCTCTAGCTCTTATAGTCTTTGAGCACTAGGCGCTGAAGGGGACGGACGGACGGACGGACGGACGGACGGACGGACGGACGGACGGACGGACAGACGGACAGACAGACAGGGCTCAATCGACTCGGCTATTGATGCTGATCAAGAATATATATACTTTATGGGGTCGGAAACGATTCCTTCTGGACGTTACACACATCCACTTTTACCACAAATCTAATATACCCCAATACTCATTTTGAGTATCGGGTTTAATAAAAATTTTTCGCGACGGTGGCGTTTTCGAGGCCGGAACATCGAAAGAGAAAAAATAATAATCCGAAACATCGAAAGTGCTTAATGGCTATAATTGAAACGAGGTGGAACGTTGTAAGTTGCTGCGGACACCGCAACTCTACAGTTATACCCGATACTTAGTCAGTATGCTCTCCTCCGGCAGACGCCGCTAATACTAAACGACACGACAAAGAGTGCGTGCGAGAGAGACAGAAAATCAGTCTGAGCGTGACGTCGGGCGCTGCGTAGCCAGTGCAAATTGATTTGTTTCGTTTGGCTATAAAAATTATCTGATCTGGTCCAGATTCAGCAATCTGATAGATATGGTCCTTATCTATGATTCTGCGTTTTTAGTTTTCTCGAATGTGCAATTTTGTGGATGCAACAGATTTTCGTTCTTTGTGGGGGCGGAAGGGGGTGGGGCGAAATTCTGAGATATACGTTTTATAGTGAGATCTAACAAAAGTGCGGATACCAAATTTGGTTACTCTAGCCTTAATAGTCTCTGAGATTTGTGGATGCCACAGATTTTCGTCCTTTGTGGGGGCGGAAGTGGGCGGGGCGAAGTTTTGAAATATTTTTGTAGCAGTGACATATCACAGAAGTCTGGATCCAAAAAATCGTTGCTCTAGCTCTTATAGTCTTTGAGCACTAGGCGCTGAAGGGGACGGACGGACGGACGGACGGACGGACAGACGGACAGACAGACAGGGCTCAATCGACTCGGCTATTGATGCTGATCAAGAATATATATACTTTATGGGGTCGGAAACGATTCCTTCTGGACGTTACACACATCCACTTTTACCACAAATCTAATATACCCCAATACTCATTTTGAGTATCGGGTATAAAAACGAGGGGGAACGTTGTGAGTTGCTGCGGACACCGCAACTCTACAGTTATACCCGATACTTAGTCAGTATGCTCTCCTCCGGCAGACGCCGCTAATATTAAACGACACGACAAAGAGTGCGTGCGAGAGAGACAGAAAATCAGTCTGAGCGTGACGTCGGGGGCTGTGTAGCCAGTGCAAATTGATTTGTTCCTTTTGGCTATAAAAATGAGCCCCTTTGTGGGGGCGGAAGGGGGTGGGGCGAAATTTTAAGATACACTTTTTATAGTAAGATCTAACAGGAGTACGGATACCAAATTTGGTTACTCTAGCCTTAATAGTCTCTGAGATTTGTGAATATCCCCAGATTTTCATCCTTTGCGGGGGCGGAAGGGGGTGTGGCGAAATTTTGAAACAAACTCGTCTCGGTCCGATATATTAGGAGTGTGGATACCAAATTTGGTTGCTCTAGCTTTTATAGTCTCTGAGATCTAGGCGCTAATGTTTTACTCTAAGCAAAGCCGGCTATGCTACGTGTGTGTTAGACAGGGCGAGAAAAAATGAAATTGTTTTCTTGATGCTGGCTATAATAATAATACGATCTTATTCAAATTCTGCAGTCTAAGAGATATGGTCATTCTCTACGATTCTACGTTTTTGGTTTTCTCATATCTTTAAAATTGTGGATGCCACAGATTTTCGTCTTTTGTGGGGGCGGAAGTGGGCGGGGCGAAGTTTTGAAATATTTTTGTAGCAGTGACATATCACAGAAGTCTGGATCCAAAACATCGTTGCTCTAGCTCTTATAGTCTTTGAGCACTAGGCGCTAATAGGGACGGACAGACGGACAGACGGACGGACGGACAGACGGACAGACAGACATGGCTCAATCGACTCGGCTATTGATGCTGATCAAGAATATATATTCTTTATAGGGTCGGAAACGATTCCTTCTGGACGTTACACACATCCACTTTTACCACAAATCTAATATACCCCAATACTCATTTTGAGTATCGGGTATAATAAATTAATGAAACGAGAGTTTCAATTAATAATTTGGAAAATACGTGCTGGACAGGCTGTATTTTAATAAATAACGAAATATGTATATCTATTGTAATTGAAAAACGAGGGGAATTTTGTGAGTTGCTGCGGACACCGCAACTCTACAGTTATACCCGATACTTAGTCAGTATGCTCTCCTCCGGCAGACGCCGCTAATATTAAACGACACGACAAAGAGTGCGTGCGAGAGAGACAGAAAATCAGTCTGAGCGTGACGTCGGGCGCTGCGTAGCCAGTGCAAATTGATTTGTTCCGTTTGGCTACAAAAATGATCCGATCTGATCCAGATTCAGCAGTCTGATAGATATGGTCATTATCTATGATTCTGCGTTTTTAGTTTTCTCGAATGTGTAATATTGTGGATGCAACAGATTTTCGTCTTTTGTGGGGGCGGAAGGGGTGGGGCGAAATTCTGAGATAAACGTTTTATAGTGAGATCTAACAGAAGTGCGGATACCAAATTTGGTTACTCTAGCCTTAATAGTCTCTGAGATTTGTGGATGCCCCAGATTTTCGTCCTTTGCCGTGGCGGAAGGGGGTGTGGCGAAATTTGGACACGAAACGGTCAAGGTCCGATATCACAGGAGTGTGGATACCAAATTTGGTTGCTCTGGCTCTTATAGGTCTGAGATCCTTGAACTCATATTTTGCAATTGACAAAACCGACCATGAAACCTGTGTGTTAGAGAGAGACAGAGCGAGAAAGAATGAAATTGTTTTCTTGATTCTGGCTATAATCATTATACGATCTGGTTCAGATTTTGCACTGTAGAAGATATGGTCATCCTCACCGATTCTGCGTTTTTGGTTTTATCGTATCTTTAAAAATGTGGATGCCACAGATTTTCGTCCTTTGTGGGGGCGGAAGTGGGCGGGGCGAAGTTTTGAAATAGTTTTGTAGCAGTGACATATCACAGAAGTCTGGATCCAAAACATCGTTGCTCTAGCTCTTATAGTCTTTGAGCACTAGGCGCTGAAGGGGACGGACGGACGGACGGACGGACGGACGGACGGACGGACAGACGGACAGACAGACAGGGCTCAATCGACTCGGCTATTGATGCTGATCAAGAATATATATACTTTATGGGGTCGGAAACGATTCCTTCTGGACGTTACACACATCCACTTTTACCACAAATCTAATATACCCCAATACTCATTTTGAGTATCGGGTTTAATAAAAATTTTTCGCGACGGTGGCGTTTTCGAGGCCGGAACATCGAAAGAGAAAAAATAATAATCCGAAACATCGAAAGTGCTTAATGGCTAGAATTGAAACGAGGTGGAACGTTGTAAGTTGCTGCGGACACCGCAACTCTACAGTTATACCCGATACTTAGTCAGTATGCTCTCCTCCGGCAGACGCCGCTAATATTAAGCGACACGACAAAGAGTGCGTGCGAGAGAGACAGAAAATCAGTCTGAGCGTGACGTCGGGCGCTGCGTAGCCAGTGCAAATTGATTTGTTCCGTTTGGCTATAAAAATTATCTGATCTGGTCCAGATTCAGCAGTCTGATAGATATGGTCATTATCTATGATTCTGCGTTTTTAGTTTTCTCGAATGTGTAATATTGTGGATGCAACAGATTTTCGTCTTTTGTGGGGGCGGAAGGGGGTGGGGCGAAATTCTGAGATATACGTTTTATAGTGAGATCTAACAGAAGTGCGGATACCAAATTTGGTTACTCTAGCCTTAATAGTCTCTGAGATTTGTGGATGCCCCAGATTTTCGTCCTTTGCCGTGGCGGAAGGGGGTGTGGCGAAATTTGGACACGAAACGGTCAAGGTCCGATATCACAGGAGTGTGGATACCAAATTTGGTTGCTCTGGCTCTTATAGGTCTGAGATCCTTGAACTCATATTTTGCAATTGACAAAACCGACCATGAAACCTGTGTGTTAGAGAGAGACAGAGCGAGAAAGAATGAAATTGTTTTCTTGATTCTGGCTATAATCATTATTCGATCTGGTTCAGATTTTGCACTGTAGAAGATATGGTCATCCTCACCGATTCTGCGTTTTTGGTTTTATCGTATCTTTAAAAATGTGGATGCCACAGATTTTCGTCCTTTGTGGGGGCGGAAGTGGGCGGGGCGAAGTTTTGAAATATTTTTGTAGCAGTGACATATCACAGAAGTCTGGATCCAAAACATCTTTGCTCTAGCTCTTATAGTCTTTGAGCACTAGGCGCTGAAGGGGACGGACGGACGGACGGACGGACGGACGGACGGACGGACGGACGGACGGACAGACGGACAGACAGACAGGGCTCAATCGACTCGGCTATTGATGCTGATCAAGAATATATATACTTTATGGGTCGGAAACGATTCCTTCTGGACGTTACACACATCCACTTTTACCACAAATCTAATATACCCCAATACTCATTTTGAGTATCTGGTTTAATAAAAATTTTTTCGCGACGGTGGCGTTTTCGAGGCCGGAACATCGAAAGAGAAAAAATAATAATCCGAAACATCGAAAGTGCTTAATGGCTAGAATTGAAACGAGGTGGAACGTTGTAAGTTGCTGCGGACACCGCAACTCTACAGTTATACCCGATACTTAGTCAGTATGCTCTCCTCCGGCAGACGCCGCTAATATTAAACGACACGACAAAGAGTGCGTGCGAGAGAGACAGAAAATCAGTCTGAGCGTGACGTCGGGCGCTGCGTAGCCAGTGCAAATTGATTTGTTCCGTTTGGCTATAAAAATTATCTGATCTGGTCCAGATTCAGCAATCTGATAGATATGGTCCTTATCTATGATTCTGCGTTTTTAGTTTTCTCGAATGTGCAATTTTGTGGATGCAACAGATTTTCGTCCTTTGTGGGGGCGGAAGAGGGTGGGGCGAAATTCTGAGATATACGTTTTATAGTGAGATCTAACAGAAGTGCGGATACCAAATTTGGTTACTCTAGCCTTAATAGTCTCTGAGATTTGTGGATGCCCCAGATTTTCGTCCTTTGCGGGGGCGGAAGGGGGTGTGGCGAAATTTGGACATGAAACGGTCAAGGTCCGATATCACAGGAGTGTGGATACCAAATTTGGTTGCTCTGGCTCTTATAGGTTCTGAGATCCTTGAACTCATATTTTGCAATTGGCAAAACCGACCATGAAACCTGTGTGTTAGAGAGAGACAGAGCGAGAAAGAATGAAATTGTTTTCTTGATTCTGGCTATAATAATTATACGATCTGGTTGAGATCTTCCATTCTAAAACATATAGTCATCCTCTACGATTCTGCGTTTTTGGTTTTATCGTATCTTTAAAAATGTGGATGCCACAGACTTTCGTAGTTTGTGGGGGCGGAAGTGGGCGGGGCGAAGTTTTGAAATATTTTTGTAGCAGTGACATATCACAGAAGTCTGGATCCAAGACATCGTTGCTCTAGCTCTTATAGTCTTTGAGCACTAGGCGCTAATAGGGACGGACAGACGGACAGACGGACGGACGGACAGACGGACAGACAGACATGGCTCAATCGCCTCGGCTATTGATGCTGATCAAGAATATATATACTTTATAGGGTCGGAAACGATTCCTTCTGGACGTTACACACATCCACTTTTACCACAAATCTAATATACCCCAATACTCATTTTGAGTATCGGGTATAATAAATTAATGAAACGAGAGTTTCAATTAATAATTTGGAAAATACGAGCTGGACAGGCTGTATTTTAATAGATAACGAAATATGTATATCTATTGTAATTGAAAAATAAAAAATTTTCGCGACGGTGGCGTTTTCGAGGCCGGAACATCGAAAGAGAAAAAATAATAATCCGAAACATCGAGTGCTTAATGGCTAGAATTGAAACGAGGTGGAACGTTGTAAGTTGCTGCGGACACCGCAACTCTACAGTTATACCCGATACTTAGTCAGTATGATTCCTGCGGCAGACGCCGCTAATATTGAACCACACGACAAAGAGTGCGTGCGAGAGAGACAGAAAATCAGTCTGAGCGTGACGTCGGGCGCTGCGTAGCCAGTGCAAATTGATTTGTTCCGTTTGGCTACAAAAATGATCCGATCTGATCCAGATTCAGCAATCTGATAGATATGGTCATTATCTATGATTCTGCGTTTTTAGTTTTCTCGAATGTGCAATATTGTGGATGCAACAGATTTTCGTCTTTTGTGGGGGCGGAAGGGGGTGGGGCGAAATTCTGAGATATACGTTTTATAGTGAGATCAAACAGAAGTGCGGATACCAAATTTAGTTACTCTAGCCTTAATAGTCTCTGAGATTTGTGGATGCCCCAGATTTTCGTCCTTTGCGATGCGGAAGGGGGTGTGGCGAAATTTGGACACGAAACGGTCAAGGTCCGATATCACAGGAGTGTGGATACCAAATTTGGTTGCTCTGGCTCTTATAGGTTCTGAGATCCTTGAGCTCATATTTTGCAATTGACAAAACCGACCATGAAACCTGTGTGTTAGAGAGAGACAGAGCGAGAAAGAATGAAATTGTTTTCTTGATTCTGGCTATAATCATTATACGATCTGGTTCAGATTTTGCACTGTAGAACATATAGTCATCCTCTACGATTCTGCGTTTTTGGTTTTATCGTATCTTTAAAAATGTGGATGCCACAGATTTTCGTCCTTTGTGGGGGCGGAAGTGGGCGGGGCGAAGTTTTGAAATATTTTTTTAGCAGTGACATATCACAGAAGTCTGGATCCAAAACATCGTTGCTCTAGCTCTTATAGTCTTTGAGCACTAGGCGCTGAAGGGGACGGACGGACGGACGGACGGACGGACGGACAGATGGACAGACAGACAGGGCTCAATCGACTCGGCTATTGATGCTGATCAAGAATATATATACTTTATGGGGTCGGAAACGATTCCTTCTGGACGTTACACACATCCACTTTTACCACAAATCTAATATACCCCAAAACTCATTTTGAGTATCGGGTATAAAAACGAGGGGGAACGTTGTGAGTTGCTGCGGACACCGCAACTCTACAGTTATACCCGTTACTTAGTCAGTATGCTCTCCTCCGGCAGACGCCGCTAATATTAAACGACACGACAAAGAGTGCGTGCGAGGAGACAGAAAATCAGTCTGAGCGTGACGTCGGGCGCTGCGTAGCCAGTGCAAATTGATTTGTTCCGTTTGGCTACAAAAATTATCTGATCTGATCCAGATTCAGCAATCTGATAGATATGGTCATTATCTATGATTCTGCGTTTTTAGTTTTCTCGAATGTGCAATATTGTGGATGCAACAGATTTTCGTTCTTTTGTGGGGGCGGAAGGGGTGGGGCGAAATTCTGAGATGTACGTTTTATAGTGAGATCTAACAAAAGTGCGGATACCAAATTTGGTTACTCTAGCCTTAATAGTCTCTGAGATTTGTGGATGCCCCAGATTTTCGTCCTTTGCGGGGGCGGAAGGGGGTGTGGCGAAATTTGGACATGAAACGGTCAAGGTCCGATATCACAGGAGTGTGGATACCAAATTTGGTTGCTCTGGCTCTTATAGGTTCTGAGATCCTTGAACTCATATTTTGCAATTGGCAAGACCGACCATGAAACCTGTGTGTTAGAGAGAGACAGAGCGAGAAAGAATGAAATTGTTTTCTTGATTCTGGCTATAATAATTATACGATCTGGTTGAGATCTTCTATTCTAAAACATATAGTCATCCTCTACGATTCTGCGTTTTTGGTTTTATCGTATCTTTAAAAATGTGGATGCCACAGATTTTCGTCCTTTGTGGGGGCGGAAGTGGGCGGGGCGAAGTTTTGAAATATTTTTGTAGCAGTGACATATCACAGAAGTCTGGATACAAAACATCGTTGCTCTAGCTCTTATAGTCTTTGAGCACAAGGCGCTGAAGGGGACGGACAGACGAACGGACGGACAGACGGAGAGACGGACAGACAGACATGGCTCAATCGACTCGGCTATTGATGCTGATCAAGAATATATATACTTTATGGGGTCGGAAACGATTCCTTCTGGACGTTACACACATCCACTTTTACCACAAATCTAATATACCCCAATACTCATTTTGAGTATCGGGTATAAAAAACGAGGGGAACGTTGTGAGTTGCTGCGGACACCGCAACTCTACAGTTATACCCGATACTTAGTCAGTATGCTCTCCTCCGGCAGACGCCGCTAATATTAAACGACACGACAAAGAGTGCGTGCGAGAGAGACAGAAAATCAGTCTGAGCGTGACGTCGGGGGCTGTGTAGCCAGTGCAAATTGATTTGTTCCTTTTGGCTATAAAAATTATCTGATCTAATCCAGATTTAGCAATCTGATAGATATGATCATTATCTATGATTCTGCGTTTTTAGTTTTCTCGTATCCTCAATATTGTGGATGCAACAGATTTTCGTCCTTTGTGGGGGCGGAAGGTGGTGGGGCGAAATTTTGAGATACACGTTTTATAGTAAGAGCTAACAGGAGTGCGGATACCGAATTTGGTTACTCTAGCCTTAATAGTCTCTGAGATTTGTGAATATCCCCAGATTTTCATCCTTTGCGGGGGCGGAAGGGGGTGTGGCGAAATTTTGAAACAAACTCGTCTCGGTCCGATATATTAGGAGTGTGGATACCAAATTTGGTTGCTCTAGCTTTTATAGTCTTTGAGATCTAGGCGCTAATGTTTTACTCTAAGCAAAGCCGGCTATGCTACGTGTGTGTTAGACAGGGCGAGAAAAAATGAAATTGTTTTCTTGATGCTGGCTATAATAATAATACGATCTTATTCAAATTCTGCAGTCTAAAAGATATGGTCATTCTCTACGATTCTGCGTTTTTGGTTTTCTCGTATCTTTAAAATTGTGGATGCCACAGATTTTCGTCCCTTGTTGGGGCGGAAGTGGGCGGGGCGAAGTTTTCAAATATTTTTGTAGCAGTGACATATCCCAGAAGTCTGGATCCAAAACATCGTTGCTCTAGCTCTTATAGTTTTGAGCACTAGGCGCTAATAGGGACGGACAGACGGACGGACGGACAGACGGACAGACAGACATGGCTCAATCGACTCGGCTATTGATGCTGATCAAGAATATATATACTTTATAGGGTCGGAAACGATTCCTTCTGGACGTTACACACATCCACTTTTACCACAAATCTAATATACCCCAATACTCATTTTGAGTATCGGGTATAATAAATTAATGAAACGAGAGTTTCATTTAATAATTTTGAAAATACGAGCTGGACAGGCTGTATTTTAATAGATAACAAAATATGTATATCTATTGTAATTGAAAAATAAAAAATTTTCGCGACGGTGGCGTTTTCGAGGCCGGAACATCGAAAGAGAAAAAATAATAATCCGAAACATCGAAAGTGCTTAATGGCTAGAATTGAAACGAGGTGGAACGTTGTGAGTTGCTGCGGACACCGCAACTCTACAGTTATACCCGATACTAAGTCAGTATGATTCCTGCGGCAGACGCCGCTAATATTGAACCACACGACAAAGAGTGCGTGCGAGAGAGACAGAAAATCAGTCTGAACGTGACGTCGGGCGCTGCGTAGCCACTGAAAATTGATTTCTTGCTTTTGGCTACAAAAATGATCCGATCTGATCCAGATTCAGCAATCTGATAGATATGGTCATTATCTATGATTCTGCGTTTTTAGTTTTCTCGAATGTGCAATATTGTGGATGCAACAGATTTTCGTCTTTTGTGGGGGCGGAAGGGGGTGGGGCAAAATTCTGAGATAAACGTTTTATAGTGAGATCTAACAGAAGTGCGGATACCAAATTTGGTTACTCTAGCCTTAATAGTCTCTGAGATTTGTGGATGCCCCAGATTTTCGTCCTTTGCGGGGGCGGAAGGGGGTGTGGCGAAATTTGGACACGAAACGGTCAAGGTCCGATATCACAGGAGTGTGGATACCAAATTTGGTTGCTCTGGCTCTTATAGGTTCTGAGATCCTTGAACTCATATTTTGCAATTGACAAAACCGACCATGAAACCTGTGTGTTAGAGAGAGACAGAGCGAGAAAGAATGAAATTGTTTTCTTGATTCTGGCTATAATCATTATACGATCTGGTTCAGATTTTGCACTGTAGAAGATATGGTCATCCTCACCGATTCTGCGTTTTTGGTTTTATCGTATCTTTAAAAATGTGGATGCCACAGACTTTCGTCCTTTGTGGGGGCGGAAGTGGGCGGGGCGAAGTTTTGAAATATTTTTGTAGCAGTGACATATCACAGAAGTCTGGATCCAAAACATCGTTGCTCTAGCTCTTATAGTCTTTGAGCACTAGGCGCTGAAGGGGACGGACAGACGAACGGACGGACAGACGGAGAGACGGACAGACAGACATGGCTCAATCGACTCGGCTATTGATGCTGATCAAGAATATATATACTTTATGGGGTCGGAAACGATTCCTTCTGGACGTTACACACATCCACTTTTACCACAAACCTAATATACCCCAATACTCATTTTGAGTATCGGGTATAAAAAAAAAAAAAAAAAAAAAAAAAAAAAAAAAAAAAAAAAAAAAAAAAAAAAAAAAAAAAAAAAAAAAAAAAAAAAAAAAATAAAAAACGAGGGGAACGTTGTGAGTTGCTGCGGACACCGCAACTCTACAGTTATACCCGATACTTAGTCAGTATGCTCTCCTCCGGCAGACGCCGCTAATATTAAACGACACGACAAAGAGTGCGTGCGAGAGAGACAGAAAATCAGTCTGAGCGTGACGTCGGGGCTGTGTAGCCAGTGCAAATTGATTTGTTCCTTTTGGCTATAAAAATTATCTGATCTAATCCAGATTTAGCAATCTGATAGATATGATCATTATCTATGATTCTGCGTTTTTAGTTTTCTCGTATCCTCAATATTGTGGATGCAACAGATTTTCGTCCTTTGTGGGGGCGGAAGGTGGTGGGGCGAAATTTTGAGATACACGTTTTATAGTAAGAGCTAACAGGAGTGCGGATACCGAATTTGGTTACTCTAGCCTTAATAGTCTCTGAGATTTGTGAATATCCCCAGATTTTCATCCTTTGCGGGGGCGGAAGGGGGTGTGGCGAAATTTTGAAACAAACTCGTCTCGGTCCGATATATTAGGAGTGTGGATACCAAATTTGGTTGCTCTAGCTTTTATAGTCTTTGAGATCTAGGCGCTAATGTTTTACTCTAAGCAAAGCCGGCTATGCTACGTGTGTGTTAGACAGGGCGAGAAAAAATGAAATTGTTTTCTTGATGCTGGCTATAATAATAATACGATCTTATTCAAATTCTGCAGTCTAAAAGATATGGTCATTCTCTACGATTCTGCGTTTTTGGTTTTCTCGTATCTTTAAAATTGTGGATGCCACAGATTTTCGTCCCTTGTTGGGGCGGAAGTGGGCGGGGCGAAGTTTTCAAATATTTTTGTAGCAGTGACATATCCCAGAAGTCTGGATCCAAAACATCGTTGCTCTAGCTCTTATAGTTTTTGAGCACTAGGCGCTAATAGGGACGGACAGACGGACGGACGGACAGACGGACAGACAGACATGGCTCAATCGACTCGGCTATTGATGCTGATCAAGAATATATATACTTTATAGGGTCGGAAACGATTCCTTCTGGACGTTACACACATCCACTTTTACCACAAATCTAATATACCCCAATACTCATTTTGAGTATCGGGTATAATAAATTAATGAAACGAGAGTTTCATTTAATAATTTTGAAAATACGAGCTGGACAGGCTGTATTTTAATAGATAACAAAATATGTATATCTATTGTAATTGAAAAATAAAAAATTTTCGCGACGGTGGCGTTTTCGAGCCGGAACATCGAAAGAGAAAAAATAATAATCCGAAACATCGAAAGTGCTTAATGGCTAGAATTGAAACGAGGTGGAACGTTGTGAGTTGCTGCGGACACCGCAACTCTACAGTTATACCCGATACTAAGTCAGTATGATTCCTGCGGCAGACGCCGCTAATATTGAACCACACGACAAAGAGTGCGTGCGAGAGAGACAGAAAATCAGTCTGAACGTGACGTCGGGCGCTGCGTAGCCACTGAAAATTGATTTCTTGCTTTTGGCTACAAAAATGATCCGATCTGATCCAGATTCAGAAATCTGATAAATATGGTCATTATCTATGATTCTGCGTTTTTAGTTTTCTTGAATGTCCAATATTGTGGATGCAACAGATTTTCGTCTTTTGTGGGGGCGGAAGGGGTGGGGCAAAATTCTGAGATAAACGTTTTACAGTGAGATCTAACAGAAGTGCGGATACCAAATTTGGTTACTCTAGCCTTAATAGTCTCTGAGATTTGTGGATGCCCCAGATTTTCGTCCTTTGCGGGGGCGGAAGGGGGTGTGGCGAAATTTGGACACGAAACGGTCAAGGTCCGATATCACAGGAGTGTGGATACCAAATTTGGTTGCTCTGGCTCTTATAGGTTCTGAGATCCTTGAACTCATATTTTGCAATTGACAAAACCGACCATGAAACCTGTGTGTTAGAGAGAGACAGAGCGAGAAAGAATGAAATTGTTTTCTTGATTCTGGCTATAATCATTATACGATCTGGTTCAGATTTTGCACTGTAGAAGATATGGTCATCCTCACCGATTCTGCGTTTTTGGTTTTATCGTATCTTTAAAAATGTGGATGCCACAGACTTTCGTCCTTTGTGGGGGCGGAAGGGGGCGGGGCGAAGTTTTGAAATACTTTTGTAGCAGTGACATATCACAGAAGTCTGGATCCAAAACATCGTTGCTCTAGCTTTTATAGTCTTTGAGCACTAGGCGCTGAAGGGGACGGACGGACGGACGGACGGACGGACGGACGGACGGACAGACGGACAGACAGACAGGGCTCAATCGACTCGGCTATTGATGCTGATCAAGAATATATATACTTTATGGGGTCGGAAACGATTCCTTCTGGACGTTACACACATCCACTTTTACCACAAATCTAATATACCCCAATACTCATTTTGAGTATCGGGTATAAAAACGAGGGGGAACGTTGTGAGTTGCTGCGGACACCGCAACTCTACAGTTATACCCGATACTTAGTCAGTATGCTCTCCTCCGGCAGACGCCGCTAATATTAAACGACACGACAAAGAGTGCGTGCGAGAGAGACAGAAAATCAGTCTGAGCGTGACGTCGGGGGCTGTGTAGCCAGTGCAAATTGATTTGTTCCTTTTGGCTATAAAAATGATCTGATCTAATCCAGATTTAGCAATCTGATAGATATGATCATTATCTATGATTCTGCGTTTTTAGTTTTCTCGTATCCTCAATATTGTGGATGCAACAGATTTTCGTCCTTTGTGGGGGCGGAAGGTGGTGGGGCGAAATTTTGAGATACACGTTTTATAGTAAGAGCTAACAGGAGTGCGGATACCGAATTTGGTTACTCTAGCCTTAATAGTCTCTGAGATTTGTGAATATCTCCAGATTTTCATCCTTTGCGGGGGCGGAAGGGGGTGTGGCGAAATTTTGAAACAAACTCGTCTCGGTCCGATATATTAGGAGTGTGGATACCAAATTTGGTTGCTCTAGCTTTTATAGTCTCTGAGATCTAGGCGCTAATGTTTTACTCTAAGCAAAGCCGGCTATGCTACGTGTGTGTTAGACAGGGCGAGAAAAAATGAAATTGTTTTCTTGATGCTGGCTATAATAATAATACGATCTTATTCAAATTCTGCAGTCTAAAAGATATGGTCATTCTCTACGATTCTGCGTTTTTGGTTTTCTCGTATCTTTAAAATTGTGGATGCCACAGATTTTCGTCCCTTGTTGGGGCGGAAGTGGGCGGGGCGAAGTTTTCAAATATTTTTGTAGCAGTGACATATCCCAGAAGTCTGGATCCAAAACATCGTTGCTCTAGCTCTTATAGTTTTTGAGCACTAGGCGCTAATAGGGACGGACAGACGGACGGACGGACAGACGGACAGACAGACAGGGCTCAATCGACTCGGCTATTGATGCTGATCAAGAATATATATACTTTATAGGGTCGGAAACGATTCCTTCTGCACGTTACACACATCCACTTTTACCACAAATCTAATATACCCCAATACTCATTTTGAGTATCGGGTATAATAAATTAATGAAACGAGAGTTTCATTTAATAATTTGGAAAATACGAGCTGGACAGGCTGTATTTTAATAGATAACAAAATATGTATATCTATTGTAATTGAAAAATAAAAAATTTTCGCGACGGTGGCGTTTTCGAGGCCGGAACATCGAAAGAGAAAAAATAATAATCCGAAACATCGAAAGTGCTTAATGGCTAGAATTGAAACGAGGTGGAACGTTGTGAGTTGCTGCGGACACCGCAACTCTACAGTTATACCCGATACTAAGTCAGTATGATTCCTGCGGCAGACGCCGCTAATATTGAACCACACGAAAAGAGTGCGTGCGAGAGAGACAGAAAATCAGTCTGAACGTGACGTCGGGCGCTGCGTAGCCACTGAAAATTGATTTCTTGCTTTTGGCTACAAAAATGATCCGATCTGATCCAGATTCAGCAATCTGATAGATATGGTCATTATCTATGATTCTGCGTTTTTAGTTTTCTCGAATGTGCAATATTGTGGATGCAACAGATTTTCGTCTTTTGTGGGGGCGGAAGGGGGTGGGGCAAAATTCTGAGATAAACGTTTTACAGTGAGATCTAACAGAAGTGCGGATACCAAATTTGGTTACTCTAGCCTTAATAGTCTCTGAGATTTGTGGATGCCCCAGATTTTCGTTCTTTGCGGGGGCGGAAGGGGGTGTGGCGAAATTTGGACACGAAACGGTCAAGGTCCGATATCACAGGAGTGTGGATACCAAATTTGGTTGCTCTGGCTCTTATAGGTTCTGAGATCCTTGAACTCATATTTTGCAATTGACAAAACCGACCATGAAACCTGTGTGTTAGAGAGAGACAGAGCGAGAAAGAATGAAATTGTTTTCTTGATTCTGGCTATAATCATTATACGATCTGGTTCAGATTTTGCACTGTAGAAGATATGGTCATCCTCACCGATTCTGCGTTTTTGGTTTTATCGTATCTTTAAAAATGTGGATGCCACAGATTTTCGTCCTTTGTGGGGGCGGAAGTGGGCGGGGCGAAGTTTTGAAATATTTTTGTGGCAGTGACATATCACAGAAGTCTGGATCCAAAACATCGTTGCTCTAGCTTTTATAGTCTTTGAGCACTAGGCGCTGAAGGGGACGGACGGACGGACGGACGGACGGACGGACGGACGGACAGACGGACAGACAGACAGGGCTCAATCGACTCGGCTATTGATGCTGATCAAGAATATATATACTTTATGGGGTCGGAAACGATTCCTTCTGGACGTTACACACATCCACTTTTACCACAAATCTAATATACCCCAATACTCATTTTGAGTATCGGGTATAAAAACGAGGGGGAACGTTGTGAGTTGCTGCGGACACCGCAACTCTACAGTTATACCCGATACTTAGTCAGTATGCTCTCCTCCGGCAGACGCCGCTAATATTAAACGACACGACAAAGAGTGCGTGCGAGAGAGACAGAAAATCAGTCTGAGCGTGACGTCGGGCGCTGCGTAGCCAGTGCAAATTGATTTGTTCCGTTTGGCTATAAAAATTATCTGATCTGGTCCAGATTCAGCAATCTGATAGATATGGTCCTTATCTATGATTCTGCGTTTTTAGTTTTCTCGAATGTGCAATTTTGTGGATGCAACAGATTTTCGTCCTTTGTGGGGGCGGAAGTGGGTGGGGCGAAATTCTGAGATATACGTTTTATAGTGAGATCTAACAAAAGTGCGGATACCAAATTTGGTTACTCTAGCCTTAATAGTCTCTGAGATTTGTGGATGCCCCAGATTTTCGTCCTTTGCGGGGGCGGAAGGGGGTGTGGCTAAATTGGGACACGAAACGGTCAAGATCCGATATCACAGGAGTGTGGATACCAAATTTGGTTGCTCTGGCTCTAATAGGTTCTGAGATCCTTGAACTCATATTTTGCAATTGGCAAAACCGACCATGAAACCTGTGTGTTAGAGAGAGACAGAGCGAGAAAGAATGAAATTGTTTTCTTGATTCTGGCTATAATCATTATACGATCTGGTTCAGATTTTGCACTGTAGAAGATATGGTCATCCTCACCGATTCTGCGTTTTTGGTTTTATCGTATCTTTAAAAATGTGGATGCCACAGACTTTCGTCCTTTGTGGGGGCGGAAGTGGGCGGGGCGAAGTTTTGAAATATTTTTGTAGCAGTGACATATCACAGAAGTCTGGATCCAAAACATCGTTGCTCTAGCTCTTATAGTCTTTGAGCACTAGGCGCTGAAGGGGACGTACGGACGGACGGACGGACGGACGGACGGACGGACGGACGGACAGACGGACAGACAGACAGGGCTCAATCGACTCGGCTATTGATGCTGATCAAGAATATATATACTTTATGGGGTCGGAAACGATTCCTTCTGGACGTTACACACATCCACTTTTACCACAAATCTAATATACCCCAATACTCATTTTGAGTATCGGGTATAAAAACGAGGGGGAACGTTGTGAGTTGCTGCGGACACCGCAACTCTACAGTTATACCCGATACTTAGTCAGTATGCTCTCCTCCGGCAGACGCCGCTAATATTAAACGACACGACAAAGAGTGCGTGCGAGAGAGACAGAAAATCAGTCTGAGCGTGACGTCGGGCGCTGCGTAGCCAGTGCAAATTGATTTGTTCCGTTTGGCTATAAAAATTATCTGATCTGGTCCAGATTCAGCAATCTGATAGATATGGTCCTTATCTATGATTCTGCGTTTTTAGTTTTCTCGAATGTGCAATTTTGTGGATGCAACAGATTTTCGTCCTTTGTGGGGGCGGAAGTGGGTGGGGCGAAATTCTGAGATATACGTTTTATAGTGAGATCTAACAAAAGTGCGGATACCAAATTTGGTTACTCTAGCCTTAATAGTCTCTGAGATTTGTGGATGCCCCAGATTTTCGTCCTTTGCGGGGGCGGAAGGGGGTGTGGCTAAATTGGGACACGAAACGGTCAAGATCCGATATCACAGGAGTGTGGATACCAAATTTGGTTGCTCTGGCTCTAATAGGTTCTGAGATCCTTGAACTCATATTTTGCAATTGGCAAAACCGACCATGAAACCTGTGTGTTAGAGAGAGACAGAGCGAGAAAGAATGAAATTGTTTTCTTGATTCTGGCTATAATCATTATACGATCTGGTTCAGATTTTGCACTGTAGAAGATATGGTCATCCTCACCGATTCTGCGTTTTTGGTTTTATCGTATCTTTAAAAATGTGGATGCCACAGACTTTCGTCCTTTGTGGGGGCGGAAGTGGGCGGGGCGAAGTTTTGAAATATTTTTGTAGCAGTGACATATCACAGAAGTCTGGATCCAAAACATCGTTGCTCTACCTCTTATAGTCTTTGAGCACTAGGCGCTGAAGGGGACGTACGGACGGACGGACGGACGGACGGACGGACGGACAGACGGACAGACAGACAGGGCTCAATCGACTCGGCTATTGATGCTGATCAAGAATATATATACTTTATGGGGTCGGAAACGATTCCTTCTGGACGTTACACACATCCACTTTTACCACAAATCTAATATACCCCAATACTCATTTTGAGTATCGGGTATAAAAACGAGGGGGAACGTTGTGAGTTGCTGCGGACACCGCAACTCTACAGTTATACCCGATACTTAGTCAGTATGCTCTCCTCCGGCAGACGCCGCTAATATTAAACGACACGACAAAGAGTGCGTGCGAGAGAGACAGAAAATCAGTCTGAGCGTGACGTCGGGCGCTGCGTAGCCAGTGCAAATTGATTTGTTCCGTTTGGCTATAAAAATTATCTGATCTGGTCCAGATTCAGCAATCTGATAGATATGGTCCTTATCTATGATTCTGCGTTTTTAGTTTTCTCGAATGTGCAATTTTGTGGATGCAACAGATTTTCGTTCTTTGTGGGGCGGAAGTGGGTGGGGCGAAATTCTGAGATATACGTTTTATAGTGAGATCTAAGAAAAGTGCAGATACCAAATTTGGTTACTCTAGCCTTAATAGTCTCTGAGATTTGTGGATGCCCCAGATTTTCGTCCTTTGCGGGGGCGAAAGGGGGTGTGGCGAAATTTGGACACGAAACGGTCAAGGTCCGATATCACAGGAGTGTGGATACCAAATTTGGTTGCTCTGGCTCTTATAGGTTCTGAGATCCTTGAACTCATATTTTGCAATTGGCAAAACCGACCATGAAACCTGTGTGTTAGAGAGAGACAGAGCGAGAAAGAATTAAATTGTTTTCTTGATTCTGGCTATAATAATTATACGATCTGGTTGAGATCTTTAATTCTAAAACATATAGTTATCCTCTACGATTCTGCGTTTTTGGTTTTCTCGTATCTTTAAAATTGTGGATGCCACAGATTTTCGTCCTTTGTGGGGGCGGAAGTGGGCGGGGTGAAGTTTTGAAATATTTTTGTAGCAGTGACATAACACAGAAGTCTGGATCCAAAACATCGTTACTCTAGCTCTTATAGTCTTTGAGCACTGGGCGCTGAAGGGGACGGACAGACGGACGGACGGACAGACGGACAGACGGTGTAAGGAAGTTCTCAGGCCGAGGTATAGCTTCTCAGTCTGTCCAGGGCCCGGTCCTTCCCCACAGCAAAATTTGTTGTGTGAGGACCTAAGGGGAGAGCCGTTCGCAGCGAAAGCGCACCCGTGGGGTGGATCGAGGCGCGGGTGAACCCGTGCTTGGGGAGGTGGGTGTCTTTATTGTGGGGGGAATAAATGACAAAAATTTACAACATTTTCGGGAAAACTTCTGGTTCTGTGCGTACACCCTGCCTACTGCACCGATCTATCCCCCCCAGAGCTCACATACGTGAGGTGGCTCACCCTTGCTTTCCCTTCCTTGGGTCCGGCGGCCGGTCCTCGTCGGTGGCTTCCTTTGCACACCGCGGTCACAGCTGGTTTTTATTCACCGCGTCCGGCTTATTGCGTACACGGCGCGGTCACGGCTAGTTTTTAAATCTATTTTGGCTTCCGCCGCACAACCGGTCTGGCTCAGCCCTCCGAGATCACTCCCGAGCTTGGCTCGCGCTGGACCGTGCCAGGCCTCGGCTTTTCATTTTCGCAGCTTCTCTGCCGCTTCGCTGCTGCGCCGCCTTCGGCTGCCGGCCTCGGCTGCGTGGGTGTATGGCTGCGTGGGTGTATTGCCTGCTTCGCCGTCGGCTCTTTTCCTCGGCTGCGTTGGCGTAAGACCGATCGGCGGCTTCTCTGCCGCTTCGCTCTCTTTCATGTTGTCTCTTTTCGTCTGGGTATAGCCGTTCTCTTCCTTGCGTTGGCTGCGTTGGCGTAAGAGCGTATCTCTTTCGTGTTGGTTCTCTTCGCCTTCGTATAGCCGTGGTGTGCGTCTCTCTTCGCTGCGTGGCCGTAGTGTGCGTCTCTCTTACGTGTTGGTTCTCTTAGTTCTAATAAGTAAACGAGGGGGAACGTTGTGAGTTGCTGCGGAAACCGCAACTCTACAGTTATACCCGATACTAAGTCAGTATGGCTCTCCTTCGGCAGACGCCGCTAATATTGAACCACACGACAAAGAGAGTGCGTGCGAGAGAGACAGAAAATCAGTCTGAGCGTGACGTCGGGCGCTGCGTAGCCACTGCAAATTGATTTCTTGCTTTTGGCTACAAAAATGATCCGATCTGATCCAGATTCAGCAATCTGATAGATATGGTCGTTATCTATGATTCTGCGTTTTTAGTTTTCTCGAATCTGCAATATTGTGGATGCAACAGATTTTCGTCTTTTGTGTGGGCGGAAGGGGTGGGGCGAAATTCTGAGATGTACGTTTTATAGTGAGATCTAACAGAAGTGCGGATACCAAATTTGGTTACTCTAGCCTTAATAGTCTCTGAGATTTGTGGATGCCCCAGATTTTCGTCCTTTGCGGGGGCGAAAGGGGGTGTGGCGAAATTTGGACACGAAACGGTCAAGGCCCTATATCACAGGAGTGTGGATACCAAATTTGGTTGCTCTGGCTCTTATAGGTTCTGAGATCCTTGAACTCATATTTTGCAATTGGCAAAACCGACCATGAAACCTGTGTGTTAGAGAGAGACAGAGCGAGAAAGTATGAAATTGTTTTCTTGATTCTGGCTATAATAATTATACGATCTGGTTGAGAACATATAGTCATCCTCTACGATTCTGCGTTTTTGGTTTTATCGTATCTTTAAAAATGTGGATGCAACAGATTTTCGTCCTTTGTGGGGGCGGAAGTGGGCGGGGCGAAGTTTTGAAATATTTTTGTAGCAGTGACATATCACAGAAGTCTGGATCCAAAACATCGTTGCTCTAGCTCTTATAGTCTTTGAGCACTAGGCGCTGAAGGGGACGGACGGACGGACGGACGGACGGACGGACGGACAGACGGACAGACAGACAGGGCTCAATCGACTCGGCTATTGATGCTGATCAAGAATCTATATACTTTATGGGGTCGGAAATGATTCCTTCTGGACGTTACACACATCCACTTTTACCACAAATCTAATATACCCCAATACTCATTTTGAGTATCGGGTATAAAAAGGCCTACTGTTTTCGGGTTTCTTAGCCTATTTCTTACTTTAATGGGTGAAAATAAGGATTCATTGTTGCTTGTCTTGGTAATACTAATAATAATAAAAGTAATAAAATCGGATAATAGTGATAATGAACTGAGATAATAATGAAAATAGATAACAAGCCGGTGGGGCGGTCCCTTCAGGGGATGGTGTCGTGGTCAGTGTTGTGGAGGCTTATGCCTTCACACTCCTTTCCTACTTCGGGGTGGGGCGCGGTGAAATGCGCACCAAATTTCCGCTGATGCATACGCGGAAGCGTTGGCCGTGGTGGTGTTCTAGGCTGCGGATCCGGCTGCGCCCGTGACGCGCCGCGTTTGCCTGAGCGCTGGCGCCTTCCAGCCGGCTTTGCGGGATGCGGCGGTCAATCGTGCTTACCCGCCAGGCGTGCTTACCCGCCAGGCGACTGGGGCGATTGGCCATTCCTGCTCCTCCTGCAGCGCGTTTAGCTCGGGCATCCCCTCGAACGCTGTGAGCAGTCCGCCCGCCTCTGCCTCTTCCAAGCCCAATGACAGGTCGCTGTCCTCGTTTGGTTGGCTCGGGTTTCCTGGTTCGGCCTCTCGGGCCGTGCAGCTCGTCGGTTCCGGGTTCGGGGCGTTGTGGTCGGTGGGAACTGGCGATAGCCACTTCATTGGTGCGTGGTTCAGCGGCTTCCAATCGGGATTCTCCCCTCTTTCCGGGGCTGCCGCCTCCTCCTGCGCGTCCCACTCCTGCAGTCTGGCGTGCCACCCGTCGTCCCAGCTGGTGTCCGGGATCGGGCCGTTTGGGTTCTCCTGTTGATGGTCCATGCTGCGTGATGTTTCCCGGTTCTGCTTGCGGGGTCGGGGAGTGGTGCCTTGCTTGTGTCCTTGGGTTGTCCATGTCGGATCTGGTAGGGGGAAGAAACCTTGTTTGGTTAGAACCTGACCTGTGCCACTGATGTGCCCTGTGCCCTGGGTTTCCCTGATCGGTTCATTTTCTAGTTTCTGGCTATTTCTTACTCTAATCCCCTAAGGGGAGTTAAGCTATCTTACTGCGTGTGTACGCGGTTGCCCCTTGTGGGGCGAGGACATTACGGCAGCGCACTACCATAAGTGGCCCTCATGAACTCGCCGTTTTCCTGGTGCTGGGGTCGTCCTCATCGTTGTCTTCGTTGTCTTCTTCGTTTTCGCTGGTGAGGGTGTGCTCGACGTCGTCGCTGGTGAGGGTGTGCTCGTGGTCGTGGTAGGCCTTGGGGTCGGCTAGTCCGTCCTTTCGTCGTTGTCTTCGCGGATGCTTCTGGAGTCGTGCTGTGGTGGGGGAAATAAATTTTACTACTTTGTAAGGCCCCTCATATTTGAGAGCCAGTTTGGCAGCGAAGTTGTCCGCCGCTTTGGACAGGTGATGTTGGCGTAGCATCACGAGCGTCCCGTATGCCTGCTGGGTATTTTCCTGTACGATGGCGAAGATTTCCTTGAGTCGCTTGGCCTTGTCGGTTGGGATCTCTGTCACTTCGCCTAGTCCTGGGGTCGCCTCTTCGTACAAGGCTCCAGGCAACCGAGGTTCCCGGCCGAGTACGATGAATGCTGGGCTGAAGCCTGTGGTGTCCGATGTGCTGCTGTTGATGGCTAGGCTGAATTCGGGCAGCAGCTCGTCCCATGTCCGCTGGTCTCCATCGATGTACTGGGCGATCATGGTTTTGTTGTGGGGTATAGGGCTTGCTGCCACGGCGATAGGTCCTCCAGTTCCAGGGCGGTAATGGTGGCCAAGATCGCGTTCTCGTAGTCATCCGAGTCGGCTGGGCGAAACGGGTTGCGTTCCCGAGCTATCTCGGCGTCGGCTAATGGCTCCAGTTGGTAGTCCGTCGTCCGTGTTGGGTGACTACGTGGTGACTCCCGGTTTGATGAGCTGGCCCTGGATTGATCCCGCGGGGCCGCAGCTATCTTTGCTGGAGTATCCCTGTGATTCCTGGGTCCTGTTGCTGACTCCCGGTTCGACGAGCTGGCCCTAGATTGATCCAGTGGAGCCGTAGCTGTCTCTGCCAAAGTCCCTTGCTTCCTGCTGTGTCCTGTTGGTGACTCCTGGTTCGACAAGCTGGCCCTGGACTGATCCAGTGGAGCCGTAGCTGTCTCTGCCCAATTCCTTTGTTTCCTGCTGTCTCCTGTTGGTGACTCCTGGTTCGACGAGCTGGCCCTGGATTGATCCAGTGGAGCCGTAGCTGTCTCTGCCAAAGTCCCTTGCTTCCTGCTGTGTCCTGTTAGTGACTCCTGGTTCGACGAGCTGGCCCTGGATTGATCCAGTGGAGCCGTAGCTGTCTCTGCCAAAGTCTTCGTTTTGTTGCGTTGTCCTGTTGGTGTCGGGGTTCGTGCTGGGGAACTGGCCATGGTTGGTTCCATCGGTGTCGCAGTTCTTTCCGTCGTAGCTTTCTTAGCGTCCTGTTGTGGTGGCGTAGTCCTGGGGTTGTTGCTTGATCTTGTCTGGTAGGGCATTGTTGTCATTGCGGTTGGATGGTTCGTGGTTGGCTGTGGGTAGTTGGTCTGCGGCTGGTCTCGGATGGCAGTGGAGTCCGCAAACGTGACAGACCGTGGGCGTGGCTGGGCGGTGCATGATGGTATCGTGCCGGCGGGTTTCTGCTGCAACTTCAGCTCTAGATATGCCCGTCCGCAGTGGATCCTTGCGCGGATGCCACAGAGGAAGTCGAGCCCCAAGATGAAGTCGTCTAATACCGTGGGGAGTATAAGAAGAGATACCTGTGTTTCTTGCTGATCCAGGCGCACTGTGACTGCTATCGCTTGGTTGATCTCCTTCCTGGTTCCATCTGCCAGGCGGATCCTGGTCCTCACCTCTCGCCTGTTCTCGGTCGTCCCTATCTCCTTCGCCAGCCGCTCACTGATGAAGGATCGTGTGGGTCCAGTGTCGAGGGTGGCCGCAAATGCTCTCCCATTGATGTCCACCAGGGCAGCGATCCTTCCTCCGGTCATGCTTAATGGGTGGGTTTCTCCAGTTCCGGGGTGCGCGCCTCCGTCCATGTCACAGTTGGGCGGAGACCCGATCCGTTTCCCGAGGCTGGCTTCCGGCAGCAGTTGATGGTCCGGACCCCTCGGTGGCCACATTCCCAACAGAACAGCTTCTGTCGGTTTGTGCACGCACCACTGAAATGGCCGTTTTCCCCGCAGTTCCGGCAGGCTCGTTGTACATCGATCGCTTGCTCTTCCTCCTGGCCGATTCCTCGGTTGGCGATCTCGGTTTTCCCGGGCGTCTCGTGTGTGTTGCCCCGTTGGGGGTTGGTTCCATTGCCGGTAAAGGCGGCACGGGGTCGATGGTTCTGCGTGGTCCCGATGCTGCGGAGTGCGTCTCGGTCCCGCGCGGTTTCGTAGGCCGAGACGAGCTGGGTCAATTCTGTGAGTGATCGGAAATCTTGTCTGCGCGTATACATTTGATACTCCGGACGGAGATTTTCGTAGATCCGCTCGAGTTCCTGTTCCCGAGTATACTGGGCTCGTTGCATCATCAGACGCAACTCGATAAGGTAATCCCGGAAGGATTCCTTTGGCTTCTGTTCCCGACTTCGTATGGTGTCTTCCAGCCGCTGGAAGTATCTGGGGGGCAGGAAGAATTCTAGGAATTCTTTCCGAAAGTCTGTCCAATTCTGTCCCTGCATCTGAAAAGTTCGGAACCATCCTTCGGCCTTACCTGTAAGGAGACCGGAGATGGCTCGCGGCAACTGCTCTGGGCTCCCGCCGTATGATTCCACTCGCTCCTCGAGCCTTTCGATGAACGCTAGTGGGTCCGCGTGGCCGTCGAAATTAAATCCCCATTTCCGGAGTTTGTCCGCCAGTAACGAGTACGAGATCTCACCCCCTTTCGGGGCGTGAGACCCGATGTCCCTGAGGAAGACGTGGATGTTCTCCTTCCGTGGTTGTCTGGTGGCTAGGCGTGGCCAGGGGTCCAGCGGTAGTGGGTACTGGCGCGTGGTTCTTGCTGGACGCCTCTGGTCTGGTTCCTTGGAGTGGTCCTTGGGCAGCTCGTTGTGGTTGCTCGTCCTGGGCGGCCGGTGTCTCGGTTGCTGACTCGCGGTATCCGTGGGTGGATCCTTGGCTCGGGCTGGGCAGCTCGGGTACAATTAATCGCAGTTTTGGTCCCTCCTTTCTGTCTTCCATCTTCGTCCGGCTCTCTGGCCCGGGTGACGTGGCTGGACTCCGGTGGTCCCTGGGGCTCGGTATGTTCCCAAAGTGCGTAGCCAATTCGTCCAGCCTTGCCTGCACGCCTTCGGGGTGCCCAGGGCGTGCGATGAATGCGGTGATCCGGCTCCGTAGGTCCTCTACAGTCCCAGTTTCTCCTAGTCCAAACTCCTCAGCTAGGCTCTGCAGCTCGTCCTTCCTGCGGGACGTTATCCAGCGGATGTTCATCCTGATCCTGGTACACTAATCGGGGCACCGGTACGAGTCCTTATCAGCACGGTACTGGGTCTGGGGCTTCTGTACTAGGCACTGGGTGGAGAGTCCTGTTCGAAGGACACGCGGCACGGTACTGGATCGGTGATCCTATACTAGGATACACGGCACTGGGGTGGGGGATCCTGTTCGAAGGGCACGCGGCACGGTACTAGATCGGTGATCCTGTACTAGGATACACAGCACTGGGTTGGATGATCCTGTCGAAGGATACGTGGCGCGGTACAGGGAAAGGTTCTGTCTGACTGCTCGGTGGTAACTGTGTGACTGCTCGGTAACAACTACCTGACTGCCCGGTAATGACTGTCTGACTGCTCGGTAACAACTGCCTGACTGCTCGGTAATGACTGTCTGACCTGACTGCTCGGTAACAACTGTCCGACTGCTCGGTAATGACTGTCTGACTGCTCGGTAACAACTGTCCGACTGCCCGGTAATGACTGTCTGACTGCTCGGTAACAACTGTCCGACTGGTGTTCCTGCTCCGCCTTATATTGGCCGTGGCGTGGCCATGGCTTTGTGGCCGAGGGCTCCTCTGCCATGTAGCTGCTCCTCTGCGATCGCCCTCTGTCCCCGCTGCTCCGTTGTTCTACCGCTGCTTCGCTGCTTGGCTGCTCTGTCACTGTCTCGCTGCTCTGTCACTGCCTCGCTGCTCGGTCATTGCCTCGCTGCTCGGTCACTGTCTCGCTGCTCTGTCACTGCCTCGCTGCTCGGTCACTGCCTCGCTGCTCTGTCGCTGCGCCTTCTCCGCTTTGCCGCTGCCACGTTGCTCTGTCGCTGATGCTTCTCCGCTCTGCCGCTGCCACGTTGCTCTGTCGCTGCTGCTTCTCCGCTCTGCCGCTGCCACGTTGCTCTGTCGCTGCTGCTTCTCCGCTCTGCCGCTGCGACGCTGCTGCTGCTTTGCTACTCTGTCGTTGGTGCCGCTTTGTCGCCGTGGCGTGCCAAAGTTTTAGGCGCCGTCCGCGGCCATTTTCTCCCGGCGCTGTGTCTTCGGCGTCTCTCCCCGTCTCTTTCTGTCGCGTAGGTGTCTGTCTGCGTGGTTTTTCGCGTCTCTCCCCGTCTCTTTCTGGCGCGTAGCTGGCTGGCTGCGTGGTTTTCGCCGGCGCGTCTGGGACACGTGCCGGCGGCTGTTGCTTGGGGGGTATTAGCGAAACCAGCCTCAGCTGTACATAAGTCGAGGGATCAACGATTGGTGCTGGCTATTTGCCGGGACTCTGATTTTTGGCTGCTGATCACTGATTTTAAGTTTTCCTTTCTTTTCTCCTGCTGCTTTTCCTGATCCGTGGCTCCTAAACATCGTTTGCCGTTTTGCTTTTGTGGGTCTTGCCTTTTAATTGTTGGCTGCTGCTTGGTTCCCTTTTCACATCTAACTGCTTTTCACTCATTCCCTATGCTCACCGACTCTCCCATCGTGTCCCTGCTCGGGCGCCATCTGTAAGGAAGTTCTCAGGCCGAGGTACAGCTTCTGTCCAGGGCCCGGTCCTTCCCCACAGCAAAATTTGTTGTGTGAGGACCTAAGGGGAGAGCCGTTCGCAGCGAAAGCGCACCCGTGGGGTGGATCGAGGCGCGGGTGAACCCGTGCTTGGGGAGCTGCCGAGACGTGTGTTGGGGGTCATGCGAGGCGGGAGGAGGGGGTTTGGGTCAGGGGTCGGAAGGGTAGGGGAGAGGGGAGCCCAGCTTAGCAGATGCCGCATGATCCACGACTCACATCTGCGTCGCCGGGTCCCCAGGGCGAGGGTGTAGGAGAGGGAACCCAGCTTTGCGGATGCCGCGTGAATCCACGACTCACATCCAGCATCGCCGGGTCCCCAGGGGAGACAGGTATGGGGAAGGGAAGCCCAGCTTGGGGGATGCCGCATGATCCACGACTCACATCCCCTTCGCCGGGCCCCCAGAGAAGAGGGAAGAGAGGGGGTGGAGCTGAGGGACTCCTACGGGCGAAAGTTCCGAAACCGGTGGGTTGAGGTGGGTGTCTTTATTGTGGGGGGAATAAATGACAAAAATTTACAACATTTTCGGGAAAACTTCTGGTTCTGTGCGTACACCCTGCCTACTGCACCGATCTATCCCCCCCAGAGCTCACATACGTGAGGTGGCTCACCCTTGCTTTCCCTTCCTTGGGTCCGGCGGCCGGTCCTCGTCACGTCGGTGGCTTCCTTTGCACACCGCGGTCACAGCTGGTTTTTATTCACCGCGTCCGGCTTATTGCGTACACGGCTAGTTTTTAAATCTATTTTCGCTTCCGCCGCACAACCGGTCTGGCTCAGCCCTCCGAGATCACTCCCGAGCTTGGCTCGCGCTGGACCGTGCCAGGCCTCGGCTTTTCTTTTTCGCAGCTTCTCTGCCGCTTCGCTGCTGCGCCGCCTTCGGCTGCCGGCCTCGGCAGCGTGGGTGTATGGCTGCGTGGGTGTATTGCCTGCTTCGCCGTCGGCTCTTTTCCTCGGCTGCGTGGGCGTAAGACCGATCGGCGGCTTCTCTGCCGCTTCGCTCTCTTTCATGTTGTCTCTGCGTGGGCGTAAGAGCGTATCTCTTTCGTGTTGGTTCTCTTCGCCTTCGTATAGCCGTGGTGTGCGTCTCTCTCTTTGCTTCGTGGCCGTAGTGTGCGTCTCTCTTACGTGTTGGTTCTCTTAGTTATAATAAGTAAATAATAAAAAAGGCCTACTGTTTTCGGGTTTCTTAGCCTATTTCTTACTTTAATGGGTGAAAATAAGGATTCATTGTTGCTTGTCTTGGTAATACTAATAATAATAGAAGTAATAAAATCGGATAATAGTGATAATGAACTGAGATAATAATGAAATTAGATAACAAGCCGTCGGGGCGGTCCCTTCAGGGGATGGTGTCGTGGCCAGTGTTGTGGAGGCTTATGCCTTCACAACGGACAGACAGACATGGCTCAATCGACTCGGCTATTGATGCTGATCAAGAATATATATACTTTATGGGGTCGGAAACGATTCCTTCTGGACGTTACACACATCCACTTTTACCACAAATCAAATATACCCCAATACTCATTTTGAGTATCGGGTATAAAAAAACGACAGTTGTTGCCGCCGGCTTCACATCTGGGCACTCCTCGGCACTTCGTATGGGGAAACGAAAATAGGTCGAGACCCAGATCTATATTTCGGGTAGAAATTGGCTGACCGTTTACATAGCCTTAATAATTTCCGCAGAATTGGACGGCCTCCAATATATCGCGGGTCCGTGACACATAAGTGGCTCGCGCCCGCAAAGCGACTGATGAGCCGATCTTTTACGCCTCCCGCTTTGTGCTGCTCGGCCTAGCGCTGGGAATTTTTGGTACGGAGCTGTAGTTGGGCGAGGAGCATAAGTCCCTTGCCGCGGGCGGAGGCCCTTATATCGGGGAAATTGTTGTTGCGAGCTTTCGTATTGGGGTTCAGACAGGTACCCAAACGATTGCCCGAAGTTTAAGCCGGTACTAACCGCCAATCTGAAAAATTAATTTCCTACAATAAAAAAAAGCACTACCCTACGCCACGAGTGTATGTGGTGTATATTAGCGACGCTGAAATACATACCAATTGAGATTGGCACTTAACACACTTTTACTTTATAAACGCACAATATTTCTTTCTTTTTGCTGTATTCAGCTGTTAAGATCTTTTCCCGGTTTTTATTCCTCTTTTTTTTTCTTTATACTTGGACTGGACAAAAATAGCACGTCTGTCTTCGCCAGCAGTTTTTCTTCCAAGAGACCGAGGCTAGATCTGCACAGTCTGAGACCCCCCAGTACAGCGTTAAACTTGAGAATCCTCCATTTTCGAATTGACGCCGTAATTATTTTACAAATTTCAACTCAAAAAACAGAAAAAAAAACCGCTCTCCTTCGTTTACCCTTTAACTTGAATTGAGGCGGCAAAGTTGAGTAACATAGGGAGACCAATATCCCTTCTTGGTACTTTTCCAAATGTTCCCTTTTGTGGATCCCAGTATTTATACCATTTTTTTTTATACGTTACTCTTTCAAACCACTTCAAATCCCCCTACCAAAATCACACTTTGGGGAAGAAGGACCAAAAGGGTGATTACCACTTAGAGCGACTTTTAACCATGGTGCTACTGTTTGATATATTTGGCATGGAATTTGCCGATCAGACGTCCTTGCAGATCCTCTAGCTCGTAATAGGCTTGACCCAACTGTCGCCTTACCCGGGACTTCACAAAAACGGAAGCCAACTTGGCATTAAATCCTTTCACGAAATTACTTTGCTGGAAATTTCGACGGTAAACCTCCTGTCCCACTCTGAATGATACCTCCTTACTTCGAAGGTTATACGTGTTTTCATTTCGTTCGTGCTGAGCCCTCATTGCCTCCTTTGCCGTGCCACGCATCAGGTCAAATGAGTCGTCCCTAGAAAAATGCACCCAACGATCTTCTAACATCTCTAGCTGCCTCAACAACTGATACGTGGTACCATTCGTGATCATCTGTTGCCCAAACGCCAACTGGTATGGACTCGCCTTTACGGCACTGTGCACAGCCGATCTTAACGCACAGGCTACCCTGCTGAGCTGCTCATCCCAGTTACCTTGGTCAGTATTTATGTAGGCTTTGATTGCTGCCAAGATAGATCTGTTAACTCGCTCGGACGCGTTAGCCTGCGGAGCGTAAACGGCGGTGTAAGCGTGCTCTATGCCATACTTCTGAAGCAAGGAGTTGAATGCATGGGACTTAAATTGGACGCCGTTGTCCGAGACTAGCTTTTCCGGCACTCCAAAGCAGTGAAATAATTGTTCCTCAATGTATGGTACGATGGCGTCGGCGGTAAATTTTCTTACGGGTTTAATAAACGGAAATTTGGAAAAATGATCTAACACCACAAATATCCCGACATTCCCACTACGACTTCTAGGATACGGTCCCAGAAAATCTACGTAGAGCTTCTGGAAGAACCGTTCTGTTTCCCCCGTTTTTGCTAGTGGCGGTCTTAAAGGTCTATTTGGATGCTTAGTACACTTACAAATTTCACAACGGTTTATGAACTCTTTGACATCTTTTAACAACGTCGGCCAATAATAGTAGCGCCGAACCTTTTCGAGCGTTTTATTTATGCCTCCGTATGCAGATAGGGCGTGCTCGTGGGCCATTTTCAGGACCGAATCTATGAGCCCCTTGGGAATCCAAATTTTCCAACAGAGTTCATCCGGTACCCTTTCGCCTGTTGCGTGCTCGGTGCGACGATATATATGCCTGCCTACCACCTTTACATCTGGCATCTGAGCCTGACTACTCGCTACTTTAGCCCTAAGGGAAACGTAATCCGTCGAACTAAACTGCTCCGACTCCAAATCGATCCTTTCTTCTGGTTCGATCTCTGACAAATCTGGGGAAAAGACCCGAGACAAGGCGTCTGGAACGATGTTTCGAGACCCTTTTCGGTGGCTAATATTAAAGGAATACCCCTGAAGCTTCAAAGCCCATCTGGCCAGTCTGCTACTCAGATCTGATTGGGACATCAGCCACTTCAAGGAGGCATGGTCGGTTATCACCGTAAATTGATGTCCCTCTACATAAGCGCGAAATTTCTTGATGCTCAGAATGGCAGCTTAGCATTCCTTTTCCGTCACCGAGTAAGCACGTTGGCACTTATTCAATTTTCGTGACATAAACGCAATTGGTACTTCATCGCCCTCTTCGTTTATCCGCATCAGTACCCCTCCTACTCCTGAGTGACTAGCGTCGCAGTGGATAAAGAAAGGCTTTTCAAAATTCGGTGTGTGTAAAACGGGAGCTTCACACATTGAGTTCTTCAGAGCTGTGAATGCAGCTTCTGCTTCTTCGGACCAAATGAACTGGCGTTTCTGCTTCAGGGCGTCCGTCAGAGGCGCCGCAATAGCCGCAAAATTCTTTATAAATTTGAGGTACCATCCCGTCATACCCAAGAATCGACGCAACTGTTTCACCGACTTCGGAACAGGATATTCCTTAATGGCCTCTATTTTGTCCAAGTCCATGCCTATAATACCGTGACCCACTACATGCCCCAGATAGCGGACCTCAGGCACACAGAACTTGCTCTTCTGTATATTAATTGTAAGCCCCGCTGCAGACAGCTTCTCTGCTAATACTTTTAACACACTCAGATGCCTTTCAAAGGTGTCTGACACTATAAGCAGGTCATCCAAGTATATAAACACTTCGTTTCGAAGATTGGCTGGAATAATGCGGTCCATAAGTTTGGACATAGTAGACGGCGCATTGGTAAGCCCAAACGGCATAACTTTAAACTGGTAAAGCGGCCGTCCAGGCACTGTGAATGCTGTTTTATCCCTAGAACCTTCTTCTAGCGGTATTTGCCAGTAGGCACCTTTCAGGTCGAGGCTAGTTATGTATTCTGCCTTTGGTAACCGGCTTAAGATCCCATCTATGAGCTGCATGGGATACGCGTCCTTCCGAGTCACCTCGTTCACCTTGCGGCTGTCTATACAAAGACGAACCTTCTCCGGCTTCCGGACGAGTACTACCGGACAAGACCACGCACTGTTGGATTCTTCGATGACCCCTAGCGCTAACATGCGATCCAACTCCTCATACATTAATTTCTCGATAGCTGGGGACACTGCATAGTGTCGTTGTTTTGTGGGCTTTGCCTCCCCTACATCTATTACATGGGACAACAACGTGGGTTTTCCTAAACCATTATCCGCGAAAGACGGAAGACACTGAATGGTTCTATTCAGTTGTTCTCGTTGCACCTCCGATAAAGGACGTTGGTTTTCTGGCTTCCACACCTCATCGCAATGGTTCACCGTGTCATTAGCACTTCCTTGTGGATACAAATCGGCTGGCAATAAGCCAAATTCGGTCCAAAAGTTAATGCCCAGATACAGAGGCTGCGTTAGGGTTGGAACGATGTATAGGGTAACTGACCTGGTAGCACCTTTATAGCCCACTTCCGCTTTAAGCTTCCCCACCACTCTCTGAGACTGCCCACCCGCTGTCTGAACTGTGGATGTCATGGGCTTAAATTGAAATTGGCTTTCAAGCATTAATCCAACAAGCTTTCTGTCTAATAATTTGACCTCTGCATATGGCCTGAGATCTTCTGATATTATTAACGATACCAGAGCTTTTTTCTATAACCTTAGATTTCTGACAAATTCTTCCCGACGTACTTTAGCTCGTGCCTTCCGTTTAGACTCCCTATCCTCTTTTTCTTCCTGTGTTATTTTCTTATTAACTATGGTAAAATTATTGTTTACTATTGGGATTGGGAATTGCGTAGCAGCTTCTATCGCTACTCGGTGTTCGTCGCTTTGGACGCTGATGGTCTGCGTGCACTTTTCAAGGGTGCACGCACTTAGGTGTTTTTTGTTGCTTGGCATTTTTGGCACGACGGCTTGTAAGTGTCAGGCTGGCCACACCCATAGCAAAAAACTACTCGCTCTGCTACGCAATCCTGGTAGCGATGACCATTACCACGGCAGTTCCAACAGACTAAGTTGAACGCTGCTATCTCCCCATCACTTTCGTCTGACTCCTCTTGCCCTGGGCTTTCTACCGCGAGAACCAACCGTCTTGGTGCTGGTCGTGGTCTAGCCACCGGATCTTTACCAACAGTTTGCATGAACAGTTCCCGAGTCTTCACCAAGTGTCTTAACTGTGCAATGCTAAAGATCTTTTCATTTAGCAGTTCATGCTGTGTCTCCGGCAATAAATTGGATCGGAGTGACTCCATCAGGGAACCTTCTGACAAGGGCGTTGTCAGGGTATCTGCCAGTCGGACAATCGCTTCGTAGGACTCATCAAATGATTCGTTCTCCTTCTGCTTCCTTCGGTCTATTGCAGCTCGAATGTTGACGTCTGTCCTCGCATCCTTGAATCGTACTAACAATGAAGATTTAAGGTCGGCCCAAACGACCGTCCTAACACTCTTATGGTAGCGCCAATACCAGTCACTGGCACTTCCCTCAAAGAGATTGCTCACGTATCTCGAAAGCAACTCGAAATTCCCGTCCAATGTTTGGATCGTGAGCGCTTCTACCCGAGAAATGAAATCGTCGACGGAAATTCCAGTCCGCCCAGAGAACCTAAGCTTCCAATTGACTAAAATTTGACTAACACGCTCTGGTCGAATATCCACACTCATGGGGGAATTCCTGCTGGCTGTTTCGAAACCCTGAAACCCTGGCAAAGGTGTCGGCCGTCGTGCCGATCCTTCTCCAGCTTGGTTATCCCTCGAAGGAACATCCGCTGTATTTGCCAATTGGCCCATGAGAGAGCTGAGAATACCTTGAAAACCATTAGCGATCGCATTGCTTAGCATCTCGGTTTGTGTCAACGAGGCTTCAGCCATGGCTTCGGCTATCATTCGCTGAAGCTCGTTACTAGGCGAAGGGGCTACCACCACTTCCGGACCAGCTTCCCTAGTTTGCGGCTGATTGGCCGAAGCAGACGTCGGAGCTCCATGTGGAGCCCCCACATGGTCTTTACTCCATCGTATCCTCCCATCGCCCGCAGTGTCATCAGGTGCCGGGTGCTGCGTTCGCCCAAGGTGTTGCGCACCTTCAGGCAGCTCTTCTGCGACAGGGTTCTTTTTTTTCGCCCGTACCCAGGGCAAGGACGCGGCGCTGGCACTCGCCGAATGCCACGGCATGGCTGCTGGTGGGCCCGTCGTCCTCATTGCCGGGCCGTTCAAAAATCGTCTCGAGACCGGTGGGCCTCGACTTTGCGATGGTCTGCGATGGCGCCTGAGAACCGGTGGTCGGCGTCAGGCTGGGCTTCTTGGCCAGGCGGCTGGGACTAAGACTGGGATTGGCGGTGCTCTGGCTCTTGCTCTTGCAGGCGCGCGGCGGCATTTGGCGCCGAACCATAGTCGCGGTTGCCACAGATCCTGTATCCCCCGGTATACTCCCGGCTGAAATGAGACGAAATGAGAAATGAGTTACGACTGTCCGATGGCCGCAGACCCGAGTACTTCCTTTACCTTTAGCTTTGCCTTCAAGTTTTTTCTTTGCAGGCATTTCTCGTATCTTTTTCCGGCTTTTCCGTCTCCTGGGTAAACCTTTCGACTTCTCAAACGAGCAACGAGCAACGAGCCTCTTTGGGTTGAGGGCTCTCAGTGCTCCACAGGGGAGGGGCTGAGAGGCTGGGGTGTGAGCCGCCAGCAACCAAGCGCGTTGCTTTATTAATATTTGTGGGCAGTATATGTCTTAATTTAATTTATGTACATTTTTGTGTTTGTTTTACAATTCAACTTTAAACGACACTCAAACACACACTAGTACATTTGATGGCACATTAATTTACAAACATATAATCTGCAGTAACGAAACACTTGTAACCTCGACTAGGCCCGCAGCCAGCAGGGGGGGGGGGAAAGGGAAAAAGAAAAAGAGAGCGACAAAATATTCGGCACTTTGACGGAGGGACTAAACCTCAGACACGTCTCGACTCCACAACGTTCACGACACGACTTTCCATTTGCAAGTGTGTATGTGTGTGTGTGGTGTGAGTCAAGAAAGTGAAGTGGGGCCACGCTCAAAAGTATGCTGTCTCTTCTTTGTAATTCTCCCTAACTTAAAATTTGATTTGCAATCCCCTGTGAGTTCGTCAACTTGATGTTTTGTTGGCTGTAATGCGGTATGTGGTCTTCAGTCCCCTCTACTACCCTTGCCGCCTGCTGAGGGCAGACGACTAGGAATGTAGCATGTACATGTGGGCGTGCAGTTTATAGGGGGCGTAGTTGTTTTATGCGAAGACTAGCATTTTTGGCTCAATTTAGGCCGTAGTGGTGGTGTGGCGGCAACTGATGCTGATTTGAAAGTCGATTTGAAACCGATAATCAATTGTCAGCACCGTTGCCGCCGAAGATTTATCACAGATTGTAATAATTTTGTAGTGGGGTGTCGGAGAACCGCACTAATTACGAAAATAACAATGGGGGGGGGGGAAGAAGGGGTTAAAGAAATGAGATCGAAAATTCAGAAAGTGCAGTGTTGCAACACGTAGTCAATTGAGGAATAGATAAAGAGAAAAGGTAAGCAATGCAGGTGTTCTGCGTGGAAAATAAGAGGAAATATACTAAATAAAAAGAGACAAGCACTTGCAGAAATAACAATACAGATAAGTAGTAGACTGGAGTGAAGACGACGGAAAAACAGGTAATAAAAGAGATACTACACTGGAACAAAGACGAGACAAAACAGGTACAATTGATTTACGTTTACAATATAACAATAAACATAACAATTTAAAATAATTTCTATATCTTTTTCTATAATTACAGGGAAGACAAGAAACAGCAGAGCATCGGCCGGCATAGCAAAACACAATGCTTGTAAAGACATTGCGTTGCATACCGGCCGACCCCGTCGTCCCCCCTGGTCGTCGAAATTGGCGTGGTCCGAAGTCGTCAGAAGTAGGTGCAATTAGCACCTCGTCGTCGTTGTGGCTGTGGCTGCCCTCTTGGAGAACCAGTGGCACTGGTCCGGCCACCAGCTGGGAGCCAGGAGTAGACGGCACACATATTACTGTGGCGACACGGGTCCGGCCGCCAAAGTGAAATGGATGTGAGTGTGTGTGTGCGTCGGCAATTGTGGCCCTAATGTAGAGCGAGTGGCACTAATCCGGCCACCAACTAAGGACGATGGCGGACACGACACACATAACTCGAACGGCACAGGTCCGGCCGCCCAAGTGTAATGGGTGTTTGTGTGTGTGTGTCTGTTTTTGGCTATTCTAGCAATCACCAACGCACTGCATTCGATTTGAATTTGTCAGGCCGTATGATTTTGCAAGTGTGTATGGCAGCATTTTTATTCGTTTATGTTTTATTTAATGGCTTTGATGGCGGCAGCGTCCGTTGTTCATTTTTGTTGTGGCATGCGAGTGATATGTATACCTGCCCCGTATGATAAAGATTTTCGCCGTAATGTTTAGCCCGATAGTGTCCCGTGAGTGCTATCCGGCGATTGCCTAAGCGCTCTCGGCGATACGCGTCGGTACCCCCGACCCCCGTAGTAATTCTTAGTTCGACAGCGTCCCGTAAGTGCTATCCGGCGATTGCCTAGGCATTCTCGGCGATGCCTGTCGATATCCCCGACCCCCGTAGTAATTCTTAGTTCGGCGGCGTCCCGTAAGTGCTATCCGGCGATTGCCTAGGCATTCTCGGCGATACTTGTCGGTATTTCCGCATAGCAAAGTTCCCCTTTCCGCGTCGTAGTAAATCTTAGGCCGACAGGGTCCCGTAAGTACCGGCCGGCGGTAGCCTAGGAACTCTCGGCGATACTTGTCGGTATTCCCGCATAGCATAGTCCCCCTTTCCGCTTCGTAGTAACTCTCAGGCCGGCGGGGTCCCGTAAGTACTGTCCGGCGATAGCCTAGGTACTCTCGGCGACACCTGTCGGTATTATCGCATAGTAAAGACCTCCGTATTGATTCTGAGTTCGGTGGGGCCCTGAAGGCGCTATTCGGCGATAACCGGAGTGTTCTCGGTGAAACCAGCTGCCCTGTCCCACGCTACGATCGCCCCCGTCCGCGGGACTGCGGCCCCGTCCCCCATCGTCGGTCCGAAATACGGAGTCCCGGCAAATTATAAATATTGCTGTAATTTCGACCCTGGAGTAGACTGAGATATGTACCCCAGCCCAGGATCGCTTCCTTACAAAAGTTAAGGTAACACTAGACTTAACATTAACATGTGTTTTCTTTTACAATGGATTGCGTCTTTTCAGACCGTTCCCGTCCTCGGAGCGGGCTTCATATAAGTGGCGGCGCAAGGCTGATCCTCATATCAGCATCAGCATAGGCCCTGTAGTTGGCTGGGTGCGTACCGCCGCAACTTTGGCATTTAGCTGGGTGCGGTGGACGAAACCACCGCACTTTACACAGACGAAGCCGCGTTGACAGAAGTTGTTAAACCGCCGCAACTTTGGCATTTAGCTGGGTGCGGTGGACGAAACCACCGCACTTTACACAGACGAAGCCGCGTTGACAGAAGTTGTTAAACCGCCGCAATTTTCGCATTTAGCTGGGTGCGGTGGACGAAACCACCGCACTTTACACAGGCGAAGCCGCGTTGACAGTAGTTGTGTGTGGTTTAAGAAATCTTTGTGTTTTATGATTCTCTTTGTGGTTTGTGATTTGAATATATGTTTAGTGGCGCACAGAATTTTAATTTACATTGGCGAGAAAGAGGAAATAAAGCTTGTCGGTAGTGGTTGGGAAGGGGAATGTGAATGTGTGTGGGGCGAGTTGGGAAAATGGCTGCTTGGCTTGGCGTCGGCATTTTAATGTATTCCTTATTGGCGTTAATTAAGAATTTTTAACAGTTTAGTTGGGCGGCAAACAAGTTAAGGGGCTCGTTAGTCGCCCGACGTGTCACACCGCTTCATCTGCCTGGTCGATCATCGGTAACTGTATCTGTATCTGTACAAAGGAGCCTAGAATTTCTTAGATCTGTGTTCTTCTACCATCCTCTACATGGATTGGTTTCACATTAATCCTAAAGATGCACAAATTTTATAGCTTGAAAAAAAAAAAAAACACATACAATAATCGCATATCACATATTATGTTTTTTGTGGAGAGGGGGAGGGTTCCAAAGTATTTACACGGTCCAATGTTTGCACGGGTAATATAATGGAGATTCTCTTGGTAAAGATTTTATTCGTAATTTATTCGCCCAACTATCGAGAAAGACTCGCGTGTGCCGTACGATACGATCCATTACGATACGATATCGTCTGTGGGCTATATATGTATGTATATTGATGTGTGCATATGTATGTACAATCCGAAGAGAGGATTACTCTTGTTTTGTTCTCTTTCCTAGATGATAATATCGTATCAGTGGTTCTGGAAGGGGGTGCTTAAACCTACGACGAAAGCTATAATCCAGTGGATGGGTCGGAATAGGTGTCCTGTTCCTCCGCTCAGACATAGACCTCTCCTGTCTTGGCCTCGGGACTGTGTTTGGCGAGGGTTGAGGTAGCACTCGTGGCCGTTGCCGTTGCCGTGGCGCCGCTCTGGGGCAGGGCGATCGTGCCACCGGATGAAGAGTTGTCCACTGTATCCACTGTGGGGGCTCCTGCCGAACGCACCGAGGAGCGCACTGTGGGGTCCTGCAGGTTGAAGCTCAGACTGAAGCTGTTGTTCCGCGAAATGTTGCCGTTGCCGCTGCCGTTCAGGGGCTTCACGGACAGGAGGGCCGTGGTGGTGATGCCGCCGCCCGCACCCGGCCCCACGGTCATGCCGTTGCTGGAGCCACTGTTGCTGTAGCCGTCCTGCTCCTGGGCCAGGTCCACTATGGACAGGGACGAGGGGAAGCGCTGAATGGAGAGCGAGACGGGGATCGTGGTGGTGATGTCATTGTGCTCGATGCCACTGGCCGTTGTCGTGATGGTCGGCAGCTGGGCGTTCGCCGCGATGGGAAGGATGCTCAGGGTCCCCGTGGGAATGGTGTACCCGCCGCCGCTGCTGTTGGCCATCGTGAAGGGAAACGACAGCGTGGTGATATTCGTGGCAGCGGAGAGGGCTACGGAATCGAGAATCGAAGGGAGAGAGATTGTGGTTGGAGTATCTGAATCTGCATCTGCGGGAGTATCTGTGCCCGGTACTCACTGCTGTGAACTCGCTGTAAATGATGACCACTGCGGGCAGGGTCAACGCCTTGACGCAGCACATGAGGAACCCAAAGAAGAGCCACGCGATCTCCCCGCAGGTGGAGAAGCGTAAGAGCTGCAGGAAGCCGATCGGCTGTGTGGGCTCCAGTCCTGCGGCCACCGGCGCCTCATCCAGGGACTTGCCATCGGTTGTCGCCGTGCCAGAAGCCTCGTCCATCTATCGGTACGACGAAGGACGGAGGAATAGTGTTACTCGAGCCAAGACCCGCGATTTATTCACAGACACGGACAGAGACAGACGGCACGCAAAGGTTATTTCAATTACTGCCACACTCTCAGAGGCATGTATCTGTATCTGTGGCTGTGGCAAGGGTACAGCAGCTACTTTGTATCTTTTGTCATAGTTCTCTCTCATTGCCCCGCGGGGTTAACGAGTAATAGAATCTACCGTTTATTATTGGACATTCCAACGCCAATTTGGAGCGATTCGATTCGATTCCCTTTCAGAGGCCCGTACAGAAATCTGTGTGGCGCCATTCGCCCCCTGCCCCCTCTCCTTGTCGTGGGATGGATGATCACCTTTTAATTGATTTTCAACACTTTTTGATCCTATAGATACTGTATCTATGCACTGATTTCTGCAGAAGATCCGTTACTGCTCATTCGGACCGCCCAAGCGCGACTGCTGGAACACCGTCCGCGGAGCCACCCATTTATGTTGATTCCCCGATGTGGATGCTGGACAGAGTACTCGGGCTTGGGCATGAGTACTCGTGAGTGTATCGTATCAATCGCTCGCTTTGGGGTTCACAATTCTAATTCATCTCCGCTTTCCGCTCTTGGGGTAGGTTCCGCCGAAAGAGGCGCTTCAATTTACAATGAGAGCAAAAGAGACATTCTGTAGAGGGTTTTTCTTTTCTTTGCTTTTCTTTTCTTTATTCTTTTTCTATCATTTGGAGGGTGGAAGGTGCAACAATCTAAAACGGAGGCAGACTCTTGAGCCTCCTGCTGGTGCGCAGCATGAATGGTGCCGGCTGATTTGTACCGGCATTTCCTCCAGCGGGAACGACTTCGGGAGCAGCTACGGGAGCGACTGCGGGAGCGACTCCGACCGACTCGCCTTCATCGTCCGAGCCCCCGAGCATTACGCTGTCCAAAGTAGTGCGGGACGCCCGCAGTGTCATCATGTGCCGGGTGCTGCGTTCGCCCAAGTTGTTGCGCACCTTCAGGCAGCTCTTCTGCGACAGGGTTCTTTTTTTTCGCCCGTACCCAGGGCGAGGACGCGGCGCTGGCACTCGCCGAATGCCACGGCATGGCTGCTGGTGGGCCCGTCGTCCTCATTGCCGGGCCGTTCAAAAATCGTCTCGAGACCGGTGGGCCTCGACTTTGCGATGGTCTGCGATGGCGCCTGAGAACCGGTGGTCGGCGTCAGGCTGGGCTTCTTGGCCAGGCGGCTGGGACTAAGACTGGGATTGGCGGCGCTCTAGCTCTTGCTCTTGCAGGCTCGCGGCGGCATTCGGCGCCGAACCATTGTCGCGGTTGCCACAGATCCTGTATCCCCCGGTATACTCCCGGCTGAAAAAAGAAGGCTGAAGGGAAAAAGAAAAAGAGAGGGACAAAATATTCGGCACTTTGACGGAGGGACTAAACCTCAGACACGTCTCGACTCCACAACGTTCACGACACGACTCTCCATTTGCAAGTGTGTGTGTGTGCGTGGTGTGAGTCAAGAAAGTGAAGTGGGGCCACGCTCAAAAGTATGCTGTCTCTTCTTTGTAATTCTCCCTAACTTAAAATTTGATTTGCAATCCCCTGTGAGTTCGTCAACTTGATGTTTTGTTGGCTGTAATGCGGTATGTGGTCTTCAGTCCCCTCTACTACCCTTGCCGCCAGCTGAGGGCAGACGACTAGGAATGTAGCATGTACATGTGGGCGGGCAGTTTATAGGGGGCGTAGTTGTTTTATGCGAAGACTAGCATTTTTGGCTCAATTTAGGCCGTAGTGGTGGTGTGGCGGCAACTGATGCTGATTTGAAAGTCGATTTGAAACCGATAATCAATTGTCAGCACCGTTGCCGCCGAAGATTTATCACAGATTGTAATAATTTTGTAGTGGGGTGTCGGAGAACCGCACTAATTACGAAAATAACAATGGGGGGGGGGGGGGGGGAAGAAGGGGTTAAAGAAATGAGATCGAAAATTCAGAAAGTGCAGTGTTGCAACACGTAGTCAATTGAGGAATAGATAAAGAGAAAAGGTAAACAATGCAGGTGTTCTGCGTGGAAAATAAGAGGAAATATACTAAATAAAAAGAGACAAGCACTTGCAGAAATAACAATACAGATAAGTAGTAGACTGGAGTGAAGACGACGGAAAAACAGGTAATAAAAGAGATACTACACTGGAACAAAGACGAGACAAAACAGGTACAATTGATTTACGTTTACAATATAACAATAAACATAACAATTTAAAATAATTTCTATATCTTTTTCTATAATTACAGGGAAGACAAGAAACAGCAGAGCATCGGCCGGCATAGCAAAACACAATGCTTGTAAAGACATTGCGTTGCATACCGGCCGACCCCGTCGTCCCCCCTGGTCGACGAAATTGGCGTGGTCCGAAGTCGTCAGAAGTAGGTGCAATTAGCACCTCGTCGTCGTTGTGGCTGTATCTGTACAAAGGAGCCTAGAATTTCTTAGATCTGTGTTCTTCTACCATCCTCTACATGGATTGGTTCCACATTAATCCTAAAGATGCACAAATTTTATAGCTTGATCAAAAAAAAAAACACATACAATAATCGCATATCACATATTATGTTTTTTGTGGAGAGGGGGAGGGGGAGGGTTCCAAAGTATTTACACGGTCCAATGTTTGCACGGGTAATATAATGGAGATTCTCTTGGTAAAGATTTTATTCGTAATTTATTCGCCCAACTATCGAGAAAGACTCGCGTGTGCCGTACGATACGATCCATTACGATACGATATCGTCTGTGGGCTATATATGTATGTATATTGATGTGTGCATATGTATGTACAATCCGAAGAGAGGATTACTCTTGTTTTGTTCTCTTTCCTAGATGATAATATCGTATCAGTGGTTCTGGAAGGGGGTGCTTAAACCTACGACGAAAGCTATAATCCAGTGGATGGGTCGGAATAGGTGTCCTGTTCCTCCGCTCAGACATAGACCTCTCCTGTCTTGGCCTCGGGACTGTGTTTGGCGAGGGTTGAGGTAGCACTCGTGGCCGTTGCCGTTGCCGTGGCGCCGCTCTGGGGCAGGGCGATCGTGCCACCGGATGAAGAGTTGTCCACTGTATCCACTGTGGGGGCTCCTGCCGAACGCACCGAGGAGCGCACTGTGGGGTCCTGCAGGTTGAAGCTCAGACTGAAGCTGCTGTTCCGCGAAATGTTGCCGTTGCCGCTGCCGTTCAGGGGCTTCACGGACAGGAGGGTGATGCCGCCGCCGCCGCCCGCCCCCGGCCCCACGGTCATGCCGTTGCTGGAGCCACTGTTGCTGTAGCCGTCCTGCTCCTGGGCCAGGTCCACTATGGACAGGGACGAGGGGAAGCGCTGAATGGAGAGCGAGACGGGGATCGTGGTGATGATGTCATTGGGCTCGTAGCCACTGGCCGTTGTCGTGATGGTCGGCAGCTGGGCGTTCGCCGCGATGGGAAGGATGCTCAGGGTCCCCGTGGGAATGGTGTACCCGCCGCCGCTGCTGTTGGCCATCGTGAAGGGAAACGACAGCGTGGTGATGTTCGTGGCAGCGGAGAGGGCTACGGAATCGAGAATCGAAGGGAGAGAGATTGTGGTTGAAGTATCTGAATCTGCATCTGCGGGAGTATCTGTGCCCGGTACTCACTGCTGTGAACTCGCTGTAAATGATGACCACTGCGGGCAGGGTCAACGCCTTGACGCAGCACATGAGGAACCCAAAGAAGAGCCACGCGATCTCCCCGCAGGTGGAGAAGCGTAAGAGCTGCAGGAAGCCGATCGGCTGTGTGGGCTCCAGTCCTGCGGCCACCGGCGCCTCATCCAGGGACTTGCCATCGGTTGTCGTCGTGACAGAAGCCTCGTCCATCTATCGGTACGACGAAGGACGGAGGAATAGTGTTACTCGAGCCAAGACCCGCGATTTATTCACAGACACGGACAGAGACAGACGGCACGCAAAGGTTAATTCAATTACTGCCACACTCTCAGAGGCATGTATCTGTATCTGTGGCTGTGGCAAGGGTACAGCAGCTACTTTGTATCTTTTGCCATAGTTCTCTCTCATTGACCCGCGGGGTTAACGAGTAATAGAATCTACCGTTTATTATTGGACATTCCAACGCCAATTTGGAGCGATTCGATTCCCTTTCAGAGGCCCGTACAGAAATCTGTGTGGCGCCATTCGCCCCCTGCCCCCTCTCCTTGTCGTGGGATGGATGATCACCTTTTAATTGATTTTCAACACTTTTTGATCCTATAGATACTGTATCTATGCACTGATTTCTGCAGAAGATCCGTTACTGCTCACTCGGACCGCCCAAGCGCGACTGCTGGAACACCGTCCGCGGAGCCACCCATTTATGTTGATTCCCCGATGTGGATGCTGGACAGAGTACTCGGGCTTGGGCATGAGTACTCGGGAGTGTATCGTATCAATCGCTCGCTTGGGGGTTCACAATTCTAATTGATCTCCGCTTTCCGCTCTTGGGGTAGGTTCCGCCGAAAGAGGCGCTTCAATTTACAATGAGAGCAAAAGAGACATTCTGTAGAGGGTTTTTCTTTTCTTTGCTTTTCTTTTCTTTATTCTTTTTCTATCATTTGGAGGGTGGAAGGTGCAACAATCTAAAACGGAGGCAGACTCTTGAGCCTCCTGCTGGTGCGCAGCACGAATGGTGCCGGCTGATTTGTACCGGCATTTCCTCCAGCGGGAACGACTTCGGGAGCAGCTACGGGAGCGACTGCGGGAGCGACTCCGACCGACTCGCCTTCATCGTCCGAGCCCCCGAGCATTACGCTGTCCAAAGTAGTGCGGGACGCCCGCAGTGTCATCATGTGCCGGGTGCTGCGTTCGCCCAAGGTGTTGCGCACCTTCAGGCAGCTCTCCTGCGACAGGGTTCTTTTTTTTCGCCCGTACCCAGGGCGAGGACGCGGCGCTGGCACTCGCCGAATGCCACGGCATGGCTGCTGGTGGGCCCGTCGTCCTCATTGCCGGGCCGTTCAAAAATCGTCTCGAGACCGGTGGGCCTCGACTTTGCGATGGTCTGCGATGGCGCCTGAGAACCGGTGGTCGGCGTCAGGCTGGGCTTCTTGGCCAGGCGGCTGGGACTAAGACTGGGATTGGCGGCGCTCTAGCTCTTGCTCTTGCAGGCTCGCGGCGGCATTCGGCGCCGAACCATTGTCGCGGTTGCCACAGATCCTGTATCCCCCGGTATACTCCCGGCTGAAAAAAGAAGGCTGAAGGGAAAAAGAAAAAGAGAGGGACAAAATATTCGGCACTTTGACGGAGGGACTAAACCTCAGACACGTCTCGACTCCACAACGTTCACGACACGACTTTCCATTTGCAAGTGTGTGTGTGTGCGTGGTGTGAGTCAAGAAAGTGAAGTGGGGCCACGCTCAAAAGTATGCTGTCTCTTCTTTGTAATTCTCCCTAACTAAAAATTTGATTTGCAATCCCCTGTGAGTTCGTCAACTTGATGTTTTGTTGGCTGTAATGCGGTATGTGGTCTTCAGTCCCCTCTACTACCCTTGCCGCCTGCTGAGGGCAGACGACTAGGAATGTAGCATGTACATGTGGGCGGGCAGTTTATAGGGGGCGTAGTTGTTTTATGCGAAGACTAGCATTTTTGGCTCAATTTAGGCCGTAGTGGTGGTGTGGCGGCAACTGATGCTGATTTGAAAGTCGATTTGAAACCGATAATCAATTGTCAGCAGAGCATCGGCCGGCATAGCAAAACACAATGCTTGTAAAGACATTGCGTTGCATACCGGCCGACCCCGTCGTCCCCCCTGGTCGTCGAAATTGGCGTGGTCCGAAGTCGTCAGAAGTAGGTGCAATTAGCACCTCGTCGTCGTTGTGGCTGTGGCTGCCCTCTTGGAGAACCAGTGGCACTGGTCCGGCCACCAGCTGGGATCCAGGAGTAGACGGCACACATATTACTGTGGCGACACGGGTCCGGCCGCCAAAGTGAAATGGATGTGAGTGTGTGTGTGCGTCGGCAATTCTGGCCCTAATGTAGAGCGAGTGGCACTGGTCCGGCCACCAACTAAGGACGATGGCGGACACGACACACATAACTCGAACGGCACAGGTCCAGCCGCCCAAGTGTAATGGGTGTTTGTGTGTGTGTGTCTGTTTTTGGCTATTCTAGCAATCACCAACGCACTGCATTCGATTTGAATTTGTCAGGCCGTATGATTTTGCAAGTGTGTATGGCAGCATTTTTATTCGTTTATGTTTTATTTAATGGCTTTGATGGCGGCAGCGTCCGTTGTTCATTTTTGTTGTGGCATGCGAGTGATATGTATACCTGCCCCGTATGATAAAGATTTTCGCCGTAATGTTTAGCCCGATAGTGTCCCGTGAGTGCTATCCGGCGATTGCCTAAGCGCTCTCGGCGATACGCGTCGGTACCCCCGACCCCGTAGTAATTCTTAGTTCGACAGCGTCCCGTAAGTGCTATCCGGCGATTGCCTAGGCATTCTCGGCGATGCCTGTCGATATCCCGACCCCCGTAGTAATTCTTAGTTCGGCGGCGTCCCGTAAGTGCTATCCGGCGATTGCCTAGGCATTCTCGGCGATACTTGTCGGTATTTCCGCATAGCAAAGTTCCCCTTTCCGCGTCGTAGTAAATCTTAGGCCGACAGGGTCCCGTAAGTACCGTCCGGCGATAGCCTAGGTACTCTCGGCGATACTTGTCGGTATTCCCGCATAGCATAGTCCCCCTTTCCGCTTCGTAGTAACTCTCAGGCCGGCGGGGTCCCGTAAGTACTGTCCGGCGATAGCCTAGGTACTCTCGGCGACACCTGTCGGTATTATCGCATAGTAAAGACCTCCGTATTGATTCTGAGTTCGGTGGGGCCCTGAAGGCGCTATTCGGCGATAACCGGAGTGTTCTCGGTGAAACCAGCTGCCCCGTCCCACGCTACGATCGCCCCCGTCCGCGGGACTGCGGCCCCGTCCCCATCGTCGGTCCGAAATACGGAGTCCCGGCAAATTATAAATATTGCTGTAATTTCGACCCTGGAGTAGACTGAGATATGTACCCCAGCCCAGGATCGCTTCCTTACAAAAGTTAAGGTAACACTAGACTTAACATTAACATGTGCCCCGAGCATTACGCTGTCCAAAGTAGTGCGGGACGCCCGCAGTGTCATCATGTGCCGGGTGCTGCGTTCGCCCAAGGTGTTGCGCACCTTCAGGCAGCTCTCCTGCGACAGGGTTCTTTTTTTTCGCCCGTACCCAGGGCGAGGACGCGGCGCTGGCACTCGCCGAATGCCACGGCATGGCTGCTGGTGGGCCCGTCGTCCTCATTGCCGGGCCGTTCAAAAATCGTCTCGAGACCGGTGGGCCTCGACTTTGCGATGGTCTGCGATGGCGCCTGAGAACCGGTGGTCGGCGTCAGGCTGGGCTTCTTGGCCAGGCGGCTGGGACTAAGACTGGGATTGGCGGCGCTCTAGCTCTTGCTCTTGCAGGCTCGCGGCGGCATTCGGCGCCGAACCATTGTCGCGGTTGCCACAGATCCTGTATCCCCCGGTATACTCCCGGCTGAAAAAAGAAGGCTGAAGGGAAAAAGAAAAAGAGAGGGACAAAATATTCGGCACTTTGACGGAGGGACTAAACCTCAGACACGTCTCGACTCCACAACGTTCACGACACGACTTTCCATTTGCAAGTGTGTGTGTGTGCGTGGTGTGAGTCAAGAAAGTGAAGTGGGGCCACGCTCAAAAGTATGCTGTCTCTTCTTTGTAATTCTCCCTAACTAAAAATTTGATTTGCAATCCCCTGTGAGTTCGTCAACTTGATGTTTTGTTGGCTGTAATGCGGTATGTGGTCTTCAGTCCCCTCTACTACCCTTGCCGCCTGCTGAGGGCAGACGACTAGGAATGTAGCATGTACATGTGGGCGGGCAGTTTATAGGGGCGTAGTTGTTTTATGCGAAGACTAGCATTTTTGGCTCAATTTAGGCCGTAGTGGTGGTGTGGCGGCAACTGATGCTGATTTGAAAGTCGATTTGAAACCGATAATCAATTGTCAGCAGAGCATCGGCCGGCATAGCAAAACACAATGCTTGTAAAGACATTGCGTTGCATACCGGCCGACCCCGTCGTCCCCCCTGGTCGTCGAAATTGGCGTGGTCCGAAGTCGTCAGAAGTAGGTGCAATTAGCACCTCGTCGTCGTTGTGGCTGTGGCTGCCCTCTTGGAGAACCAGTGGCACTGGTCCGGCCACCAGCTGGGATCCAGGAGGAGACGGCACACATATTACTGTGGCGACACGGGTCCGGCCGCCAAAGTGAAATGGATGTGAGTGTGTGTGTGCGTCGGCAATTGTGGCCCTAATGTAGAGCGAGTGGCACTGGTCCGGCCACCAACTAAGGACGATGGCGGACACGACACACATAACTCGAACGGCACAGGTCCAGCCGCCCAAGTGTAATGGGTGTTTGTGTGTGTGTGTCTGTTTTTGGCTATTCTAGCAATCACCAACGCACTGCATTCGATTTGAATTTGTCAGGCCGTATGATTTTGCAAGTGTGTATGGCAGCATTTTTATTCGTTTATGTTTTATTTAATGGCTTTGATGGCGGCAGCGTCCGTTGTTCATTTTTGTTGTGGCATGCGAGTGATATGTATACCTGCCCCGGATGATAAAGATTTTCGCCGTAATGTTTAGCCCGATAGTGTCCCGTGAGTGCTATCCGGCGATTGCCTAAGCGCTCTCGGCGATACGCGTCGGTACCCCCGACCCCCGTAGTAATTCTTAGTTCGACAGCGTCCCGTAAGTGCTATCCGGCGATTGCCTAGGCATTCTCGGCGATGCCTGTCGATATCCCCGACCCCCGTAGTAATTCTTAGTTCGGCGGCGTCCCGTAAGTGCTATCCGGCGATTGCCTAGGCATTCTCGGCGATACTTGTCGGTATTTCCGCATAGCAAAGTTCCCCTTTCCGCGTCGTAGTAAATCTTAGGCCGACAGGGTCCCGTAAGTACCGTCCGGCGATAGCCTAGGTACTCTCGGCGATACTTGTCGGTATTCCCGCATAGCATAGTCCCCCTTTCCGCTTCGTAGTAACTCTCAGGCCGGCGGGGTCCCGTAAGTACTGTCCGGCGATAGCCTAGGTACTCTCGGCGACACCTGTCGGTATTATCGCATAGTAAAGACCTCCGTATTGATTCTGAGTTCGGTGGGGCCCTGAAGGCGCTATTCGGCGATAACCGGAGTGTTCTCGGTGAAACCAGCTGCCCCGTCCCACGCTACGATCGCCCCCGTCCGCGGGACTGCGGCCCCGTCCCCCATCGTCGGTCCGAAATACGGAGTCCCGGCAAATTATAAATATTGCTGTAATTTCGACCCTGGAGTAGACTGAGATATGTACCCCAGCCCAGGATCGCTTCCTTACAAAAGTTAAGGTAACACTAGACTTAACATTAACATGTGTTTTCTTTTACAATGGATTGCGTCTTTTCAGTCCGTTCCCGTCCTCGGAGCGGGCTTCATATAAGTGGCGGCGCAAGGCTGATCCTCATATCAGCATCAGCATAGGCCCTGAAGTTGGATGGGTCCGTACCGCCGCAACTTTGGCATTTAGCTGGGTGCGGTGGACAAAACCACCGCACTTTACACAGACGAAGCCGCGTTGACAGAAGTTGTTAAACCGCCGCAACTTTGGCATTTAGCTGGGTGCGGTGAGCGAAACCACCGCACTTTACACAGACGAAGCCGCGTTGACGGAAGTTGTTAAACCGCCGCAATTTTCGCATTTAGCTGGGTGCGGTGGACGAAACCACCGCACTTTACACAGGCGAAGCCGCGTTTACAGTAGTTGTGTGTGGTTTAAGAAATCTTTGTGTTTTATGATTCTCTTTGTGGTTTGTGATTTGAATATATGTTTAGTGGCGCACAGAATTTTAATTTACATTGGCGAGAAAGAGGAAATAAAGCTTGTCGGTAGTGGTTGGGAAGGGGAATTTGAATGTGTGTGGGGCGAGTTGGGAAAATGGCTGCTTGGCTTGGCGTCGGCATTTTAATGTATTCCTTATTGGCGTTAATTAAGAATTTTTAACAGTTTAGTTGGGCGGCAAACAAGTTAAGGGGCTCGTTAGTCGCCCGACGTGTCACACCGCTTCATCTGCCTCGTCGATCATCTGTAACTGTATCTGTATCTGTACAAAGGAGCCTAGAATTTCTTAGATCTGTGTTCTTCTACCATCCTCTTCATGGATTGGTTCCACATAAATCCTAAAGATGCACAAATTTTATAGCTTGAACAAAAAAAAAAAAAAAACACATACAATAATAAAGCTATAATCCAGTGGATGGGTCGGAATAGGTGTCCTGTTCCTCCGCTCAGACATAGACCTCTCCTGTCTTGGCCTCGGGACTGTGTTTGGCGAGGGTTGAGGTAGCACTCGTGGCCGTTGCCGTTGCCGTGGCGCTGCTCTGGGGCAGGGCGATCGTGCCACCGGATGAAGAGTTGTCCACTGTATCCACTGTGGGGGCTCCTGCCGAACGCACCGAGGAGCGCACTGTGGGGTCCTGCAGGTTGAAGCTCAGACTGAAGCTGTTGTTCCGCGAAATGTTGCCGTTGCCGCTTCCGTTCAGGGGCTTCACGGACAGGAGGGCCGTGGTGGTGATGCCGCCGCCGCCGCCCGCACCCGGCCCCACGGTCATGCCGTTGCTGGAGCCACTGTTGCTGTAGCCGTCCTGCTCCTGGGCCAGGTCCACTATGGACAGGGACGAGGGGAAGCGCTGAATGGAGAGCGAGACGGGGATCGTGGTGATGATGTCATTGGGCTCGTAGCCACTGGCCGTTGTCGTGATGGTCGGCAGCGATGGGAAGGATGCTCAGGGTCCCCGTGGGAATGGTGTACCCGCCGCCGCTGCTGTTGGCCATCGTGAAGGGAAACGACAGCGTGGTGATGTTCGTGGCAGCGGAGAGGGCTACGGAATCGAGAATCGAAGGGAGAGAGATTGTGGTTGGAGTATCTGAATCTGCATCTGCGGGAGTATCTGTGCCCGGTACTCACTGCTGTGAACTCGCTGTAAATGATGACCACTGCGGGCAGGGTCAACGCCTTGACGCAGCACATGAGGAACCCAAAGAAGAGCCACGCGATCTCCCCGCAGGTGGAGAAGCGTAAGAGCTGCAGGAAGCCGATCGGCTGTGTGGGCTCCAGTCCTGCGGCCAACGGCGCATCATCCAGGGACTTGCCATCGGTTGTCGTCGTGCCAGAAGCCTCGTCCATCTATCGGTACGACGAAGGACGGAGGAATAGTGTTACTCGAGCCAAGACCCGCGATTTATTCACAGACACGGACAGAGACAGACGGCACGCAAAGGTTAATTCAATTACTGCCACACTCTCAGAGGCATGTATCTGTATCTGTGGCTGTGGCAAGGGTACAGCAGCTACTTTGTATCTTTTGCCATAGTTCTCTCTCATTGCCCCGCGGGGTTAACGAGTAATAGAATCTACCGTTTATTATTGGACATTCCAACGCCAATTTGGAGCGATTCGATTCGATTCCCTTTCAGAGGCCCGTACGGAAATCTGTGTGGCGCCATTCGCCCCCTGCCCCCTCTCCTTGTCGTGGGATGGATGATCACCTTTTAATTGATTTTCAACACTTTTTGATCCTATAGATACTGTATCTATGCACTGATTTCTGCAGAAGATCCGTTACTGCTCACTCGGACCGCCCAAGCGCGACTGCTGGAACACCGTCCGCGGAGCCACCCATTTATGTTGATTCCCCGATGTGGATGCTGGACAGAGTACTCGGGCTTGGGCATGAGTACTCGTGAGTGTATCGTATCAATCGCTCGCTTTGGGGTTCACAATTCTAATTGATCTCCGCTTTCCGCTCTTGGGGTAGGTTCCGCCGAAAGAGGCGCTTCAATTTACAATGAGAGCAAAAGAGACATTCTGTAGAGGGTTTTTCTTTTCTTTGCTTTTCTTTTCTTTATTCTTTTTCTATCATTTGGAGGGTGGAAGGTGCAACAATCTAAAACGGAGGCAGACTCTTGAGCCTCCTGCTGGTGCGCAGCACGAATGGTGCCGGCTGATTTGTACCGGCATTTCCTCCAGCGGGAACGACTTCGGGAGCAGCTACGGGAGCGACTGCGGGAGCGACTCCGACCGACTCGCCTTCATCGTCCGAGCCCCCGAGCATTACGCTGTCCAAAGTAGTGCGGGACGCCCGCAGTGTCATCATGTGCCGGGAGCTGCGTTCGCCCAAGGTGTTGCGCACCTTCAGGCAGCTCTTCTGCGACAGGGTTCTTTTTTTTCGCCCGTACCCAGGGCGAGGACGCGGCGCTGGCACTCGCCGAATGCCACGGCATGGCTGCTGGTGGGCCCGTCGTCCTCATTGCCGGGCCGTTCAAAAATCGTCTCGAGACCGGTGGGCCTCGACTTTGCGATGGTCTGCGATGGCGCCTGAGAACCGGTGGTCGGCGTCAGGCTGGGCTTCTTGGCCAGGCGGCTGGGACTAAGACTGGGATTGGCGGCGCTCTGGCTCTTGCTCTTGCAGGCGCGCGGCGGCATTTGGCGCCGAACCATAGTCGCGGTTGCCACAGATCCTGTATCCCCCGGTATACTCCCGGCTGAAATGAGACGAAATGAGAAATGAGTTACGACTGTCCGATGGCCGCAGAACCGAGTACTTCCTTTACCTTTAGCTTTGCCTTCAAGTTTTTTCTTTGCAGGCATTTCTCGTATCTTTTTCCGGCTTTTCCGTCTCCTGGGTAAACCTTTCGACTTCTCAAACGAGCAACGAGCAACGAGCCTCTTTGGGTTGAGGGCTCTCAGTGCTCCACAGGGGAGGGGCTGAGAGGCTGGGGTGTGAGCCGCCAGCAACCAAGCGCGTTGCTTTATTAATATTTGTGGGCAGTATATGTTTTAATTTAATTTATGTACATTTTTGTGTTTGTTTTACAATTCAACTTTAAACGACACTCAAACACACACTAGTACATTTGATGGCACATTAATTTACAAACATATAATCTGCAGCAACGAAACACTTGTAACCTCGACTAGGCCCGCAGCCAGCAGGGGGGGGAAGGAAAAAAGAAAAAGAGAGGGAAAAAATATTCGGCACTTTGACGGAGGGACTAAACCTCAGACACGTCTCGACTCCACAACGTTCACGACACGACTTTCCATTTGCAAGTGTGTGTGTGTGCGTGGTGTGAGTCAAGAAAGTGAAGTGGGGCCACGCTCAAAAGTATGCTGTCTCTTCTTTGTAATTCTCCCTAACTTAAAATTTGATTTGCAATCCCCTGTGAGTTCGTCAACTTGATGTTTTGTTGGCTGTAATGCGGTATGTGGTCTTCAGTCCCCTCTACTACCCTTGCCGCCTGCTGAGGGCAGACGACTAGGAATGTAGCATGTACATGTGGGCGGGCAGTTTATAGGGGGCGTAGTTGTTTTATGCGAAGACTAGCATTTTTGGCTCAATTTAGGCCGTAGTGGTGGTGTGGCGGCAACTGATGCTGATTTGAAAGTCGATTTGAAACCGATAATCAATTGTCAGCACCGTTGCCGCCGAAGATTTATCACAGATTGTAATAATTTTGTAGTGGGGTGTCGGAGAACCGCACTAATTACGAAAATAACAATGGGGGGGGGAGGGGGGAAGAAGGGGTTAAAGAAATGAGATCGAAAATTCAGAAAGTGCAGTGTTGCAACACGTAGTCAATTGAGGAATAGATAAAGAGAAAAGGTAAACAATGCAGGTGTTCTGCGTGAAAAATAAGAGGAAATATACTAAATAAAAAGAGACAAGCACTTGCAGAAATAACAATACAGATAAGTAGTAGACTGGAGTGAAGACGACGGAAAAACAGGTAATAAAAGAGATACTACACTGGAACAAAGACGAGACAAAACAGGTACAATTGATTTACGTTTACAATATAACAATAAACATAACAATTTAAAATAATTTCTATATCTTTTTCTATAATTACAGGGAAGACAAGAAACAGCAGAGCATCGGCCGGCATAGCAAAACACAATGCTTGTAAAGACATTGCGTTGCATACCGGCCGACCCCGTCGTCCCCCCTGGTCGTCGAAATTGGCGTGGTCCGAAGTCGTCAGAAGTAGGTGCAATTAGCACCTCGTCGTCGTTGTGGCTGTGGCTGCCCTCTTGGAGAACCAGTGGCACTGGTCCGGCCACCAGCTGGGAGCCAGGAGTAGACGGCACACATATTACTGTGGCGACACGGGTCCGGCCGCCAAAGTGAAATGGATGTGAGTGTGTGTGTGCGTCGGCAATTCTGGCCCTAATGTAGAGCGAGTGGCACTGGTCCGGCCACCAACTAAGGACGATGGCGGACACGACACACATAACTCGAACGGCACAGGTCCGGCCGCCCAAGTGTAATGGGTGTTGTGTGTGTGTGTCTGTTTTTGGCTATTCTAGCAATCACCAACGCACTGCATTCGATTTGAATTTGTCAGGCCGTATGATTTTGCAAGTGTGTATGGCAGCATTTTTATTCGTTTATGTTTTATTTAATGGCTTTGATGGCGGCAGCGTCCGTTGTTCATTTTTGTTGTGGCATGCGAGTGATATGTATACCTGCCCCGTATGATAAAGATTTTCGCCGTAATGTTTAGCCCGATAGTGTCCCGTGAGTGCTATCCGGCGATTGCCTAAGCGCTCTCGGCGATACGCGTCGGTACCCCCGACCCCCGTAGTAATTCTTAGTTCGACAGCGTCCCGTAAGTGCTATCCGGCGATTGCCTAGGCATTCTCGGCGATGCCTGTCGATATCCCCGACCCCCGTAGTAATTCTTAGTTCGGCGGCGTCCCGTAAGTGCTATCCGGCGATTGCCTAGGCATTCTCGGCGATACTTGTCGGTATTTCCGCATAGCAAAGTTCCCCTTTCCGCGTCGTAGTAATTCTTAGGCCGCCAGGGTCCCGTAAGTACCGTCCGGCGATAGCCTAGGTACTCTCGGCGATACTTGTCGGTATTCCCGCATAGCATAGTCCCCCTTTCCGCTTCGTAGTAACTCTCAGGCCGGCGGGGTCCCGTAAGTACTGTCCGGCGATAGCCTAGGTACTCTCGGCGACACCTGTCGGTATTATCGCATAGTAAAGACCTCCGTATTGATTCTGAGTTCGGTGGGGCCCTGAAGGCGCTATTCGGCGATAGCCGGAGTGTTCTCGGTGAAACCAGCTGCCCCGTCCTACGCTACGATCGCCCCCGTCCGCGGGACTGCGGCCCCGTCCCCCATCGTCGGTCCGAAATACGGAGTCCCGGCAAATTATAAATATTGCTGTAATTTCGACCCTGGAGTAGACTGAGATATGTACCCCAGCCCAGGATCGCTTCCTTACAAAAGTTAAGGTAACACTAGACTTAACATTAACATGTGTTTTCTTTTACAATGGATTGCGTCTTTTCAGTCCGTTCCCGTCCTCGGAGCGGGCTTCATATAAGTGGCGGCGCAAGGCTGATCCTCATATCAGCATCAGCATAGGCCCTGTAGTTGGCTGGGTGCGTACCGCCGCAACTTTGGCATTTAGCTGGGTGCGGTGGACGAAACCACCGCACTTTACACAGACGAAGCCGCGTTGACAGAAGTTGTTAAACCGCCGCAACTTTGGCATTTAGCTGGGTGCGGTGGACGAAACCACCGCACTTTACACAGACGAAGCCGCGTTGACAGAAGTTGTTAAGCCGCCGCAACTTTGGCATTTAGCTGGGTGCGGTGAGCGAAACCACCGCACTTTACACAGACGAAGCCGCGTTGACAGAAGTTGTTAAACCGCCGCAACTTTGGCATTTAGCTGGGTGCGGTGGACGAAACCACCGCACTTTACACAGGCGAAGCCGCGTTGACAGTAGTTGTGTGTGGTTTAAGAAATCTTTGTGTTTTATGATTCTCTTTGTGGTTTGTGATTTGAATATATGTTTAGTGGCGCACAGAATTTTAATTTACATTGGCGAGAAAGAGGAAATAAAGCTTGTCGGTAGTGGTTGGGAAGGGGAATGTGAATGTGTGTGGGGCGAGTTGGGAAAATGGCTGCTTGGCTTGGCGTCGGCATTTTAATGTATTCCTTATTGGCGTTAATTAAGAATTTTTAACAGTTTAGTTGGGCGGCAAACAAGTTAAGGGGCTCGTTAGTCGCCCGACGTGTCACACCGCTTCATCTGCCTGGTCGATCATCTGTAACTGTATCTGTATCTGTACAAAGGAGCCTAGAATTTCTTAGATCTGTGTTCTTCTACCATCCTCTACATGGATTGGTTTCACATTAATCCTAAAGATGCACAAATTTTATAGCTTGAAAAAAAAAAAAAAAAAACACATACAATAATCGCATATCACATATTATGTTTTTTGTGGAGAGGGGGAGGGGGAGGGCTCCAAAGTATTTACACGGTCCAATGTTTGCACGGGTAATATAATGGAGATTCTCTTGGTAAAGATTTTATTCGTAATTTATTCGCCCAACTATCGAGAAAGCCTCGCGTGTGCCGTACGATACGATCCATTACGATACGATATCGTCTGTGGGCTATATATGTATGTATATTGATGTGTGCATATGTATGTACAATCCGAAGAGAGGATTACTCTTGTTTTGTTCTCTTTCCTAGATGATAATATCGTATCAGTGGTTCTGGAAGGGGGTGCTTAAACCTACGACGAAAGCTATAATCCAGTGGATGGGTCGGAATAGGTGTCCTGTTCCTCCGCTCAGACATAGACCTCTCCTGTCTTGGCCTCGGGACTGTGTTTGGCGAGGGTTGAGGTAGCACTCGTGGCCGTTGCCGTTGCCGTGGCGCCGCTCTGGGGCAGGGCGATCGTGCCACCGGATGAAGAGTTGTCCACTGTATCCACTGTGGGGGCTCCTGCCGAACGCACCGAGGAGCGCACTGTGGGATCCTGCAGGTTGAAGCTCAGACTGAAGCTGTTGTGCCGCGAAATGTTGCCGTTGCCGCTGCCGTTCAGGGGCTTCACGGACAGGAGGGCCGTGGTGGTGATGCCGCCGCCCGCACCCGGCCCCACGGTCATGCCGTTGCTGGAGCCACTGTTGCTGTAGCCGTCCTGCTCCTGGGCCAGGTCCACTATGGACAGGGACGAGGGGAAGCGCTGAATGGAGAGCGAGACGGGGATCGTGGTGATGACGTCATTGGGCTCGTAGCCACTGGCCGTTGTCGTGATGGTCGGCAGCTGGGCGTTCGCCGCGATGAGAAGGATGCTCAGGGTCCCCGTGGGAATGGTGTACCCGCCGCCGCTGCTGTTGGCCATCGTGAAGGGAAACGACAGCGTGGTGATGTTCGTGGCAGCGGAGAGGGCTACGGAATCGAGAATCGAAGGGAGAGAGATTGTGGTTGGAGTAGCTGAATCTGCATCTGCGGGAGTATCTGTGCCCGGTACTCACTGCTGTGAACTCGCTGTAAATGATGACCACTGCGGGCAGGGTCAACGCCTTGACGCAGCACATGAGGAACCCAAAGAAGAGCCACGCGATCTCCCCGCAGGTGGAGAAGCGGAAGAGCTGCAGGAAGCCGATCGGCTGTGTGGGCTCCAGTCCTGCGGCCACCGGCGCCTCATCCAGGGACTTGCCATCGGTTGTCGTCGTGCCAGAAGCCTCGTCCATCTATCGGTACGACGAAGGACGGAGGAATAGTGTTACTCGAGCCAAGTCCCGCGATTTATTCACAGACACGGACAGAGACAGACGGCACGCAAAGGTTAATTCAATTACTGCCACACTCTCAGAGGCATGTATCTGTATCTGTGGCTGTGGCAAGGGTACAGCAGCTACTTTGTATCTTTTGCCATAGTTCTCTCTCATTGACCCGCGGGGTTAACGAGTAATAGAATCTACCGTTTATTATTGGACATTCCAACGCCAATTTGGAGCGATTCGATTCCCTTTCAGAGGCCCGTACAGAAATCTGTGTGGCGCCATTCGCCCCCTGCCCCCTCTCCTTGTCGTGGGATGGATGATCACCTTTTAATTGATTTTCAACACTTTGATCCTTCAGATACTGTATCTATGCACTTTTTTATTTGCAAAAAAAAGCAAAATTTGTCTGGAACTGTCTGAAAAATAAGAGAACTTTCGTAACCTGTCGCGAGGGACTGTCACTATCATTAAGCGATGAAGTCTGTACGCTTGATGCACGCCCTGTGCAGGCGTGTCCAGCACACATTCCTGGCCAGACGCAGAGATGTGGAACAGCGACGGCACTACGCCGAGAAATGCGACTCGGTGATCAAAGGCGTTGTGGTGGGCGTGTACGCCAAGGAGGGCGACCGCCAGCCCAAGATGACACCATCCGGCGAGAAGTTTGACGATCGCGTCCAGGGTAAGATCACTGATCTCATACGCGAGACGGGCCTGAGTGGCCAACTGGGAAAAGGCCGTGTCTTCATGAACGTGGATGCGGAGTTCCGTGCGGTGGCCGTGGTCGGCGTGGGACAGGAGGGGGCCGGCTTCAACGACCTGGAGATGATCGACGAGGGAATGGAGAACGCTCGCGTCGCTGCCGGCGTGGGGGCTCGTTCCCTTCAACTGCAGGGCTGCACAGATGTCTTCGTGGAGTCGATGGAGTATGCGGAGCAGGCGGCCGAAGGGAGCGCCTTGGCCGTCTGGCGCTACAACACCAACAAGCGCCGTCGGGACCGCACACTCATTCCCAAACTGGAGCTGTACGACTCTCCCGACTCGGATGCCTGGATGCGGGGCCTGTTCAAGGCCGAATCGCAGAACCTGGCCCGTCGCCTGGCCGATACGCCGGCCAATCAGCTGACGCCCACAATCTTCGCCCAGTCAACGGTGGATGCCCTGTGCCCCTGCGGGGTATCCGTGGAGGTACGCAGCATGGACTGGATCGAGTCCAAGAGCTTGAACAGCTTCTTGATGGTGGCCAAGGGCAGCTGCGAGCCGCCGATCATCTTGGAAATCGCCTACTGCGGCACCGCACCCGAGGACAAGCCCATCCTCCTGCTGGGCAAGGGCATCACATTCAACAGCGGGGGCCTCTGCCTCCGTCCCAAGGACTGCTTGTCCATGTACCGCGGCTGCATGTCCGGTGCAGCCGCCTGCGTGGGCGTCATCCGAGCCGCCGCCGCCCTATCGCTGCCCCTAAACATAACGGCACTGCTGCCGCTGTGCGAGAACATGCCCTCCGGAATGGCTGCCAAGCTTGGCGACGTGGTGTCCCTCCTCAATGGCAAAACTCTCGGCTTCGTGGACGTCAGCAAGGCTGGTGTGATGGCCATGGCCGATCCCTTGCTCTACGCCCAGACGATCTACAAGCCGCGCATGGTCGTGGACATTGCTACAGTGGGCTACGCCGTCTGCCCAGCGCTGGGCGGAGCAGCAGCCGGGATTTTCAGCAATTCGAACTTCGTCTACAAGCAGTTCGAGAAGGCCGGTGCCCTTACGGGGGATCGCGTTTGGCGTCTGCCCCTGTGGCGCTACTTCAAGGAGCTGATCATGCCGAACGACACCTTTGACATCAGCAACCGCGGACGTGGCCCCGCCTCCAGCTGCATCGCTGCCGCCGTTCTGCACGAGCTGGTGCCGTGCGTCGACTGGGCCCACCTGGACATCCGCAACGTGGGCATGCTGACGCGCTACAATCCGCTCCCATATTTGCTGAAGGACCGCATGACTGGCCGTCCCACTCGCACCATCGTTCAGTTTCTGTTTCAGATGGCTTGCCCCGACGGCAAGTAATCTGATTATGTTCGTTACACAATTCCTTTGTTAATGTTCCGCGTTCCACCCATAAGCTTCCATGCTGATTGAAGGATGAAAAGAACCACATAAAATATGCAAAAAGGTCGCCATTTTATTGTTGAGATTCATTATAAATCGAGAATATACATGACATATAGGGCAAATCTGGCCTAGGTGAGGTCTTTACAAATCGGGCTCGTTAAAAACCTCGAAAAACATTTTTGCAATACAAATGGTGGAGAAATTTCCCGCTTATTTTACTTTTCCTCTCTTCTGTTCATCATTTCACTTCAACGCTCAAGCATCTATAATTATGCTCATTATTGCGTTGCTATTGCTTACAGAGGCTTTACATAGAGCTCTCCCATGCACAGCCAAAAACCGCAACTGCACACACATGCGCACGCATACAGCGATGCGTTCGGTTTTCGCATTGGGAGCGACGCATCGCGTGATCTTCTAATTCTCTTTCGCTCGCTTTCTTTTCGTTGAGTGGAGTTGCTTGGAAATTCCAGTTGCTGTACCGTTGCCTCTTAGCCGCGCCTTCCACTAACTTAAACCACTAATTTAAATTTAATTAAATTTAATTTAAAGAATTACATATATTTACATTAATATGTCAACGTGTCCCGTTTTTTTTTGGTGATCTGTTGTTATTCGACCAAAAATTGCTGCCTTCTCGTTTCATTTGTTGTACCGCTGTAGCTGAGCGTCTTTGGTGCTAAGTGCGTCTTGCGGGAAAAATTAGTGGATTATTCGCGCACAAAAAGAACCGAAAATGTTTGTTTTTCTTTGCTGAACGATTATAGGCGATGAACTAAAAAGATATAAAACAAAATACTAAAATACTAAAAATACTAAAGGCAAACAGGACTATAAAAATAACGAAAAATACCGAAAAAGTCAACTTCGGCTTATCTTAAAAGGTTTTCAGTTCAAAGCTAATGAAAATATATGCCTGTTGTTTTCTTTCAATTTAGAGAATAATATCGGGAGAAACGTTTATAAAAATGGGTTTAATTATTTATTCTCGTATATTGTTTTTTGACAGTGTATGCCTCGCCCTGACTCCCTTTATAATTGTGATTTTTATACCCGATACTCAAAATGAGTATTGGTACTCAAAATGAGTATATTAGATTTGTGGTAAAAGTGGATGTGTGTAACGTCCAGAAGGAATCGTTTCCGACCCCATAAAGTATAGATATTCTTGATCAGCATCAATAGCCGAGTCGATTGAGCCATGTCTGTCTGTCCGTCTGTCCGTCCGTCCGTCTGTCCGTCTGTCCGTCCGTCCGTCTGTCCGTCCCCGTCCCCGCCTAGTGCTCAAAGACTATAAGAGCGAGAGCAACGATGTTTTGGATCCAGACTTCTGTGATAAGTCACTGCTACAAGAAAATTTCAAAACTTTGCGAAAATCTGTGGCATCCACAATCCACATCCACAGCCATGCGGCTGCTCGGGGAGAAGCCCCCCCAGGCGGCGGCCGAGGCCAAGCAGAAGCCCGCCGAGAAGGCTGCCTCCAATATCATGTTTGTGCGCGGCGAGACCCAGGGCGGGGCCAAGGGCAAGGAAAATACAGTCGTCAATCCGGATGAGATTGGTATTGGCGACAGCGAGGACGACGACGACGATGAGGAGGAGGACCCGCAGCAGCCGAGTGGAGACCAGGCCGAGGCAGGCCAGGCCACAACCAAAACCGATGACGAGGCCCTCATGAAGAAACTGCGCTTCGAACAAAAGGCCATACCGGCCAAGGTCTTTGGCAGCCTCAAGCCGACAAATCAATCCGATTCCGATGACGGATAAATCTTTTGTTTCTTTTGATTACGCGAAATATAAATGTATGTCTGTGGAATACTTCCCTCGATTTGAGACCTATTCTTCGGAGACCTATTCTTCGTTTTGTTCGGAAATTCATAAATTCCTCGAATCTCAGCAGGCGTTGGCAATGTTTCCCTGCCAGAGTTTGAGCCTTGGGATATCTCATTCCTTTCGAATCAGCTGTTGGAAGCACATCTATTCTCTCTATTTTTTAGATTTACATTTTTTTTGTTCGCAAAAAAAAGCAAAATTTGTCTGGAACTGTCTGAAAAATAAGAGAACTTTCGTAACCTGTCGCGAGGGACTGTCACTATCATTAAGCGATGAAGTCTGTACGCTTGATGCACGCCCTGTGCAGGCGTGTCCAGCACACATTCCTGGCCAGACGCAGAGATGTGGAACAGCGACGGCACTACGCCGAGAAATGTGACTAGGTGATCAAAGGCGTTGTGGTGGGCGTGTACGCCAAGGAGGGCGACCGCCAGCCCAAGATGACACCATCCGGCGAGAAGTTTGACGATCGCGTCCAGGGTAAGATCACTGATCTCATACGCGAGACGGGCCTGAGTGGCCAGCTGGGAAAAGGCCGTGTCTTCATGAACGTGGATGCGGAGTTCCGTGCGGTGGCCGTGGTCGGCGTGGGACAGGAGGGGGCCGGCTTCAACGACCTGGAGATGATCGACGAGGGAATGGAGAACGCTCGCGTCGCTGCCGGCGTGGGGGCTCGTTCCCTTCAACTGCAGGGCTGCACAGATGTCTTCGTGGAGTCGATGGAGTATGTGGAGCAGGCGGCCGAGGGGAGCGCCTTGGCCGTCTGGCGCCGTAACACCAACAAGCGCCGTCGGGACCGCACACTCATTCCCAAACTGGAGCTGTACGACTCTCCCGACTCGGATGCCTGGATGCGGGGCCTGTTCAAGGCCGAATCGCAGAACCTGGCCCGTCGCCTGGCCGATACGCCGGCCAATCAGATGACGCCCACAATCTTCGCCCAGTCAACGGTGGATGCCCTGTGCCCCTGCGGGGTATCCGTGGAGGTACGCAGCATGGACTGGATCGAGTCCAAGAGCTTGAACAGCTTCTTGATGGTGGCCAAGGGCAGCTGCGAGCCGCCGATCATCTTGGAAATCGCCTACTGCGGCACCGCACCCGAGGACAAGCCCATCCTCCTGCTGGGCAAGGGCATCACATTCAACAGCGGGGGCCTCTGCCTCCGTCCCAAGGACTGCTTGTCCATGTACCGCGGCTGCATGTCCGGTGCAGCCGCCTGCGTGGGCGTCATCCGAGCCGCCGCCGCCCTATCGCTGCCCCTAAACATAACGGCACTGCTGCCGCTGTGCGAGAACATGCCCTCCGGAATGGCTGCCAAGCCTGGCGACGTGGTGTCTCTCCTCAATGGCAAAACTCTCGGCTTCGTGGACGTCGGCAAGGATGGTGTGATGGCCATGGCCGATCCCTTGCTCTACGCCCAGACGATCTACAAGCCGCGCATGGTCGTGGACATTGCTACAGTGGGCTACGCCGTCTGCCCAGCGCTGGGCGGAGCAGCAGCCGGGATTTTCAGCAATTCGAACTTCGTCTACAAGCAGTTCGAGAAGGCCGGTGCCCTTACGGGGGATCGCGTTTGGCGTCTGCCCCTGTGGCGCTACTTCAAGGAGCTGATCATGCCGAACGACACCTTTGACATCAGCAACCGCGGACGTGGCCCCGCCTCCAGCTGCATCGCTGCCGCCGTTCTGCACGAGCTGGTGCCGTGCGTCGACTGGGCCCACCTGGACATCCGCAACGTGGGCATGCTGACGCGCTACAATCCGCTCCCATATTTGCTGAAGGACCGCATGACTGGCCGTCCCACTCGCACCATCGTTCAGTTTCTGTTTCAGATGGCTTGCCCCGACGGCAAGTAATCTGATTATGTTCGTTACACAATTCCTTTGTTAATGTTCCGCGTTCCACCCATGAGCTTCCATGCTGATTGAAGGATGAAAAGAACCACATAAAATATGCAAAAAGGTCGCCATTGTATTGTTGAGATTCATTATAAATCGAGAATATTCATGACATATAGGGCAAATCTGGCCTAGGTGAGGTCTTTACAAATCGGGCTCGTTAAAAACCTCGAAAAACATTTTTGCAATACAAATGGTGGAGAAATTTCCCGCTTATTTTACTTTTCCTCTCTTCTGTTCATCATTTCACTTCAACGCTCAAGCATCTATAATTATGCTCATTATTGCGTTGCTATTGCTTACAGAGGCTTTACATAGAGCTCTCCCATGCACAGCCAAAAACCGCAACTGCACACACATGCGCACGCATACAGCGATGCGTTCGGTTTTCGCATTGGGAGCGACGCATCGCGTGATCTTCTAATTCTCTTTCGCTCGCTTTCTTTTCGTTGAGTGGAGTTGCTTGGAAATTCCAGTTGCTGTACCGTTGCCTCTTAGCCGCGCCTTCCACTAACTTAAACCACTAATTTAAATTTAATTAAATTTAATTTAAAGAATTACATATATTTACATTAATATGTCAACGTGTCCCGTTTTTTTTTGGTGATCTGTTGTTATTCGACCAAAAATTGCTGCCTTCTCGTTTCATTTGTTGTACCGCTGTAGCTGAGCGTCTTTGGTGCTAAGTGCGTCTTGCGGGAAAAATTAGTGGATTATTCGCGCACAAAAAGAACCGAAAATGTTTGTTTTTCTTTGCTGAACGATTATAGGCGATGAACTAAAAAGATATAAAACAAAATACTAAAATACTAAAAATACTAAAGGCAAACAGGACTATAAAAATAACGAAAAATACCGAAAAAGTCAACTTCGGCTTATCTTAAAAGGTTTTCAGTTCAAAGCTAATGAAAATATATGCCTGTTGTTTTCTTTCAATTTAGAGAATAATATCGGGAGAAACGTATATAAAAATGGGTTTAATTATTTATTCTCGTATATTGTTTTTTGACAGTGTATGCCTCGCCCTGACTACCTTTATAATTGTGATTTTTATACCCGATACTCAAAAGGAGTATTGGGGTATATTAGATTTGTGGTAAAAGTGGATTTGTGTAACGTCCAGAAGGAATCGTTTCCGACCCCATAAAGTATATATATTCTTGATCAGCATCAATAGCCAAGTCGATTGAGCCATGTCTGTCTGTCCGTCCGTCCGTCTGTCCGTCCCCTTCAGCGCCTAGTGCTCAAAGACTATAAGAGCTAGAGCAACGATGTTTTGGATCCGGACTTCTGTGATAAGTCACTGCTACAAGAAAATTTCAAAACTTTGCCCCGCCCACTTCCGCCCCCACAAAGGGCGAAAATCTGTGGCATCCACAATTTCGACGATACGAGAAAACCAAAAACGCAGAATCGTAGAAGATGACTATATCTTCTAGAGTGCAAAATCTGAACCAGATCGTATAATTATTATAGTCAGAATCACGTATATACGTGATCTCAAAATTTCGCCCCACCTCCTTCCGCTCACACAAAGGTCGAAAATCTGTTGCATCCACAATATTGCAGATTCGAGAAAAATAAAAACGCAGAATCATAGATAATGACCATATCTATCAGATTGCTGAATCTGGATCAGATCAGATCATTTTTATAGCCAATAGGAACAAATCAATTTGCAGTGGCTACGCAGCGCCCGACGTCACGCTCAGATTGATTTTCTGTCTCTCTCGCACGCACTCTTTGTCGTGTCGTTCAATATTAGCGGCGTCTGCCGGAGGAGAGCCATACTGACTTAGTATCGGGTATAACTGTAGAGTTGCGGTGTCCGCAGCAACTTGCTGTTGTTTCTGGTCAAGTGCTGTGAAGAGGTGGGGAATGAATGTTTATGTTTCCGACTAAAGTGCTTCTTTTGTAAATCACTTTCGAGCTCCAGAGCCATGCAAAGGCTGAGGTTGAAGGTTGAATTAAAATTCCTGCACTTATAATTATCTCCTGCTGTTGTCCTTTACGGACCCACATGTACATACATGTGTACATATGTACTTCCTTTCACCGCATGTATTTTCAAATGTCAATTAGTTGAGTTAATTGAGCGAAAGTGCAAAATGTGAACCGCAATATCGTTTATATAAATTTACGGAATTCACTCGCCTCTGTCAATCTTTTGGCTTCTATTGTCCCCTTGCCTCCCCTGGTCCACAGTCTTTTGGCCTTTGTTGGGGCAGCAGAGCCCTTTTGCGAGGCCAGCTTTGCGCAGTTCGAGGAGCTGTCGTTGAACAAGCGCATGAACAGGTGAACAGGTGGCCAAGAACGAGGAGGCCACCGAGGAGGACGACATCGATGTGGAGCTGCGCCTGTCGCGCTTCGAATAAGTGGCCGAATGTGTACGACATCTGGACCTCGTATCTAAGCAAGTTCCTCGCGCGCTACGGGGGCACAAAGCTGGAGCGGGCCCGCGACCTCTTCGAACAGTGCCTGGATCAGTGACCCGCTGAGCAATCCAAGTACTTTTACCAGCTCTACGCGAAGCTGGAGGAGGAGCACGGCCTGGCCCGGCATGCCATGTCCGTCTACGATCGCGCCACGTCCGCCGTCAAGGAAGAGAAGATGTTCGACATGTACAACATATTCGTGAAGAAGGCCGCCGAGATCTACGGCCTGCCACGCACCAGGGAGATCTACGAGAAGGCCATCGAGGCTCTGCACGAGCAGCATATGCGCCACATGTGCGTCAAATTCGCCGAGCTGGAGACGAAGCTGGGCTAGGTGGATCGAGCCAGGGCCATCTACGCTCACAGGTGAGTCGACATTTAACCGTTGGATCGTCAATATTCTAAGCTCTCTTCTGCTTTGTCCCAACAGGTGTGCGATCCCCGCATCACGGCGGACTTCTGACAGACCTGGAAGGAGTTCGAGGTGCGTCATGGCAACGAGGATACGATGCGTGAAATGCTGCGGATCAAGCGTTCCATTCAGGCCACCTACAACACTCAGGTCAACATGATGGCTGCCCAGTTTGTCAACACGAACACGAATGGTGTGGCTGCCGATGCTGGTGCTGGCTCCGGACCGGATGCCATGCGGCTGCTCGAGGAGAAGGCCCGCCAGGCGGCGGCCGAGGCCAAGCAGAAGCCCGCCGAGAAGGCTGTTTGTGCGCGGCGAGACCCAGGACGGGGCCAAGGGCAAGGAAAACACAGTCGTCAATCCGGATGAGATTGATATTGGCGACAGCGAGGACGACGACGACGATGAGGAGGAGGACCCGCAGCAGCCGAGTGGAGACCAGGCCGAGGCAGGCCAGGCCACAGCCAAAACCGATGACGAGGGCCTCATGAAGAAACTGCGCTTCGAACAAAAGGCCATACCGGCCAAGGTCTTTGGCAGCCTCAAGCCGACAAATCAATCCGATTCCGATGAGGGATAAATCTTTTGTTTCTTTTGATTACGCGAAATATAAATGTATGTCTGTGGAATACTTCCCTCGATTTGAGACCTATTCTTCGGAGACCTATTCTTCGTTTTGTTCGGAAATTCATAAATTCCTCGAATCTCAGCAGGCGTTGGCAATGTTTCCCTGCCAGAGTTTGAGCCTTGGGATATCTCATTCCTTTCGAATCAGCTGTTGGAAGCACATCTATTCTCTCTATTTTTTAGATTTACATTTTTTTTATTCGCAAAAAAAAGCAAAATTTGTCTGGAACTGTCTGAAAAATAAGAGAACTTTCGTAACCTGTCGCGAGGGACTGTCACTATCATTAAGCGATGAAGTCTGTACGCTTGATGCACGCCCTGTGCAGGCGTGTCCAGCACACATTCCTGGCCAGACGCAGAGATGTGGAACAGCGACGGCACTACGCCGAGAAATGTGACTCGGTGATCAAAGGCGTTGTGGTGGGCGTGTACGCCAAGGAGGGCGACCGCCAGCCCAAGATGACACCATCCGGCGAGAAGTTTGACGATCGCGTCCAGGGTAAGATCACTGATCTCATACGCGAGACGGGCCTGAGTGGCCAACTGGGAAAAGGCCGTGTCTTCATGAACGTGGATGCGGAGTTCCGTGCGGTGGCCGTGGTCGGCGTGGGACAGGAGGGGGCCGGCTTCAACGACCTGGAGATGATCGACGAGGGAATGGAGAACGCTCGAGTCGCTGCCGGCGTGGGGGCTCGTTCCCTTCAACTGCAGGGCTGCACAGATGTCTTCGTGGAGTCGATGGAGTATGCGGAGCAGGCGGCCGAGGGGAGCGCCTTGGCCGTCTGGCGCTACAACACCAACAAGCGCCGTCGGGACCGCACACTCATTCCCAAACTGGAGCTGTACGACTCTCCCGACTCGGATGCCTGGATGCGGGGCCTGTTCAAGGCCGAATCGCAGAACCTGGCCCGTCGCCTGGCCGATACGCCGGCCAATCAGATGACGCCCACAATCTTCGCCCAGTCAACGGTGGATGCCCTGTGCCCCTGCGGGGTATCCGTGGAGGTACGCAGCATGGACTGGATCGAGTCCAAGAGCTTGAACAGCTTCTTGATGGTGGCCAAGGGCAGCTGCGAGCCGCCGATCATCTTGGAAATCGCCTACTGTGGCACCGCACCCGAGGACAAGCCCATCCTCCTGCTGGGCAAGGGCATCACATTCAACAGCGGGGGCCTCTGCCTCCGTCCCAAGGACTGCTTGTCCATGTACCGCGGCTGCATGTCCGGTGCAGCCGCCTGCGTGGGCGTCATCCGAGCCGCCGCCGCCCTATCGCTGCCCCTAAATATAACGGCACTGCTGCCGCTGTGCGAGAACATGCCCTCCGGAATGGCTGCCAAGCCTGGCGACGTGGTGTCCCTCCTCAATGGCAAAACTCTCGGCTTCGTGGACGTCAGCAAGGCTGGTGTGATGGCCATGGCCGATCCCTTGCTCTACGCCCAGACGATCTACAAGCCGCGCATGGTCGTGGACATTGCTACAGTGGGCTACGCCGTCTGCCCAGCGCTGGGCGGAGCAGCAGCCGGGATTTTCAGCAATTCGAACTTCGTCTACAAGCAGTTCGAGAAGGCCGGTGCCCTTACGGGGGATCGCGTTTGGCGTCTGCCCCTGTGGCGCTACTTCAAGGAGCTGATCATGCCGAACGACACCTTTGACATCAGCAACCGCGGACGTGGCCCCGCCTCCAGCTGCATCGCTGCCGCCGTTCTGCACGAGCTGGTGCCGTGCGTCGAATGGGCCCACCTGGACATCCGCAACGTGGACATGCTGACGCGCTACAATCCGCTCCCATATTTGCTGAAGGACCGCATGACTGGCCGTCCCACTCGCACCATCGTTCAGTTTCTGTTTCAGATGGCTTGCCCCGACGGCAAGTAATCTGATTATGTTCGTTACACAATTCCTTTGTTAATGTTCCGCGTTCCAAATTTGTTGTTAATTGAAGTACCCCCACACCCCACCCATGAGCTTCCATGCTGATTGAAGGATGAAAAGAACCACATAAAATATGCAAAAAGGTCGCCATTTTATTGTTGAGATTCATTATAAATCGGGAATATACATGACATATAGGGCAAATCTGGCCTAGGTGAGGTCTTTACAAATCGGGCTCGTTAAAAACCTCGAAAAACATTTTTGCAATACAAATGGTGGAGAAATTTCCCGCTTATTTTACTTTTCCTCTCTTCTGTTCATCATTTCACTTCAACGCTCAAGCATCTATACTTATGCTCATTATTGCGTTTCTATTGCTTACAGAGGCTTTACATAGAGCTCTCCCATGCACAGCCAAAAACCGCAACTGCACACACATGCACACGCATACAGCGATGCGTTCGGTTTTCGCATTGGGAGCGACGCATCGCGTGATCTTCTAATTCTCTTTCGCTCGCTTTCTTTTCGTTGAGTGGAGTTGCTTGGAAATTCCAGTTGCTGTACCGTTGCCTCTTAGCCGCGCCTTCCACTAACTTAAACCACTAATTTAAATTTAATTAAATTTAATTTAAAGAATTACATATATTTACATTAATATGTCAACGTGTCCCGTTTTTTTTTGGGGATCTGTTGTTATTCGACCAAAAATTGCTGCCTTCTCGTTTCATTTGTTGTACCGCTGTAGCTGTGCGTCTTTGGTGCTAAGTGCGTCTTGCGGGAAAAATTAGTGGATTATTCGCGCACAAAAAGAGCCGAAAATGTTTATGTTTTTCTTTGCTGTACGATTATAGGCGATGAACTAAAAAGATATAAAACAAAATAATAAAATACTAAAAATACTAAAGGCAAACAGGACTATAAAAATAACGAAAAATACCGAAAAAGTCAACTTCGGCTTATCTTAAAAGGTTTTCAGTTCAAAGCTAATGAAAATATATGCCTGTTGTTTTCTTTCAATTTAGAGAATAATATCGGGAGAAACGTATATAAAAATGGGTTTAATTATTTATTCTCGTATATTGTTTTTTGACAGTGTATGCCTCGCCCTGACTACCTTTATAATTGTGATTTTTATACCCGATACTCAAAATGAGTATTGGGGGATACTAGATTTGTGGTAAAAGTGGATTTGTGTAACGTCCAGAAGGAATCGTTTCCGACCCCATAAAGTATATATATTCTTGATCAGCATCAATAGCCAAGTCGATTGAGCCATGTCTGTCTGTCCGTCCGTCCGTCTGTCCGTCCGTCCGTCCGTCTGTCCGTCCGTCCGTCTGTCCGTCCCCTTCAGCGCCTAGTGCTCAAAGACTATAAGAGCGAGAGCAACGATGTTTTGGATCCGGACTTCTGTGATAAGTCACTGCTACAAGAAAATTTCAAAACTTTGCCCCGCCCACTTCCGCCCCCACAAAGGGCGAAAATCTGTGGCATCCACAATTTCGACGATACGAGAAAACCAAAAACGCAGAATCGTAGAAGATGACTATATCTTCTAGAGTGCAAAATCTGAACCAGATCGTATAATTATTATAGTCAGAATCAAGAAAACAATTTCATTCTTTCTCGCTCTGTCTCTCTCTAACACAGGTTTCATGGTCGGTTTTGCCAATTGCAAAATATGAGTTCAAGGATCTCAGAACCTATAAGAGCCAGAGCAACCAAATTTGGTATCCACACTCCTGTGATATCGGACCTTGACCGTTTTGTGTCAAAATTTGGCCACACCCCCTTCCGCCCCCGCAAAGGACGAAAATATGGGGCATCCCCAAATCTCAGAGACTATTAACGCTAGAGTAACCAAATTTAGTATCCGCACTCCTGTTAGATCTCACTATAAAACGTATATCTCAAAATTTCGCCCCACCTCCTTCCGCCCACACAAAGGTCGAAAATCTGTTGCATCCACAATATTGCAGATTCGAGAAAACTAAAAACGCAGAATCATAGATAATGACCATATCTATCAGATTGCTGAATCTGGATCAGATCAGATCATTTTTATAGCCAATAGGAACAAATCAATTTGCAGTGGCTACGCAGCGCCCGACGTCACGCTCAGACTGATTATCTGTCTCTCTCGCACGCACTCTTTGTCGTGTCGTTCAATATAAGCGGCGTCTGCCGGAGGAGAGCCATACTGACTTAGTATCGGGTATAACTGTAGAGTTGCGGTGTCCGCAGCAACTTGCTGTTGTTTCTGGTCAATTGCTGTGAAGAGGTGGGGAATGAATGTTTATGTTTCCGACTAAAGTGCTTCTTTCGAGCTCCAGAGCCATGCAAAGGCTGAGGTTGAAGGTTGAATTAAAATTCCTGCACTTATAATTATCTCCTGCTGTTGTCCTTTACGGACCCACATGTACATACATGTGTACATACATATGTACTTCCTTTCACCGCATGTATTTTCAAATGTCAATTAGTTGAGTTAATTGAGCGAAAGTGCAAAATGTGAACCGCAATATCGTTTATATAAATTTACGGAATTCACTCGCCTCTGTCAATCTTTTGGCTTCTATTGTCCCCTTGCCCCCCTGGTCCACAGTCTTTTGGCCTTTGTTGGGGCAGCAGAGCCCTTTTGCGAGGCCAGCTTTGCGCAGTTCGAGGAGCTGTCGTTGAACAAGCGCATGAACAGGTGAACAGGTGGCCAAGAACGAGGAGGCCACCGAGGAGGACGACATCGATGTGGAGCTGCGCCTGTCGCGCTTCGAATAAGTGGCCGAATGTGTACGACATCTGGAACTCGTATCTAAGCAAGTTCCTCGCGCGCTACGGGGCACAAAGCTGGAGCGGGCCCGCGACCTCTTCGAACAGTGCCTGGATCAGTGACCCGCTGAGCAATCCAAGTACTTTTACCAGCTCTACGCGAAGCTGGAGGAGGAGCACGGCCTGGCCCGGCATGCCATGTCCGTCTACGATCGCGCCACGTCCGCCGTCAAGGAAGAGAAGATGTTCGACATGTACAACATATTCGTGAAGAAGGCCGCCGAGATCTACGGCCTGCCACGCACCAGGGAGATCTACGAGAAGGCCATCGAGGCTCTGCACGAGCAGCATATGCGCCACATGTGCGTCAAATTCGCCGAGCTGGAGACGAAGCTGGGCTAGGTGGATCGAGCCAGGGCCATCTACGCTCACAGGTGAGTCGACATTTAACCGTTGGATCGTCAATATTCTAAGCTCTCTTCTGCTTTGTCCCAACAGGTGTGCGATCCCCGCATCACGGCGGACTTCTGACAGACCTGGAAGGAGTTCGAGGTGCGTCATGGCAACGAGGATACGATGCGTGAAATGCTGCGGATCAAGCGTTCCATTCAGGCCACCTACAACACTCAGGTCAACATGATGGCTGCCCAGTTTGTCAACACGAACACGAATGGTGTGGCTGCCGATGCTGGTGCTGGCTCCGGACCGGATGCCATGCGGCTGCTCGAGGAGAAGGCCCGCCAGGCGGCGGCCGAGGCCAAGCAGAAGCCCGCCGAGAAGGCTGCCTCCAATATCATGTTTGTGCGCGGCGAGACCCAGGGCGGGGCCAAGGGCAAGGAAAATAAAGTCGTCAATCCGGATGAGATTGGTATTGGCGACAGCGAGGACGACGACGACGATGAGGAGGAGGACCCGCAGCAGCCGAGTGGAGACCAGGCCGAGGCAGGCCAGGCCACAACCAAAACCGATGACGAGGGCCTCATGAAGAAACTGCGCTTCGATTATAAGGCCATACCGGCCAAGTCTTTGGCAGCCTCAAGCCGACAAATCAATCCGATTCCGATGAGGGATAAATCTTTTGTTTCTTTTGATTACGCGAAATATAAATGTATGTCTGTGGAATACTTCCCTCGATTTGAGACCTATTCTTCGGAGACCTATTCTTCGTTTTGTTCGGAAATTCATAAATTCCTCGAATCTCAGCAGGCGTTGGCAATGTTTCCCTGCCAGAGTTTGAGCCTTGGGATATCTCATTCCTTTCGAATCAGCTGTTGGAAGCACATCTATTCTCTCTATTTTTTAGATTTACATTTTTTTTATTCGCAAAAAAAAGCAAAATTTGTCTGGAACTGTCTGAAAAATAAGAGAACTTTCGTAACCTGTCGCGAGGGACTGTCACTATCATTAAGCGATGAAGTCTGTACGCTTGATGCACGCCCTGTGCAGGCGTGTCCAGCACACATTCCTGGCCAGACGCAGAGATGTGGAACAGCGACGGCACTACGCCGAGAAATGTGACTCGGTGATCAAAGGCGTTGTGGTGGGCGTGTACGCCAAGGAGGGCGACCGCCAGCCCAAGATGACACCATCCGGCGAGAAGTTTGACGATCGCGTCCAGGGTAAGATCACTGATCTCATACGCGAGACGGGCCTGAGTGGCCAACTGGGAAAAGGCCGTGTCTTCATGAACGTGGATGCGGAGTTCCGTGCGGTGGCCGTGGTCGGCGTGGGACAGGAGGGGCCGGCTTCAACGACCTGGAGATGATCGACGAGGGAATGGAGAACGCTCGAGTCGCTGCCGGCGTGGGGGCTCGTTCCCTTCAACTGCAGGGCTGCACATATGTCTTCGTGGAGTCGATGTAGTATGCGGAGCAGGCGGCCGAGGGGAGCGCCTTGGCCGTCTGGCGCTACAACACCAACAAGCGCCGTCGGGACCGCACACTCATTCCCAAACTGGAGCTGTACGACTCTCCCGACTCGGATGCCTGGATGCGGGGCCTGTTCAAGGCCGAATCGCAGAACCTGGCCCGTCGCCTGGCCGATACGCCGGCCAATCAGATGACGCCCACAATCTTCGCCCAGTCAACGGTGGATGCCCTGTGCCCCTGCGGGGTATCCGTGGAGGTACGCAGCATGGACTGGATCGAGTCCAAGAGCTTGAACAGCTTCTTGATGGTGGCCAAGGGCAGCTGCGAGCCGCCGATCATCATGGAAATCGCCTACTGTGGCACCGCACCCGAGGACAAGCCCATCCTCCTGCTGGGCAAGGGCATCACATTCAACAGCGGGGGCCTCTGCCTCCGTCCCAAGGACTGCTTGTCCATGTACCGCGGCTGCATGTCCGGTGCAGCCGCCTGCGTGGGCGTCATCCGAGCCGCCGCCGCCCTATCGCTGCCCCTAAATATAACGGCACTGCTGCCGCTGTGCGAGAACATGCCCTCCGGAATGGCTGCCAAGCCTGGCGACGTGGTGTCCCTCCTCAATGGCAAAACTCTCGGCTTCGTGGACGTCAGCAAGGCTGGTGTGATGGCCATGGCCGATCCTTTGCTCTACGCCCAGACGATCTACAAGCCGCGCATGGTCGTGGACATTGCTACAGTGGGCTACGCCGTCTGCCCAGCGCTGGGCGGAGCAGCAGCCGGGATTTTCAGCAATTCGAACTTCGTCTACAAGCAGTAGATCTGCCAAATCCCCCTTACGGGGGATCGCGTTTGGCGTCTGCCCCTGTGGCGCTACTTCAAGGAGCTGATCATGCCGAACGACACCTTTGACATCAGCAACCGCGGACGTGGCCCCGCCTCCAGCTGCATCGCTGCCGCCGTTCTGCACGAGCTGGTGCCGTGCGTCGACTGGGCCCACCTGGACATCCGCAACGTTGGCATGCTGACGCGCTACAATCCGCTCCCATATTTGCTGAAGGACCGCATGACTGGCCGTCCCACTCGCACCATCGTTCAGTTTCTGTTTCAGATGGCTTGCCCCGACGGCAAGTAATCTGATTATGTTCGTTACACAATTCCTTTGTTAATGTTCCGCGTTCCAAATTTGTTGTTAATTGAAGTACCCCCACACCCCACCCATGAGCTTCCATGCTGATTGAAGGATGAAAAGAACCACATAAAATATGCGAAAAGGTCGCCATTTTATTGTTGAGATTCATTATAAATCGAGAATATACATGACATATAGGGCAAATCTGGCCTAGGTGAGGTCCTTACAAATCGGGCTCGTTAAAAACCTCGAAAAACATTTTTGCAATACAAATGGTGGAGAAATTTCCCGCTTATTTTACTTTTCCTCTCTTCTGTTCATCATTTCACTTCAACGCTCAAGCATCTATACTTATGCTCATTATTGCGTTTCTATTGCTTACAGAGGCTTTACATAGAGCTCTCCCATGCACAGCCAAAAACCGCAACTGCACACACATGCACACGCATACAGCGATGCGTTCGGTTTTCGCATTGGGAGCGACGCATCGCGTGATCTTCTAATTCTCTTTCGCTCGCTTTCTTTTCGTTGAGTGGAGTTGCTTGGAAATTCCAGTTGCTGTACCGTTGCCTCTTAGCCGCGCCTTCCACTAACTTAAACCACTAATTTAAATTTAATTAAATTTAATTTAAAGAATTACATATATTTACATTATAATGTCAACGTGTCCCGTTTTTTTTTGGTGATCTGTTGTTATTCGACCAAAAATTGCTGCCTTCTCGTTTCATTTGTTGTACCGCTGTAGCTGAGCGTCTTTGGTGCTAAGTGCGTCTTGCGGAAAAAATTAGTGGATTATTCGCGCACAAAAAGATCCGAAAATGTTTATGTTTTTCTTTGCTGAACGATTATAGGCGATGAACTAAAAAGATATAAAACAAAATAATAAAATACTAAAAATACTAAAGGCAAACAGGACTATAAAAATAACGAAAAATACCGAAAAAGTCAACTTCGGCTTATCTTAAAAGGTTTTCAGTTCAAAGCTAATGAAAATATATGCCTGTTGTTTTCTTTCAATTTAGAGAATAATATCGGGAGAAACGTATATAAAAATGGGTTTAATTATTTATTCTCGTATATTGTTTTTTGACAGTGTATGCCTCGCCCTGACTACCTTTATAATTGTGATTTTTATACCCGATACTCAAAATGAGTATTGGGGTATATTAGATTTGTGGTAAAAGTGGATTTGTGTAACGTCCAGAAGGAATCGTTTCCGACACCATAAAGTATATATATTCTTGATCAGCATCAATAGCCAAGTCGATTGAGCCATGTCTGTCTGTCCGTCCGTCCGTCTGTCCGTCTGTCCGTCTGTCCGTCCGTCCGTCTGTCCGTCCCATTCAGCGCCTAGTGCTCAAAGACTATAAGAGCTAGAGCAACGATGTTTTGGATCCGGACTTCTGTGCTAAGTCACTGCTACAAGAAAATTTCAAAACTTTGCCCCGCCCACTTCCGCCCCCACAAAGGGCGAAAATCTGTGGCATCCACAATTTCGACGATACGAGAAAACCAAAAACGCAGAATCGTAGAAGATGACTATATCTTCTAGAGTGCAAAATCTGAACCAGATCGTATAATTATTATAGTCAGAATCAAGAAAACAATTTCATTCTTTCTCGCTCTGTCTCTCTCTAACACAGGTTTCATGGTCGGTTTTGCCAATTGCAAAATATGAGTTCAAGGATCTCAGAACCTATAAGAGCCAGAGCAACCAAATTTGGTATCCACACTCCTGTGATATCGGACCTTGACCGTTTTGTGTCAAAATTTCGCCACACCCCCTTCCGCCCCCGCAAAGGACGAAAATCTGGGGCATCCCCAAATCTCAGAGACTATTAACGCTAGAGTAACCAAATTTAGTATCCGCACTCCTGTTAGATCTCACTATAAAACGTATATCTCAAAATTTCGCCCCACCTCCTTCCGCTCACACAAAGGACGAAAATCTGTTGCATCCACAATATTGCAGATTCGAGAAAACTAAAAACGCAGAATCATAGATAATGACCATATCTATCAGATTGCTGAATCTGGATCAGATCAGATCATTTTTATAGCCAATAGGAACAAATCAATTTGCAGTGGCTACGCAGCGCCCGACGTCACGCTCAGACTGATTTTTTGTCTCTCTCGCACGCACTCTTTGTCGTGTCGTTCAATATTAGCGGCGTCTGCCGGAGGAGAGCCATACTGACTTAGTATCGGGTATAACTGTAGAGTTGCGGTGTCCGCAGCAACTCACAACGTTCCCCCTCGTTGTTGTTGCTGTTGTTTCTGGTCAAGTGCTGTGAAGATGTGGGGAATGAATGTTTATGTTTCCGACTAAAGTGCTTCTTTTGTAAATCACTTTCGAGCTCCAGAGCCATGCAAAGGCTGAGGTTGAAGGTTGAATTAAAATTCCTGCACTTATAATTATCTCCTGCTGTTGTCCTTTACGGACCCACATGTACATACATGTGTACATACATATGTACTTCCTTTCACCGCATGTATTTTCAAATGTCAATTAGTTGAGTTAATTGAGCGAAAGTGCAAAATGTGAACCGCAATATCGTTTATATAAATTTACGGAATTCACTCGCCTCTGTCAATCTTTTGGCTTCTATTGTCCCCTTGCCCCCCCTGGTCCACAGTCTTTTGGCCTTTGTTGGGGCAGCAGAGCCCTTTTGCGAGGCCAGCTTTGCGCAGTTCGAGGAGCTGTCGTTGAACAAGCGCATGAACAGGTGAACAGGTGGCCAAGAACGAGGAGTCCACCGAGGAGGACGACATCGATGTGGAGCTGCGCCTGTCGCGCTTCGAATAAGTGGCCGAATGTGTACGACATCTGGAACTCGTATCTAAGCAAGTTCCTCGCGCGCTACGGGGGCACAAAGCTGGAGCGGGCCCGCGACCTCTTCGAACAGTGCCTGGATCAGTGACCCGCTGAGCAATCCAAGTACTTTTACCAGCTCTACGCGAAGCTGGAGGAGGAGCACGGCCTGGCCCGGCATGCCATGTCCGTCTACGATCGCGCCACGTCCGCCGTCAAGGAAGAGAAGATGTTCGACATGTACAACATATTCGTGAAGAAGGCCGCCGAGATCTACGGCCTGCCACGCACCAGGGAGATCTACGAGAAGGCCATCGAGGCTCTGCACGAGCAGCATATGCGCCACATGTGCGTCAAATTCGCCGAGCTGGAGACGAAGCTGGGCTAGGTGAGTCGACATTTAACCGTTGGATCGTCAATATTCTAAGCTCTCTTCTGCTTTGTCCCAACAGGTGTGCGATCCCCGCATCACGGCGGACTTCTGACAGACCTGGAAGGAGTTCGAGGTGCGTCATGGCAACGAGGATACGATGCGTGAAATGCTGCGGATCAAGCGTTTCATTCAGGCCACCTACAACACTCAGGTCAACATGATGGCTGCCCAGTTTGTCAACACGAACACGAATGGTGTGGCTGCCGATGCTGGTGCTGGCTCCGGACCGGATGCCATGCGGCTGCTCGAGGAGAAGGCCTGCCAGGCGGCGGCCGAGGCCAAGCAGAAGCCCGCCGAGAAGGCTGCCTCCAATATCATGTTTGTGCGCGGCGAGACCCAGGGCGGGGCCAAGGGCAAGGAAAATAAAGTCGTCAATCCGGATGAGATTGGTATTGGCGACAGCGAGGACGACGACGACGATGAGGAGGAGGACCCGCAGCAGCCGAGTGGAGACCAGGCCGAGGCAGGCCAGGCCACAACCAAAACCGATGACGAGGGCCTCATCATGAAGAAACTGCGCTTCGAACAAAAGGCCATACCGGCCAAGGTCTTTGACAGCCTCAAGCCGACAAATCAATCCGATTCCGATGAGGGATAAATCTTTCGTTTCTTTTGATTACGCGAAATATAAATGTATGTCTGTGGAATACTTCCCTCGATTTGAGACCTATTCTTCGGAGACCTATTCTTCGTTTTGTTCGGAAATTCATAAATTCCTCGAATCTCAGCAGGCGTTGGCAATGTTTCCCTGCCAGAGTTTGAGCCTTGGGATATCTCATTCCTTTCGAATCAGCTGTTGGAAGCACATCTATTCTCTCTATTTTTTAGATTTACATTTTTTTTATTCGCAAAAAAAAGCAAAATTTGTCTGGAACTGTCTGAAAAATAAGAGAACTTTCGTAACCTGTCGCGAGGGACTGTCACTATCATTAAGCGATGAAGTCTGTACGCTTGATGCACGCCCTGTGCAGGCGTGTCCAGCACACATTCCTGGCCAGACGCAGAGATGTGGAACAGCGACGGCACTACGCCGAGAAATGTGACTCGGTGATCAAAGGCGTTGTGGTGGGCGTGTACGCCAAGGAGGGCGACCGCCAGCCCAAGATGACACCATCCGGCGAGAAGTTTGACGATCGCGTCCAGGGTAAGATCACTGATCTCATACGCGAGACGGGCCTGAGTGGCCAGCTGTGAAAAGGCCGTGTCTTCATGAACGTGGATGCGGAGTTCCGTGCGGTGGCCGTGGTCGGCGTGGGACAGGAGGGGGCCGGCTTCAACGACCTGGAGATGATCGACGAGGGAATGGAGAACGCTCGCGTCGCTGCCGGCGTGGGGGCTCGTTCCCTTCAACTGCAGGGCTGCACAGATGTCTTCGTGGAGTCGATGGAGTATGCGGAGCAGGCGGCCGAGGGGAGCGCCTTGGCCGTCTGGCGCTACAACACCAACAAGCGCCGTCGGGACCGCACACTCATTCCCAAACTGGAGCTGTACGACTCTCCCGACTCGGATGCCTGGATGCGGGGCCTGTTCAAGGCCGAATCGCAGAACCTGGCCCGTCGCCTGGCCGATACGCCGGCCAATCAGATGACGCCCACAATCTTCGCCCAGTCAACGGTGGATGCCCTGTGCCCCTGCGGGGTATCCGTGGAGGTACGCAGCATGGACTGGATCGAGTCCAAGAGCTTGAACAGCTTCTTGATGGTGGCCAAGGGCAGCTGCGAGCCGCCGATCATCTTGAAAATCGCCTACTGCGGCACCGCACCCGAGGACAAGCCCATCCTCCTGCTGGGCAAGGGCATCACATTCAACAGCGGGGGCCTCTGCCTCCGTCCCAAGGACTGCTTGTCCATGTACCGCGGCTGCATGTCCGGTGCAGCCGCCTGCGTGGGCGTCATCCGAGCCGCCGCCGCCCTATCGCTGCCCCTAAATATAACGGCACTGCTGCCGCTGTGCGAGAACATGCCCTCCGGAATGGCTGCCAAGCCTGGCGACGTGGTGTCCCTCCTCAATGGCAAAACTCTCGGCTTCGTGGACGTCAGCAAGGCTGGTGTGATGGCCATGGCCGATCCCTTGCTCTACGCCCAGACGATCTACAGTGGGCTACGCCGTCTGCCCAGCGCTGGGCGGAGCAGCAGCCGGGATTTTCAGCAATTCGAACTTCGTCTACAAGCAGTTCGAGAAGGCCGGTGCCCTTACGGGGGATCGCGTTTGGCGTCTGCCCCTGTGGCGCTACTTCAAGGAGCTGATCATGCCGAACGACAACTTTGACATCAGCAACCGCGGTCGTGGCCCCGCCTCCAGCTGCATCGCTGCCGCCGTTCTGCACGAGCTGGTGCCGTGCGTCGACTGGGCCCACCTGGACATCCGCAACGTGGGCATGCTGACGCGCTACAATCCGCTGCCATATTTGCTGAAGAACCGCATGACTGGCCGTCCCACTCGCACCATCGTTCAGTTTCTGTTTCAGATGGCTTGCCCCGACGGCAAGTAATCTGATTATGTTCGTTACACAATTCCTTTGTTAATGTTCCGCGTTCCAAATTTGTTGTTAATTGAAGTACCCCCACACCCCACCCATGAGCTTCCATGCTGATTGAAGGATGAAAAGAACCACATAAAATATGCAAAAAGGTCGCCATTTTATTGTTGAGATTCATTATAAATCGAGAATATACATGACATATAGGGCAAATCTGGCCTAGGTGAGGTCTTTACAAATCGGGCTCGTTAAAAACCTCGAAAAACATTTTTGCAATACAAATGGAGAAATTTCCCGCTTATTTTACTTTTCCTCTCTTCTGTTCATCATTTCACTTCAACGCTCAAGCATCTATACTTATGCTCATTATTGCGTTGCTATTGCTTACAGAGGCTTTACATTGAGCTCTCCCATGCACAGCCAAAAACCGCAACTGCACACGCATGCACACGCATACAGCGATGCGTTCGGTTTTCGCATTGGGAGCGACGCATCGCGTGATCTTCTAATTCTCTTTCGCTCGCTTTCTTTTCGTTGAGTGGAGTTGCTTGGAAATTGCAGTTGCTGTACCGTTGCCTCTTAGCTGCGCCTTCCACTAACTTAAACCACTAATTTAATAGGATTATCAATACAATCAATGACCGGAAAGAATTACATATATTTACATTAATATGTCAACGTGTCCCGGTTTTTTTTGGTGATCTGTTGTTGTTATTCGACCAAAAATTGCTACCTTCTCGTTTCATTTGTTGTACCGCTGTAGCTGAGCGTCTTTGGTGCTAAGTGCGTCTTGCGGGAAAAATTAGTGGACTATTCGCGCACAAAAAGAACCGAAAATGTTTATGTTTTTCTTTGCTGTACGATTATAAGCGATGAACTAAAAAGATATAAAACAAAATAATAAAATACTAAAAATACTAAAGGCAAACAGGACTATAAAAATAACGAAAAATACCGAAAAAGTCAACTTCGGCTTATCTTAAAAGGTTTTCAGTTCAAAGCTAATGAAAATATATGCCTGTTGTTTTCTTTCAATTTAGAGAATAATATCGGGAGAAACGTATATAAAAATGGGTTTAATTATTTATTCTCGTATATTGTTTTTTGACAGTGTATGCCTCGCCCTGACTCCCTTTATAATTGTGATTTTTATACCCGATACTCAAAATGAGTATTGGGGTATATTAGATTTGTGGTAAAAGTGGATGTGTGTAACGTCCAGAAGGAATCGTTTCCGACCCCATAAAGTATAGATATTCTTGATCAGCATCAATAGCCGAGACGATTGAGCCATGTCTGTCTGTCCGTCTGTCCGTCCGTCCGTCTGTCCGTCTGTCCGTCCGTCCGTCTGTCCGTCCCCTTCAGCGCCTAGTGCTCAAAGACTATAAGAGCGAGAGCAACGATGTTTTGGATCCAGACTTCTGTGATAAGTCACTGCTACAAGAAAATTTCAAAACTTTGCCCCGCCCACTTCCGCCCCCACAAAGGGCGAAAATCTGTGGCATCCACAATTTCGACGATACGAGAAAACCAAAAACGCAGAATCGTAGAAGATGACTATATCTTCTACAGTGCAAAATCTGAACCAGATCGTATAATTATTATAGTCAGAATCAAGAAAACAATTTCATTCTTTCTCGCTCTGTCTCTCTCTAACACAGGTTTCATGGTCGGTTTTGTCAATTGCAAAATATGAGTTCAAGGACCTCAGAACCTATAAGAGCCAGAGCAACCAAATTTGGTATCCACATTCCTGTGATATCGGACCTTGACCGTTTTGTGTCAAAATTTCGCCACACCCCCTTCCGCCCTCGCAAAGGACGAAAATATGGGGCATCCCCAAATCTCAGAGACTTAACGCTAGAGTAACCAAATTTAGTATTCGCACTCCTGTTAGATCTCACTATAAAACGTATATCTCAAAATTTCGCCCCACCTCCTTCCGCTCACACAAAGGTCGAAAATCTGTTGCATCCACAATATTGCACATTCGAGAAAACTAAAAACGCAGAATCATAGATAATGACCATATCTATCAGATTGCTGAATCTGGATCAGATCAGATCAGATCATTTTTATAGCCAATAGGAACAAATCAATTTGCAGTGGCTTTTTCTGTCTCTCTCGCACGCACTCTTTGTCGTGTCGTTCAATATTAGCGGCGTCTGCCGGAGGAGAGCCATACTGACTTAATATCGGGTATAACTGTAGAGTTGCGGTGTCCGCAGCAACTCACAACATTCCCCCTCGTTGTTGTTGCTGTTGTTTCTGGTCAAGTGCTGTGAAGATGTGGGGAATGAATGTTTATGTTTCCGACTAAAGTGCTTCTTTTGTAAATCACTTTCGAGCTCCAGAGCCATGCAAAGGCTGAGGTTGAAGGTTGAATTAAAATTCCTGCACTTATAATTATCTCCTGCTGTTGTCCTTTACGGACCCACATGTACATACATGTGTACATACATATGTACTTCCTTTCACCGCATGTATTTTCAAATGTCAATTAGTTGAGTTAATTGAGCGAAAGTGCAAAATGTGAACCGCAATATCGTTTATATAAATTTACGGAATTCACTCGCCTCTGTCAATCTTTTGGCTTCTATTGTCCCCTTGCCCCCCCTGGTCCACAGTCTTTTGGCCTTTGTTGGGGCAGCAGAGCCCTTTTGCGAGGCCAGCTTTGCGCAGTTCGAGGAGCTGTCGTTGAACAAGCGCATGGAGGAGGTGGCCAAGAACGAGGAGGCCACCGAGGAGGACGACATCGATGTGGAGCTGCGCCTGTCGCGCTTCGAATACCTCATGGAGAGGCGTCTGCTGCTGCTGAACAGTGTCCTGCTGCGCCAGAATCCGCACAACGTTCACGAGTGGCACAAGCGGGTCAACCTGTACGAGGACAAGCCCACGGAGATCATCAACACCTACACCGAGGCCGTGCAGACAGTCCAGCCCAAGCTGGCGGTGGGAAAGCTGCACACCCTCTGGGTGGAGTTTGCCAAGTTCTACGAGTCCAATGGCCAGGTGGAGGACGCCCACGTGGTCTTCGAGCGGGGCACCGAGGTGGAGTACGTCAAGGTGGCGGATCTGGCCGCCGTGTGGTGCGAGTGGGCGAAGATGGAGCTGCGCCAGCAGCAGTTCGAGGCAGCCCTCAAGCTGATGCAACGTGCCACGGCCATGCCCAAGCGGAAGGTGGCGTATCACGACGACTCGGAGACAGTGCAGTCGCGCCTCCACAGATCCCTGAAGGTGTGGTCCATGTACGCCGATCTGGAGGAGTCCTTTGGCACCTTCATGACCTGCAAGGCCGTCTACGAGAGCATCACGCATCACGAGATCTGCACGCCGCAGGTGATCATCAACTATGGCATGTTCCTCGAAGAGCACAACTACTTCGAGGAGGCCTATCGGGCCTACGAGAAGGGCATTGCCCTGTTTAAGTGGCCGAATGTGTACGACATCTGGAACTCGTATCTAAGCAAGTTCCTCGCGCGCTACGGGGGCACAAAGCTGGAGCGGGCCCGCGACCTCTTCGAACAGTGCCGGGATCAGTGACCCGCTGAGCAATCCAAGTACTTTTACCAGCTCTTTACCTGGCCCGGCATGCCATGTCCGTCTACGATCGCGCCACGTCCGCCGTCAAGGAAGAGAAGATGTTCGACATGTACAACATATTCGTAAAGAAGGCCGCCGAGATCTACGGCCTGCCACGCACCAGGGAGATCTACGAGAAGGCCATCGAGGCTCTGCACGAGCAGCATATGCGCCACATGTGCGTCAAATTCGCCGAGCTGGAGACGAAGCTGGGCTAGGTGGATCGAGCCAGGGCCATCTACGCTCACAGGTGAGTCGACATTTAACCGTTGGATCGTCAATATTCTAAGCTCTCTTCTGCTTTGTCCCAACAGGTGTGCGATCCCCGCATCACGGCGGACTTCTGACAGACCTGGAAGGAGTTCGAGGTGCGTCATGGCAACGAGGATACGATGCGTGAAATGCTGCGGATCAAGCGTTCCATTCAGGCCACCTACAACACTCAGGTCAACATGATGGCTGCCCAGTTTGTCAACACGAACACGAATGGTGTGGCTGCCGATGCTGGTGCTGGCTCCGGACCGGATGCCATGCGGCTGCTCGAGGAGAAGGCCTGCCAGGCGGCGGCCGAGGCCAAGCAGAAGCCCGCCGAGAAGGCTGCCTCCAATATCATGTTTGTGCGCGGCGAGACCCAGGGCGGGGCCAAGGGCAAGGAAAATACCGTCGTCAATCCGGATGAGATTGATATTGGCGACAGCGAGGACGACGACGACGATGAGGAGGAGGACCCGCAGCAGCCGAGTGGAGACCAGGCCGAGGCAGGCCAGGCCACAACCAAAACCGATGACGAGGGCCTCATGAAGAAACTGCGCTTCGAACAAAAGGCCATACCGGCCAAGGTCTTTGGCAGCCTCAAGCCGACAAATCAATCTGATTCCGATGAGGGATAAATCTTTTGTTTCTTTTGATTACGCGAAATATAAATGTATGTCTGTGGAATACTTTCCTCGATTTGAGACCTATTCTTCGGAGACCTATTCTTCGTTTTGTTCGGAAATTCATAAATTCCTCGAATCTCAGCAGGCGTTTCAATGTTTCCCTGCCAGAGTTTGAGCCTTGGGATATCTCATTCCTTTCGAATCAGCTGTTGGAAGCACATCTATTCTCTCTATTTTTTAGATTTACATTTTTTTTATTCGCAAAAAAAAGCAAAATTTGTCTGGAACTGTCTGAAAAATAAGAGAACTTTCGTAACCTGTCGCGAGGGACTGTCACTATCATTAAGCAATGAAGTCTGTACGCTTGATGCACGCCCTGTGCAGGCGTGTCCAGCACACATTCCTGGCCAGACGCAGAGATGTGGAACAGCGACGGCACTACGCCGAGAAATGTGACTCGGTGATCAAAGGCGTTGTGGTGGGCGTGTACGCCAAGGAGGGCGACCGCCAGCCCAAGATGATACCATCCGGCGAGAAGTTTGACGATCGCGTCCAGGGTAAGATCACTGATCTCATACGCGAGACTGGCCTGAGTTGCCAGCTGGGAAAAGGCCGTGTCTTCATGAACGTGGATGCGGAGTTCCGTGCGGTGGCCGTGGTCGGCGTGGGACAGGAGGGGGCCGGCTTCAACGACCTGGAGATGATCGACGAGGGAATGGAGAACGCTCGCGTCGCTGCCGGCGTGGGGGCTCGTTCCCTTCAACTGCAGGGCTGCACAGATGTCTTCGTGGAGTCGATGGAGTATGCGGAGCAGGCGGCCGAGGGGAGCGCCTTGGCCGTCTGGCGCTACAACACCAACAAGCGCCGTCGGGACCGCACACTCATTCCCAAACTGGAGCTGTACGACTCTCCCGACTCGGATGCCTGGATGCGGGGCCTGTTCAAGGCCGAATCGCAGAACCTGGCCCGTCGCCTGGCCGATACGCCGGCCAATCAGATGACGCCCACAATCTTCGCCCAGTCAACGGTGGATGCCCTGTGCCCCTGCGGGGTATCCGTGGAGGTACGCAGCATGGACTGGATCGAGTCCAAGAGCTTGAACAGCTTCTTGATGGTGGCCAAGGGCAGCTGCGAGCCGCCGATCATCTTGGAAATCGCCTACTGTGGCACCGCACCCGAGGACAAGCCCATCCTCCTGCTGGGCAAGGGCATCACATTCAACAGCGGGGGCCTCTGCCTCCGTCCCAAGGACTGCTTGTCCATGTACCGCGGCTGCATGTCCGGTGCAGCCGCCTGCGTGGGCGTCATCCGAGCCGCCACCGCCCTATCGCTGCCCCTAAACATAACGGCACTGCTGCCGCTGTGCGAGAACATGCCCTCCGGAATGGCTGCCAAGCCTGGCGACGTGGTGTCCCTCCTCAATGGCAAAACTCTCGGCTTCGTGGACGTCAGCAAGTCTGGTGTGATGGCCATGGCCGATCCCTTGCTCTACGCCCAGATGATCTACAAGCCGCGCATGGTCGTGGACATTGCTACAGTGGGCTACGCCGTCTGCCCAGCGCTGGGCGGAGCAGCAGCCGGGATTTTCAGCAATTCGAACTTCGTCTACAAGCAGTTCGAGAAGGCCGGTGCCCTTACGGGGGATCGCGTTTGGCGTCTGCCCCTGTGGCGCTACTTCAAGGAGCTGATCATGCCGAACGACACCTTTGACATCAGCAACATCGGACGTGGCCCCGCCTCCAGCTGCATCGCTGCCGCCGTTCTGCACGAGCTGGTGCCGTGCGTCGACTGGGCCCACCTGGACATCCGCAACGTGGGCATGCTGACGCGCTACAATCCGCTCCCATATTTGCTGAAGGACCGCATGACTGGCCGTCCCACTCGCACCATCGTTCAGTTTCTGTTTCAGATGGCTTGCCCCGACGGCAAGTAATCTGATTATGTTCGTTACACAATTCCTTTGTTAATGTTCCGCGTTCCAAATTTGTTGTTAATTGAAGTACCCCCACACCCCACCCATGAGCTTCCATGCTGATTGAAGGATGAAAATAACCACATAAAATATGCAAAAAGGTCGCCATTTTATTGTTGAGATTCATTATAAATCGAGAATATACATGACGTATGGGGCAAATCTGGCCTAGGTGAGGTCTTTACAAATCGGGCTCGTTAAAAACCTCGAGAAACATTTTTGCAATACAAATGGTGGACAAATTAGCCGCTTATTTTACTTTTCCTCTCTTCTGTTCATCATTTCACTTCAACGATCAAGCATCTATACTTATGCTCATTATTGCGTTGCTATTGCTTACAGAGGCTTTACATAGAGCTCTCCCATGCACAGCCAAAAACCGCAACTGCACACACATGCACACGCATACAGCGATGCGTTCGGTTTTCGCATTGGGAGCGACGCATCGCGTGATCTTCTAATTCTCTTTCGCTCGCTTTCTTTTCGTTGAGTGGAGTTGCTTGGAAATTCCAGTTGCTGTACCGTTGCCTCTTAGCCGCGCCTTCCACTAACTTAAACCACTAATTTAAATTTAATTTAAAGAATTACATATATTTTCATTAATATGTCAACGTGTCCCGTTTTTTTTTGGTGATCTGTTGTTATTCGACCAAAAATTGCTGCCTTCTCGCTTCATTTGTTGTACCGCTGTAGCTGAGCGTCTTTGGTGCTAAGTGCGTCTGCGGGAAAAATTAGTGGATTATTCGCGCACAAAAAGAACCGAAAATGTTTATGTTTTTCTTTGCTGTACGATTATAGGCGATGAACTAAAAAGATATACAACAAAATACTAAAATACTATAAATACTAAAGGCAAACAGGACTATACAAATAACGAAAAATACCGAAAAAGTCAACTTCGGCTTATCTTAAAAGGTTTTCAGTTCAAAGCTAATGAAAATATATGCCTGTTGTTTTCTTTCAATTTAGAGAATAATATCGGGAGAAACGTTTATAAAAATGGGTTTAATTATTTATTCTCGTATATTGTTTTTTGACAGTGTATGCCTCGCCCTGACTCCCTTCTGACTATATCTTCTAGAGTGCAAAATCTGAACCAGATCGTATAATTATTATAGTCAGAATCAAGAAAACAATTTCATTCTTTCTCGCTCTGTCTCTCTCTAACACAGGTTTCATGGTCGGTTTTGCCAATCGCAAAATATGAGTTCAAGGATCTCAGAACCTATAAGAGCCAGAGCAACCAAATTTGGTATCCACACTCCTGTGATATCGGACCTTGACCGTTTTGTGTCAAAATTTCGCCACACCCCCTTCCGCCCCCGCAAAGGACGAAAATATGGGGCATCCACAAATCTCAGAGACTATTAACGCTAGAGTAACCAAATTTAGTATCCGCACTCCTGTTAGATCTCACTATAAAACGTATATCTCAAAATTTCGCCCCACCTCCTTCCGCCCACACAAAGGTCGAAAATCTGTTGCATCCACAATATTGCAGATTCGAGAAAACTAAAAACGCAGAATCATAGATAATGACCATATCTATCAGATTGCTGAATCTGGATCAGATCAGATTATTTGTATAGCCAATAGGAACAAATCAATTTGCAGTGGCTACGCAGCGCCCGACGTCACGCTCAGACTGATTTTCTGTCTCTCTCGCACGCACTCTTTGTCGTGTCGTTCAATATTAGCGGCGTCTGCCGGAGGAGAGCCATACTGACTTAGTATCGGGTATAACTGTAGAGTTGCGGTGTCCGCAGCAACTCACAACGTTCCCCCTCGTTGTTGTTGCTGTTGTTTCTGGTCAAGTGCTGTGAAGAGGTGGGGAATGAATGTTTATGTTTCCGACTAAAGTGCTTCTTTTGTAAATCACTTTCGAGCTCCAGAGCCATGCAAAGGCTGAGGTTGAAGTTTAGGTTAGGTTGACCCGGACGGCCCTCAGAGGGGGCCCCACATAGGCCAGTATGGCCCTTAGTTGTCCGGATAGGGGGGGGGGGGTATGAACCGTCGCGGCAGTGTTTAGTGGGTTTTGAAGTCCTCGAGGATCGAGGTATTTTTCGCATAGGCCAGTAGTTGCTGTGGCGTCCTCTTGGAGGCATCTTCCAGTGATGCCAGCACTGGGGCGCCCAGGTACTTCCTCCTTGCCCTTAAGAGAGCAGGACAGTTGCAGATGAGATGTTCCAGGGTTTCGGTTGCCCCAGGTTCGTCACATTTCCTACAACTGTCTCTGTTTGTGATGCCTAGCTCTGTTGCATGCGCCGCAGCCAGGCAATGGCCCGTTAATTTTCTCACTTATAATCTGCAGTCCTTCCGTGGTAGGTGCAGCAGGTAGTGGCTGAGTTTGTCATTGCGTTCCTTGCACATGATTTTCGAGGTTCTGCAGGCGGTGGTACTCCTCCCCCTACATTCGGTTTGTGATCCGGCCTGCTTTTCTAGATCGCTTTGCAGCGTTCTGAGGGAGACAGGCACGTTCTCGGTTCTCGTATTCGCCAGCCCGACGCCTTCCTTAGCTAGTACGTCCGCCGTCTCGTTCCCTTCGATGCCCTGGTGGCTGGGAATCCAGTAGATCCGCACTGACTTTGTCGTGCTTAGGGTATCTAGTGCCTCCCTGCTCGCCAAGACATTTCTGGAACTGACTGCGGACGACTGCACGGATCTTATCGCCGCTTGGCTGTCGACGAATAGGTTGACCGCATCGTGTGCTCTTTCAGTGAGAAGAGCGACTTCCGCTGATTTCCTGATGGCAATAACCTCTGCCTGGAATATGCTACAATGGTCCGGTAGCTTATATGACAGCCTTATCTCAGGGTCTGTACAGTATAGGCCCGCTCCTACTCCTCCGTCCATCTTGGAGCCGTCCGTATATATATTGAGGTGCTCCGTTTGGTCTCTTCCGATTTTCCAGTCTTCAGGTCCCAAGGATGCAGTTGTTTTTACGTCGAGGCATGTTTGGGGGGTCATGTAATCAGTTGATCTGTTCATTTCCCTTCCAATTGAACTATGCCCGTATTCTTGTGGCGACATATTTCCTGAAGCGATGAGGCGTTGTGCTGCCTTTCCTGCAGTCAGACGGGCGTGGATGTCTAGGGGTTCGATTCCAAGTAGGGTTTCGAGTGCTTTTGTTGGGGTTGACCTCAGCGCCCCTGTAATACAGAGCAAAGCCTGTCGCTGAGTCCTTTCCATAAGCTTATGATACGTTTTCTTTCCAGTAGCTTGCCACCACACTAAGACTCCATACAGCAGAGTTGGTCGCACCACCGAGATGTAAATCCAATGCATCAGAGCCGGAGATAGGCCCCATGTGCTGCTGAGCATCTTCTTGGATGCATAAAGCGCAATGGTGGCCTTCTTCACCCTTTCCAATACATTGGGTTTCCATGCCAGTTTACTATCCAGTACTGTGCCCAGGTATTTGACTTGTGTTTTTGGGGTTAGCCTAGTTTGATTGATCTTCGGGGGGGTCCATATCGGTACCTTGTACCTCTTGGTAAGGAGGATGAGGTCCGTCTTGTCCGCGTTGATACTGAGTCCTACTTCTTCCGCCCACTCGCGTATCTCCCTGAGTGTTCGTTGCATTAGTGAGCTGAGGGTCGATGGGCAAACACCCGTAATAAGTATGCTTATGTCGTCCGCATAAGCTGTTATTATTGGGGCCTTCCTTTCGTATCTCTTGATGAGGTCGTCGACCACCAGATTCCACAGGAGGGGCGACAGGACTCCACCCTGGGGTGTGCCTCTGTGTGCCTCTTTCACCATGGAAGCGGTGCCCCACTCTGATTGCACCCGTCTGCAACCTAGGAGGTTCCTTATCCACAGGTTGATTGCTGGGTGTGTATTAGTTGCTACCAGGCAATTTGTTATTGCTTCCGTAGCCACGTTGTTGAATGCTCCGGAGATGTCCACGAATACTCCCAGTGCATACTTTTTATTGTGAAGGGCTTTCTCAATGGTAGCTACTACCGAATGTAGTGCGGTCTCCACCGATTTCCCTTTAGTATAGGCATGCTGGTTGGTTGACATCAGTCCCCCTACCTCATTTCTGATGTGTAAATCCAGCAGCTTTTCTAGCGTTTTTAATGTAAAGGAGGTAAGGCTTATCGGTCTATAGTGCTTGGGACTCGCATGGCTGCACTTTCCTGCCTTTGGGAGGAAGACAACTCTCGAGGTTCTCCATTGGATAGGGATATAGCCAGTACTTATACAAGCTGTGAATATTGCGGAGAGCCATGGGGTAATCGCCTCTTTGGTCACCTGCATCATGGCTGGGAATATCCCGTCAAGTCCTGGTGCTTTTGTGCCCGCAAAGGAGTCTATTGCCCAGTGGATTCGCTTGGTGGTTAACAAATCTATTGGGGGGTGTTGTTCCTCGGTTGCTAGGTCCTGGTGCTGGGAAATGTTCCTCCATTAGTGCTGTTAGGGCTTCGTCACTGCCCTCTGTCCACTGTCCGTCATCTAGCTTTAATTGGCTTTGTATGGTAGGCTGCTTAGAGAGCAGCTTCCGTAGCCGTGCGGTTTCTGGTACTTTCTCGATGTTGGAGCAGAAGGTCCTCCACGAGTTCCGTTGTGCTTTACGTATTTCCTTCTTGTAGCTCCTGAGTAGGAGTCTGTATTCCTCATAGACGATCCCTTCGTTCGCTTGTTTGGCGATCTTAAAGAATTCCTTGAGGTTGTCCCTTTGAAGAGAGAGATCCCGGCTCCACCAGAGTGGCTTGGACCTCTTCTTCGTCCTCGAGGGTTTGCTCGATGTGTGGTAGGCGCCCAGCAACGCGTTGGATAGGGTCTCTAGAGACTTCTCTATGTCCTCCGCGGATTTCACTGTGCCCGGACTCGCGAGCTTCGAAGTAACTGTCTTTTTAAACTTTTCCCAGTTTGTATTCCGGGGGTTTCTATAGACTATTACCTTCTAAGAATGTTTGAAGTCGCACTTAAACTGAATGTACTTGTGATCTGAAAAGGAGGGTCTTTCAAGGACCCTCCAGCTAGATACCGTAGTACTGTTTCCCGTTGCTAGTGTTAGGTCTAGCACGTTGGATGAAGTCGGACCTACGAAGGTGTGCTCCTCCCCGACGTTTGCTATATATAGATTAGTTGCTAGTATAAAGTCTAAGAGTGACTCACCTCTATCATTGATGTCGGTGCTTCCCCACACATTGTGGTGGGCATTGGCATCCGTCCCGATGACGAGTTGATAGTTTTTGGTGCCGGCTTCTGTGAACAGGCTCCTGAGTTCGTCGGGTGGTGCGGGTCTGTCGTGAGCCATGTAGCAGGAAGCCACCAGAAGGCGCTTTTCCTCGCTTTCCAGCATCACAACCGTCAGGTCATTTCCACCTCGCCTACCTGCAGGGTATGCGCGTCCTTGTCCTCAGGGTGGCGCTTTTTGAGGCGCAGGTAGACGCTACCCATGCCCCACGCCATCTTCCCGAACTTGGGATACAGCAGATCCTCTGCCTCCTTGTTTATTTGGAGGATCACACATTGGCCCCCTCGTTGGGTAGTGGGCTACCAATGTGTAGGATCCTCCAATCGGTCGTTGGCACGTCCGCGTTTTGCCGCTGAAGGAGCTTCAGCGCTCGGTCTCCCTGGATTGTGATGGGGAAGAGTACCTTCGCCTTAGGCTTGGACGGGATAAGCTCCCGGTCCACAACCTCCAGCTTGGCCCCCTCCCACATCGCCTCCAGTTGGCAGACCGTACGCGTCAGCCACCTTAGGGTTGGATCGTCGTTGCACTTTAGGATCTTAACCCCATTTAGCCACCCAGCACCATCGAACGTGGGCATAGGGGCCGCGGGGTCTTCTTCCATGTGTTCAAACAGTGCTGCGACGAGACGCGCGTGCACAAGCTTCCACTGTGCCGCTGACATCTTGCCGTTTTCCTCGCTCCGGTCGATGAGTGCCACGATCAAATGTCGTTTGGTCACATCGCTGACCTTCGCGTTCGATTTCGATGGCTTCTTGGCCACTTTCGGTGGAGGGGCTGCACTCTTGGGCCCGCGTTGCCGCTTGCTCGCCGGAGTGTCTTTAATGGCACTCTCAGTCGAGCGTTGCCTCTTGGTGGCCATCATCTCCTCCACCTTATTGGCATATTCGCCATTCGACGCCCTCATCTGTGGCATCTGGGCGTAATGTAGTCGGCCCTCCTCTACTCGCTGCTCGGCCCAGGCTAGCTTGACCTTCTCCTCCTGGGAGATGTCTACTTTACCTTGCAGCCGGCTTTTGATATTGAGGGCCGCTTTGTATTGTGCTTTGGCCTTCATCCCCTCCTTGGAACGCTTCGGCCCTTCCCTACGCAGGGAGCTGGTGCCTGGTTCCGGTGAGCGGAGAAGGCTCTCTTCCTCCGTCCTGCTCATAGAGAGCACGCTCTCCAGATCCGTGTCTGTGTCGACTACGGCATCTGTGCGGCTCAACTTGCAGGCTGCGGAGTGAGTTGTTTTTGTTGTTGTTGTTGTGGCAGTAGCTTTACAACTGACTTGGCCTGCTCCCGCCAAGTCTGAGGTGTGACCGCTGGCGACACGCAGAGAGGATTGCTCCTCCCCGTGCCCGCCGGTGGTAGCAGTCACGCTTCCCACCGACGTTTGGGTTGACATCCCAACCCGTGCTTTCTCCTTCTTCGCCTCCATATTTGGCCCGAGGGTCCATACTGGTTAATATTTTTCGGGGGGACCACCCCCTAGCGTTTTAGGCCTGACCGCCAGGCACCTCTAGCCATGGCCCTGGTTCGGTTCCCCCGACTTTGAATCGGGAAGACGCCGGACCATAGCCTTAGCTAGACACTGCATTACCCCGGACAGAGCAAGCGACAGTGCATTACCCTTGTCCCGGGTAATGCAGTGTCCATTGCCCAGCCGGCACCCTCGTGGAGGGTTGAGCTAGAGGATTTTCGCCAGCCGGCTGAGGTTGAAGGTTGAATTAAAATTCCTGCACTTATAATTATCTCCTGCTGTTGTCCTTTACGGACCCACATGTACATACATGTGTACATACATATGTACTTCCTTTCACCGCATGTATTTTCAAATGTCAATTAGTTGAGTTAATTGAGCGAAAGTGCAAAATGTGAACCGCAATATCGTTTATATAAATTTACGGAATTCACTCGCCTCTGTCAATCTTTTGGCTTCTATTGTCCCCTTGCCCCCCCTGGTCCACAGTCTTTTGGCCTTTGTTGGGGCAGCAGAGCCCTTTTGCGAGGCCAGGTTTGCGCAGTTCGAGGAGCTGTCGTTGAACAAGCGCATGGAGGAGGTGGCCAAGAACGAGGAGGCCACCGAGGAGGACGACATCGATGTGGAGCTGCGCCTGTCGCGCTTCGAATACCTCATGGAGAGGCGTCTGCTGCTGCTGAACAGTGTCCTGCTGCGCCAGAATCCGCACAACGTTCACGAGTGGCACAAGCGGGTCAACCTGTACGAGGACAAGCCCACGGAGATCATCAACACCTACACCGAGGCCGTGCAGACAGTCCAGCCCAAGCTGGCGGTGGGAAAGCTGCACACCCTCTGGGTGAAGTTTGCCAAGTTCTACGAGTCCAATGGCCAGGTGGAGGACGCCCGCGTGGTCTTCGAGCGGGACACCGAGGTGGAGTACGTCAAGGTGGCGGATCTGGCCGCCGTGTGGTGCGAGTGGGCGAAGATGGAGCTGCGCCAGCAGCAGTTCGAGGCAGCCCTCAAGCTGATGCAACGTGCCACGGCCATGCCCAAGCGGAAGGTGGCGTATCACGACGACTCGGAGACAGTGCAGTCGCGCCTCCACAGATCCCTGAAGGTGTGGTCCATGTACGCCGATCTGGAGAAGTCCTTTGGCACCTTCAAGACCCGCAAGGCCGTCTACGAGAGCATCATCGACCTGAAGATCTGCACGCCGCAGGTGATCATCAACTATGGCATGTTCCTCGAAGAGCACAACTACTTCGAGGAGGCCTATCGGGCCTACGAGGAGGGCATTGCCCTGTTTAAGTGGCCGAATGTGTACGACATCTGGAACTCGTATCTAAGCAAGTTCCTCGCGCGCTACGGGGGCACAAAGCTGGAGCGGGCCCGCGACCTCTTCGAACAGTGCCTGGATCAGTGACTCGCTGAGGCTCTCCGCGAAGCTGGAGGAGGAGCACCGCCTGGCCCTGCATGCCATGTCCGTCTACGAACGCGCCACGTCCGCCGTCAAGGAAGAGGAGATGTTCGACATGTACAACATATTCGTGAAGAAGGCCGCCGCACCAGGGAGATCTACGAGAAGGCCATCGAGGCTCTGCACGAGCAGCATATGCGCCACATGTGCGTCAAATTCGCCGAGCTGGAGACGAAGCTGGGCTAGGTGGATCGAGCCAGGGCCATCTACGCTCACAGGTGAGTCGACATTTAACCGTTGGATCGTCAATATTCTAAGCTCTCTTCGGCTTTGTCCCAACAGGTGTGCGATCCCCGCATCACGGCGGACTTCTGACAGACCTGGAAGGAGTTCAAGGTGCGTCATGGCAACGAGGATACGATGCGTGAAATGCTGCGGATCAAGCGTTCCATTCAGGCCACCTACAACACTCAGGTCAACATGATGGCTGCCCAGTTTGTCAACACGAACACGAATGGTGTGGCTGCCGATGCTGGTGCTGCCATGCGGCTGCTCGAGGAGAAGGCCCGCCAGGCGGCGGCCGAGGCCAAGCAGAAGCCCGCCGAGAAGGCTGCCTCCAATATCATGTTTGTGCGCGGCGAGACCCAGGACGGGGCCAAGGGCAAGGAAAACACAGTCGTCAATCCGGATGAGATTGATATTGGCAACAGCGAGGACGACGACGACGATGAGGAGGAGGACCCGCAGCAGCCGAGTGGAGACCAGGCCGAGGCAGGCCAGGCCACAGCCAAAACCGATGACGAGGGCCTCATCATGAAGAAACTGCGCTTCGAACAAAAGGCCATACCGGCCAAGGTCTTTGGCAGCCTCAAGCCGACAAATCAATCCGATTCCGATGAGGGATAAATCTTTTGTTTCTTTTGATTACGCGAAATATAAATTTATGTCTGTGGAATACTTCCCTCGATTTGAGACCTATTCTTCGGAGACCTATTCTTCGTTTTGTTCGGAAATTCATAAATTCCTCGAATCTCAGCAGGCGTTGGCAATGTTTCCCTGCCAGAGTTTGAGCCTTGGGATATCTCATTCCTTTCGAATCAGCTGTTGGAAGCACATCTATTCTCTCTATTTTTTAGATTTACATTTTTTTTATTCGCAAAAAAAAGCAAAATTTGTCTGGTACTGTCTGAAAAATAAGAGAACTTTCGTAACCTGTCGCGAGGGACTGTCACTATCATTAAGCGATGAAGTCTGTACGCTTGATGCACGCCCTGTGCAGGCGTGTCCAGCACACATTCCTGGCCAGACGCAGAGATGTGGAACAGCGACGGCACTACGCCGAGAAATGTGACTCGGTGATCAAAGGCGTTGTGGTGGGCGTGTACGCCAAGGAGGGCGACCGCCAGCCCAAGATGACACCATCCGGCGAGAAGTTTGACGATCGCGTCCAGGGTAAGATCACTGATCTCATACGCGAGACGGGCCTGAGTGGCCAACTGGGAAAAGGCCGTGTCTTCATGAACGTGGATGCGGAGTTCCGTGCGGTGGCCGTGGTCGGCGTGGGACAGGAGGGGGCCGGCTTCAACGACCTGGAGATGATCGACGAGGGAATGGAGAACGCTCGAGTCGCTGCCGGCGTGGGGGCTCGTTCCCTTCAACTGCAGGGCTGCACATATGTCTTCGTGGAGTCGATGTAGTATGCGGAGCAGGCGGCCGAGGGGAGCGCCTTGGCCGTCTGCCGCTACAACACCAACAAGCGCCGTCGGGACCGCACACTCATTCCCAAACTGGAGCTGTACGACTCTCCCGACTCGGATGCCTGGATGCGGGGCCTGTTCAAGGCCGAATCGCAGAACCTGGCCCGTCGCCTGGCCGATACGCCGGCCAATCAGATGACGCCCACAATCTTCGCCCAGTCAACGGTGGATGCCCTGTGCCCCTGCGGGGTATCCGTGGAGGTACGCAGCATGGACTGGATCGAGTCCAAGAGCTTGAACAGCTTCTTGATGGTGGCCAAGGGCAGCTGCGAGCCGCCGATCATCTTGGAAATCGCCTACTGTGGCACCGCACCCGAGGACAAGCCCATCCTCCTGCTGGGCAAGGGCATCACATTCAACAGCGGGGGCCTCTGCCTCCGTCCCAAGGACTGCTTGTCCATGTACCGCGGCTGCATGTCCGGTGCAGCCGCCTGCGTGGGCGTCATCCGAGCCGCCGCCGCCCTATCGCTGCCCCTAAACATAACGGCACTGCTGCCGCTGTGCGAGAACATGCCCTCCGGAATGGCTGCCAAGCCTGGCGACGTGGTGTCCCTCCTCAATGGCAAAACTCTCGGCTTCGTGGACGTCAGCAAGGCTGGTGTGATGGCCATGGCCGATCCCTTGCTCTACGCCCAGACGATCTACAAGCCGCGCATGGTCGTGGACATTGCTACAGTGGGCTACGCCGTCTGCCCAGCGCTGGGCGGAGCAGCAGCCGGGATTTTCAGCAATTCGAACTTCGTCTACAAGCAGTTCGAGAAGGCCGGTGCCCTTACGGGGGATCGCGTTTGGCGTCTGCCCCTGTGGCGCTACTTCAAGGAGCTGATCATGCCGAACGACACCTTTGACATCAGCAACATCGGACGTGGCCCCGCCTCCAGCTGCATCGCTGCCGCCGTTCTGCACGAGCTGGTGCCGTGCGTCGACTGGGCCCACCTGGACATCCGCAACGTGGGCATGCTGACGCGCTACAATCCGCTCCCATATTTGCTGAAGGACCGCATGACTGGCCGTCCCACTCGCACCATCGTTCAGTTTCTGTTTCAGATGGCTTGCCCCGACGGCAAGTAATCTGATTATGTTCGTTACACAATTCCTTTGTTAATGTTCCGCGTTCCAAATTTGTTGTTAATTGAAGTACCCCCACACCCCACCCATGAGCTTCCATGCTGATTGAAGGATGAAAAGAACCACATAAAATATGCAAAAAGGTCGCCATTTTATTGTTGAGATTCATTATAAATCGAGAATATACATGACATATAGGGCAAATCTGGCCTAGGTGAGGTCTTTACAAATCGGGCTCGTTTAAAACCTCGGAAAACATTTTTGCAATACAAATGGTGGAGAAATTAGCCGCTTATTTTACTTTTCCTCTCTTCTGTTCATCATTTCACTTCAACGCTCAAGCATCTATACTTATGCTCATTATTGCGTTGCTATTGCTTACAGAGGCTTTACATAGAGCTCTCCCATGCACAGCCAAAAACCGCAACTGCACACACATGCGCACGCATACAGCGATGCGTTCGGTTTTCGCATTGGGAGCGACGCATCGCGTGATCTTCTAATTCTCTTTCGCACGCTTTCTTTTCGTTGAGTGGAGTTGCTTGGAAATTCCAGTTGCTGTACCGTTGCCTCTTAGCCGCGCCTTCCACTAACTTAAACCACTAATTTAATAGGATTATAAATACAATCAATGGCCGGAAAGAATTACATATATTCACATATATATGTCAACGTGTCCCGTTTTTTTTGGTTATCTGTTGTTGTTATTCGACCAAAAATTGCTGCCTTCTCGTTTCATTTGTTGTACCGCTGTAGCTGAGCGTCTTTGGTGCTAAGTGCGTCTTGCGGGAAAAATTAGTGGATTATTCGCGCACAAAAAGAGCCGAAAATGTTTATGTTTTTCTTTGCTGTACGATTATAGGCGATGAACTAAAAAGATATAAAACAAAATACTAAAAATACTAAAGGCAAACAGGACTATAAAAATATATATAAATATTAAAAGATTTTCAGTTCAAAGCTAATGAAAATATATGCCTGTTGTTTTCTTTCAATTTAGAGAATAATATCGGGAGAAACGTATATAAAAATGGGTTTAATTATTTATTCTCGTATATTGTTTTTTGACAGTGTATGCCTCGCCCTGACTCCCTTTATACTTTGTGATTTTTATACCCGATACTCAAAATGAGTATTGGGGTATATTAGATTTGTGGTAAAAGTGGATTTGTGTAACGTCCAGAAGGAATCGTTTCCGACCCCATAAAGTATATATATTCTTGATCAGCATCAATAGCCGAGTCGATTGAGCCATGTCTGTCCGTCCGTCTGTCCGTCCGTCCGTCTGTCCGTCCCCTTCAGCGCCTAGTGCTCAAAGACTATAAGAGCTAGAGCAACGATGTTTTGGATCCAGACTTCTGTGATAAGTCACTGCTACAAGAAAATTTCAAAACTTTGCCCCGCCTACTTCCGCCCCCACAAAGGGCGAAAATCTGTGGCATCCACAATTTCGACGATACGAGAAAACCAAAAACGCAGAATCGTAGAAGAGGACTATATCTTCTAAAGTGCAAAATCTGAACCAGACCGTATAATTATTATAGTCAGAATCAAGAAAACAATTTCATTCTTTCTCGCTCTGTCTCTCTCTAACACAGGTTAGAGAGGTCAAGGATCTCAGAACCTATAAGAGCCAGAGCAACCAAATTTGGTATCCACACTCCTGTGATATCGGACCTTGACCGTTTTGTGTCAAAATTTCGCCACACCCCCTTCCGCCCCCGCAAAGGACGAAAATCTGGGGCATCCACAAATCTCAGAGACTTTTAACGCTAGAGTAACCAAATTTAGTATCCGCACTCCTGTTAGATCTCACTATAAAACGAATATCTCAAAATTTCGCCCCACCTCCTTCCGCCCACACAAAGGTCGAAAATCTGTTGCATCCACAATATTGCACATTCGAGAAAACAAAAAACGCAGAATAATAGATAATGACCATATCTATCAGATTGCTGAATCTGGATCAGATCAGATCATTTTTATAGCCAATAGGAACAAATCAATTTGCAGTGGCTACGCAGCGCCCGACGTCACGCTCAGACTGATTTTCTGTCTCTCTCGCACGCACTCTTTGTCGTGCCGTTCAATATTAGCGGCGTCTGCCGGAGGAGAGCCATACTGACTTAGTATCGGGTATAACTGTAGAGTTGCGGTGTCCGCAGCAACTCACAACGTTCCCCCTCGTTGTTGTTGCTGTTGTTTCTGGTCAAGTGCTGTGAAGATGTGGGGAATGAATGTTTATGTTTCCGACTAAAGTGCTTATTTTGTAAATCACTTTCGAGCTCCAGAGCCATGCAAAGGCTGAGGTTGAAGGTTGAATTAAAATTCCTGCACTTATAATTATCTCCTGCTGTTGTCCTTTACGGACCCACATGTACATACATGTGTACATATGTACTTCCTTTCACCGCATGTATTTTCAAATGTCAATTAGTTGAGTTAATTGAGCGAAAGTGCAAAATGTGAACCGCAATATCGTTTATATAAATTTACGGAATTCACTCGCCTCTGTCAATCTTTTGGCTTCTATTGTCCCCTTGCCCCCCCTGGTCCTAGGTCTTTTGGCCTTTGTTGGGGCAGCAGAGCACTTTTGCGAGGCCAGCTTTGCGCAGTTCGAGGAGCTGTCGTTGAACAAGCGCATGGAGGAGGTGGCCAAGAACGAGGAGGCCACCGAGGAGGACGACATCGATGTGGAGCTGCGCCTGTCGCGCTTCGAATACCTCATGGAGAGGCGTCTGCTGCTGCTGAACAGTGTCCTGCTGCGGCAGAATCCACACAACGTTCACGAGTGGCACAAGCGGGTCAACCTGTACGAGGACAAGCCCACGGAGATCATCAACACCTACACCGAGGCCGTGCAGACAGTCCAGCCCAAGCTGGCGGTGGGAAAGCTGCACACCCTCTGGGTGCAGTTTGCCAAGTTCTACGAGTCCAATGGCCAGGTGGAGGACGCCCGCGTGGTCTTCGAGCGGGGCACCGAGGTGGAGTACGTCAAGGTGGCGGATCTGGCCGCCGTGTGGTGCGAGTGGGCGAAGATGGAGCTGCGCCAGCAGCAGTTCGAGGCAGCCCTCAAGCTGATGCAACGTGCCACGGCCATGCCCAAGCGGAAGGTGGCGTATCACGACGACTCGGAGACAGTGCAGTCGCGCCTCCACAGATCCCTGAAGGTGTGGTCCATGTACGCCGATCTGGAGGAGTCCTTTGGCACCTTCAAGACCTGCAAGGCCGTCTACGAGAGCATCATCGACCTGAAGATCTGCACGCCGCAGGTGATCATCAACTATGGCATGTTCCTCGAAGAGCACATGCCCTGTTTAAGTGGCCGAATGTGTACGACATCTGGAACTCGTATCTAAGCAAGTTCCTCGCGCGCTACGGGGACACAAAGCTGGAGCGGGCCCGCGACCTCTTCGAACAGTGCCTGGATCAGTGACCCGCTGAGCAGTCCAAGTACTTTTACCAGCTCTACGCGAAGCTGGAGGAGGAGCACGGCCTGGCCCGGCATGCCATGTCCATCTACGATCGCGCCACGTCCGCCGTCAAGGAAGAGAAGATGTTCGACATGTACAACATATTCGTGAAGAAGGCCGCCGAGATCTACGGCCTGCCACGCACCAGGGAGATCTACGAGAAGGCCATCGAGGCTCTGCACGAGCAGCATATGCGCCACATGTGCGTCAAATTCGCCGAGCTGGAGACGAAGCTGGGCTAGGTGGATCGAGCCAGGGCCATCTACGCTCACAGGTGAGTCGACATTTAACCGTTGGATCGTCAATATTCTAAGCAGAAGAGCTTTGTCCCAACAGGTGTGCGATCCCCGCATCACGGCGGACTTCTGACAGACCTGGAAGGAGTTCGAGGTGCGTCATGGCAACGAGGATAAGATGCGTGAAATGCTGCGGATCAAGCGTTCCATTCAGGCCACCTACAACACTCAGGTCAACATGATGGCTGCCCAGTTTGTCAACACGAACACGAATGGTGTGGCTGCCGATGCTGGTGCTGGCTCCGGACCGGATGCCATGCGGCTGCTCGAGAAGAAGGCCTGCCAGGCGGCGGCCGAGGCCAAGCAGAAGCCCGCCGAGAAGGCTGCCTCCAATATCATGTTTGTGCGCGGCGAGACCCAGGGCGGGGCCAAGGGCAAGGAAAATACAGTCGTCAATCCGGATAAGATTGATATTGGCGACAGCGAGGACGACGACGACGATGAGGAGGAGGACCCGCAGCAGCCGAGTGGAGACCAGGCCGAGGCAGGCCAGGCCACAACCAAAACCGATGACGAGGGCCTCATGAAAAAACTGCGCTTCGAACAAAAGGCCATACCGGCCAAGGTCTTTGGCAGCCTCAAGCCGACAAATCAATCCGATTCCGATGAGGGATAAATCTTTTGTTTCTTTTGATTACGCGAAATATAAATGTATGTCTGTGGAATACTTCCCTCGATTTGAGACCTATTCTTCGGAGACCTATTCTTCGTTTTGTTCGGAAATTCATAAATTCCTCGAATCTCAGCAGGCGCATGTTTCCCTGCCAGAGTTTGAGCCTTGGGATATCTCATTCCTTTCGAATCAGCTGTTGGAAGCACATCTATTCTCTCTATTTTTTAGATTTACATTTTTTTTATTCGCAAAAAAAAGCAAAATTTGTCTGGAACTGTCTGAAAAATAAGAGAACTTTCGTAACCTGTCGCGAGGGACTGTCACTATCATTAAGCGATGAAGTCTGTACGCTTGATGCACGCCCTGTGCAGGCGTGTCCAGCACACATTCCTGGCCAGACGCAGAGATGTGGAACAGCGACGGCACTACGCCGATAAATGTGACTCGGTGATCAAAGGCGTTGTGGTGGGCGTGTACGCCAAGGAGGGCGTCCGCCAGCCCAAGATGACACCATCCGGCGAGAAGTTTGACGATCGCGTCCAGGGTAAGATCACTGATCTCATACGCGAGACGGGCCTGAGTGGCCAACTGGGAAAAGACCGTGTCTTCATGAACGTGGATGCGGAGTTCCGTGCGGTGGCCGTGGTCGGCGTGGGACAGGAGGGGGCCGGCTTCAACGACCTGGAGATGATCGACGAGGGAATGGAGAACGCTCGCGTCGCTGCCGGCGTGGGGGCTCGTTCCCTTCAACTGCAGGGCTGCACAGATGTCTTCGTGGAGTCGATGGAGTATGCGGAGCAGGCGGCCGAAGGGAGCGCCTTGGCCGTCTGGCGCTACAACACCAACAAGCGCCGTCGGGACCGCACACTCATTCCCAAACTGGAGCTGTACGACTCTCCCGACTCGGATGCCTGGATGCGGGGCCTGTTCAAGGCCGAATCGCAGAACCTGGCCCGTCGCCTGGCCGATACGCCGGCCAATCAGATGACGCCCACAATCTTCGCCCAGTCAACGGTGGATGCCCTGTGCCCCTGCGGGGTATCCGTGGAGGTACGCAGCATGGACTGGATCGAGTCCAAGAGCTTGAACAGCTTCTTGATGGTGGCCAAGGGCAGCTGCGAGCCGCCGATCATCTTGGAAATCGCCTACTGCGGCACCGCACCCGAGGACAAGCCCATCCTCCTGCTGGGCAAGGGCATCACACTCAACAGCGGGGGCCTCTGCCTCCGTCCCAAGGACTGCTTGTCCATGTACCGCGGCTGCATGTCCGTTGCAGCCGCCTGCGTGGGCGTCATCCGAGCCGCCGCCGCCCTATCGCTGCCCCTAAACATAACGGCACTGCTGCCGCTGTGCGAGAACATGCCCTCCGGAATGGCTGCCAAGCTTGGCGACGTGGTGTCCCTCCTCAATGGCAAAACTCTCGGCTTCGTGGACGTCAGCAAGGCTGGTGTGATGGCCATGGCCGATCCCTTGCTCTACGCCCAGACGATCTACAAGCCGCGCATGGGCGTGGACATTGCTACAGTGGGCTACGCCGTCTGCCCAGCGCTGGGCGGAGCAGCAGCCGGGATTTTCAGCAGTTCGAACTTCGTCTACAAGCAGTTCGAGAAGGCCGGTGCCCACGTTTGGCGTCTGCCCCTGTGGCGCTACTTCAAGGAGCTGATCATGCCGAACGACACCTTTGACATCAGCAACCGCGGACGTGGCCCCGCCGTGCGTCGACTGGGCCCACCTGGACATCCGCAACGTGGGCATGCTGACGCGCTACAATCCGCTCCCATATTTGCTGAAGGACCGCATGACTGGCCGTCCCACTCGCACCATCGTTCAGTTTCTGTTTCAGATGGCTTGCCCCGACGGCAAGTAATCTGATTGTTCGTTACACAATTCCTTTGTTAATGTTCCGCGTTCCAAATTTGTTGTTAATTGAAGTACCCCCACACCCCACCCATGAGCTTCCATGCTGATTGAAGGATAAAAAGAACCACATAAAATCTGCAAAAAGGTCGCCATTTTATTGTTGAGATTCATTATAAATCGAGAATATACATGACCTATGGGGCAAATCTGGCCTAGGTGAGGTCTTTACAAATCGGGCTCGTTAAAAAACTTGAAAAACATTTTTGCAATACAAATGGTGGAGAAATTTCCCGCTTATTTTACTTTTCCTCTCTTCTGTTCATCATTTCACTTCAACGCTCAAGCATCTATACTTATGCTCATTATTGCGTTGCTATTGCTTACAGAGGCTTTACATAGAGCTCTCCCATGCGCAGCCAAAAACCGCAACTGCACACACATGCACACGCATACAGCGATGCGTTCGGTTTTCGCATTGGGAGCGACGCATCGCGTGATCTTCTAATTCTCTTTCGCTCGCTTTCTTTTCGTTGAGTGGAGTTGCTTGGAAATTCCAGTTGCTGTACCGTTGCCTCTTAGCCGCGCCTTCCACTAACTTAAACCACTAATTTAATAGGATTATAAATACAATCAATGACCGTCTTTGGTGCTAAGTGCGTCTTGCGGGAAAAATTAGTGGATTATTCGCGCACAAAAAGAACCGAAAATGTTTATGTTTTTCTTTGCTGTACGATTATAGGCGATGAACTAAAAAGATATAAAACAAAATACTAAAATACTAAAAATACTAAAGGCAAACAGGACTATAAAAATAACGAAAAATACCGAAAAAGTCAACTTCGGCTTATCTTAAAAGGTTTTCAGTTCAAAGCTAATGAAAATATATGCCTGTTGTTTTCTTTCAATTTAGAGAATAATATCGGGAGAAACGTATATAAAAATGGGTTTAATTATTTATTCTCGTATATTGTTTTTTGACAGTGTATGCCTCGCCCTGACTCCCTTTATAATTGTGATTTTTATACCCGATACTCAAAATGAGTATTGGGGTTCCGTCTGTCCGTCTGTCCGTCCGTCCGTCTGTCTGTCCCCTTCAGCGCCTAGTGCTCAAAGACTATAAGAGCTAGAGCAACGATGTTTTGGATCCAGACTTCTGTGATAAGTCACTGCTACAAGAAAATTTCAAAACTTTGCCCCGCCTACTTCCGCCCCCACAAAGGGCGAAAAACTGTGGCATCCACAATTTCGACGATACGAGAAAACCAAAAACGCAGAATCGTAGAAGATGACTATATCTTCTAGAGTGCAAAATCTGAACCAGATCGTATAATTATTATAGTCAGAATCAAGAAAACAATTTCATTCTTTCTCGCTCTGTCTCTCTCTAACACAGGTTTCATGGTCGGTTTTGCCAATTGCAAAATATGAGTTCAAGGATCTCAGAACCTATAAGAGCCAGAGCAACCAAATTTGGTATCCACACTCCTGTGATATCGGACCTTGACCGTTTTGTGTCAAAATTTCGCCACACCCCCTTCCGCCCCCGCAAAGGACGAAAATATGGAGCATCCACAAATCTCAGAGACTATTAACGCTAGAGTAACCAAATTTAGTATCCGCACTCCTGTTAGATCTCACTATAAAACGTATATCTCAAAATTTCGCCTCACCTCCTTCCGCCCACACAAAGGTCGAAAATCTGTTGCATCCACAATATTGCAGATTCGAGAAAACTAAAGACGCAGAATCATAGATAATGACCATATCTATCAGATTGCTGAATCTGGATCAGATCAGATCATTTTTATAGCCAATAGGAACAAATCAATTTGCAGTGGCTACGCAGCGCCCGACGTCACGCTCAGACTGATTATCTGTCTCTCTCGCACGCACTCTTTGTCGTGTCGTTCAATATTAGCGGCGTCTGCCGGAGGAGAGCCATACTGACTTAGTATCGGGTATAACTGTAGAGTTGCGGTGTCCGCAGCAACTCACAACGTTCCCCCTCGTTGTTGTTGCTGTTGTTTCTGGTCAAGTGCTGTGAAGAGGTGGGGAATGAATGTTTATGTTTCCGACTAAAGTGCTTCTTTTGTAAATCACTTTCGAGCTCCAGAGCCATGCAAAGGCTGAGGTTGAAGGTTGAATTAAAATTCCTGCACTTATAATTATCTCCTGCTGTTGTCCTTTACGGACCCACATGTACATACATGTGTACATATGTACTTCCTTTCACCGCATGTATTTTCAAATGTCAATTAGTTGAGTTAATTGAGCGAAAGTGCAAAATGTGAACCGCAATATCGTTTATATAAATTTACGGAATTCACTCGCCTCTGTCAATCTTTTGGCTTCTATTGTCCCCTTGCCCCCCCTGGTCCACAGTCTTTTGGCCTTTGTTGGGGCAGCAGAGCCCTTTTGCGAGGCCAGCCTTGCGCAGTTCGAGGAGCTGTCTTTGAACAAGCGCATGGAGGAGGTGGCCAAGAACGAGGAGGCCACCGAGGAGGACGACATCGATGTGGAGCTGCGCCTGTCGCGCTTCGAATACCTCATGGAGAGGCGTCTGCTGCGCCAGAATCCGCACAACGTTCACGAGTGGCACAAGCGGGTCAACCTGTACGAGGACAAGCCCACGGAGATCATCAACACCTACACCGAGGCCGTGCAGACAGTGCAGCCCAAGCTGGCGGTGGGAAAGCTGCACACCCTCTGGGTGGAGTTTGCCAAGTTCTACGAGTCCAATGGCCAGGTGGAGGACGCCCGCGTGGTCTTCGAGCGGGGCACCGAGGTGGAGTACGTCAAGGTGGCGGATCTGGCCGCCGTGTGGTGCGAGTGGGCGAAGATGGAGCTGCGCCAGCAGCAGTTCGAGGCAGCCCTCAAGCTGATGCAACGTGCCACGGCCATGCCCAAGCGGAAGGTGGCGTATCACGACGACTCGGAGACAGTGCAGTCGCGCCTCCACAGATCCCTGAAGGTGTGGTCCATGTACGCCGATCTGGAGGAGTCCTTTGGCACCTTCAAGACCTGCAAGGCCGTCTACGAGAGCATCATCGACCTGAAGATCTGCCACGCCGCAGGTGATCATCAACTATGGCATGTTCCTCGAAGAGCACAACTACTTCGAGTAGGCCTATCGGGCCTACGAGAAGGGCATTGCCCTGTTTAAGTGGCCAAATGTGTACGACATCTGGAACTCGTATCTAAGCAAGTTCCTCGCGCGCTACGGGGACACAAAGCTGGAGCGGGCCCGCGACCTCTTCGAACAGTGCCTGGATCAGTGACCCGCTGAGCAATCCAAGTACTTTTACCAGCTCTACGCGAAGCTGGAGGAGGAGCACGGCCTGGCCCGGCATGCCATGTCCATCTACGATCGCGCCACGTCCGCCGTCAAGGAAGAGAAGATGTTCGACATGTACAACATATTCGTGAAGAAGGCCGCCGAGATCTACGGCCTGCCACGCACCAGGGAGATCTACGAGAAGGCCATCGAGGCTCTGCACGAGCAGCATATGCGCCACATGTGCGTCAAATTCGCCGAGCTGGAGACGAAGCTGGGCTAGGTGGATCGAGCCAGGGCCATCTACGCTCACAGGTGAGTCGACATTTAACCGTTGGATCGTCAATATTCTAAGCAGAAGAGCTTTGTCCCAACAGGTGTGCGATCCCCGCATCACGGCGGACTTCTGACAGACCTGGAAGGAGTTCGAGGTGCGTCATGGCAACGAGGATACGATGCGTGAAATGCTGCGGATCAAGCGTTCCATTCAGGCCACCTACAACACTCAGGTCAACATGATGGCTGCCCAGTTTGTCAACACGAACACGAATGGTGTGGCTGCCGATGCTGGTGCTGGCTCCGGACCGGATGCCATGCGGCTGCTCGAGGAGAAGGCCCGCCAGGCGGCGGCCGAGGCCAAGCAGAAGCCCGCCGAGAAGGCTGCCTCCAATATCATGTTTGTGCGCGGCGAGACCCAGGGCGGGGCCAAGGGCAAGGAAAATACAGTCGTCAATCCGGATAAGATTTATATTGGCGACAGCGAGGACGACGACGACGATGAGGAGGAGGACCCGCAGCAGCCGAGTGGAGACCAGGCCGAGGCAGGCCAGGCCACAACCAAAACCGATGACGAGGGCCTCATGAAGAAACTGCGCTTCGAACAAAAGGCCATACCGGCCAAGGTCTTTGGCAGCCTCAAGCCGACAAATCAATCCGATTCCGATGAGGGATAAATCTTTTGTTTCTTTTGATTACGCGAAATATAAATGTATGTCTGTGGAATACTTCCCTCGATTTGAGACCTATTCTTCGGAGACCTATTCTTCGTTTTGTTCGGAAATTTATAAATTCCTCGAATCTCAGCAGGCGTTGGCAATGTTTCCCTGCCAGAGTTTGAGCCTTGGGATATCTCATTCCTTTCGAATCAGCTGTTGGAAGCACATCTATTCTCTCTATTTTTTAGATTTACATTTTTTTTATTCGCAAAAAAAAGCAAAATTTGTCTGGAACTGTCTGAAAAATAAGAGAACTTTCGTAACCTGTCGCGAGGGACTGTCACTATCATTAAGCGATGAAGTCTGTACGCTTGATGCACGCCCTGTGCAGGCGTGTCCAGCACACATTCCTGGCCAGACGCAGAGATGTGGAACAGCGACGGCACTACGCCGATAAATGTGACTCGGTGATCAAAGGCGTTGTGGTGGGCGTGTACGCCAAGGAGGGCGACCGCCAGCCCAAGATGACACCATCCGGCGAGAAGTTTGACGATCGCGTCCAGGGTAAGATCACTGATCTCATACGCGAGACGGGCCTGAGTGGCCAACTGGGAAAAGGCCGTGTCTTCATGAACGTGGATGCGGAGTTCCGTGCGGTGGCCGTGGTCGGCGTGGGACAGGAGGGGGCCGGCTTCAACGACCTGGAGATGATCGACGAGGGAATGGAGAACGCTCGCGTCGCTGCCGGCGTGGGGGCTCGTTCCCTTCAACTGCAGGGCTGCACAGATGTCTTCGTGGAGTCGATGGAGTATGCGGAGCAGGCGGCCGAAGGGAGCGCCTTGGCCGTCTGGCGCTACAACACCAACAAGCGCCGTCGGGACCGCACACTCATTCCCAAACTGGAGCTGTACGACTCTCCCGACTCGGATGCCTGGATGCGGGGCCTGTTCAAGGCCGAATCGCAGAACCTGGCCCGTCGCCTGGCCGATACGCCGGCCAATCAGATGACGCCCACAATCTTCGCCCAGTCAACGGTGGATGCCCTGTGCCCCTGCGGGGTATCCGTGGAGGTACGCAGCATGGACTGGATCGAGTCCAAGAGCTTGAACAGCTTCTTGATGGTGGCCAAGGGCAGCTGCGAGCCGCCGATCATCTTGGAAATCGCCTACTGCGGCACCGCACCCGAGGACAAGCCCATCCTCCTGCTGGGCAAGGGCATCACATTCAACAGCGGGGGCCTCTGCCTCCGTCCAAGGACTGCTTGTCCATGTACCGCGGCTGCATGTCCGGTGCAGCCGCCTGCGTGGGCGTCATCCGAGCCGCCGCCGCCCTATCGCTGCCCCTAAACATAACGGCACTGCTGCCGCTGTGCGAGAACATGCCCTCCGGAATGGCTGCCAAGCCTGGCGACGTGGTGTCTCTCCTCAATGGCAAAACTCTCGGCTTCGTGGACGTCGGCAAGGATGGTGTGATGGCCATGGCCGATCCCTTGCTCTACGCCCAGACGATCTACAAGCCGCGCATGGTCGTGGACATTGCTACAGTGGGCTACGCCGTCTGCCCAGCGCTGGGCGGAGCAGCAGCCGGGATTTTCAACAATTCGAACTTCGTCTACAAGCAGTTCGAGAAGGCCGGTGCCCTTACGGGGGATCGCGTTTGGCGTCTGCCCCTGTGGCGCTACTTCAAGGAGCTGATCATGCCGAACGACACCTTTGACATCAGCAACCGCGGACGTGGCCCCGCCTCCAGCTGCATCGCTGCCGCCGTTCTGCACGAGCTGGTGCCGTGCGTCGACTGGGCCCACCTGGACATCCGCAACGTGGGCATGCTGACGCGCTACAATCCGCTCCCATATTTGCTGAAGGACCGCATGACTGGCCGTCCCACTCGCACCATCGTTCAGTTTCTGTTTCAGATGGCTTGCCCCGACGGCAAGTAATCTGATTATGTTCGTTACACAATTCCTTTGTTAATGTTCCGCGTTCCAAATTTGTTGTTAATTGAAGTACCCCCACACCCCACCCATGAGCTTCCATGCTGATTGAAGGATGAAAAGAACCACATAAAATCTGCAAAAAGGTCGCCATTTTATTGTTGAGATTCATTTTAAATCGAGAATATACATGACATATAGGGCAAATCTGGCCTAGGTGAGGTCTTTACAAATCGGGCTCGTTAAAAAACTTGAAAAACATTTTTGCAATACAAATGGTGGAGAAATTTCCCGCTTATTTTACTTTTCCTCTCTTCTGTTCATCATTTCACTTCAACGCTCAAGCATCTATACTTATGCTCATTATTGCGTTGCTATTGCTTACAGAGGCTTTACATTGAGCTCTCCCATGCACAGCCAAAAACCGCAACTGCACACACATGCACACGCATACAGCGATGCGTTCGGTTTTCGCATTGGGAGCGACGCATCGCGTGATCTTCTAATTCTCTTTCGCTCGCTTTCTTTTCGTTGAGTGGAGTTGCTTGGAAATTCCAGTTGCTGTACCGTTGCCTCTTAGCCGCGCCTTCCACTAACTTAAACCACTAATTTAAATTTAATTTAAAGAATTACATATATTTACATTAATATGTCAACGTGTCCCGTTTTTTTTTGGTGATCTGTTGTTATTCGACCAAAAATTGCTGCCTTCTCGCTTCATTTGTTGTACCGCTGTAGCTGAGCGTCTTTGGTGCTAAGTGCGTCTTGCGGGAAAAATTAGTGGATTATTCGCGCACAAAAAGAACCGAAAATGTTTGTTTTTCTTTGCTGTACGATTATAGGCGATGAACTAAAAAGATATAAAACAAAATACTAAAATACTATAAATACTAAAGGCAAACAGGACTATAAAAATAACGAAAAATACCGAAAAAGTCAACTTCGGCTTATCTTAAAAGGTTTTCAGTTCAAAGCTAATGAAAATATATGCCTGTTGTTTTCTTTCAATTTAGAGAATAATATCGGGAGAAACGTATATAAAAATGGGTTTAATTATTTATTCTCGTATATTGTTTTTTGACAGTGTATGCCTCGCCCTGACTCCCTTTATAATTGTGATTTTTATACCCGATACTCAAAATGAGTATTGGGGTATATTAGATTTGTGGTAAAAGTGGATTTGTGTAACGTCCAGAAGGAATCGTTTCCGAATCGATTGAGCCATGTCTGTCTGTCCGTCCGTCCGTCTGTCCGTCTGTCCGTCCGTCCGTCTGTCCGTCCCCTTCAGCGCCTAGTGCTCAAAGACTATAAGAGCTAGAGCAACGATGTTTTGGATCCAGACTTCTGTGATAAGTCACTGCTACAAGAAAATTTCAAAACTTTGCCCCGCCCACTTCCGCCCCCACAAAGGGCGAAAATCTGTGGCATCCACAATTTCGACGATACGAGAAAACCAAAAACGCAGAATCGTAGAAGATGACTATATCTTCTAGAGTGCAAAATCTGAACCAGATCGTATAATTATTATAGTCAGAATCAAGAAAACAATTTCATTCTTTCTCGCTCTGTCTCTCTCTAACACAGGTTTCATGGTCGGTTTTGCCAATTGCAAAATATGAGTTCAAGGATCTCAGAACCTATAAGAGCCAGAGCAACCAAATTTGGTATCCACACTCCTGTGATATCGGACCTTGACCGTTTTGTGTCAAAATTTGGCCACACCCCCTTCCGCCCCCGCAAAGGACGAAAATATGGGGCATCCCCAAATCTCAGAGACTATTAACGCTAGAGTAACCAAATTTAGTATCCGCACTCCTGTTAGATCTCACTATAAAACGTATATCTCAAAATTTCGCCCCACCTCCTTCCGCCCACACAAAGGTCGAAAATCTGTTGCATCCACAATATTGCAGATTCGAGAAAACTAAAAACGCAGAATCATAGATAATGACCATATCTATCAGATTGCTGAATCTGGATCAGATCAGATCATTTTTATAGCCAATAGGAACAAATCAATTTGCAGTGGCTACGCAGCGCCCGACGTCACGCTCAGACTGATTATCTGTCTCTCTCGCACGCACTCTTTGTCGTGTCGTTCAATATAAGCGGCGTCTGCCGGAGGAGAGCCATACTGACTTAGTATCGGGTATAACTGTAGAGTTGCGGTGTCCGCAGCAACTCACAACGTTCCCCCTCGTTGTTGTTGCTGTTGTTTCTGGTCAAGTGCTGTGAAGAGGTTGGGAATGAATGTTTATGTTTCCGACTAAAGTGCTTCTTTTGTAAATCACTTTCGAGCTCCAGAGCCATGCAAAGGCTGAGGTTGAAGGTTGAATTAAAATTCCTGCACTTATAATTATCTCCTGCTGTTGTCCTTTACGGACCCACATGTACATACATGTGTACATATGTACTTCCTTTCACCGCATGTATTTTCAAATGTCAATTAGTTGAGTTAATTGAGCGAAAGTGCAAAATGTGAACCGCAATATCGTTTATATAAATTTACGGAATTCACTCGCCTCTGTCAATCTTTTGGCTTCTATTGTCCCCTTGCCCCCCTGGTCCACAGTCTTTTGGCCTTTGTTGGGGCAGCAGAGCCCTTTTGCGAGGCCAGCTTTGCGCAGTTCGAGGAGCTGTCGTTGAACAAGCGCATGGAGGAGGTGGCCAAGAACGAGGAGGACACCGAGGAGGACGACATCGATGTGGAGCTGCGCCTGTCGCGCTTCGAATACCTCATGGAGAGGCGTCTGCTGCGCCAGAATCCGCACAACGTTCACGAGTGGCACAAGCGGGTCAACCTGTACGATGACAAGCCCACGGAGATCATCAACACCTACACCGAGGCCGTGCAGACAGTCCAGCCCAAGCTGGCGGTGGGAAAGCTGCACACCCTCTGGGTGGAGTTTGCCAAGTTCTACGAGTCCAATGGCCAGGTGGAGGACGCCCGCGTGGTCTTCGAGCGGGGCACCGAGGTGGAGTACGTCAAGGTGGCGGATCTGGCCGCCGTGTGGTGCGAGTGGGCGAAGATGGAGCTGCGCCAGCAGCAGTTCGAGGCAGCCCTCAAGCTGATGCAACGTGCCACGGCCATGCCCAAGCGGAAGGTGGCGTATCACGACGACTCGGAGACAGTGCAGTCGCGCCTCCACAGATCCCTGAAGGTGTGGTCCATGTACGCCGATCTGGAGGAGTCCTTTGGCACCTTCAAGACCTGCAAGGCCGTCTACGAGAGCATCATCGACCTGAAGATCTGCACGCCGCAGGTGATCATCAACTATGGCATGTTCCTCGAAGAGCACAACTACTTCGAGGAGGCCTATCGGGCCTACGAGAAGGGCATTGCCCTGTTTAAGTGGCCGAATGTGTACGACATCTGGAACTCGTATCTAAGCAAGTTCCTCGCGCGCTACGGGGACACAAAGCTGGAGCGGGCCCGCGACCTCTTCGAACAGTGCCTGGATCAGTGACCCGCTGAGCAATCCAAGTACTTTTACCAGCTCTACGCGAAGCTGGAGGAGGAGCACGGCCTGGCCCGGCATGCCATGTCCATCTACGATCGCGCCACGTCCGCCGTCAAGGAAGAGAAGATGTTCGACATGTACAACATATTCGTGAAGAAGGCCGCCGAGATCTACGGCCTGCCACGCACCAGGGAGATCTACGAGAAGGCCATCGAGGCTCTGCACGAGCAGCATATGCGCCACATGTGCGTCAAATTCGCCGAGCTGGAGACGAAGCTGGGCTAGGTGGATCGAGCCAGGGCCATCTACGCTCACAGGTGAGTCGACATTTAACCGTTGGATCGTCAATATTCTAAGCAGAAGAGTTTTGTCCCAACAGGTGTGCGATCCCCGCATCACGGCGGACTTCTGACAGACCTGGAAGGAGTTCGAGGTGCGTCATGGCAACGAGGATACGATGCGTGAAATGCTGCGGATCAAGCATTCCATTCAGGCCACCTACAACACTCAGGTCAACATGATGGCTGCCCAGTTTGTCAACACGAACACGAATGGTGTGGCTGCCGATGCTGGTGCTGGCTCCGGACCGGATGCCATGCGGCTGCTCGAGGAGAAGGCCCGCCAGGCGGCGGCCGAGGCCAAGCAGAAGCCCACCGAGAAGGCTGCCTCCAATATCATGTTTGTGCGCGGCGAGACCCAGGGCGGGGCCAAGGGCAAGGAAAATACAGTCGTCAATCCGGATGAGATTGATATTGGCAACAGCGAGGACGACGACGACGATGAGGAGGAGGACCCGCAGCAGCCGAGTGGAGACCAGGCCGAGGCAGGCCAGGCCACAACCAAAACCGATGACTAGGGCCTCATGAAGAAACTGCGCTTCGAACAAAAGGCCATACCGGCCAAGGTCTTTGGCAGCCTCAAGCCGACAAATCAATCCGATTCCGATGAGGGATAAATCTTTTGTTTCTTTTGATTACGCGAAATATAAATGTATGTCTGTGGAATACTTCCCTCGATTTGAGACCTATTCTTCGGAGACCTATTCTTCGTTTTGTTCGGAAATTCATAAATTCCTCGAATCTCAGCAGGCGTTGGCAATGTTTCCCTGCCAGAGTTTGAGCCTTGGGATATCTCATTCCTTTCGAATCAGCTGTTGGAAGCACATCTATTCTCTCTATTTTTTAGATTTACATTTTTTTTATTCGCAAAAAAAAAGCAAAATTGGTCTGGAACTGTCTGAAAAATAAGAGAACTTTCGTAACCTGTCGCGAGGGACTGTCACTATCATTAAGCGATGAAGTCTGTACGCTTGATGCACGCCCTGTGCAGGCGTGTCCAGCACACATTCCTGGCCAGACGCAGAGATGTGGAACAGCGACGGCCTTACGCCGAGAAATGTGACTCGGTGATCAAAGGCGTTGTGGTGGGCGTGTACGCCAAGGAGGGCGACCGCCAGCCCAAGATGACACCATCCGGCGAGAAGTTTGACGATCGCGTCCAGGGTAAGATCACTGATCTCATACGCGAGACGGGCCTGAGTGGCCAACTGGGAAAAGGCCGTGTCTTCATGAACGTGGATGCGGAGTTCCGTGCGGTGGCCGTGGTCGGCGTGGGACAGGAGGGGGCCGGCTTCAACGACCTGGAGATGATCGACGAGGGAATGGAGAACGCTCGCGTCGCTGCCGGCGTGGGGGCTCGTTCCCTTCAACTGCAGGGCTGCACAGATGTCTTCGTGGAGTCGATGGAGTATGCGGAGCAGGCGGCCGAGGGGAGCGCCTTGGCCGTCTGGCGCTACAACACCAACAAGCGCCGTCGGGACCGCACACTCATTCCCAAACTGGAGCTGTACGACTCTCCCGACTCGGATGCCTGGATGCGGGGCCTGTTCAAGGCCGAATCGCAGAACCTGGCCCGTCGCCTGGCCGATACGCCGGCCAATCAGATGACGCCCACAATCTTCGCCCAGTCAACGGTGGATGCCCTGTGCCCCTGCGGGGTATCCGTGGAGGTACGCAGCATGGACTGGATCGAGTCCAAGAGCTTGAACAGCTTCTTGATGGTGGCCAAGGGCAGCTGCGAGCCGCCGATCATCTTGGAAATCGCCTACTGCGGCACCGCACCCGAGGACAAGCCCATCCTCCTGCTGGGCAAGGGCATCACATTCAACAGCGGGGGCCTCTGCCTCCGTCCCAAGGACTGCTTGTCCATGTACCGCGGCTGCATGTCCGGTGCAGCCGCCTGCGTGGGCGTCATCCGAGCCGCCGCCGCCCTATCGCTGCCCCTAAACATAACGGCACTGCTGCCGCTGTGCGAGAACATGCCCTCCGGAATGGCTGCCAAGCCTGGCGACGTGGTGTCCCTCCTCAATGGCAAAACTCTCGGCTTCGTGGACGTCAGCAAGGCTGGTGTGATGGCCATGGCCGATCCCTTGCTCTACGCCCAGACGATCTACAAGCCGCGCATGGTCGTGGACATTGCTACAGTGGGCTACGCCGTCTGCCCAGCGCTGGGCGGAGCAGCAGCCGGGATTTTCAGCAATTCGAACTTCGTCTACAAGCAGTTCGAGAAGGCCGGTGCCCTTACGGGTGATCGCGTTTGGCGTCTGCCCCTGTGGCGCTACTTCAAGGAGCTGATCATGCCGAACGACACCTTTGACATCAGCAACCGCGGACGTGGCCCCGCCTCCAGCTGCATCGCTGCCGCCGTTCTGCACGAGCTGGTGCCGTGCGTCGAATGGGCCCACCTGGACATCCGCAACGTGGGCATGCTGACGCGCTACAATCCGCTCCCATATTTGCTGAAGGACCGCATGACTGGCCGTCCCACTCGCACCATCGTTCAGTTTCTGTTTCAGATGGCTTGCCCCGACGGCAAGTAATCTGATTATGTTCGTTACACAATTCCTTTGTTAATGTTCCGCGTTCCAAATTTGTTGTTAATTGAAGTACCCTCACACCCCACCCATGAGCTTCCATGCTGATTGAAGGATGAAAAGAACCACATAAAATATGCAAAAAGGTCGCCATTTTATTGTTGAGATTCATTATAAATCGAGAATATACATGACATATAGGGCAAATCTGGCCTAGGTGAGGTCTTTACAAATCGGGCTCGTTAAAAACCTCGAAAAACATTTTTGCAATACAAATGGTGGAGAAAATTCCCGCTTATTTTACTTTTCCTCTCTTCTGTTCATCATTTCACTTCAACGCTCAAGCATCTATACTTATGCTCATTATTGCGTTGCTATTGCTTACAGAGGCTTTACATAGAGCTCTCCCATGCACAGCCAAAAACCGCAACTGCACACACATGCACACGCATACAGCGATGCGTTCGGTTTTCGCATTGGGAGCGACGCATCGCGTGATCTTCTAATTCTCTTTCGCTCGCTTTCTTTTCGTTGAGTGGAGTTGCTTGGAAATTCCAGTTGCTGTACCGTTGCCTCTTAGCTGCGCCTTCCACTAACTTAAACCACTAATTTAATAGGATTATAAATACAATCAATGACCGTCTTTGGTGCTAAGTGCGTCTTGCGGGAAAAATTAGTGGATTATTCGCGCACAAAAAGAACCGAAAATGTTTATGTTTTTCTTTGCTGTACGATTATAGGCGATGAACTAAAAAGATATACAACAAAATACTAAAATACTATAAATACTAAAGGCAAACAGGACTATACAAATAACGAAAAATACCGAAAAAGTCAACTTCGGCTTATCTTAAAAGGTTTTCAGTTCAAAGCTAATGAAAATATATGCCTGTTGTTTTCTTTCAATTTAGAGAATAATATCGGGAGAAACGTTTATAAAAATGGGTTTAATTATTTATTCTCGTATATTGTTTTTTGACAGTGTATGCCTCGCCCTGACTCCCTTTATAATTGTGATTTTTATACCCGATACTCAAAATGAGTATTGGGGTATATTAGATTTGTGGTAAAAGTGGATTTGTGTAACGTACAGAAGGAATCGTTTCCGAATCGATTGAGCCATGTCTGTCTGTCCGTCCGTCCGTCTGTCCGTCTGTCCGTCCGTCCGTCTGTCCATCCCCTTCAGCGCCTAGTGCTCAAAGACTATAAGAGCTAGAGCAACGATGTTTTGGATCCAGACTTCTGTGATAAGTCACTGCTACAAGAAAATTTCAAAACTTTGCCCCGCCCACTTCCGCCCCCACAAAGGGCGAAAATCTGTGGCATCCACAATTTCGACGATACGAGAAAACCAAAAACGCAGAATCGTAGAAGATGACTATATCTTCTAGAGTGCAAAATCTGAACCAGATCGTATAATTATTATAGTCAGAATCAAGAAAACAATTTCATTCTTTCTCGCTCTGTCTCTCTCTAACACAGGTTTCATGGTCGGTTTTGCCAATTGCAAAATATGAGTTCAAGGATCTCAGAACCTATAAGAGCCAGAGCAACCAAATTTGGTATCCACACTCCTGTGATATCGGACCTTGACCGTTTTGTGTCAAAATTTGGCCACACCCCCTTCCGCCCCCGCAAAGGACGAAAATATGGGGCATCCCCAAATCTCAGAGACTATTAACGCTAGAGTAACCAAATTTAGTATCCGCACTCCTGTTAGATCTCACTATAAAACGTATATCTCAAAATTTCGCCCCACCTCCTTCCGCCCACACAAAGGTCGAAAATCTGTTGCATCCACAATATTGCAGATTCGAGAAAACTAAAAACGCAGAATCATAGATAATGACCATATCTATCAGATTGCTGAATCTGGATCAGATCAGATCATTTTTATAGCCAATAGGAACAAATCAATTTGCAGTGGCTACGCAGCGCCCGACGTCACGCTCAGACTGATTATCTGTCTCTCTCGCACGCACTCTTTGTCGTGTCGTTCAATATAAGCGGCGTCTGCCGGAGGAGAGCCATACTGACTTAGTATCGGGTATAACTGTAGAGTTGCGGTGTCCGCAGCAACTCACAACGTTCCCCCTCGTTGTTGTTGCTGTTGTTTCTGGTCAAGTGCTGTGAAGAGGTTGGGAATGAATGTTTATGTTTCCGACTAAAGTGCTTCTTTTGTAAATCACTTTCGAGCTCCAGAGCCATGCAAAGGCTGAGGTTGAAGGTTGAATTAAAATTCCTGCACTTATAATTATCTCCTGCTGTTGTCCTTTACGGACCCACATGTACATACATGTGTACATATGTACTTCCTTTCACCGCATGTATTTTCAAATGTCAATTAGTTGAGTTAATTGAGCGAAAGTGCAAAATGTGAACCGCAATATCGTTTATATAAATTTACGGAATTCACTCGCCTCTGTCAATCTTTTGGCTTCTATTGTCCCCTTGCCCCCCCTGGTCCACAGTCTTTTGGCCTTTGTTGGGGCAGCAGAGCCCTTTTGCGAGGCCAGCTTTGCGCAGTTCGAGGAGCTGTCGTTGAACAAGCGCATGGAGGAGGTGGCCAAGAACGAGGAGGACACCGAGGAGGACGACATCGATGTGGAGCTGCGCCTGTCGCGCTTCGAATACCTCATGGAGAGGCGTCTGCTGCGCCAGAATCCGCACAACGTTCACGAGTGGCACAAGCGGGTCAACCTGTACGATGACAAGCCCACGGAGATCATCAACACCTACACCGAGGCCGTGCAGACAGTCCAGCCCAAGCTGGCGGTGGGAAAGCTGCACACCCTCTGGGTGGAGTTTGCCAAGTTCTACGAGTCCAATGGCCAGGTGGAGGACGCCCGCGTGGTCTTCGAGCGGGGCACCGAGGTGGAGTACGTCAAGGTGGCGGATCTGGCCGCCGTGTGGTGCGAGTGGGCGAAGATGGAGCTGCGCCAGCAGCAGTTCGAGGCAGCCCTCAAGCTGATGCAACGTGCCACGGCCATGCCCAAGCGGAAGGTGGCGTATCACGACGACTCGGAGACAGTGCAGTCGCGCCTCCACAGATCCCTGAAGGTGTGGTCCATGTACGCCGATCTGGAGGAGTCCTTTGGCACCTTCAAGACCTGCAAGGCCGTCTACGAGAGCATCATCGACCTGAAGATCTGCACGCCGCAGGTGATCATCAACTATGGCATGTTCCTCGAAGAGCACAACTACTTCGAGGAGGCCTATCGGGCCTACGAGAAGGGCATTGCCCTGTTTAAGTGGCCGAATGTGTACGACATCTGGAACTCGTATCTAAGCAAGTTCCTCGCGCGCTACGGGGACACAAAGCTGGAGCGGGCCCGCGACCTCTTCGAACAGTGCCTGGATCAGTGACCCGCTGAGCAATCCAAGTACTTTTACCAGCTCTACGCGAAGCTGGAGGAGGAGCACGGCCTGGCCCGGCATGCCATGTCCATCTACGATCGCGCCACGTCCGCCGTCAAGGAAGAGAAGATGTTCGACATGTACAACATATTCGTGAAGAAGGCCGCCGAGATCTACGGCCTGCCACGCACCAGGGAGATCTACGAGAAGGCCATCGAGGCTCTGCACGAGCAGCATATGCGCCACATGTGCGTCAAATTCGCCGAGCTGGAGACGAAGCTGGGCTAGGTGGATCGAGCCAGGGCCATCTACGCTCACAGGTGAGTCGACATTTAACCGTTGGATCGTCAATATTCTAAGCAGAAGAGTTTTGTCCCAACAGGTGTGCGATCCCCGCATCACGGCGGACTTCTGACAGACCTGGAAGGAGTTCGAGGTGCGTCATGGCAACGAGGATACGATGCGTGAAATGCTGCGGATCAAGCATTCCATTCAGGCCACCTACAACACTCAGGTCAACATGATGGCTGCCCAGTTTGTCAACACGAACACGAATGGTGTGGCTGCCGATGCTGGTGCTGGCTCCGGACCGGATGCCATGCGGCTGCTCGAGGAGAAGGCCCGCCAGGCGGCGGCCGAGGCCAAGCAGAAGCCCACCGAGAAGGCTGCCTCCAATATCATGTTTGTGCGCGGCGAGACCCAGGGCGGGGCCAAGGGCAAGGAAAATACAGTCGTCAATCCGGATGAGATTGATATTGGCGACAGCGAGGACGACGACGACGATGAGGAGGAGGACCCGCAGCAGCCGAGTGGAGACCAGGCCGAGGCAGGCCAGGCCACAACCAAAACCGATGACTAGGGCCTCATGAAGAAACTGCGCTTCGAACAAAAGGCCATCCCGGCCAAGGTCTTTGGCAGCCTCAAGCCGACAAATCAATCCGATTCCGATGAGGGATAAATCTTTTGTTTCTTTTGATTACGCGAAATATAAATGTATGTCTGTGGAATACTTCCCTCGATTTGAGACCTATTCTTCGGAGACCTATTCTTCGTTTTGTTCGGAAATTCATAAATTCCTCGAATCTCAGCAGGCGTTGGCAATGTTTCCCTGCCAGAGTTTGAGCCTTGGGATATCTCATTCCTTTCGAATCAGCTGTTGGAAGCACATCTATTCTCTCTATTTTTTAGATTTACATTTTTTTTATTCGCAAAAAAAAGCAAAATTTGTCTGGAACTGTCTGAAAAATAAGAGAACTTTCGTAACCTGTCGCGAGGGACTGTCACTATCATTAAGCGATGAAGTCTGTACGCTTGATGCACGCCCTGTGCAGGCGTGTCCAGCACACATTCCTGGCCAGACGCAGAGATGTGGAACAGCGACGGCACTACGCCGAGAAATGTGACTCGGTGATCAAAGGCGTTGTGGTGGGCGTGTACGCCAAGGAGGGCGACCGCCAGCCCAAGATGACACCATCCGGCGAGAAGTTTGACGATCGCGTCCAGGGTAAGATCACTGATCTCATACGCGAGACGGGCCTGAGTGGCCAACTGGGAAAAGGCCGTGTCTTCATGAACGTGGATGCGGAGTTCCGTGCGGTGGCCGTGGTCGGCGTGGGACAGGAGGGGGCCGGCTTCAACGACCTGGAGATGATCGACGAGGGAATGGAGAACGCTCGCGTCGCTGCCGGCGTGGGGGCTCGTTCCCTTCAACTGCAGGGCTGCACAGATGTCTTCGTGGAGTCGATGGAGTATGCGGAGCAGGCGGCCGAGGGGAGCGCCTTGGCCGTCTGGCGCTACAACACCAACAAGCGCCGTCGGGACCGCACACTCATTCCCAAACTGGAGCTGTACGACTCTCCCGACTCGGATGCCTGGATGCGGGGCCTGTTCAAGGCCGAATCGCAGAACCTGGCCCGTCGCCTGGCCGATACGCCGGCCAATCAGATGACGCCCACAATCTTCGCCCAGTCAACGGTGGATGCCCTGTGCCCCTGCGGGGTATCCGTGGAGGTACGCAGCATGGACTGGATCGAGTCCAAGAGCTTGAACAGCTTCTTGATGGTGGCCAAGGGCAGCTGCGAGCCGCCGATCATCTTGGAAATCGCCTACTGCGGCACCGCACCCGAGGACAAGCCCATCCTCCTGCTGGGCAAGGGCATCACATTCAACAGCGGGGGCCTCTGCCTCCGTCCCAAGGACTGCTTGTCCATGTACCGCGGCTGCATGTCCGGTGCAGCCGCCTGCGTGGGCGTCATCCGAGCCGCCGCCGCCCTATCGCTGCCCCTAAACATAACGGCACTGCTGCCGCTGTGCGAGAACATGCCCTCCGGAATGGCTGCCAAGCCTGGCGACGTGGTGTCCCTCCTCAATGGCAAAACTCTCGGCTTCGTGGACGTCAGCAAGGCTGGTGTGATGGCCATGGCCGATCCCTTGCTCTACGCCCAGACGATCTACAAGCCGCGCATGGTCGTGGACATTGCTACAGTGGGCTACGCCGTCTGCCCAGCGCTGGGCGGAGCAGCAGCCGGGATTTTCAGCAATTCGAACTTCGTCTACAAGCAGTTCGAGAAGGCCGGTGCCCTTACGGGTGATCGCGTTTGGCGTCTGCCCCTGTGGCGCTACTTCAAGGAGCTGATCATGCCGAACGACACCTTTGACATCAGCAACCGCGGACGTGGCCCCGCCTCCAGCTGCATCGCTGCCGCCGTTCTGCACGAGCTGGTGCCGTGCGTCGAATGGGCCCACCTGGACATCCGCAACGTGGGCATGCTGACGCGCTACAATCCGCTCCCATATTTGCTGAAGGACCGCATGACTGGCCGTCCCACTCGCACCATCGTTCAGTTTCTGTTTCAGATGGCTTGCCCCGACGGCAAGTAATCTGATTATGTTCGTTACACAATTCCTTTGTTAATGTTCCGCGTTCCAAATTTGTTGTTAATTGAAGTACCCTCACACCCCACCCATGAGCTTCCATGCTGATTGAAGGATGAAAAGAACCACATAAAATATGCAAAAAGGTCGCCATTTTATTGTTGAGATTCATTATAAATCGAGAATATACATGACATATAGGGCAAATCTGGCCTAGGTGAGGTCTTTACAAATCGGGCTCGTTAAAAACCTCGAAAAACATTTTTGCAATACAAATGGTGGAGAAAATTCCCGCTTATTTTACTTTTCCTCTCTTCTGTTCATCATTTCACTTCAACGCTCAAGCATCTATACTTATGCTCATTATTGCGTTGCTATTGCTTACAGAGGCTTTACATAGAGCTCTCCCATGCACAGCCAAAAACCGCAACTGCACACACATGCACACGCATAAAGCGATGCGTTCGGTTTTCGCATTGGGAGCGACGCATCGCGTGATCTTCTAATTCTCTTTCGCTCGCTTTCTTTTCGTTGAGTGGAGTTGCTTGGAAATTCCAGTTGCTGTACCGTTGCCTCTTAGCTGCGCCTTCCACTAACTTAAACCACTAATTTAATAGGATTATAAATACAATCAATGACCGTCTTTGGTGCTAAGTGCGTCTTGCGGGAAAAATTAGTGGATTATTCGCGCACAAAAAGAACCGAAAATGTTTATGTTTTTCTTTGCTGTACGATTATAGGCGATGAACTAAAAAGATATACAACAAAATACTAAAATACTATAAATACTAAAGGCAAACAGGACTATACAAATAACGAAAAATACCGAAAAAGTCAACTTCGGCTTATCTTAAAAGGTTTTCAGTTCAAAGCTAATGAAAATATATGCCTGTTGTTTTCTTTCAATTTAGAGAATAATATCGGGAGAAACGTTTATAAAAATGGGTTTAATTATTTATTCTCGTATATTGTTTTTTGACAGTGTATGCCTCGCCCTGACTCCCTTTATAATTGTGATTTTTATACCCGATACTCAAAATGAGTATTGGTACTCAATATGAGTATATTAGATTTGTCGTAAAAGTGGATGTGTGTAACGTCCAGAAGGAATCGTTTCCGACCCCATAAAGTATAGATATTCTTGATCAGCATCAATAGCCGAGTCGATTGAGCCATGTCTGTCTGTCCGTCTGTCCGTCCGTCCGTCTGTCCGTCTGTCCGTCCGTCCGTCTGTCCGTTCCCTTCAGCGCCTAGTGCTCAAAGACTATAAGAGCGAGAGCAACGATGTTTTGGATCCAGACTTCTGTGATAAGTCACTGCTACAAGAAAATTTCAAAACTTTGCCCCGCCCACTTCCGCCCCCACAAAGGGCGAAAATCTGTGGCATCCACAATCCACATCCACAGCCATGCGGCTGCTCGAGGAGAAGGCCCGCCAGGCGGCGGCCGAGGCCAAGCAGAAGCCCGCCGAGAAGGCTGCCTCCAATATCATGTTTGTGCGCGGCGAGACCCAGGGCGGGGCCAAGGGCAAGGAAAATAAAGTCGTCAATCCGGATGAGATTGGTATTGGCGACAGCGAGGACGACGACGACGATGAGGAGGAGGACCCGCAGCAGCCGAGTGGAGACCAGGCCGAGGCAGGCCAGGCCACAACCAAAACCGATGACGAGGGCCTCATCATGAAGAAACTGCGCTTCGAACAAAAGGCCATACCGGCCAAGGTCTTTGGCAGCCTCAAGCCGACAAATCAATCCGATTCCGATGAGGGATAAATCTTTTGTTTCTTTTGATTACGCGAAATATAAATGTATGTCTGTGGAATACTTCCCTCGATTTGAGACCTATTCTTCGGAGACCTATTCTTCGTTTTGTTCGGAAATTCATAAATTCCTCGAATCTCAGCAGGCGTTGGCAATGTTTCCCTGCCAGAGTTTGAGCCTTGGGATATCTCATTCCTTTCGAATCAGCTGTTGGAAGCACATCTATTCTCTCTATTTTTTAGATTTACATTTTTTTTATTCGCAAAAAAAAGCAAAATTTGTCTGGAACTGTCTGAAAAATAAGAGAACTTTCGTAACCTGTCGCGAGGGACTGTCACTATCATTAAGCGATGAAGTCTGTACGCTTGATGCACGCCCTGTGCAGGCGTGTCCAGCACACATTCCTGGCCAGACGCAGAGATGTGGAACAGCGACGGCACTACGCCGAGAAATGTGACTCGGTGATCAAAGGCGTTGTGGTGGGCGTGTACGCCAAGGAGGGCGACCGCCAGCCCAAGATGACACCATCCGGCGAGAAGTTTGACGATCGCGTCCAGGGTAAGATCACTGATCTCATACGCGAGACGGGCCTGAGTGGCCAGCTGGGAAAAGGCCGTGTCTTCATGAACGTGGATGCGGAGTTCCGTGCGGTGGCCGTGGTCGGCGTGGGACAGGAGGGGGCCGGCTTCAACGACCTGGAGATGATCGACGAGGGAATGGAGAACGCTCGCGTCGCTGCCGGCGTGGGGGCTCGTTCCCTTCAACTGCAGGGCTGCACAGATGTCTTCGTGGAGTCGATGGAGGATGCGGAGCAGGCGGCCGAGGGGAGCGCCTTGGCCGTCTGGCGCTACAACACCAACAAGCGCCGTCGGGACCGCACACTCATTCCCAAACTGGAGCTGTACGACTCTCCCGACTCGGATGCCTGGATGCGGGGCCTGTTCAAGGCCGAATCGCAGAACCTGGCCCGTCGCCTGGCCGATACGCCGGCCAATCAGATGACGCCCACAATCTTCGCCCAGTCAACGGTGGATGCCCTGTGCCCCTGCGGGGTATCCGTGGAGGTACGCAGCATGGACTGGATCGAGTCCAAGAGCTTGAACAGCTTCTTGATGGTGGCCAAGGGCAGCTGCGAGCCGCCGATCATCTTGGAAATCGCCTACTGCGGCACCGCACCCGAGGACAAGCCCATCCTCCTGCTGGGCAAGGGCATCACATTCAACAGCGGGGGCCTGCCTCCGTCCCAAGGACTGCTTGTCCATGTACCGCGGCTGCATGTCCGGTGCAGCCGCCTGCGTGGGCGTCATCCGAGCCGCCGCCGCCCTATCGCTGCCCCTAAACATAACGGCACTGCTGCCGCTGTGCGAGAACATGCCCTCCGGAATGGCTGCCAAGCCTGGCGACGTGGTGTCCCTCCTCAATGGCAAAACTCTCGGCTTCGTGGACGTCAGCAAGGCTGGTGTGATGGCCATGGCCGATCCCTTGCTCTACGCCCAGACGATCTACAAGCCGCGCATGGTCGTGGACATTGCTACAGTGGGCTACGCCGTCTGCCCAGCGCTGGGCGGAGCAGCAGCCGGGATTTTCAGCAATTCGAACTTCGTCTACAAGCAGTTCGAGAAGGCCGGTGCCCTTACGGGGGATCGCGTTTGGCGTCTGCCCCTGTGGCGCTACTTCAAGGAGCTGATCATGGCGAACGACACCTTTGACATCAGCAACCGCGGACGTGGCCCCGCCTCCAGCTGCATCGCTGCCGCCGTTCTGCACGAGCTGGTGCCGTGCGTCGACTGGGCCCACCTGGACATCCGCAACGTGGGCATGCTGACGCGCTACAATCCGCTGCCATATTTGCTGAAGAACCGCATGACTGGCCGTCCCACTCGCACCATCGTTCAGTTTCTGTTTCAGATGGCTTGCCCCGACGGCAAGTAATCTGATTATGTTCGTTACACAATTCCTTTGTTAATGTTCCGCGTTCCAAATTTGTTGTTAATTGAAGTACCCCCACACCCCACCCATGAGCTTCCATGCTGATTGAAGGATGAAAATAACCACATAAAATATGCAAAAAGGTCGCCATTTTATTGTTGAGATTCATTATAAGTCAAGAATATACATGACATATAGGGCAAATCTGGCCTAGGTGAGGTCTTTACAAATCGGGCTCGTTAAAAACCTCGAAAAACATTTTTGCAATACAAATGGAGAAATTTCCCGCTTATTTTACTTTTCCTCTCTTCTGTTCATCATTTCACTTCAACGCTCAAGCATCTATACTTATGCTCATTATTGCGTTGCTATTGCTTACAGAGGCTTTACATAGAGCTCTCCCATGCACAGCCAAAAACCGCAACTGCACACACATGCACACGCATACAGCGATGCGTTCGGTTTTCGCATTGGGAGCGACGCATCGCGTGATCTTCTAATTCTCTTTCGCTCGCTTTCTTTTCGTTGAGTGGAGTTGCTTGGAAATTCCAGTTGCTGTACCGTTGCCTCTTAGCTGCGCCTTCCACTAACTTAAACCACTAATTTAATAGGATTATAAATACAATCAATGACCGTCTTTGGTGCTAAGTGCGTCTTGCGGGAAAAATTAGTGGATTATTCGCGCACAAAAAGAACCGAAAATGTTTATGTTTTTCTTTGCTGTACGATTATAGGCGATGAACTAAAAAGATATACAACAAAATACTAAAATACTATAAATACTAAAGGCAAACAGGACTATACAAATAACGAAAAATACCGAAAAAGTCAACTTCGGCTTATCTTAAAAGGTTTTCAGTTCAAAGCTAATGAAAATATATGCCTGTTGTTTTCTTTCAATTTAGAGAATAATATCGGGACAAACGTTTATAAAAATGGGTTTAATTATTTATTCTCGTATATTGTTTTTTGACAGTGTATGCCTCGCCCTGACTCCCTTTATAATTGTGATTTTTATACCCGATACTCAAAATGAGTATTGGTACTCAAAATGAGTATATTAGATTTGTGGTAAAAGTGGATGTGTGTAACGTCCAGAAGGAATCGTTTCCGACCCCATAAAGTATAGATATTCTTGATCAGCATCAATAGCCGAGTCGATTGAGCCATGTCTGTCTGTCCGTCTGTCCGTCCGTCCGTCTGTCCGTCCGTCCGTCTGTCCGTCCCCTTCAGCGCCTAGTGCTCAAAGACTATAAGAGCGAGAGCAACGATGTTTTGGATCCAGACTTCTGTGATAAGTCACTGCTACAAGAAAATTTCAAAACTTTGCCCCGCCCACTTCCGCCCCCACAAAGGGCGAAAATCTGTAGCATCCACAATCCACATCCACAGCCATGCGGCTGCTCGAGGAGAAGGCCCGCCAGGCGGCGGCCGAGGCCAAGCAGAAGCCCGCCGAGAAGGCTGCCTCCAATATCATGTTTGTGCGCGGCGAGACCCAGGGCGGGGCCAAGGGCAAGGAAAATAAAGTCGTCAATCCGGATGAGATTGGTATTGGCGACAGCGAGGACGACGACGACGATGAGGAGGAGGACCCGCAGCAGCCGAGTGGAGACCAGGCCGAGGCAGGCCAGGCCACAACCAAAACCGATGACGAGGGCCTCATCATGAAGAAACTGCGCTTCGAACAAAAGGCCATACCGGCCAAGGTCTTTGGCAGCCTCAAGCTGACAAATCAATCCGATTCCGATGAGGGATAAATCTTTTGTTTCTTTTGATTACGCGAAATATAAATGTATGTCTGTGGAATACTTCCCTCGATTTGAGACCTATTCTTCGGAGACCTATTCTTCGTTTTGTTCGGAAATTCATAAATTCCTCGAATCTCAGCAGGCGTTGGCAATGTTTCCCTGCCAGAGTTTGAGCCTTGGGATATCTCATTCCTTTCGAATCAGCTGTTGGAAGCACATCTATTCTCTCTATTTTTTAGATTTACATTTTTTTTATTCGCAAAAAAAAGCAAAATTTGTCTGGAACTGTCTGAAAAATAAGAGAACTTTCGTAACCTGTCGCGAGGGACTGTCACTATCATTAAGCGATGAAGTCTGTACGCTTGATGCACGCCCTGTGCAGGCGTGTCCAGCACACATTCCTGGCCAGACGCAGAGATGTGGAACAGCGACGGCACTACGCCGAGAAATGTGACTCGGTGATCAAAGGCGTTGTGGTGGGCGTGTACGCCAAGGAGGGCGACCGCCAGCCCAAGATGACACCATCCGGCGAGAAGTTTGACGATCGCGTCCAGGGTAAGATCACTGATCTCATACGCGAGACGGGCCTGAGTGGCCAGCTGGGAAAAGGCCGTGTCTTCATGAACGTGGATGCGGAGTTCCGTGCTGTGGCCGTGGTCGGCGTGGGACAGGAGGGGGCCGGCTTCAACGACCTGGAGATGATCGACGAGGGAATGGAGAACGCTCGCGTCGCTGCCGGCGTGGGGGCTCGTTCCCTTCAACTGCAGGGCTGCACAGATGTCTTCGTGGAGTCGATGGAGTATGTGGAGCAGGCGGCCGAGGGGAGCGCCTTGGCCGTCTGGCGCTACAACACCAACAAGCGCCGTCGGGACCGCACACTCATTCCCAAACTGGAGCTGTACGACTCTCCCGACTCGGATGCCTGGATGCGGGGCCTGTTCAAGGCCGAATCGCAGAACCTGGCCCGTCGCCTGGCCGATACGCCGGCCAATCAGATGACGCCCACAATCTTCGCCCAGTCAACGGTGGATGCCCTGTGCCCCTGCGGGGTATCCGTGGAGGTACGCAGCATGGACTGGATCGAGTCCAAGAGCTTGAACAGCTTCTTGATGGTGGCCAAGGGCAGCTGCGAGCCGCCGATCATCTTGGAAATCGCCTACTGCGGCACCGCACCCGAGGACAAGCCCATCCTCCTGCTGGGCAAGGGCATCACATTCAACAGCGGGGGCCTCTGCCTCCGTCCCAAGGACTGCTTGTCCATGTACCGCGGCTGCATGTCCGGTGCAGCCGCCTGCGTGGGCGTCATCCGAGCCGCCGCCGCCCTATCGCTGCCCCTAAACATAACGGCACTGCTGCCGCTGTGCGAGAACATGCCCTCCGGAATGGCTGCCAAGCCTGGCGACGTGGTGTCCCTCCTCAATGGCAAAACTCTCGGCTTCGTGGACGTCAGCAAGGCTGGTGTGATGGCCATGGCCGATCCCTTGCTCTACGCCCAGACGATCTACAAGCCGCGCATGGTCGTGGACATTGCTACAGTGGGCTACGCCGTCTGCCCAGCGCTGGGCGGAGCAGCAGCCGGGATTTTCAGCAATTCGAATTTCGTCTACAAGCAGTTCGAGAAGGCCGGTGCCCTTACGGGGATCGCGTTTGGCGTCTGCCCCTGTGGCGCTACTTCCAGGAGCTGATCATGCGAACGACACCTTTGACATCATCAACCGCGGACGTGGCCCCGCCTCCAGCTGCATTGCTGCCGCCGTTCTGCACGAGCTGGTGCCGTGCGTCGACTGGGCCCACCTGGACATCCGCAACGTGGGCATGCTGACGCGCTACAATCCGCTGCCATATTTGCTGAAGAACCGCATGACTGGCCGTCCCACTCGCACCATCGTTCAGTTTCTGTTTCAGATGGCTTGCCCCGACGGCAAGTAATCTGATTATGTTCGTTACACAATTCCTTTGTTAATGTTCCGCGTTCCAAATTTGTTGTTAATTGAAGTACCCCCACACCCCACCCATGAGCTTCCATGCTGATTGAAGGATGAAAATAACCACATAAAATATGCAAAAAGGTCGCCATTTTATTGTTGAGATTCATTATAAATCGAGAATATACATGACGTATGGGGCAAATCTGGCCTAGGTGAGGTCTTTACAAATCGGGCTCGTTAAAAACCTCGAAAAACATTTTTGCAATACAAATGGTGGAGAAATTTCCCGCTTATTTTACTTTTCCTCTCTTCTGTTCATCATTTCACTTCAACGCTCAAGCATCTATACTTATGCTCATTATTGCGTTGCTATTGCTTACAGAGGCTTTACATAGAGCTCTCCCATGCACAGCCAAAAACCGCAACTGCACACACATGCACACGCATACAGCGATGCGTTCGGTTTTCGCATTGGGAGCGACGCATCGCGTGATCTTCTAATTCTCTTTCGCTCGCTTTCTTTTCGTTGAGTGGAGTTGCTTGGAAATTCCAGTTGCTGTACCGTTGCCTCTTAGCTGCGCCTTCCACTAACTTAAACCACTAATTTAATAGGATTATAAATACAATCAATGACCGGAAAGAATTACATATATTTACATTAATATGTCAACGTGTCCCGTTTTTTTTTTGGTGATCTCTTGTTGTTATTCGACCAAAAATTGCTGCCTTCTCGTTTCATTTGTTGTACCGCTGTAGCTGAGCGTCTTTGGTGCTAAGTGCGTCTTGCGGGAAAAATTTGTGGATTATTCGCGCACAAAAAGAACCGAAAATGTTTATGTTTTTCTTTGCTGTACGATTATAGGCGATGAACTAAAAAGATATACAACAAAATACTAAAATACTATAAATACTAAAGGCAAACAGGACTATACAAATAACGAAAAATACCGAAAAAGTCAACTTCGGCTTATCTTAAAAGGTTTTCAGTTCAAAGCTAATGAAAATATATGCCTGTTGTTTTCTTTCAATTTAGAGAATAATATCGGGAGAAACGTTTATAAAAATGGGTTTAATTATTTATTCTCGTATATTGTTTTTTGACAGTGTATGCCTCGCCCTGACTCCCTTTATAATTGTGATTTTTATACCCGATACTCAAAATGAGTATTGGGGTATATTAGATTTGTGGTAAAAGTGGATGTGTGTAACGTCCAGAAGGAATCGTTTCCGACCCCATAAAGTATAGATATTCTTGATCAGCATCAATAGTGTAGCAAGGTAATAATTAGTGAGGCATTCAACTAGTATTTAAAATAGCATACAGCGCGCATTGGTATTTACCGCACCATCGATACACTCGGTGGGAAATACCAATAGTGAGTTATCGGATAAGAAACATGGAGAAGAGAGTGAGAGCACTTTGTAAATGGCGATTGTGAGAGACGGACGCGCAGCTAATAAAAAAGAGTTACATTAAATCACCGGGTTTGTGTTTTTATACCTATACAGTTCACTCACGCACCGATATTGGTCACTACAATTCCCGGATTAGACGGCCTACAATTTCAGAAGTGGGATACGATCAATCGCCGCCAGTGAAAAATAGCGAAAATTTTTATCATCTCGTCCGTCGAAGACGCCATCGCTGAAAAAAAAACATGTCGGACTTGGTCGGCGCGGAGGAGTTCTCGGCCGCCCGGCTGCGCGAATGGCTGGAGTCCCTCAATCTACCAAAAGGTGGAAGCAAAGCTGCCATGGCAGCGAGACTTAACGAAATACCAGTAGAGCTGCGGGGACAGGGACCACCGGCAGCCGAAACATGCGAGAACGAGAGGGAAGATGAGGCGGCCGCAGATCAAGACTCGACGAAGAGCGAACGCAAAGAGAAGAACGAAAAAGCACCGCAAGCGCCTGGGCACAACAACAACCATGGCGAATATCGAGCAGAGGTTGAAATGTTAAAACTGCAAATCGTGCTGCTGAAGCTGCAGAGCGAGAGGGAGAAGGAAGGGAGAGGAGAGAACACAACACCAGCCGCCAGCAATGACGCTGGCGTCATGTTGCTAAATGCCGCCAAAGACATGTTGCCAACATATCATGGCAGCATTTCTGGAAACAACGATGACGTCACAACTTGGATCGCGCAGTTTAAGGCCGTCGCAAAAGTGAACAAACTGAAGGATGAGAAGCTACTAATGCTGCTAATGTCGAAGCTTAAGGACAAAGCATTGGTGTGGCTGCATTCGAGTCCGGAGCACATGTCGCTGCCAATCGATCAATTGTTGAACGTCATGGAAGACACTTTCCATCCCAAGGAAAGCAAACTGTTGCTCCGTCGCAAGTTCGAGTCCCGTTCATGGGCACGTGGCGAGGAGTTCTCGATGTACTTCAACGCCAAAGTGTCGCTGGCATCCCGCATAGTCATTGACGACGAGGAGTTTATTGACGGAGTCATCGAAGGTATCCCAGATGTAGGCCTGCGTAGGCAAGCCCACATGCAGTGCTTTGGCGCTCCATATCAACTACTCAAGGCGTTCGAGAAGATCATGCTGCCAAAGAAGTACGGTTCAACTGAAGGGGCAAACACTGGAGCCTCGCCAACACCCATTCGCTGCTACAACTGCAACTCTTTGGGCCACGTGGCAGGGGAGTGCCGCAAGCCCAAGCGCGAAAGAGGAGCGTGCTACGGATGCGGCAGCATGAGTCACCAGGTGTCACACTGTGACGAAAAGAAGTACAAGGTACATAACGATTATATATACAAATTTAATATATACATTAGCAATTACAATAACAAATGCTTGTCCTTAAATTGCCTCATCGACTCAGGGAGCCCAATAAGTTTTATGAAGTTATCGTGTCTAGAGCACCAGTCGGAAAATAACCTAAATAAAGTGGAAGAGCGCTCACGATTAAGTTCGAACGAAATCAAAGAAGATGATTTAAGTTTATATAAGTTTAACAAAGACAAGAAAAACAGAGAAATTGAATTTATTTTGAATAAAAATGCGGATTACGCTTATGTTGGACTAAATAATAGCAAACTTAACATCTTTGGTAAAATACCCAGTTTTGTAATTATTAACAAAAATCGAATCAACTTTGAATTACTAGTAGTGGCAGACGAGTCGATGGGCTATGAGGCTGTGTTAGGTAGGGATTTTATGAATTTATGCAAATTTAAAATTGTAAGTGACATTTGCAAGGAGAAGGAGAGTGAGACAAAAAACGAGTGTGAAATAAAAAATGAGTGTTTAGAAAAAAATGAGTGTTTAGAAGAAAATGAGTGTTTAGGAGAAAATGAGTGTTTAGAAGAAAATGAGTGTTTAGGAGAAAATGAGTGTTTAGAAGAAAATGAGTGTTTAGGAGAAAATGAGTGTTTAGAAAAAAATGAGTGGAAAATAGAGAATGAGTGTTTAGGAGAATATGAATGTGAAGTTAAAGATGAGGGTGATAAAGAGAATAAGCATGAAGTAGAAAGTGGAGGCAAGGTAGAAAATGAGTGTTCTGCAATGGTTGAGTGTCTGGAAGACAGCGATACCTGCGAGAGCGTAAAAACCAATTTCAACGAACTACCAAGCCAGTATCCAGACAAAGAAAACGACTGGGAGTTGAAAGTAGGGACAGATTGTAGCCAAGAACTCGCAGGACGACTTAAATACATGTTTAGGACAGCGTATGTAAACGCAGAAAGACCAAACTTACCACAAACCAAGTGGGAAATGAAGTTGAATTTCGAACACGAAAAACCGTTTCATTGCCCACCTAGAAGACTGTCGTATAGCGAAAAAGCCCAAGTACAGAAAATGATAGACGAATACACAGAAAAAGGTTACATCAGAACCAGTGAGTCAGAATACGTTTCGCCTATAGTACTGGTAAAAAAGAATTCGGGAGAGTTGAGACTGTGCGTCGATTATCGCACACTTAATAAAGGTATGATAAAGGACAATTACCCAACACCTCTGATAGACGACCTACTAGATAAACTGTCAGGGAAAAGACTTTTCACCAAGTTAGACCTGAAGAATGGATACTTCCACGTATTTATGCATAAAGATTCAGTTAAATACACATCGTTCACGACCCCCATGGGACAATACGAATGGTTGAGGATGCCGTTCGGGTTACGAAATGCATCGGCGGTGTTTCAAAGATTCACAAACAACATTTTTGCAGATATGGTAAAGGAAGACAAAGTTATAATATACATGGACGATATTATGGTAGCAACAAAAGATAGTGATAGTCACATGGAAATTTTACAAGAAGTGATGAGACGATTGGTAGAGAATAAACTTGAATTAAGGATTGATAAATGCGAATTCTTACAGTCAGAAGTTAAGTACCTGGGCTATTCCATATCGGGTAACGGAATTAAACCAGATACGAAGGGATTACAGGCAGTAAAAGGGTTCCCAGTCCCCACGAAAACGAACGAAGTGCAGAGTTTCTTAGGGTTATGTTCTTACTTTAGACGGTTCGTAAAAGATTTTTCTACGAAAGCTAAGCCCCTTTATGATTTGGTCAAAAAAGACAGGAAGTTTGAATTCGGTATCGTAGAACTAGAATGTTTCGAACAACTCAAAAGTAATTTGTTGGAAGCACCGATCTTGGCACTTTACAATCCCAGAGATCCGACAGAAGTACATTGCGATGCAAGTTCGTTAGGTTTCGGGTCAATTCTAATGCAGAAGAAGGGTGATGGCAGAATGCACCCGGTGTTTTATTTCTCCAAGCGGACAACAATTACCGAAGCAAAATACCACAGCTTTGAACTGGAGACACTAGCGATAATTTATGCACTACAACGGTTTAGAGTATACGTGCAAGGCATACCCTTCAAAATAGTGACAGACTGCAACGCGCTAACTATGACTCTAAACAAGAAAGAACTCAATCCACGCATTGCCCGCTGGGCGTTAGAGTTACAAAATTATGACTACAAGTTAGAACACAGGTCAGGAAGTAGAATGCAACACGTAGATGCGCTAAGCAGAGCCGTTCAGATACTCACGGTAGACACAAACACCTTTGAAGAAAATTTAATTATATGCCAAAACAGAGATAACAAACTGATGGAGCTGAGAGAAACGTTACAGAAATCAGAACACAAACATTATGAGATGAGAAACGGAATAATATACAGGAAAAAAGATAACAATACTATCCTATTCTGCGTACCCGAGGAAATGGAAGGCCACGTACTCTATAAGTACCACGATGAACTAGGGCACGTCGGTATAGACAAGATGACCGACGCTATATCGAAAAGCTACTGGATCTCAAACGTAAGGTATAAAGCCAAGCGACACATTGAAAACTGTCTAAAATGCATAGCGTACTCAGCAAAACACGGAAAAGAGGAAGGGTTTTTACACAACATACCAAAAGGGTCAGGACCATTCGAGGTAGTACATATCGACCATTTCGGGCCAGTCGACAAAGGCAGGGCCAACAAACATGTTTTAGTAGTAATAGACGCGTTCACCAAATTCGTAAGACTTTATACGACCAAAACCACTAGCACAAAGGAAGCAGTAATTGCAATGAAAGATTATTTCCGAGCTTACAGTAGACCCAGATGCATTGTGTCAGACAGAGGAAGCTGTTTCACGTCAAAAGAGTTTGAAGAATTCTTAGAACAGAGCAATGTTAAACACGTAAAGATAGCAACAGGGTCGCCACAGGCCAACGGGCAGGTAGAAAGGGTGAACAGAAGTTTGGGACCCATGATTGAAAAGCTTGTTGACCCGGAAAAAGGATTACATTGGGATATGGTAGTGGAAACAGTAGAACACGCGATGAACAACACAATTCAAAGAACAATTAATGAACACCCGAGCAGAATGTTGTTTGGGGTCGTACAAAAAGGAAAGGTTTCAGATTTACTAAAAGATCATCTAGACGAACTAACCGAACAGCGGGCAACAAGGGATATAGAAAAGATTAGAGCAGTAGCAGGCACTCATCAGGAAAAAATACAGTCTTATAACAAACAAGCAACAAATTCAAAGCGAAGGGAGCCACACGTGTACGTAGATAATGATCTAGTTATGGTGAGAAATTTCGACACTCATACAGGGGTGTCTAAAAAGCTTATCCCGAAGTTCAAAGGACCTTATAAGATATCAAAGGTGTTAAAAAATGATAGGTATTTGCTAGAAGATGTAGAGGGGTTTCAACAATCAAGGATCCCGTATAAAGGAGTTTGGGCGGTGGCAAATATGAAGCCGTGGATTGAAAATGGTAATAATGCAAATGTCACAGGGAATCAAAATGAAGAAAATGATTGTAACACGTAAACTTAGAATATTAAGAGTAAACCACACCCAACTGTAATAAATCAACCTATCTAGAAACTAAATTAAATGTAAGGAGTTCAGGAGCACTCCGGTCAGGATGGCCGAATTGTAGCAAGGTAATAATTAGTGAGGCATTCAACTAGTATTTAAAATAGCATACAGCGCACATTGGTAGTTACCGCACCATCGATACACTCGGTGGGAAATACCAATAGTGAGTTATCGGATAAGAAACATGGAGAAGAGAGTGAGAGCACTTTGTAAATGGCGATTGTGAGAGACGGACGCGCAGCTAATAAAAAAGAGTTACATTAAATCACCGGGTTTGTGTTTTTATACCTATACAGTTCACTCACGCACCGATATTGGTCACTACAATTCCCGGATTAGACGGCCTACAATAGCCGAGTCGATTGAGCCATGTCTGTCTGTCCGTCTGTCCGTCCGTCCGTCTGTCCGTCCGTCCGTCTGTCCGTCCCCTTCAGCGCCTAGTGCTCAAAGACTATAAGAGCGAGAGCAACGATGTTTTGGATCCAGACTTCTGTGATAAGTCACTGCTACAAGAAAATTTCAAAACTTTGCGAAAATCTGTGGCATCCACAATCCACATCCACAGCCATGCGGCTGCTCGAGGAGAAGGCCCGCCAGGCGGCGGCCGAGGCCAAGCAGAAGCCCGCCGAGAAGGCTGCCTCCAATATCATGTTTGTGCGCGGCGAGACCCAGGGCGGGGCCAAGGGCAAGGAAAATACAGTCGTCAATCCGGATGAGATTGGTATTGGCGACAGGGAGGACGACGACGACGATGAGGAGGAGGACCCGCAGCAGCCGAGTGGAGACCAGGCCGAGGCAGGCCAGGCCACAACCAAAACCGATGACGAGGCCCTCATGAAGAAACTGCGCTTCGAACAAAAGGCCATACCGGCCAAGGTCTTTGGCAGCCTCAAGCCGACAAATCAATCCGATTCCGATGACGGATAAATCTTTTGTTTCTTTTGATTACGCGAAATATAAATGTATGTCTGTGGAATACTTCCCTCGATTTGAGACCTATTCTTCGGAGACCTATTCTTCGTTTTGTTCGGAAATTCATAAATTCCTCGAATCTCAGCAGGCGTTGGCAATGTTTCCCTGCCAGAGTTTGAGCCTTGGGATATCTCATTCCTTTCGAATCATCTGTTGGAAGCACATCTATTCTCTCTATTTTTTAGATTTACATTTTTTTTGTTCGCAAAAAAAAGCAAAATTTGTCTGGAACTGTCTGAAAAATAAGAGAACTTTCGTAACCTGTCGCGAGGGACTGTCACTATCATTAAGCGATGAAGTCTGTACGCTTGATGCACGCCCTGTGCAGGCGTGTCCAGCACACATTCCTGGCCAGACGCAGAGATGTGGAACAGCGACGGCACTACGCCGAGAAATGTGACTCGGTGATCAAAGGCGTTGTGGTGGGCGTGTACGCCAAGGAGGGCGACCGCCAGCCCAAGATGACACCATCCGGCGAGAAGTTTGACGATCGCGTCCAGGGTAAGATCACTGATCTCATACGCGAGACGGGCCTGAGTGGCCAGCTGGGAAAAGGCCGTGTCTTCATGAACGTGGATGCGGAGTTCCGTGCGGTGGCCGTGGTCGGCGTGGGACAGGAGGGGGCCGGCTTCAACGACCTGGAGATGATCGACGAGGGAATGGAGAACGCTCGCGTCGCTGCCGGCGTGGGGGCTCGTTCCCTTCAACTGCAGGGCTGCACAGATGTCTTCGTGGAGTCGATGGAGTATGTGGAGCAGGCGGCCGAGGGGAGCGCCTTGGCCGTCTGGCGCTACAACACCAACAAGCGCCGTCGGGACCGCACACTCATTCCCAAACTGGAGCTGTACGACTCTCCCGACTCGGATGCCTGGATGCGGGGCCTGTTCAAGGCCGAATCGCAGAACCTGGCCCGTCGCCTGGCCGATACGCCGGCCAATCAGATGACGCCCACAATCTTCGCCCAGTCAACGGTGGATGCCCTGTGCCCCTGCGGGGTATCCGTGGAGGTACGCAGCATGGACTGGATCGAGTCCAAGAGCTTGAACAGCTTCTTGATGGTGGCCAAGGGCAGCTGCGAGCCGCCGATCATCTTGGAAATCGCCTACTGCGGCACCGCACCCGAGGACAAGCCCATCCTCCTGCTGGGCAAGGGCATCACATTCAACAGCGGGGGCCTCTGCCTCCGTCCCAAGGACTGCTTGTCCATGTACCGCGGCTGCATGTCCGGTGCAGCCGCCTGCGTGGGCGTCATCCGAGCCGCCGCCGCCCTATCGCTGCCCCTAAACATAACGGCACTGCTGCCGCTGTGCGAGAACATGCCCTCCGGAATGGCTGCCAAGCCTGGCGACGTGGTGTCCCTCCTCAATGGCAAAACTCTCGGCTTCGTGGACGTCAGCAAGGCTGGTGTGATGGCCATGGCCGATCCCTTGCTCTACGCCCAGACGATCTACAAGCCGCGCATGGTCGTGGACATTGCTACAGTGGGCTACGCCGTCTGCTCAGCGCTGGGCGGAGCAGCAGCCGGGATTTTCAGCAATTCGAATTTCGTCTACAAGCAGTTCGAGAAGGCCGGTGCCCTTACGGGGGATCGCGTTTGGCGTCTGCCCCTGTGGCGCTACTTCCAGGAGCTGATCATGCCGAACGACACCTTTGACATCAGCAACCGCGGACGTGGCCCCGCCTCCAGCTGCATTGCTGCCGCCGTTCTGCACGAGCTGGTGCCGTGCGTCGACTGGGCCCACCTGGACATCCGCAACGTGGGCATGCTGACGCGCTACAATCCGCTGCCATATTTGCTGAAGAACCGCATGACTGGCCGTCCCACTCGCACCATCGTTCAGTTTCTGTTTCAGATGGCTTGCCCCGACGGCAAGTAATCTGATTATGTTCGTTACACAATTCCTTTGTTAATGTTCCGCGTTCCAAATTTGTTGTTAATTGAAGTACCCCCACACCCCACCCATGAGCTTCCATGCTGATTGAAGGATGAAAATAACCACATAAAATATGCAAAAAGGTCGCCATTTTATTGTTGAGATTCATTATAAATCGAGAATATACATGACGTATGGGGCAAATCTGGCCTAGGTGAGGTCTTTACAAATCGGGCTCGTTAAAAACCTCGAAAAACATTTTTGCAATACAAATGGTGGAGAAATTTCCCGCTTATTTTACTTTTCCTCTCTTCTGTTCATCATTTCACTTCAACGCTCAAGCATCTATACTTATGCTCATTATTGCGTTGCTATTGCTTACAGAGGCTTTACATAGAGCTCTCCCATGCACAGCCAAAAACCGCAACTGCACACACATGCACACGCATACAGCGATGCGTTCGGTTTTCGCATTGGGAGCGACGCATCGCGTGATCTTCTAATTCTCTTTCGCTCGCTTTCTTTTCGTTGAGTGGAGTTGCTTGGAAATTCCAGTTGCTGTACCGTTGCCTCTTAGCTGCGCCTTCCACTAACTTAAACCACTAATTTAATAGGATTATAAATACAATCAATGACCGGAAAGAATTACATATATTTACATTAATATGTCAACGTGTCCCGTTTTTTTTTTGGTGATCTCTTGTTGTTATTCGACCAAAAATTGCTGCCTTCTCGTTTCATTTGTTGTACCGCTGTAGCTGAGCGTCTTTGGTGCTAAGTGCGTCTTGCGGGAAAAATTTGTGGATTATTCGCGCACAAAAAGAACCGAAAATGTTTATGTTTTTCTTTGCTGTACGATTATAGGCGATGAACTAAAAAGATATACAACAAAATACTAAAATACTATAAATACTAAAGGCAAACAGGACTATACAAATAACGAAAAATACCGAAAAAGTCAACTTCGGCTTATCTTAAAAGGTTTTCAGTTCAAAGCTAATGAAAATATATGCCTGTTGTTTTCTTTCAATTTAGAGAATAATATCGGGAGAAACGTTTATAAAAATGGGTTTAATTATTTGACTGACTCCCTTTATAATTGTGATTTTTATACCCGATACTCAAAATGAGTATTGGGGTATATTAGATTTGTGTTAAAAGTGGATGTGTGTAACGTCCAGAAGGAATCGTTTCCGACCCCATAAAGTATAGATATTCTTGATCAGCATCAATAGCCGAGTCGATTGAGCCATGTCTGTCTGTCCGTCTGTCCGTCCGTCCGTCTGTCCGTCCGTCCGTCTGTCCGTCCCCTTCAGCGCCTAGTGCTCAAAGACTATAAGAGCGAGAGCAACGATGTTTTGGATCCAGACTTCTGTGATAAGTCACTGCTACAAGAAAATTTCAAAACTTTGCGAAAATCTGTGGCATCCACAATCCACATCCACAGCCATGCGGCTGCTCGAGGAGAAGGCCCGCCAGGCGGCGGCCGAGGCCAAGCAGAAGCCCGCCGAGAAGGCTGCCTCCAATATCATGTTTGTGCGCGGCGAGACCCAGGGCGGGGCCAAGGGCAAGGAAAATACAGTCGTCAATCCGGATGAGATTGGTATTGGCGACAGCGAGGACGACGACGACGATGAGGAGGAGGACCCGCAGCAGCCGAGTGGAGACCAGGCCGAGGCAGGCCAGGCCACAACCAAAACCGATGACGAGGCCCTCATGAAGAAACTGCGCTTCGAACAAAAGGCCATACCGGCCAAGGTCTTTGGCAGCCTCAAGCCGACAAATCAATCCGATTCCGATGACGGATAAATCTTTTGTTTCTTTTGATTACGCGAAATATAAATGTATGTCTGTGGAATACTTCCCTCGATTTGAGACCTATTCTTCGTTTTGTTCGGAAATTCATAAATTCCTCGAATCTCAGCAGGCGTTGGCAATGTTTCCCTGCCAGAGTTTGAGCCTTGGGATATCTCATTCCTTTCGAATCAGCTGTTGGAAGCACATCTATTCTCTCTATTTTTTAGATATACATTTTTTTTATTCGCAAAAAAAAGCAAAATTTGTCTGGAACTGTCTGAAAAACAAGAGAACTTTCGTAACCTGTCGCGAGGGACTGTCACTATCATTAAGCGATGAAGTCTGTACGCTTGATGCACGCCCTGTGCAGGCGTGTCCAGCACACATTCCTGGCCCGACGCAGAGATGTGGAACAGCGACGGCACTACGCCGAGAAATGTGACTCGGTGATCAAAGGCGTTGTGGTGGGCGTGTACGCCAAGAAGGGCGACCGCCAGCCCAAGATGACACCATCCGGCGAGAAGTTCGACGATCGCGTCCAGGGTAAGATCACTGATCTCATACGCGAGACGAGCCTGAGTGGCCAGCTGGGAAAAGGCCGTGTCTTCATGAACGTGGATGCGGAGTTCCGTGCGGTGGCCGTGGTCGGCGTGGGACAGGAGGGGGCCGGCTTCAACGACCTGGAGATGATCGACGAGGGAATGGAGAACGCTCGCGTCGCTGCCGGCGTGGGGGCTCGTTCCCTTCAACTGCAGGGCTGCACAGATGTCTTCGTGGAGTCGATGGAGTATGCGGAGCAGGCGGACGAGGGGAGCGCCTTGGCCGTCTGGCGCTACAACACCAACAAGCGCCGTCGGGACCGCACACTCATTCCCAAACTGGAGCTGTACGACTCTCCCGACTCGGATGCCTGGATGCGGGGCCTGTTCAAGGCCGAATCGCAGAACCTGGCCCGTCGCCTGGCCGATACGCCGGCCAATCAGATGACGCCCACAATCTTCGCCCAGTCAACGGTGGATGCCCTGTGCCCCTGCGGGGTATCCGTGGAGGTACGCAGCATGGACTGGATCGAGTCCAAGAGTTTGAACAGCTTCTTGATGGTGGCCAAGGGCAGCTGCGAGCTGCCGATCATCTTGGAAATCGCCTACTGCGGCACCGCACCCGAGGACAAGCCCATCCTCCTCCTGGGCAAGGGCATCACATTCAACAGCGGGGGCCTCTGCCTCCGTCCCAAGGACTGCTTGTCCATGTACCGCGGCTGCATGTCCGGTGCAGCCGCCTGCGTGGGCGTCATCCGAGCCGCCTCCGCCCTATCGCTGCCCCTAAACATAACGGCACTGCTGCCGCTGTGCGAGAACATGCCCTCCGGAATGGCTGCCAAGCCTGGCGACGTGGTGTCCCTCCTCAATGGCAACACTCTCGGCTTCGTGGACGTCAGCAAGGCTGGTGTGATGGCCATGGCCGATCCCTTGCTCTACGCCCAGACGATCTACAAGCCGCGCATGGTCGTGGACATTGCTACAGTGGGCTACGCCGTCTGCCCAGCGCTGGGCGGAGCAGCAGCCGGGATTTTCAGCAATTCGAATTTCGTCTACAAGCAGTTCGAGAAGGCCGGTGCCCTTACGGGGGATCGCGTTTGGCGTCTGCCCCTGTGGCGCTACTTCAAGGAGCTGATCATGGCAAACGACACCTTTGACATCAGCAACCGCGGACGTGGCCCCGCCTCCAGCTGCATTGCTGCCGCCGTTCTGCACGAGCTGGTGCCGTGCGTCGACTGGGCCCACCTGGACATCCGCAACGTGGGCATGCTGACGCGCTACAATCCGCTGCCATATTTGCTGAAGAACCGCATGACTGGCCGTCCCACTCGCACCATCGTTCAGTTTCTGTTTCAGATGGCTTGCCCCGACGGCAAGTAATCTGATTATGTTCGTTACACAATTCCTTTGTTAATGTTCCGCGTTCCAAATTTGTTGTTAATTGAAGTACCCCCACAACCCACCCATGAGCTTCCATGCTGATTGAAGGATGAAAATAACCACATAAAATATGCAAAAAGGTCGCCATTTTATTGTTGAGATTCATTATAAATCGAGAATATACATCACATATAGGGCAAATCTGGCCTAGGTGAGGTCTTTACAAATCGGGCTCGTTAAAAACCTCGAAAAACATTTTTGCAATACAAATGGAGAAATTTCCCGCTTATTTTACTTTTCCTCTCTTCTGTTCATCATTTCACTTCAACGCTCAAGCATCTATACTTATGCTCATTATTGCGTTGCTATTGCTTACAGAGGCTTTACATAGAGCTCTCCCATGCACAGCCAAAAACCGCAACTGCACACACATGCACACGCATACAGCGATGCGTTCGGTTTTCGCATTGGGAGCGACGCATCGCGTGATCTTCTAATTCTCTTTCGCTCGCTTTCTTTTCGTTGAGTGGAGTTGCTTGGAAATTCCAGTTGCTGTACCGTTGCCTCTTAGCCGCGCCTTCCACTAACTTAAACCACTAATTTAAATTTAATTAAATTTAATTTAAAGAATTACATATATTTACATTATAATGTCAACGTGTTCCTTTTTTTTTTTTGGTGATCTGTTGTTGTTATTCGACCAAAAATTGCTGCCTTCTCGTTTCATTTGTTGTACCGCTGTAGCTGAGCGTCTTTGGTGCTAAGTGCGTCTTGCGGGAAAAATTAGTGGATTATTCGCGCACAAAAAGAACCGAAAATGTTTATGTTTTTCTTTGCTGTACGATTATAGGCGATGAACTAAAAAGATATACAACAAAATACTAAAATACTATAAATACTAAAGGCAAACAGGACTATACAAATAACGAAAAATACCGAAAAAGTCAACTTCGGCTTATCTTAAAAGATTTTCAGTTCAAAGCTAATGAAAATATATGCCTGTTGTTTTCTTTCAATTTAGAGAATAATATCGGGAGAAACGTTTATAAAAATGGGTTTAATTATTTATTCTCGTATATTGTTTTTTGACAGTGTATGCCTCGCCCTGACTCCCTTTATAATTGTGATTTTTATACCCGATACTCAAAATGAGTATTGGGGTATATTAGATTTGTGGTAAAAGTGGATGTGTGTAACGTCCAGAAGGAATCGTTTCCGACCCCATAAAGTATAGATATTCTTGATCAGCATCAATAGCCGAGTCGATTGAGCCATGTCTGTCTGTCTGTCTGTCCGTCCGTCCGTCTGTCCGTCTGTCCGTCCGTCCGTCTGTCCGTCCCCTTCAGCGCCTAGTGCTCAAAGACTATAAGAGCGAGAGCAACGATGTTTTGGATCCAGACTTCTGTGATAAGTCACTGCTACAAGAAAATTTCAAAACTTTGCCCCGCCCACTTCCGCCCCCACAAAGGGCGAAAATCTGTGGCATCCACAATTTCGACGATACGAGAAAACCAAAAACGCAGAATCGTAGAAGATGACTATATCTTCTAGAGTGCAAAATCTGAACCAGATCGTATAATTATTATAGTCAGAATCAAGAAAACAATTTCATTCTTTCTCGCTCTGTCTCTCTCTAACACAGGTTTCATGGTCGGTTTTGCCAATTGCAAAATATGAGTTCAAGGATCTCAGAACCTATAAGAGCCAGAGCAACCAAATTTGGTATCCACACTCCTGTGATATCGGACCTTGACCGTTTTGTGTCAAAATTTCGCCACACCCCCTTCCGCCCCGCAAAGGACGAAAATATGGGGCATCCCCAAATCTCAGAGACTTAACGCTAGAGTAACCAAATTTAGTATCCGCACTCCTGTTAGATCTCACTATAAAACGTATATCTCAAAATTTCGCCCCACCTCCTTCCGCTCACACAAAGGTCGAAAATCTGTTGCATCCACAATATTGCAGATTCGAGAAAACTAAAAACGCAGAATCATAGATAATGCCCATATCTATCAGATTGCTGAATCTGGATCAGATCAGATCATTTTTATAGCCAATAGGAACAAATCAATTTGCAGTGGCTACGCAGCGCCCGACGTCACGCTCAGATTGATTTTCTGTCTCTCTCGCACGCACTCTTTGTCGTGTCGTTCAATATTAGCGGCGTCTGCCGGAGGAGAGCCATACTGACTTAGTATCGGGTATAACTGTAGAGTTGCGGTGTCCGCAGCAACTCACAACGTTCCCCCTCGTTGTTGTTGCTGTTGTTTCTGGTCAAGTGCTGTGAAGATGTGGGGAATGAATGTTTATGTTTCCGACTAAAGTGCTTCTTTTGTAAATCACTTTCGAGCTCCAGAGCCATGCAAATGCTGAGGTTGAAGGTTGAATTAAAATTCCTGCACTTATAATTATCTCCTGCTGTTGTCCTTTACGGACCCACATGTACATACATGTGTACATACATATGTACTTCCTTTCACCGCATGTATTTTCAAATGTCAATTAGTTGAGTTAATTGAGCGAAAGTGCAAAATGTGAACCGCAATATCGTTTATATAAATTTACGGAATTCACTCGCCTCTGTCCATCTTTTGGCTTCTATTGTCCCCTTGCCCCCCTGGTCCTAGGTCTGTTGGCCTTTGTTGGGGCAGCAGAGCCCTTTTGCGAGGCCAGCTTTGCGCAGTTCGAGGAGCTGTCGTTGAACAAGCGCATGGAGGAGGTGGCCAAGAACGAGGAGGCCACCGAGGAGGACGACATCGATGTGGAGCTGCGCCTGTCGCGCTTCGAATACCTCATGGAGAGGCGTCTGCTGCTGCTGAACAGTGTCCTGCTGCGCCAGAATCCGCACAACGTTCACGAGTGGCACAAGCGGGTCAACCTGTACGAGGACAAGCCCACGGAGATCATCAACACCTACACCGAGGCCGTGCAGACAGTCCAGCCCAAGCTGGCGGTGGGAAAGCTGCACACCCTCTGGGTGGAGTTTGCCAAGTTCTACGAGTCCAATGGCCAGGTGGAGGACGCCCGCGTGGTCTTCGAGCGGGGCACCGAGGTGGAGTACGTCAAGGTGGCGGATCTGGCCGCCGTGTGGTGCGAGTGGGCGAAGATGGAGCTGCGCCAGCAGCAGTTCGAGGCAGCCCTCAAGCTGATGCAACGTGCCACGGCCATGCCCAAGCGGAAGGTGGCGTATCACGACGACTCGGAGACAGTGCAGTCGCGCCTCCACAGATCCCTGAAGGTGTGGTCCATGTACGCCGATCTGGAGGAGTCCTTTGGCACCTTCAAGACCTGCAAGGCCGTCTACGAGAGCATCATCGACCTGAAGATCTGCACGCCGCAGGTGATCATCAACTATGGCATGTTCCTCGAAGAGCACAACTACTTCGAGGAGGCCTATCGGGCCTACGAGGAGGGCATTGCCCTGTTTAAGTGGCCGAATGTGTACGACATCTGGAACTCGTATCTAAGCAAGTTATTACAAATGTTTCACAACAAAACGGACTCATCATGTCACCTAGTCAACACAAAAAAATCATTTTTATGGTTGAGCATGCATAAAAGAAATCGATGGATTTTTGCAACAAAGTCATCATTAAAGCTATCAGCGGTATGTGCAGATGGCATTTCGGATATTAAGCTACAACACTCAGGAATATTGATCGCCGAACCTGGATGCATCATTCGGAATTCGCTAATGACTGTCACAAGTCAGAGCACATTGGAAACTACTCTGCAGTTATCATACGCTCGGTTTGGAGATAGTGATCTCAACGAAACATCAACTGAACGTTCTACAAAGAAGGTTTCAAGAAACAAAGAAAAACTGAACTACGAGGAGCTGTATCAAATGGAAACGAATCTGCTACCACCTAAAAGTTTCAAGTTACCCCACAATCTTGAAACCATTGATCATCATCATATTGCCATCTACATTGCACTGCTCTTCATCATGATCATTGTAATGATTCATCTGGTTAAAAGGTGGTACACAACAAGACTCCCTTCTCAGCAGAGACATACACTTAGCTCATCAGCTAGTGAAGAAAACGCACCAAGGCATCCGTTCACAATCAATATTGATGATGGTTGAGCATACTATGTTCAACGGCCGGGAGGATGTACGATTTCAACGAAAGTACAAAATTGTACGATTAGACCTAGACAAATAGCTAACCATAAATAGGTTAAGATTTCCCAGCCACCTAAAGAAATAAACGATAATATGCTCTAAATATAAATATGTGACATGCACTACTGACCTAAATAAATATACAACGGACAGCTGCATGCATTTGTGTACATACACTGTTAAGATATTTACGGCACTATCATAAAACACATTCTGGATGACCTGCATGTGGTCAAATCACACACCATCTGCATGATAACCATTGTGACCGTCATAAATATGACCCTTGGAATATTCCACTGTTGGATTTGTAGTAATTGCTTAGTCCTAAATAGAGATAACACATTTCCCTAGCAATATGATACTCAGAGCTAATTAACCTTACCTAAGATCCTAAGTAAACAATCATACTCATAGAAATTGTATATAAACCTTGCATTTTACCAAATAAAATCAGTACGAAAGAAAACTCTGACGTATTCACATCTCCGAAGCCCAATTTGTTCAAGTACCGATTGCGGCGACCATTTGTTACTGGTACATGAACCGGTAGCATACAAATTTACATTTTCAGCATACGATTGTCATATTGACAATCACACAAAATCAAGTGAATCTACATCAACAGATTCATTTGATTTATTCATTTGAGGAGGAGAACAAAAGGTGCTGCTTGAAAGTCTAGAGCGCATCCTGAACAGAATGACGAATGAGACGCGAAAGGACTTCAAACCAATAATAATCAAATCGGCGATCAATATTCCTGAGTGTTGTAGCTTAATATCCGAAATGCCATCTGCACATACCGCTGATAGCTTTAATGATGACTTTGTTGCAAAAATCCATCGATTTCTTTTATGCATGCTCAACCATAAAAATGATTTTTTTGTGTTGACTAGGTGACATGATGAGTCCGTTTTGTTGTGAAACATTTGTAATAACTTGCTTAGATACGAGTTCCAGATGTCGTACACATTCGGCCACTTAAACAGGGCAATGCCCTCCTCGTAGGCCCGATAGGCCTCCTCGAAGTAGTTGTGCTCTTCGAGGAACATGCCATAGTTGATGATCACCTGCGGCGTGCAGATCTTCAGGTCGATGATGCTCTCGAGACGGCCTTGCGGTATTCGAAGCGCGACAGGCGCAGCTCCACATCGATGTCGTCCTCCTCGGTGTCCTCCTCGTTCTTGGCCACCTCCTCCATGCGCTTGTTCAACGACAGCTCCTCGAACTGCGCAAAGCTGGCCTCGCAAAAGGGCTCTGCTGCCCCAACAAAGGCCAACAGACCTAGGACCAGGGGGGGCAAGGGGACAATAGAAGCCAAAAGATGGACAGAGGCGAGTGAATTCCGTAAATTTATATAAACGATATTGCGGTTCACATTTTGCACTTTCGCTCAATTAACTCAACTAATTGACATTTGAAAATACATGCGGTGAAAGGACGTACATATGTATGTACACATGTATGTACATGTGGGTCCGTAAAGGACAACAGCAGGAGATAATTATAAGTGCAGGAATTTTAATTCAACCTTCAACCTCAGCCTTTGCATGGCTCTGGAGCTCGAAAGTGATTTACAAAAGAAGCACTTTAGTCGGAAACATAAACATTCATTCCCCACATCTTCACAGCACTTGACCAGAAACAACAGCAACAACAACGAGGGGGAACGTTGTGAGTTGCTGCGGACACCGCAACTCTACAGTTATACCCGATACTAAGTCAGTATGGCTCTCCTCCGGCAGACGCCGCTAATATTGAACGACACGACAAAGAGTGCGTGCGAGAGAGACAGAAAATCAATCTGAGCGTGACGTCGGGCGCTGCGTAGCCACTGCAAATTGATTTGTTCCTATTGGCTATAAAAATGATCTGATCTGATCCAGATTCAGCAATCTGATAGATATGGTCATTATCTATGATTCTGCGTTTTTAGTTTTCTCGAATCTGCAATATTGTGGATGCAACAGATTTTCGACCTTTGTGTGAGCGGAAGGAGGTGGGGCGAAATTTTGAGATATACGTTTTATAGTGAGATCTAACAGGAGTGCGGATACTAAATTTGGTTACTCTAGAGTTAAGTCTCTGAGATTTGGGGATGCCCCATATTTTCGGCCTTTGCGGGGGCGGAAGGGGGTGTGGCGAAATTTTGACACAAAACGGTCAAGGTCCGATATCACAGGAGTGTGGATACCAAATTTGGTTGCTCTGGCTCTTATAGGTTCTGAGATCCTTGAACTCATATTTTGCAATTGGCAAAACCGACCATGAAACCTGTGTTAGAGAGAGACAGAGCGAGAAAGAATGAAATTGTTTTCTTGATTCTGACTATAATAATTATACGATCTGGTTCAGATTTTGCACTCTAGAAGATATAGTCATCTTCTACGATTCTGCGTTTTTGGTTTTCTCGTATCGTCGAAATTGTGGATGCCACAGATTTTCGCCCTTTGTGGGGGCGGAAGTGGGCGGGGCAAAGGTTTGAAATTTTCTTGTAGCAGTGACTTATCACAGAAGTCTGGATCCAAAACATCGTTGCTCTCGCTCTTATAGTCTTTGAGCACTAGGCGCTGAAGGGGACGGACAGACGGGCGGACGGACAGACGGACAGACGGACGGACGGACAGACAGACAGACAGACATGGCTCAATCGACTCGGCTATTGATGCTGATCAAGAATATCTATACTTTATGGGGTCGGAAACGATTCCTTCTGGACGTTACACACATCCACTTTTACCACAAATCTAATATACCCCAATACTCATTTTGAGTATCGGGTATAAAAATCACAATTATAAAGGGAGTCAGGGCGAGGCATACACTGTCAAAAAACAATATACGAGAATAAATAATTAAACCCATTTTTATAAACGTTTCTCCCGATATTATTCTCTAAATTGAAAGAAAACAACAGGCATATATTTTCATTAGCTTTGAACTGAAAACCTTTTAAGATAAGCCGAAGTTGACTTTTTCGTTATTTTTCGTTATTTGTATAGTCCTGTTTGCCTTTAGTATTTATAGTATTTTAGTATTTTGTTGTATATCTTTTTAGTTCATCGCCTATAATCGTACAGCAAAGAAAAACATAAACATTTTCGGTTCTTTTTGTGCGCGAATAATCCACAAATTTTTCCCGCAAGACGCACTTAGCACCAAAGACGCTCAGCTACAGCGGTACAACAAATGAAACGAGAAGGCAGCAATTTTTGGTCGAATAACAACAACAGATCACCAAAAAAAAAAGGAACACGTTGACATTATAATGTAAATATATGTAATTCTTTAAATTAAATTTAATTAAATTTAAATTAGTGGTTTAAGTTAGTGGAAGGCGCGGCTAAGAGGCAACGGTACAGCAACTGGAATTTCCAAGCAACTCCACTCAACGAAAAGAAAGCGAGCGAAAGAGAATTAGAAGATCACGCGATGCGTCGCTCCCAATGCGAAAACCGAACGCATCGCTGTATGCGTGTGCATGTGTGTGCAGTTGCGGTTTTTGGCTGTGCATGGGAGAGCTCTATGTAAAGCCTCTGTAAGCAATAGCAACGCAATAATGAGCATAAGTATAGATGCTTGAGCGTTGAAGTGAAATGATGAACAGAAGAGAGGAAAAGTAAAATAAGCGGGAAATTTCTCCATTTGTATTGCAAAAATGTTTTTCGAGGTTTTTAACGAGCCCGATTTGTAAAGACCTCACCTAGGCCAGATTTGCTCTATATGTGATGTATATTCTCGATTTATAATGAATCTCAACAATAAAATGGCGACCTTTTTGCATATTTTATGTGGTTATTTTCATCCTTCAATCAGCATGGAAGCTCATGGGTGGGGTGTGGGGGTACTTCAATTAACAACAAATTTGGAACGCGGAACATTAACAAAGGAATTGTGTAACGAACATAATCAGATTACTTGCCGTCGGGGCAAGCCATCTGAAACAGAAACTGAACGATGGTGCGAGTGGGACGGCCAGTCATGCGGTTCTTCAGCAAATATGGCAGCGGATTGTAGCGCGTCAGCATGCCCACGTTGCGGATGTCCAGGTGGGCCCAGTCGACGCACGGCACCAGCTCGTGCAGAACGGCGGCAGCAATGCAGCTGGAGGCGGGGCCACGTCCGCGGTTGCTGATGTCAAAGGTGTCGTTCGCCATGATCAGCTCCTTGAAGTAGCGCCACAGGGGCAGACGCCAAACGCGATCTCCCGTAAGGGCACCGGCCTTCTCGAACTGCTTGTAGACGAAATTCGAATTGCTGAAAATCCCGGCTGCTGCTCCGCCCAGCGCTGGGCAGACGGCGTAGCCCACTGTAGCAATGTCCACGACCATGCGCGGCTTGTAGATCGTCTGGGCGTAGAGCAAGGGATCGGCCATGGCCATCACACCAGCCTTGCTGACGTCCACGAAGCCGAGAGTGTTGCCATTGAGGAGGGACACCACGTCGCCAGGCTTGGCAGCCATTCCGGAGGGCATGTTCTCGCACAGCGGCAGCAGTGCCGTTATGTTTAGGGGCAGCGATAGGGCGGAGGCGGCTCGGATGACGCCCACGCAGGCGGCTGCACCGGACATGCAGCCGCGGTACATGGACAAGCAGTCCTTGGGACGGAGGCAGAGGCCCCCGCTGTTGAATGTGATGCCCTTGCCCAGGAGGAGGATGGGCTTGTCCTCGGGTGCGGTGCCGCAGTAGGCGATTTCCAAGATGATCGGCGGCTCGCAGCTGCCCTTGGCCACCATCAAGAAGCTGTTCAAGCTCTTGGACTCGATCCAGTCCATGCTGCGTACCTCCACGGATACCCCGCAGGGGCACAGGGCATCCACCGTTGACTGGGCGAAGATTGTGGGCGTCATCTGATTGGCCGGCGTATCGGCCAGGCGACGGGCCAGGTTCTGCGATTCGGCCTTGAACAGGCATCCAGGCATCCGAGTCGGGAGAGTCGTACAGCTTCAGTTTGGGAATGAGTGTGCGGTCCCGACGGCGCTTGTTGGTGTTGTAGCGCCAGACGGCCAAGGCGCTCCCCTCGTCCGCCTGCTCCGCATACTCCATCGACTCCACGAAGACATCTGTGCAGCCCTGCAGTTGAAGGGAACGAGCCCCCACGCCGGCAGCGACGCGAGCGTTCTCCATTCCCTCGTCGATCATCTCCAGGTCGTTGAAGCCGGCCCCCTCCTGTCCCACGCCGACCACGGCCACCGCACGGAACTCCGCATCCACGTTCATGAAGACACGGCCTTTTCCCAGCTGGCCACTCAGGCCCGTCTCGCGTATGAGATCAGTGATCTTACCCTGGACGCGATCGTCAAACTTCTCGCCGGATGGTGTCATCTTGGGCTGGCGGTCGCCCTCCTTGGCGTACACGCCCACCACAACGCCTTTGATCACCGAGTCACATTTCTCGGAGTAGTGCCGTCGCTGTTCCACATCTCTGCGTCTGGCCAGGAATGTGTGCTGGACACGCCTGCACAGGGCGTGCATCAAGCGTACAGACTTCATCGCTTAATGATAGTGACAGTCCCTCGCGACAGGTTACGAAAGTTCTCTTGTTTTTCAGACAGTTCCAGACAAATTTTGCTTTTTTTTGCGAATAAAAAAAATGTAAATCTAAAAAATAGAGAGAATAGATGTGCTTCCAACAGCTGATTCGAAAGGAATGAGATATCCCAAGGCTCAAACTCTGGCAGGGAAACATTGCCAACGCCTGCTGAGATTCGAGGAATTTATGAATTTCCGAACAAAACGAAGAATAGGTCTCCGAAGAATAGGTCTCAAATCGAGGGAAGTATTCCACAGACATACATTTATATTTCGCGTAATCAAAAGAAACAAAAGATTTATCCCTCATCGGAATCGGATTGATTTGTCGGCTTGAGGCTGCCAAAGACCTTGGCCGGTATGGCCTTTTGTTCGAAGCGCAGTTTCTTCATGATGAGGCCCTCGTCATCGGTTTTGGTTGTGGCCTGGCCTGCCTCGGCCTGGTCTCCACTCGGCTGCTGCGGGTCCTCCTCCTCATCGTCGTCGTCGTCCTCGCTGTCGCCAATACCAATCTCACTTTATTTTCCTTGCCCTTGGCCCCGCCCTGGGTCTCGCCGCGCACAAACATGATATTGGAGGCAGCCTTCTCGGCGGGCTTCTGCTTGGCCTCGGCCGCCGCCTGGCGGGCCTTCTCCTCGAGCAGCCGCATGGCTGTGGATGTGGATTGTGAATGCCACAGATTTTCGCAAAGTTTTGAAATTTTCTTGTAGCAGTGACTTATCACAGAAGTCTGGATCCAAAACATCGTTGCTCTCGCTCTTATAGTCTTTGAGCACTAGGCGCTGAAGGGGACGGACAGACGGACGGACGGACAGACGGACGGACGGACAGACGGACAGACAGACATGGCTCAATCGACTCGGCTATTGATGCTGATCAAGAATATCTATACTTTATGGGGTCGGAAACGATTCCTTCTGGACGTTACACACATCCACTTTTACCACAAATCTAATATACCCCAATACTCATTTTGAGTATCGGGTATAAAAATCACAATTATAAAGGGAGTCAGGGCGAGGCATACACTGTCAAAAAACAATATACGAGAATAAATAATTAAACCCATTTTTATAAACGTTTCTCCCGATATTATTCTCTAAATTGAAAGAAAACAACAGGCATATATTTTCATTAGCTTTGAACTGAAAACCTTTTAAGATAAGCCGAAGTTGACTTTTTCGGTATTTTTCGTTATTTGTATAGTCCTGTTTGCCTTTAGTATTTATAGTATTTTAGTATTTTGTTGTATATCTTTTTAGTTCATCGCCTATAATCGTACAGCAAAGAAAAACATAAACATTTTCGGTTCTTTTTGTGCGCGAATAATCCACTAATTTTTCCCGCAAGACGCACTTAGCACCAAAGACGCTCAGCTACAGCGGTACAACAAATGAAACGAGAAGGCAGCAATTTTTGGTCGAATAACAACAAGAGATCACCAAAAAAAAACGGGACACGTTGACATATTAATGTAAATATATGTAATTCTTTCCGGTCATTGATTGTATTTATAATCCTATTAAATTAGTGGTTTAAGTTAGTGGAAGGCGCAGCTAAGAGGCAACGGTACAGCAACTGGAATTTCCAAGCAACTCCACTCAACGAAAAGAAAGCGAGCGAAAGAGAATTAGAAGATCACGCGATGCGTCGCTCCCAATGCGAAAACCGAACGCATCGCTGTATGCGTGTGCATGTGTGTGCAGTTGCGGTTTTTGGCTGTGCATGGGAGAGCTCTATGTAAAGCCTCTGTAAGCAATAGCAACGCAATAATGAGCATAAGTATAGATGCTTGAGCGTTGAAGTGAAATGATGAACAGAAGAGAGGAAAAGTAAAATAAGCGGGAAATTTCTCCATTTGTATTGCAAAAATGTTTTTCGAGGTTTTTAACGAGCCCGATTTGTAAAGACCTCACCTAGGCCAGATTTGCCCTATATGTGATGTATATTCTCGATTTATAATGAATCTCAACAATAAAATGGCGACCTTTTTGCATATTTTATGTGGTTATTTTCATCCTTCAATCAGCATGGAAGCTCATGGGTGGGGTGTGGGGTACTTCAATTAACAACAAATTTGGAACGCGGAACATTAACAAAGGAATTGTGTAACGAACATAATCAGATTACTTGCCGTCGGGGCAAGCCATCTGAAACAGAAACTGAACGATGGTGCGAGTGGGACGGCCAGTCATGCGGTTCTTCAGCAAATATGGCAGCGGATTGTAGCGCGTCAGCATGCCCACGTTGCGGATGTCCAGGTGGGCCCAGTCGACGCACGGCAGCAGCTCGTGCAGAACGGCGGCAGCAATGCAGCTGGAGGCGGGGCCACGTCCGCGGTTGCTGATGTCAAAGGTGTCGTTCGCCATGATCAGCTCCTTGAAGTAGCGCCACAGGGGCAGACGCCAAACGCGATCTCCCGTAAGGGCACCGGCCTTCTCGAACTGCTTGTAGACGAAATTCGAATTGCTGAAAATCCCGGCTGCTGCTCCGCCCAGCGCTGGGCAGACGGCGTAGCCCACTGTAGCAATGTCCACGACCATGCGCGGCTTGTAGATCGTCTGGGCGTAGAGCAAGGGATCGGCCATGGCCATCACACCAGCCTTGCTGACGTCCACGAAGCCGAGAGTGTTGCCATTGAGGAGGGACACCACGTCGCCAGGCTTGGCAGCCATTCCGGAGGGCATGTTCTCGCACAGCGGCAGCAGTGCCGTTATGTTTAGGGGCAGCGATAGGGCGGAGGCGGCTCGGATGACGCCCACGCAGGCGGCTGCACCGGACATGCAGCCGCGGTACATGGACAAGCAGTCCTTGGGACGGAGGCAGAGGCCCCCGCTGTTGAATGTGATGCCCTTGCCCAGGAGGAGGATGGGCTTGTCCTCGGGTGCGGTGCCGCAGTAGGCGATTTCCAAGATGATCGGCGGCTCGCAGCTGCCCTTGGCCACCATCAAGAAGCTGTTCAAGCTCTTGGACTCGATCCAGTCCATGCTGCGTACCTCCACGGATACCCCGCAGGGGCACAGGGCATCCACCGTTGACTGGGCGAAGATTGTGGGCGTCATCTGATTGGCCGGCGTATCGGCCAGGCGACGGGCCAGGTTCTGCGATTCGGCCTTGAACAGGCATCCAGGCATCCGAGTCGGGAGAGTCGTACAGCTTCAGTTTGGGAATGAGTGTGCGGTCCCGACGGCGCTTGTTGGTGTTGTAGCGCCAGACGGCCAAGGCGCTCCCCTCGTCCGCCTGCTCCGCATACTCCATCGACTCCACGAAGACATCTGTGCAGCCCTGCAGTTGAAGGGAACGAGCCCCCACGCCGGCAGCGACGCGAGCGTTCTCCATTCCCTCGTCGATCATCTCCAGGTCGTTGAAGCCGGCCCCCTCCTGTCCCACGCCGACCACGGCCACCGCACGGAACTCCGCATCCACGTTCATGAAGACACGGCCTTTTCCCAGCTGTCCACTCAGGCCCGTCTCGCGTATGAGATCAGTGATCTTACCCTGGACGCGATCGTCAAACTTCTCGCCGGATGGTGTCATCTTGGGCTGGCGGTCGCCCTCCTTGGCGTACACGCCCACCACAACGCCTTTGATCACCGAGTCACATTTCTCGGCGTAGTGCCGTCGCTGTTCCACATCTCTGCGTCTGGCCAGGAATGTGTGCTGGACACGCCTGCACAGGGCGTGCATCAAGCGTACAGACTTCATCGCTTAATGATAGTGACAGTCCCTCGCGACAGGTTACGAAAGTTCTCTTGTTTTTCAGACAGTTCCAGACAAATTTTGCTTTTTTTTGCGAATAAAAAAAATGTAAATCTAAAAAATAGAGAGAATAGATGTGCTTCCAACAGCTGATTCGAAAGGAATGAGATATCCCAAGGCTCAAACTCTGGCAGGGAAACATTGCCAACGCCTGCTGAGATTCGAGGAATTTATGAATTTCCGAACAAAACGAAGAATAGGTCTCCGAAGAATAGGTCTCAAATCGAGGGAAGTATTCCACAGACATACATTTATATTTCGCGTAATCAAAAGAAACAAAAGATTTATCCCTCATCGGAATCGGATTGATTTGTCGGCTTGAGGCTGCCAAAGACCTTGGCCGGTATGGCCTTTTGTTCGAAGCGCAGTTTCTTCATGATGAGGCCCTCGTCATCGGTTTTGGTTGTGGCCTGGCCTGCCTCGGCCTGGTCTCCACTCGGCTGCTGCGGGTCCTCCTCCTCATCGTCGTCGTCGTCCTCGCTGTCGCCAATACCAATCTCACTTTATTTTCCTTGCCCTTGGCCCCGCCCTGGGTCTCGCCGCGCACAAACATGATATTGGAGGCAGCCTTCTCGGCGGGCTTCTGCTTGGCCTCGGCCGCCGCCTGGCGGGCCTTCTCCTCGAGCAGCCGCATGGCTGTGGATGTGGATTGTGAATGCCACAGATTTTCGCAAAGTTTTGAAATTTTCTTGTAGCAGTGACTTATCACAGAAGTCTGGATCCAAAACATCGTTGCTCTCGCTCTTATAGTCTTTGAGCACTAGGCGCTGAAGGGGACGGACAGACGGACGGACGGACAGACGGACGGACGGACAGACGGACGGACGGACAGACGGACAGACAGACATGGCTCAATCGACTCGGCTATTGATGCTGATCAAGAATATCTATACTTTATGGGGTCGGAAACGATTCCTTCTGGACGTTACACACATCCACTTTTACCACAAATCTAATATACCCCAATACTCATTTTGAGTATCGGGTATAAAAATCACAATTATAAAGGGAGTCAGGGCGAGGCATACACTGTCAAAAAACAATATACGAGAATAAATAATTAAACCCATTTTTATAAACGTTTCTCCCGATATTATTCTCTAAATTGAAAGAAAACAACAGGCATATATTTTCATTAGCTTTGAACTGAAAACCTTTTAAGATAAGCCGAAGTTGACTTTTTCGGTATTTTTCGTTATTTGTATAGTCCTGTTTGCCTTTAGTATTTATAGTATTTTAGTATTTTGTTGTATATCTTTTTTTTATTCTAAATAATGTATGTACCTACTCCATATATGTAACATTAAGTTTAAGTATGTATCTCCTGTGATCAATTGTTTTTCCCCTTAAATGTAAAACTAGATTAAGTTGCCACGAAAGGTAGCAGTAAACTTGTTTACAATAAAATACAAATTTTCCACATGAAAAAAAAAAAAAAAAAAAAAAATATCTTTTTAGTTCATCGCCTATAATCGTACAGCAAAGAAAAACATAAACATTTTCGGTTCTTTTTGTGCGCGAATAATCCACTAATTTTTCCCGCAAGACGCACTTAGCACCAAAGACGCTCAGCTACAGCGGTACAACAAATGAAACGAGAAGGCAGCAATTTTTGGTCGAATAACAACAAGAGATCACCAAAAAAAAACGGGACACGTTGACATATTAATGTAAATATATGTAATTCTTTCCGGTCATTGATTGTATTTATAATCCTATTAAATTAGTGGTTTAAGTTAGTGGAAGGCGCAGCTAAGAGGCAACGGTACAGCAACTGGAATTTCCAAGCAACTCCACTCAACGAAAAGAAAGCGAGCGAAAGAGAATTAGAAGATCACGCGATGCGTCGCTTCCAATGCGAAAACCGAACGCATCGCTGTATGCGTGTGCATGTGTGTGCAGTTGCGGTTTTTGGCTGTGCATGGGAGAGCTCTATGTAAAGCCTCTGTATGCAATAGCAACGCAATAATGAGCATAAGTATAGATGCTTGAGCGTTGAAGTGAAATGATGAACAGAAGAGAGGAAAAGTAAAATAAGCGGGAAATTTCTCCACCATTTGTATTGCAAAAATGTTTTTCGAGGTTTTTAACGAGCCCGATTTGTAAAGACCTCACCTAGGCCAGATTTGCCCTATATGTCATGTATATTCTCGATTTATAATGAATCTCAACAATAAAATGGCGACCTTTTTGCATATTTTATGTGGTTATTTTCATCCTTCAATCAGCATGGAAGCTCATGGGTGGGGTGTGGGGGTACTTCAATTAACAACAAATTTGGAACGCGGAACATTAACAAAGGAATTGTGTAACGAACATAATCAGATTACTTGCCGTCGGGGCAAGCCATCTGAAACAGAAACTGAACGATGGTGCGAGTGGGACGGCCAGTCATGCGGTTCTTCAGCAAATATGGCAGCGGATTGTAGCGCGTCAGCATGCCCACGTTGCGGATGTCCAGGTGGGCCCAGTCGACGCACGGCACCAGCTCGTGCAGAACGGCGGCAGCAATGCAGCTGGAGGCGGGGCCACGTCCGCGGTTGCTGATGTCAAAGGTGTCGTTCGGCATGATCAGCTCCTGGAAGTAGCGCCACAGGGGCAGACGCCAAACGCGATCCCCCGTAAGGGCACCGGCCTTCTCGAACTGCTTGTAGACGAAATTCGAATTGCTGAAAATCCCGGCTGCTGCTCCGCCCAGCGCTGGGCAGACGGCGTAGCCCACTGTAGCAATGTCCACGACCATGCGCGGCTTGTAGATCGTCTGGGCGTAGAGCAAGGGATCGGCCATGGCCATCACACCAGCCTTGCTGACGTCCACGAAGCCGAGAGTTTTGCCATTGAGGAGGGACACCACGTCGCCAGGCTTGGCAGCCATTCCGGAGGGCATGTTCTCGCACAGCGGCAGCAGTGCCGTTATGTTTAGGGGCAGCGATAGGGCGGCGGCGGCTCGGATGACGCCCACGCAGGCGGCTGCACCGGACATGCAGCCGCGGTACATGGACAAGCAGTCCTTGGGACGGAGGCAGAGGCCCCCGCTGTTGAATGTGAAGCCCTTGCCCAGCAGGAGGATGGGCTTGTCCTCGGGTGCGGTGCCGCAGTAGGCGATTTCCAAGATGATCGGCGGCTCGCAGCTGCCCTTGGCCACCATCAAGAAGCTGTTCAAGCTCTTGGACTCGATCCAGTCCATGCTGCGTACCTCCACGGATACCCCGCAGGGGCACAGGGCATCCACCGTTGACTGGGCGAAGATTGTGGGCGTCATCTGATTGGCCGGCGTATCGGCCAGGCGACGGGCCAGGTTCTGCGATTCGGCCTTGAACAGGCCCCGCATCCAGGCATCCGAGTCGGGAGAGTCGTACAGCTCCAGTTTGGGAATGAGTGTGCGGTCCCGACGGCGCTTGTTGGTGTTGTAGCGCCAGACGGCCAAGGCGCTCCCCTCGGCCGCCTGCTCCACATACTCCATCGACTCCACGAAGACATCTGTGCAGCCCTGCAGTTGAAGGGAACGAGCCCCCACGCCGGCAGCGACGCGAGCGTTCTCCATTCCCTCGTCGATCATCTCCAGGTCGTTGAAGCCGGCCCCCTCCTGTCCCACGCCGACCACGGCCACCGCACGGAACTCCGCATCCACGTTCATGAAGACACGGCCTTTTCCCAGCTGGCCACTCAGGCCCGTCTCGCGTATGAGATCAGTGATCTTACCCTGGACGCGATCGTCAAACTTCTCGCCGGATGGTGTCATCTTGGGCTGGCGGTCGCCCTCCTTGGCGTACACGCCCACCACAACGCCTTTGATCACCGAGTCACATTTCTCGGCGTAGTGCAGTCGCTGTTCCACATCTCTGCGTCTGGCCAGGAATGTGTGCTGGACACGCCTGCACAGGGCGTGCATCAAGCGTACAGACTTCATCGCTTAATGATAGTGACAGTCCCTCGCGACAGGTTACGAAAGTTCTCTTATTTTTCAGACAGTTCCAGACAAATTTTGCTTTTTTTTGCGAATAAAAAAAATGTAAATCTAAAAAATAGAGAGAATAGATGTGCTTCCAACAGCTGATTCGAAAGGAATGAGATATCCCAAGGCTCAAACTCTGGCAGGGAAACATTGCCAGCGCCTGCTGAGATTCGAGGAATTTATGAATTTCCGAACAAAACGAAGAATAGGTCTCCGAAGAATAGGTCTCAAATCGAGGGAAGTATTCCACAGACATACATTTATATTTCGCGTAATCAAAAGAAACAAAAGATTTATCCCTCATCGGAATCGGATTGATTTGTCGGCTTGAGGCTGCCAAAGACCTTGGCCGGTATGGCCTTTTGTTCGAAGCGCAGTTTCTTCATGATGAGGCCCTCGTCATCGGTTTTGGTTGTGGCCTGGCCTGCCTCGGCCTGGTCTCCACTCGGCTGCTGCGGGTCCTCCTCCTCATCGTCGTCGTCGTCCTCGCTGTCGCCAATACCAATCTCATCCGGATTGACGACTTTATTTTCCTTGCCCTTGGCCCCGCCCTGGGTCTCGCCGCGCACAAACATGATATTGGAGGCAGCCTTCTCGGCGGGCTTCTGCTTGGCCTCGGCCGCCGCCTGGCGGGCCTTCTCCTCGAGCAGCCGCATGGCTGTGGATGTGGATTGTGGATGCCACAGATTTTCGCAAAGTTTTGAAATTTTCTTGTAGCAGTGACTTATCACAGAAGTCTGGATCCAAAACATCGTTGCTCTCGCTCTTATAGTCTTTGAGCACTAGGCGGGGACGGGGACGGACAGACGGACGGACGGACAGACGGACAGACGGACGGACGGACAGACGGACAGACAGACATGGCTCAATCGACTCGGCTATTGATGCTGATCAAGAATATCTATACTTTATGGGGTCGGAAACGATTCCTTCTGGACGTTACACACATCCACTTTTACCACAAATCTAATATACTCATTTTGAGTACCAATACTCATTTTGAGTATCGGGTATAAAAATCACAATTATAAAGGGAGTCAGGGCGAGGCATACACTGTCAAAAAACAATATACGAGAATAAATAATTAAACCCATTTTTATAAACGTTTGTCCCGATATTATTCTCTAAATTGAAAGAAAACAACAGGCATATATTTTCATTAGCTTTGAACTGAAAACCTTTTAAGATAAGCCGAAGTTGACTTTTTCGGTATTTTTCGTTATTTGTATAGTCCTGTTTGCCTTTAGTATTTATAGTATTTTAGTATTTTGTTGTATATCTTTTTTTTATTCTAAATAATGTATGTACCTACTCCATATATGTAACATTAAGTTTAAGTATGTATCTCCTGTGATCAATTGTTTTTCCCCTTAAATGTAAAACTAGATTAAGTTGCCACGAAAGGTAGCAGTAAACTTGTTTACAATAAAATACAAATTTTCCACATGAAAAAAAAAAAAAAAAAAAAAAAATATCTTTTTAGTTCATCGCCTATAATCGTACAGCAAAGAAAAACCTAAACATTTTCGGTTCTTTTTGTGCGCGAATAATCCACTAATTTTTCCCGCAAGACGCACTTAGCACCAAAGACGCTCAGCTACAGCGGTACAACAAATGAAACGAGAAGGCAGCAATTTTTGGTCGAATAACAACAAGAGATCACCAAAAAAAAACGGGACACGTTGACATATTAATGTAAATATATGTAATTCTTTCCGGTCATTGATTGTATTTATAATCCTATTAAATTAGTGGTTTAAGTTAGTGGAAGGCGCAGCTAAGAGGCAACGGTACAGCAACTGGAATTTCCAAGCAACTTCACTCAACGAAAAGAAAGCGAGCGAAAGAGAATTAGAAGATCACGCCATGCGTCGCTCCCAATGCGAAAACCGAACGCATCGCTGTATGCGTGTGCATGTGTGTGCAGTTGCGGTTTTTGGCTGTGCATGGGAGAGCTCTATGTAAGCAATAGCAACGCAATAATGAGCATAAGTATAGATGCTTGAGCGTTGAAGTGAAATGATGAACAGAAGAGAGGAAAAGTAAAATAAGCGGGAAATTTCTCCATTTATATTGCAAAAATGTTTTTCGAGGTTTTTAATTTTATGTTTTATTTTATTATTTTATGTGGTTATTTTCATCCTTCAATCAGCATGGAAGCTCATGGGTGGGGTGTGGGGGTACTTCAATTAACAACAAATTTGGAACGCGGAACATTAACAAAGGAATTGTGTAACGAACATAATCAGATTACTTGCCGTCGGGGCAAGCCATCTGAAACAGAAACTGAACGATGGTGCGAGTGGGACGGCCAGTCATGCGGTTCTTCAGCAAATATGGCAGCGGATTGTAGCGCGTCAGCATGCCCACGTTGCGGATGTCCAGGTGGGCCCAGTCGACGCACGGCACCAGCTCGTGCAGAACGGCGGCAGCGATGCAGCTGGAGGCGGGGCCACGTCCGCGGTTGCTGATGTCAAAGGTGTCGTTCGGCATGATCAGCTCCTTGAAGTAGCGCCACAGGGGCAGACGCCAAACGCGATCCCCCGTAAGGGCACCGGCCTTCTCGAACTGCTTGTAGACGAAGTTCGAATTGCTGAAAATCCCGGCTGCTGCTCCGCCCAGCGCTGGGCAGACGGCGTAGCCCACTGTAGCAATGTCCACGACCATGCGCGGCTTGTAGATCGTCTGGGCGTAGAGCAAGGGATCGGCCATGGCCATCACACCAGCCTTGCTGACGTCCACGAAGCCGAGAGTTTTGCCATTGAGGAGGGACACCACGTCGCCAGGCTTGGCAGCCATTCCGGAGGGCATGTTCTCGCACAGCGGCAGCAGTGCCGTTATGTTTAGGGGCAGCGATAGGGCGGCGGCGGCTCGGATGACGCCCACGCAGGCGGCTGCACCGGACATGCAGCCGCGGTACATGGACAAGCAGTCCTTGGGACGGAGGCAGAGGCCCCCGCTGTTGAATGTGATGCCCTTGCCCAGCAGGAGGATGGGCTTGTCCTCGGGTGCGGTGCCGCAGTAGGCGATTTCCAAGATGATCGGCGGCTCGCAGCTGCCCTTGGCCACCATCAAGAAGCTGTTCAAGCTCTTGGACTCGATCCAGTCCATGCTGCGTACCTCCACGGATACCCCGCAGGGGCACAGGGCATCCACCGTTGACTGGGCGAAGATTGTGGGCGTCATCTGATTGGCCGGCGTATCGGCCAGGCGACGGGCCAGGTTCTGCGATTCGGCCTTGAACAGGCCCCGCATCCAGGCATCCGAGTCGGGAGAGTCGTACAGCTCCAGTTTGGGAATGAGTGTGCGGTCCCGACGGCGCTTGTTGGTGTTGTAGCGCCAGACGGCCAAGGCGCTCCCCTCGGCCGCCTGCTCCGCATACTCCATCGACTCCACGAAGACATCTGTGCAGCCCTGCAGATGAAGGGAACGAGCCCCCACGCCGGCAGCGACGCGAGCGTTCTCCATTCCCTCGTCGATCATCTCCAGGTCGTTGAAGCCGGCCCCCTCCTGTCCCACGCCGACCACGGCCACCGCACGGAACTCCGCATCCACGTTCATGAAGACACGGCCTTTTCCCAGCTGGCCACTCAGGCCCGTCTCGCGTATGAGATCAGTGATCTTACCCTGGACGCGATCGTCAAACTTCTCGCCGGATGGTGTCATCTTGGGCTGGCGGTCGCCCTCCTTGGCGTACACGCCCACCACAACGCCTTTGATCACCGAGTCACATTTCTCGGCGTAGTGCCGTCGCTGTTCCACATCTCTGCGTCTGGCCAGGAATGTGTGCTGGACACGCCTGCACAGGGCGTGCATCAAGCGTACAGACTTCATCGCTTAATGATAGTGACAGTCCCTCGCGACAGGTTACGAAAGTTCTTATTTTTCAGACAGTTCCAGACAAATTTTGCTTTTTTTTGCGAATAAAAAAAATGTAAATCTAAAAAATAGAGAGAATAGATGTGCTTCCAACAGCTGATTCGAAAGGAATGAGATATCCCAAGGCTCAAACTCTGGCAGGGAAACATTGCCAACGCCTGCTGAGATTCGAGGAATTTATGAATTTCCGAACAAAACGAAGAATAGGTCTCCGAAGAATAGGTCTCAAATCGAGGGAAGTATTCCACAGACATACATTTATATTTCGCGTAATCAAAAGAAACTAATGATTTATCCCTCATCGGAATCGGATTGATTTGTCGGCTTGAGGCTGCCAAAGACCTTGGCCGGTATGGCCTTTTGTTCGAAGCGCAGTTTCTTCATGATGAGGCCCTCGTCATCGGTTTTGGTTGTGGCCTGGCCTGCCTCGGCCTGGTCTCCACTCGGCTGCTGCGGGTCCTCCTCCTCATCGTCGTCGTCGTCCTCGCTGTCGCCAATACCAATCTCATCCGGATTGACGACTTTATTTTCCTTGCCTTTGGCCCCGCCCTGGGTCTCGCCGCGCACAAACATGATATTGGAGGCAGCCTTCTCGGCGGGCTTCTGCTTGGCCTCGGCCGCCGCCTGGCGGGCCTTCTCCTCGAGCAGCCGCATGGCTGTGGATGTGGATTGTGGATGCCACAGATTTTCGCCCTTTGTGGGGGCGGAAGTGGGCGGGGCAAAGTTTTGAAATTTTCTTGTAGCAGTGACTTATCACAGAAGTCTGGATGCAAAACATCGTTGCTCTCGCTCTTATAGTCTTTGAGCACTAGGCGCTGAAGGGAACGGACAGACGGACGGACGGACAGACGGACAGACGGACGGACGGACAGACGGACAGACAGACATGGCTCAATCGACTCGGCTATTGATGCTGATCAAGAATATCTATACTTTATGGGGTCGGAAACGATTCCTTCTGGACGTTACACACATCCACTTTTACCACAAATCTAATGTACTCATTTTGAGTACCAATACTCATTTTGAGTATCGGGTATAAAAATCACAATTATAAAGGGAGTCAGGGCGAGGCATACACTGTCAAAAAACAATATACGAGAATAAATAATTAAACCCATTTTTATAAACGTTTCTCCCGATATTATTCTCTAAATTGAAAGAAAACAACAGGCATATATTTTCATTAGCTTTGAACTGAAAACCTTTTAAGATAAGCCGAAGTTGACTTTTTTGGTATTTTTCTTTATTTGTATAGTCCTGTTTGCCTTTAGTATTTATAGTATTTTAGTATTTTGTTGTATATCTTTTTAGTTCATCGCCTATAATCGTACAGCAAAGAAAAGCATAAACATTTTCGGTTCTTTTTGTGCGCGAATAATCCACTAATTTTTCCCGCAAGACGCACTTAGCACCAAAGACGGTCATTGATTGTATTTATAATCCTATTAAATTAGTGGTTTAAGTTAGTGGAAGGCGCAGCTAAGAGGCAACGGTACAGCAACTGGAATTTCCAAGCAACTCCACTCAACGAAAAGAAAGCGAGCGAAAGAGAATTAGAAGATCACGCGATGCGTCGCTCCCAATGCGAAAACCGAACGCATCGCTGTATGCGTGTGCATGTGTGTGCAGTTGCGGTTTTTGGCTGTGCATGGGAGAGCTCTATGTAAAGCCTCTGTAAGCAATAGCAACGCAATAATGAGCATAAGTATAGATGCTTGAGCGTTGAAGTGAAATGATGAACAGAAGAGAGGAAAAGTAAAATAAGCGTTAAATTTCTACATTTGTATTGCAAAAATGTTTTTCGAGGTTTTTAACGAGCCCGATTTGTAAAGACCTCACCTAGGCCAGATTTGCCCTATTCTTGACTTATAATGAATCTCAACAATAAAATGGCGACCTTTTTGCATATTTTATGTGGTTATTTTCATCCTTCAATCAGCATGGAAGCTCATGGGTGGGGTGTGGGGGTACTTCAATTAACAAATTTGGAACGCGGAACATTAACAAAGGAATTGTGTAACGAACATAATCAGATTACTTGCCGTCGGGGCAAGCCATCTGAAACAGAAACTGAACGATGGTGCGAGTGGGACGCCAGTCATGCGGTTCTTCAGCAAATATGGCAGCGGATTGTAGCGCGTCAGCATGCCCACGTTGCGGATGTCCAGGTGGGCCCAGTCGACGCACGGCACCAGCTCGTGCAGAACGGCGGCAGCGATGCAGCTGGAGGCGGGGCCACGTCCGCGGTTGCTGATGTCAAAGGTGTCGTTCGGCATGATCAGCTCCTTGAAGTAGCGCCACAGGGGCAGACGCCAAACGCGATCCCCCGTAAGGGCACCGGCCTTCTCGAACTGCTTGTAGACGAAGTTCGAATTGCTGAAAATCCCGGCTGCTGCTCCGCCCAGCGCTGGGCAGACGGCGTAGCCCACTGTAGCAATGTCCACGACCATGCGCGGCTTGTAGATCGTCTGGGCGTAGAGCAAGGGATCGGCCATGGCCATCACACCAGCCTTGCTGACGTCCACGAAGCCGAGAGTTTTGCCATTGAGGAGGGACACCACGTCGCCAGGCTTGGCAGCCATTCCGGAGGGCATGTTCTCGCACAGCGGCAGCAGTGCCGTTATGTTTAGGGGCAGCGATAGGGCGGCGGCGGCTCGGATGACGCCCACGCAGGCGGCTGCACCGGACATGCAGCCGCGGTACATGGACAAGCAGTCCTTGGGACGGAGGCAGGCCCCCACTGTTGAATGTGATGCCCTTGCCCAGCAGGAGGATGGGCTTGTCCTCGGGTGCGGTGCCGCAGTAGGCGATTTCCAAGATGATCGGCGGCTCGCAGCTGCCCTTGGCCACCATCAAGAAGCTGTTCAAGCTCTTGGACTCGATCCAGTCCATGCTGCGTACCTCCACGGATACCCCGCAGGGGCACAGGGCATCCACCGTTGACTGGGCGAAGATTGTGGGCGTCATCTGATTGGCCGGCGTATCGGCCAGGCGACGGGCCAGGTTCTGCGATTCGGCCTTGAACAGGCCCCGCATCCAGGCATCCGAGTCGGGAGAGTCGTACAGCTCCAGTTTGGGAATGAGTGTGCGGTCCCGACGGCGCTTGTTGGTGTTGTAGCGCCAGACGGCCAAGGCGCTCCCCTCGGCCGCCTGCTCCGCATACTCCATCGACTCCACGAAGACATCTGTGCAGCCCTGCAGATGAAGGGAACGAGCCCCCACGCCGGCAGCGACGCGAGCGTTCTCCATTCCCTCGTCGATCATCTCCAGGTCGTTGAAGCCGGCCCCCTCCTGTCCCACGCCGACCACGGCCACCGCACGGAACTCCGCATCCACGTTCATGAAGACACGGCCTTTTCCCAGCTGGCCACTCAGGCCCGTCTCGCGTATGAGATCAGCGATCTTACCCTGGACGCGATCGTCAAACTTCTCGCCGGATGGTGTCATCTTGGGCTGGCGGTCGCCCTCCTTGGCGTACACGCCCTCCACAACGCCTTTGATCACCGAGTCACATTTCTCGGCGTAGTGCCGTCGCTGTTCCACATCTCTGCGTCTGGCCAGGAATGTGTGCTAGACACGCCTGCACAGGGCGTGCATCAAGCGTACAGACTTCATCGCTTAATGATAGTGACAGTCCCTCGCGACAGGTTACGAAAGTTCTCTTATTTTTCAGACAGTTCCAGACAAATTTTGCTTTTTTTTGCGAATAAAAAAAATGTAAATCTAAAAAATAGAGAGAATAGATGTGCTTCCAACAGCTGATTCGAAAGGAATGAGATATCCCAAGGCTCAAACTCTGGCAGGGAAACATTGCCAACGCCTGCTGAGATTCGAGGAATTTATGAATTTCCGAACAAAACGAAGAATAGGTCTCCGAAGAATAGGTCTCAAATCGAGGGAAGTATTCCACAGACATACATTTATATTTCGGGTAATCAAAAGAAACAAAAGATTTATCCCTCATCGGAATCGGATTGATTTGTCGGCTTGAGGCTGCCAAAGACCTTGGCCGGTATGGCCTTTTGTTCGAAGCGCAGTTTCTTCATGATGAGGCCCTCGTCATCGGTTTTGGTTGTGGCCTGGCCTGCCTCGGCCTGGTCTCCACTCGGCTGCTGCGGGTCCTCCTCCTCATCGTCGTCGTCGTCCTCGCTGTCGCCAATACCAATCTCATCCGGATTGACGACTTTATTTTCCTTGCCCTTGGCCCCGCCCTTGGTCTCGCCGCGCACAAACATGATATTGGAGGCAGCCTTCTCGGCGGGCTTCTGCTTGGCCTCGGCCGCCGCCTGGCGGGCCTTCTCCTCGAGCAGCCGCATGGCTGTGGATGTGGATTGTGGATGCCACAGATTTTCGCCCTTTGTGGGGGCGGAAGTGGGCGGGGCAAAGTTTTGAAATTTTCTTGTAGCAGTGACTTATCACAGAAGTCTGGATCCAAAACATCGTTGCTCTCGCTCTTATAGTCTTTGAGCACTAGGCGCTGAAGGGAACGGACAGACGGACGGACGGACAGACGGACGGACGGACAGACGGACAGACAGACATGGCTCAATCGACTCGGCTATTGATGCTGATCAAGAATATCTATACTTTATGGGGTCGGACACGATTCCTTCTGGACGTTACACACATCCTCTTTTACCACAAATCTAATATACTCATTTTGAGTACCAATACTCATTTTGAGTATCGGGTATAAAAATCACAATTATAAAGGGAGTCAGGGCGAGGCATACACTGTCAAAAAACAATATACGAGAATAAATAATTAAACCCATTTTTATAAACGTTTCTCCCGATATTATTCTCTAAATTGAAAGAAAACAACAGGCATATATTTTCATTAGCTTTGAACTGAAAACCTTTTAAGATAAGCCGAAGTTGACTTTTTCGGTATTTTTCGTTATTTGTATAGTCCTGTTTGCCTTTAGTATTTATAGTATTTTAGTATTTTGTTGTATATCTTTTTAGTTCATCGCCTATAATCGTACAGCAAAGAAAAACATAAACATTTTCGGTTCTTTTTGTGCGCGAATAATCCACTAATTTTTCCCGCAAGACGCACTTAGCACCAAAGACGGTCATTGATTGTATTTATAATCCTATTAAATTAGTGGTTTAAGTTAGTGGAAGGCGCAGCTAAGAGGCAACGGTACAGCAACTGGAATTTCCAAGCAACTCCACTCAACGAAAAGAAAGCGAGCGAAAGAGAATTAGAAGATCACGCGATGCGTCGCTCCCAATGCGAAAACCGAACGCATCGCTGTATGCGTGTGCATGTGTGTGCAGTTGCGGTTTTTGGCTGTGCATGGGAGAGCTCTATGTAAAGCCTCTGTAAGCAATAGCAACGCAATAATGAGCATAAGTATAGATGCTTGAGCGTTGAAGTGAAATGATGAACAGAAGAGAGGAAAAGTAAAATAAGCGGGAATTTTCTCCACCATTTGTATTGCAAAAATGTTTTTCGAGGTTTTTAACGAGCCCGATTTGTAAAGACCTCACCTAGGCCAGATTTGCCCTATATGTCATGTATATTCTCGATTTATAATGAATCTCAACAATAAAATGGCGACCTTTTTGCATATTTTATGTGGTTCTTTTCATCCTTCAATCAGCATGGAAGCTCATGGGTGGGGTGTGGGGGTACTTCAATTAACAACAAATTTGGAACGCGGAACATTAACAAAGGAATTGTGTAACGAACATAATCAGATTACTTGCCGTCGGGGCAAGCCATCTGAAACAGAAACTGAACGATGGTGCGAGTGGGACGGCCAGTCATGCGGTCCTTCAGCAAATATGGGAGCGGATTGTAGCGCGTCAGCATGCCCACGTTGCGGATGTCCAGGTGGGCCCATTCGACGCACGGCACCAGCTCGTGCAGAACGGCGGCAGCGATGCAGCTGGAGGCGGGGCCACGTCCGCGGTTGCTGATGTCAAAGGTGTCGTTCGGCATGATCAGCTCCTTGAAGTAGCGCCACAGGGGCAGACGCCAAACGCGATCCCCCGTAAGGGCACCGGCCTTCTCGAACTGCTTGTAGACGAAGTTCGAATTGCTGAAAATCCCGGCTGCTGCTCCGCCCAGCGCTGGGCAGACGGCGTAGCCCACTGTAGCAATGTCCACGACCATGCGCGGCTTGTAGATCGTCTGGGCGTAGAGCAAGGGATCGGCCATGGCCATCACACCAGCCTTGCTGACGTCCACGAAGCCGAGAGTTTTGCCATTGAGGAGGGACACCACGTCGCCAGGCTTGGCAGCCATTCCGGAGGGCATGTTCTCGCACAGCGGCAGCAGTGCCGTTATGTTTAGGGGCAGCGATAGGGCGGCGGCGGCTCGGATGACGCCCACGCAGGCGGCTGCACCGGACATGCAGCCGCGGTACATGGACAAGCAGTCCTTGGGACGGAGGCAGAGGCCCCCGCTGTTGAATGTGATGCCCTTGCCCAGCAGGAGGATGGGCTTGTCCTCGGGTGCGGTGCCGCAGTAGGCGATTTCCAAGATGATCGGCGGCTCGCAGCTGCCCTTGGCCACCATCAAGAAGCTGTTCAAGCTCTTGGACTCGATCCAGTCCATGCTGCGTACCTCCACGGATACCCCGCAGGGGCACAGGGCATCCACCGTTGACTGGGCGAAGATTGTGGGCGTCATCTGATTGGCCGGCGTATCGGCCAGGCGACGGGCCAGGTTCTGCGATTCGGCCTTGAACAGGCCCCGCATCCAGGCATCCGAGTCGGGAGAGTCGTACAGCTCCAGTTTGGGAATGAGTGTGCGGTCCCGACGGCGCTTGTTGGTGTTGTAGCGCCAGACGGCCAAGGCGCTCCCTTCGGCCGCCTGCTCCGCATACTCCATCGACTCCACGAAGACATCTGTGCAGCCCTGCAGTTGAAGGGAACGAGCCCCCACGCCGGCAGCGACGCGAGCGTTCTCCATTCCCTCGTCGATCATCTCCAGGTCGTTGAAGCCGGCCCCCTCCTGTCCCACGCCGACCACGGCCACCGCACGGAACTCCGCATCCACGTTCATGAAGACACGGCCTTTTCCCAGTTGGCCACTCAGGCCCGTCTCGCGTATGAGATCAGTGATCTTACTCTGGACGCGATCGTCAAACTTCTCGCCGGATGGTGTCATCTTGGGCTGGCGGTCGCCCTCCTTGGCGTACACGCCCACCACAACGCCTTTGATCACCGAGTCACATTTCTCGGCGTAGTGCCGTCGCTGTTCCACATCTCTGCGTCTGGCCAGGAATGTGTGCTGGACACGCCTGCACAGGGCGTGCATCAAGCGTACAGACTTCATCGCTTAATGATAGTGACAGTCCCTCGCGACAGGTTACGAAAGTTCTCTTATTTTTCAGACAGTTCCAGACAAATTTTGCTTTTTTTTGCGAATAAAAAAAATGTAAATCTAAAAAATAGAGAGAATAGATGTGCTTCCAACAGCTGATTCGAAAGGAATGAGATATCCCAAGGCTCAAACTCTGGCAGGGAAACATTGCCAACGCCTGCTGAGATTCGAGGAATTTATGAATTTCCGAACAAAACGAAGAATAGGTCTCCGAAGAATAGGTCTCAAATCGAGGGAAGTATTCCACAGACATACATTTATATTTCGGGTAATCAAAAGAAACAAAAGATTTATCCCTCATCGGAATCGGATTGATTTGTCGGCTTGAGGCTGCCAAAGACCTTGGCCGGTATGGCCTTTTGTTCGAAGCGCAGTTTCTTCATGAGGCCCTAGTCATCGGTTTTGGTTGTGGCCTGGCCTGCCTCGGCCTGGTCTCCACTCGGCTGCTGCGGGTCCTCCTCCTCATCGTCGTCGTCGTCCTCGCTGTCGCCAATATCAATCTCATCCGGATTGACGACTGTATTTTCCTTGCCCTTGGCCCCGCCCTGGGTCTCGCCGCGCACAAACATGATATTGGAGGCAGCCTTCTCGGCGGGCTTCTGCTTGGCCTCGGCCGCCGCCTGGCGGGCCTTCTCCTCGAGCAGCCGCATGGCATCCGGTCCGGAGCCAGCACCAGCATCGGCAGCCACACCATTCGTGTTCGTGTTGACAAACTGGGCAGCCATCATGTTGACCTGAGTGTTGTAGGTGGCCTGAATGGAACGCTTGATCCGCAGCATTTCACGCATCGTATCCTCGTTGCCATGACGCACCTCGAACTCCTTCCAGGTCTGTCAGAAGTCCGCCGTGATGCGGGGATCGCACACCTGTTGGGACAAAGCTCTTCTGCTTAGAATATTGACGATCCAACGGTTAAATGTCGACTCACCTGTGAGCGTAGATGGCCCTGGCTCGATCCACCTAGCCCAGCTTCGTCTCCAGCTCGGCGAATTTGACGCACATGTGGCGCATATGCTGCTCGTGCAGAGCCTCGATGGCCTTCTCGTAGATCTCCCTGGTGCGTGGCAGGCCGTAGATCTCGGCGGCCTTCTTCACGAATATGTTGTACATGTCGAACATCTTCTCTTCCTTGACGGCGGACGTGGCGCGATCGTAGATGGACATGGCATGCCGGGCCAGGCCGTGCTCCTCCTCCAGCTTCGCGTAGAGCTGGTAAAAGTACTTGGATTGCTCAGCGGGTCACTGATCCAGGCACTGTTCGAAGAGGTCGCGGGCCCGCTCCAGCTTTGTGTCCCCGTAGCGCGCGAGGAACTTGCTTAGATACGAGTTCCAGATGTCGTACACATTCGGCCACTTAAACAGGGCAATGCCCTTCTCGTAGGCCCGATAGGCCTCCTCGAAGTAGTTGTGCTCTTCGAGGAACATGCCATAGTTGATGATCACCTGCGGCGTGCAGATCTTCAGGTCGATGATGCTCTCGTAGACGGCCTTGCAGGTCTTGAAGGTGCCAAAGGACTCCTCCAGATCGGCGTACATGGACCACACCTTCAGGGATCTGTGGAGGCGCGACTGCACTGTCTCCGAGTCGTCGTGATACGCCACCTTCCGCTTGGGCATGGCCGTGGCACGTTGCATCAGCTTGAGGGCTGCCTCGAACAGCTGCTGGCGCAGCTCCATCTTCGCCCACTCGCACCACACGGCGGCCAGATCCGCCACCTTGACGTACTCCACCTCGGTGCCCCGCTCGAAGACCACGCGGGCGTCCTCCACCTGGCCATTGGACTCGTAGAACTTGGCAAACTCCACCCAGAGGGTGTGCAGCTTTCCCACCGCCAGCTTGGGCTGGACTGTCTGCACGGCCTCGGTGTAGGTGTTGATGATCTCCGTGGGCTTGTCCTCGTACAGGTTGACCCGCTTGTGCCACTCGTGAACGTTGTGCGGATTCTGGCGCAGCAGACGACTCTCCATGAGGTATTCGAAGCGCGACAGGCGCAGCTCCACATCGATGTCGTCCTCCTCGGTGGCCTCCTCGTTCTTGGCCACCTCCTCCATGCGCTTGTTCAACGACAGCTCCTCGAACTGCGCAAAGCTGGCCTCGCAAAAGGGCTCTGCTGCCCCAACAAAGGCCAAAAGACCGAGGACCAGGGGGGGCAAGGGGACAATAGAAGCCAAAAGATTGACAGAGGCGAGTGAATTCCGTAAATTTATATAAACGATATTGCGGTTCACATTTTGCACTTTCGCTCAATTAACTCAACTAATTGACATTTGAAAATACATGCGGTGAAAGGAAGTACATATGTACACATGTATGTACATGTGGGTCCGTAAAGGACAACAGCAGGAGATAATTATAAGTGCAGGAATTTTAATTCAACCTTCAACCTCAGCCTTTGCATGGCTCTGGAGCTCGAAAGTGATTTACAAAAGAAGCACTTTAGTCGGAAACATAAACATTCATTCCCCACCTCTTCACAGCACTTGACCAGAAACAACAGCAACAACAACGAGGGGGAACGTTGTGAGTTGCTGCGGACACCGCAACTCTACAGTTATACCCGATACTAAGTCAGTATGGCTCTCCTCCGGCAGACGCCGCTAATATTGAACGACACGACAAAGAATGCGTGCGAGAGAGACAGAAAATCAGTCTGATCGTGACGTCGGGCGCTGCGTAGCCACTGCAAATTGATTTCTTGCTTTTGGCTACAAAAATGATCCGATCTGATCGAGATTCAGCAATCTGATAGATATGGTCATTATCTATGATTCTGCGTTTTTAGTTTTCTCGAATGTGCAATATTGTGGATGCAACAGATTTTCGTCCTTTGTGGGGGCGGAAGGGGGTGGGGCGAAATTTTGAGATATACGTTTTATAGTGAGATCTAACAGAAGTGCGGATACCAAATTTGGTTACTCTAGCGTTAAGTCTCTGAGATTTGTGGATGCCCCAGATTTTCGTCCTTTGCGGGGGCGGAAGGGGGTGTGGCGAAATTTGGACACGAAACGGTCAAGGTCCGATATCACAGGAGTGTGGATACCAAATTTTGTTGCTCTGGCTCTTATATGTTCTGAGATCCTTGAACTCATATTTTGCAATTGGCAAAACCGACCATGAAACCTGTGTGTTAGAGAGAGACAGCGAGAAAGAATGAAATTGTTTTCTTGATTCTGGCTATAATAATTATACGATCTGGTTGAGATTTGACACTCTAGAACATATAGTCATTTTCTACGACTTTGCGTTTTTGGTTTTATCGTATCTTTAAAAATGTGGATGCCACAGATTTTCGTCCTTTGTGGGGGCGGAAGTGGGCGTGGCGAAGTTTTGAAATATTTTTGTAGCAGTGACATCACAGAAGTCTGGATCCAAAACATCGTTGCTCTAGCTCTTATAGTCTTTGAGCACTAAGCGCTGAAGAGACGGACAGACGGACAGACGGACGGACGGACGGACGGACGGACGGACAGACGGACAGACAGACAGGGCTCAATCTACTCGGCTATTGATGCTGATCAAGAATATATACCACAAATCCATATACCACTTTTACCACAAATCTAATATACCCCAATACTCATTTTGAGTATCGGGTATAAAAATGTAAATCTAAAAAATAGAGAGAATAGATGTGCTTCCAACAGCTGATTCGAAAGGAATGAGATATCCCAAGGCTCAAGCTCTGGCAGGGAAACATTGCCAACGCCTGCTGAGATTCGAGGAATTTATGAATTTCCGAACAAAACGAAGAATAGGTCTCCGAAGAATAGGTCTCAAATCGAGGGAAGTATTCCACAGACATACATTTATATTTCGCGTAATCAAAAGAAACAAAAGATTTATCCCTCATCGGAATCGGATTGATTTGTCGGCTTGAGGCTGCCAAAGACCTTGGCCGGTATGGCCTTTTGTTCGAAGCGCATTTTCTTCATGATGAGGCCCTCGTCATCGGTTTTTTTTGATTGAAGCGTGTCCATTTGGGTTGAATGCTTTTGTTAAACTAAGAACTCTGACTGAATTGGGCTGTATATAAAGGAGATAGGAATCAACGACTCATTCAGTTTATTACAAAATCTCAGCCCAACATGAACACAATCGACAGGAATTCAAGCGTTATAGTTGATTTTCAATATCTCTTTGGAAATAATAAACACCTTTTTATTAAGGAATTGGCGTTTATGCAAACCGGAACAGTAACACCAAACTTCTTTCATTTCAAACCACCATATCATCTGAATGAATCGGATAATGAAATAATTAAACAACAAAATATTAATCGTCAAACCATAAATGGATTGGAATGGTCAGATGGTGAAATATCATATTTAAGTTTAGGTGAAATACTTTCACCACTAAATAGATTTAGCACCGTTATTGTACGTGGTGAAATTAAAAAAAAGTTGTTATCTAAGTATTTAACAAATAATATTATTGATATCGATATAGGAAAAAGTCTCACATTTTAACCAAATTTTTTTACAAACTGTAGAATCCACAAAAAAATTCCTCTGAGATGTGCTCTAAATAATTTATTTAAGCTATTTGTTATCTTGGAAAATTCTAACTACGCTATCTACTGTAATAGTGACTCATATGTTTAGATTTTCAGTTTATATTCAGCACTTGTAGTAACTAGTTGTTTAAAATGGATTCATTTAAGCGTTTGTTTGAAAAGGATCCTCACAAAAGCGGATACACACAAGTTGTTTATTGTAATTATTGCGGATCTGATACTCACTTAGAAAAAAACTGCCCCAAAAAGCGCGATCAGGAGACGCGTAATTAGAATATCTTAGATGTTAGAAAACATTTATAAAATATTAATAAATAAAACATAACCCAAAAATGTTTAAGCAATTTATACATCCTTTTACAATGCTTATTTGCGGACCTTCAGGATCTGGTAAGACAACGTTTTTAGAAAATTTAATAAACAAAAGGAATGATTTGCTGAGCATTTCAATTAATCGAATAATTTGGTGTTATGGAGAGGAGCATGCTAAGCCAAATTTTAATACCATCGAATACTATAAAGGAGTTCCCGAAACAATTGAAAATGAAAATCATGAGCCTATTCTTTTAATACTAGATGACTTAATGATGGGTGCATTTAATAAAAATGTCTGTGAGCTATTTACAAAAGGATCACACCACAGGAATTTATCCGTAATAGTGGTTACACAAAATATATTTCATAAATCATCACATACTCGAGATATTTCACTAAACACAAAATACATCGTTGCGTTCAAAAATCCTAGAGATAAGCTACAATTTCAATGCTTAGCAAGACAAATTTATCCTGAAAATTCTCAGGAGCTCTTCAGAATATATAAGGAGGTGACAGATGAACCACATGGTTATTTACTTATTGATCTTACTCAGGGAATAAATGATCTCCTTAGATTTCGTACACATATTTTTAATTCTGAGTATACGGTTTGCTTTTCAGATGAAAATGGTTTACAAAAAGAATCTAAGTCGACTGAAAGCGAACAAAAATTTATTGTATGTGCTCAAAAGGGCAAATAATAAACTTCGAAATGCAATTATAAGTAATTGTGACATTGAGTTAGTATTAGTGGAGATAGTGTTGAATACTCTACGATGAAATCATAAGATATCAAAAAAGCAACTATATGCTCTAAAAAAGTATAAAAATGCATTACGTCTTATTTCATGTCCAAAACGGTCAATAAATTCTAAGAGAAAAGTTCTCATCCAAAAAGGAGGATTTTTACCTGTTTTAATAAGTTCATTGCTTTCGGGGATTTTTGGAAAAATATTGAACAATGCTTAAAAATAAGCATCAATTAACCAAAGTTATTTTAATTCATCCGAATGCATATCAAAAATTGGTAAATAATGCCCAGAAAAACGATTCAATAAATATAACGTTTTTGCCTATTTTAAATGATAAAAAAACTAGTGACTTTAATAAATGGATTAAAATACGTCAAGAATTGTGTTACTATCAAAATAAAAAAAGAAATAAGACAATGGATATACGAACTACGCAGAACAAACGACTTTCACCACCTCAAAGCATTGGAATACAAACACAAGACGAGTCAGTTTGGTTAGATGTAAAACCTAACACTTCCATTCTTAACAATACAAATAATGAGTCCTCAAAAAAGGAACTCTCTATCACAACGACATCGATGATGAAGATTTTCTGACCGAAAAATCTTTCAACTCAAAACCTAATAAGCGTAAAGTTGAGGATACTTCATTTTTAGACACTCAAGCATCAAAAAAATCAGCATTGACTAAAGTGAAGCTTACTGATAAACAGCGAAAGCTAAGAGTAAAACTTAAGAGGTATAAAAGTGAACCAAATCCATTTCAAGACTTGAAATACGTAAGTGGACGAGAAAAGTTGATGAGGGCTGTTAGAAACAGTAAGGCCGTGCAAATTGGAAAAAACAAAATTAATTGGTTTTCCTATAATTAATAAACTGCAAAGAACGTAGAACTAAAAATGGTAAATGTAACAGAGTTTTTCGTGACAGTAGTTAGTAATGATTCGTTAAATGTATATCATGATAACGTTAAGTGTGCACTTACAAACATTGTAAATATTCCTGAAAACATGAACGATGACTGGGAAGTAGGAATTACAGACTTATATCTAAATAAATGTATAAAAAGCAGGCCTGAGAATACCTCAATCGCATCTGAAGAAACAACAGAATTGGTTATTAGCTTAGTAAATGGAGAAACAATTCGATATGAAAATGAGTCAATAGAGTCTGAACAGTTTCAAAATGGGTTGATTTTTGTTTACACTAACATTATCAAACCAAGATGTGTTGGAAATAAAAGACCTCGATGTCTTCGAGTATTACATTATAATGGAAAAGAGCAACTTATACAATTCAACAATATTGAATATTATCCCATTGAAATATGGTCTCCAAAAGAAATTTCGATCTTAATTACCGATTCCAAAGGGTACAAAGTACCATTTGAATCTTCAGCAATTCCAATTTGGTAAATGTAACAGAGTTTTTCGTGACAGTAGTTAGTAATGATTCGTTAAATGTATATCATGATAACGTTAAGTGTGCATTTACAAACATTGTAAATATTCCTGAAAACATGAACGATGACTGGGAAGTAGGAATTACAGACTTATATCTAAATAAATGTATAAAAAGCAGGCCTGAGAATACCTCAATCGCATCTGAAGAAACAACAGAATTCGTTATTAGCTTAGTAAATGGAGAAACATCTCGATATGAAAATGAGTCAATAGAGTCTGAACAGTTTCAAAATGGGTTGATTTTTGTTTACACTGACATTATCAAACCAAGATGTGTTGGAAATAAAAGACCTCGATGTCTTCGAGTATTACATTATAATGGAAAAGAGCAACTTATACAATTCAACAATATTGAATATTATCCCATTGAAATATGGTCTCCAAAAGAAATTTCGATCTTAATTACCGATTCCAAAGGGTATAAAGTACCATTTGAATCTTCAGCAATTCCAATTTTTGTTACCCTTCACTTTAAAAAACGAAAAGAAATGCTATAAATAATACTGTAAAGATGGAAATTTATTCAGAGTAGAAATAACCACCATGACGAAATCTTATCAACAATATTATTTAAATCAGTGTGGAGGAGGGTTGAATCATATAGGAAGTCTTTATGTTTCACCCAGAGTTATCCAACAAGGTAGAGGAATTGTGAATTTTTTTAATGGTCTTTTTAATTACATAAAACCACTATTCCTTTCGGGGATAAACGCTATTAAAAACCAAGCTTCTGAGACTGGAAAGGCAGTAATAAATGAGTTTGGTCGAAAACCTTTAAGAACTATTATCCAAGAACAAAGTAAAATTGCTTTGCAAAACCTGTCAAATAAAGCCATTAATAAGTTAACCCGATTCCAGAATGTGGCAGGTAAAAAGAATAAAAAGAGAAGGTCTAGGAAAAAACTATCTCATTTATCATCTAAAGAAGGAAGCAAACATACGAAGTCGAGACCCAAAAAAAAAAAATCAACAAAGAAATTAACTATAAGAGACATTTTTTCTAAATCAAAATGACCACCCATATTGAATGTATGAAAAGCGAATCGAGACCTGTCAAGTTTTTACTTAAGACTTGTTGTGCAACTAAGAAAAAGTGATAATACCAACATTGAAGGAAACGATGTTGGAGTAGTGAATAATATTTTGCATTCAATGTTTAGAAGTTCGTCCGTATATTTAAATAATATTTTGGTTTCTCAGAGTGATAATAACTATCATTATAGATCGTATTTGCAAACGATTTTAAACTATGGTAGTGATGCCAGTGAAAGTCACTTAGCCACTCAAGGCTATTATCCTAATTATGGTAAATTAATATCTGGTAGATACGTTAACACCGATGGATCCATTATGCTCAAAAATATTTTTCAAAACAGTAATAAGGTTGAACTATTCGGAAAAGTTCATGGAGATATATTTAATCAACCAAAACTGCTTATAAATAATGTAGATTTGAGGATTACTTTTAACATTGAAAAAACAGCATTTTATTTAATGGAATCTGAAACTGAATCAAATCTTAAAATATTGGAGGCCCAACTATTCATGAACCACATAACTATTAATCCGAGCATTTTATTGGCTCATCATCATGTTTTACAAACTAAAAATGCCATTTATCCATACAGCAAAGTTCAAGTAAAATCATTTACAATATATCCAGGAAATAATACATTATCAATTTACAATGCAGTTATTGGACAGCTTCCCAATTTTTTGGCTTTTTGCATGGTAAAAAACAAATCATATTCTGGAAATCGGGAATTAAACCCCTTCCATTTTGATCATTTTAAAAATTCAAAAATTGGTTAATGGAGTACAAGTACCTTCGCAGGCACTTGAGTTTGATTTCTCGAACTCTGAAAATGCTCAAAGCTCTAGAGGATATAATATGCTATTCAGATCAAGTGGAATAAAACATTATGATCGAGGCTTACAAATTACAAAGGAAATTTTTGATAAAAATAGTTTTATATTAGCATTTGACCTAACTGCAGACCATCACAATTCAACTGTATGCTCAAATTTAATATCACAAGGAGCCATCCGAATTGAAGGACGATTTTCGGAGCCTCTTACAGAAGCAGTTACTTGTCTGGTATTCTGTGAATATGACTCAATGATTGATGTTGATAAACATAGAAATATTCGTGTTCTATTGTAAAAATGAATACATTGCAAATCGATAAGTTGCTTTCCAAGCATTCAAAAACAAAAACAATTTTTAAAGGAGTTTATCCCTCTGATCAGCTGCCTCAAGTAATTTCGAAATATCCTGCTTTAATAATAGCAAACACAGATTCTTCAAGCCATTCAGGAACTCATTGGGTTGCTTTTTACTTTGAAAACAAATATTCAGCAGAATTTTTTGATTCATATGGTCAATATCCCCAAAATAAAGAATTTTTAAAAATATTAAGGAAAAATTCCACAAAGTTTACATTTAATAAACAACTACTGCAAGGTTATTTTTCAAATACATGCGGTCATTACTGTATCCTATATGGAATATTTAAAAGCAGCAAAAAAACATTAAATTGTTTTTTAAAACAATTTAAGAAAAATGATTTTAACTATAATGATAAGTTAATAATAAAAATGTTTAAGAAAATTCGTTTAAAATAAAACACAATATTATTTCAGAGACATTTAAGATGTTTATTGATTTTTTGAGCTGGGATACAATCTTTTATTTAAGTTATAGTACTTTAACATTAGGTCTATAGCTTCTGCTTTCTTATTTGGTAGGGTATGACACAGGCATGTGTCAGGTCCGTCCGTTGCATCGTCATCACTCCAGGGGCATAGCTTATAATGAAAGCCAAACTTGGAGTACTGAAGCTCCTTTTACTCCAGATCCTCCAAAATGCTCATCAAATTTTCAAGAATTTGTACGTTCTCCTCGAAGATCATCTCCTCGAATTGCACTAAAAAAAGTTGTATTTGTTTGGCATGCATCTTGCAGCTGTCTTCTTGACTCTATTACTGATAATGATTCAAAGAGCAGGACTCTTTATATCCACGTCTTTGCTCTGTTTCCCTTATATTTTTCTTTACCCATGTATTGGAAATGATAAGTACTATATCCAGCCATCTCTTTTTTACATATGTATATTCTCAACCTTTTTGTTTATTTTTGCCTTTACATGTATAGTTGTCTCTTCTTCTCTTACATATATATATAATGGGAAATCTTTATTTACTCTTAACATATAAATTGGAAATGGGCAGTGCTATATCTATTCATCTCTTTTCCTTTATATATAAGATGTGAGATTCCATGCTCCTTCAACATCTTAAAGGGCGTTTTTGTGGAAAATTTGGTTACATAACTTTTAGGTAAAAATATCCAAAGCGGTTCGTTGTCCTTATCAGTTAAATAAAGGACTACTTTATTTCCAAATGATGTTTTTTTAATTTTACATCCATTGATCTTGTACTCAAATCCTATGCACAGGTCCTCAGCCTTTGTGTATCCAACCGCCGGCTTTGTATCGTTAAGTAATTCTAAGAAAGCCTAGGTATATATTTGATTAAGTGCTTATCATTTTCTATATAGAGATTTAAATATTCTTACATACCATTATAGTAATAGAAACTATTCAAACTACTAATGATTTTATACTAAATTATTTGAAAGATTGCATGATCTTTTATACTCTCATTAATTAAATTTTATACAAATGTGATCTGAGCAGATTGGTAGTTGAGTGATAATAAGTAAATGGTTTTAAAGCTGTAATGGCCAGATGTCTTAAGTCTGATTGGTGGTTGAGTAATAAGGGATGAATTATGGATACACTGCTGTATATTGGTTGAAATATTATATTTACATTTTTGGTCTTATATAACAGTCAACATGAAAAAATTATAAAACAGAACAAAATGCATAGAATTTTTGTTTATATGCTGATCACTTCCTATATAAGAACTGTAAGTTACTGAGATAGGTTAGTTCACTTTTACTTCGAAATGAGGACATTTCATTGCGAGTTGTGCTATTTAAAAACATCTTTTAGTTCCCGCAATGAACTGAAAAAACACACCTTAAAAATCCACAACTTTAGTTATTCAAAATCAAAATCATCATTTTATCGATGTTACTTATGTCCAGGAACTGAACTGTTTTGGTTGAGAATTGACTTCAATATGCATATTTTATTTAAGCATAACATGGAATTAAAGCGAAAAATATAAAATAAATATTCAGAAATGAAATAATCTGTGCGTTTTTAAATATAAATACCTTTACATAAATTTACCAACTAAGTATAATATGATGTAAAAATGACTCAATAAATTCATTCAACAGCATCAGTATTCTACCTGAAATCCACTTATTCTTTTTATGTAATCCTCACTTGGAAGAAACCTGTATCAAACGAATCCTATGATTCTCTTGTAATAAGAGGAAGTGAAATTCAACCAATCAAAAGTAAAACAGCAAACATTTAAAATAAACACAAAGAATAAAATTATAATAGTAAGACATACAAATTAATTAAAACTACTTATATTAAATATACGGCGGTTCCTTATCCTTACTACTTGGCGCCACCTATCGGTGATAATGTGAACTAACTTCGATCTCAATCCTGTTTCTCAACCATGTAAAATCCTCTCAAATCGATCCTTCGCTCATTTATATTCTCTCTCCTCCCTCTTACTGTCAATGAACCTGTTTTTACGATTGGTCCCGGGTTGCGATTCAAACAACCCTCAAACAGGTAGGTCATCCCTTTGCAATGAATCTAATGTGATAGTTAGAGGTATTTTTTAAGTGTTTCCTGAAAAACGGATTCGATGCCCTTGAATCTTTCTACTTTCTCTATAATTTATATTCCTCCTTTGTGTACCTAACACTGTCCCATAGCCAAATGCCTATATAATAACTACTCTCGCACAGCGGCAGCAGTGCCGTTATGTTTAGGGGCAGCGATAGGCCGGCGGCGGCTCGGATGACGCCCACGCAGGCGGCTGCACCGGACATGCAGCCGCGGTGCATGGACAATCAGTTCTTGGGACGGAGGCAGAGGCCCCCGCTGTTGAATGTGATGCCCTTGCCCAGCAGGAGGATGGGCTTGTCCTCGGGTGCGGTGCCGCAGTAGGCGATTTCCAAGATGATCGGCCACCATCAAGAAGCTGTTCAAGATCTTGGACTCGATCCAGTCCATGCTGCGTACCTCCACGGATACCCCGCAGGGGCACAGGGCATCCACCGTTGACTGGGCGAAGATTGTGGGCGTCATCTGATTGGCCGGCGTATCGGCCAGGCGACGGGCCAGGTTCTGCGATTCGGCCTTGAACAGGCACCGCATCCAGGCATCCGAGTCGGGAGAGTCGTACAGCTCCAGTTTGGAAATGAGTGCGCTTGTTGGTGTTGTAGCGCCAGACGGCCAAGGCGCTCCCCTCGGCCGCCTGCTCCGCATACTCCATCGACTCCACGAAGATATCTGTGCAGCCCTGCAGTTGAAGGGCACGAGCCCCCACGCCGGCAGCGACGCGAGCGTTCTCCATTCCCCGTCGATCATCTCCAGGTCGTTGAAGCCGGACCCCTCCTGTCCCACGCCGACCACGGCAACCGCACGGAACTCCGCATCCACGTTCATAAAGACACGGCCTTTTCCCAGCTGGCCACTCAGGCCCGTCTCGCGTATGAGATCAGTGATCTTACCCTGGACGCGATCGTCAAACTTCTCGCCGGATGGTGTCATCTTGGGCTGGCGGTCGCCCTCCTTGGCGTACACGCCCACCACAACGCCTTTGATCACCGAGTCACATTTCTCGGCGTAGTGCCGTCGCTGTTCCACATCTCTGCGTCTGGCCAGGAATGTGTGCTGGACACGCCTGCACAGGGCGTGCATCAAGCGTACAGACTTCATCGCTTAATGATAGTGACAGTCCCTCGCGACAGGTTACGAAAGTTCTCTTATTTTTCAGACAGTTCCAGACAAATTTTGCTTTTTTCCGAATAAACACGAGGGGGAACGTTGTGAGTTGCTGCGGACACCGCAACTCTACAGTTATACCCGATACTTAGTCAGTATGGCTCTCCTCCGGCAGCCGCCGCTAATATTGAACGACACGACAAAGAATGCGTGCGAGAGAGACAGAAAATCAGTCTGATCGTGACGTCGGGCGCTGCGTAGCCACTGCAAATTGATTTCTTGCTTTTGGCTACAAAAATGATCCGATCTGATCCAGATTCAGCAATCTGATAGATATAGTCATTATCTATGATTCTGCGTTTTTAGTTTTCTCGAATGTCCAATATTGTGGATGCAACAGATTTTCGTCCTTTGTGGGGGCGGAAGGGGGTGGGGCGAAATTTTGAGATATATGTTTTATAGTGAGATCTAACAGAAGTGCGGATACCAAATTTGGTTACTTTAGCCTTAATAGTCTCTGAGATTTGTGGATGCCCCAGATTTTCGTGCTTTGCGGGGGCGGAAGGGGGTGTGGCGAAATTTGGACACGAAACGGTCAAGGTCCGATATCACAGGAGTGTGGATACCAAATTTTGTTGCTCTGGCTCTTATATGTTCTGAGATCCTTGAACTCATATTTTGCAATTGCCAAAACCGACCATGAAACCTGTGTGTTAGAGAGAGACAGCGAGAAAGAATGAAATTGTTTTCTTGATTCTGGCTATAATAATTATACGATCTGGTTGAGATTTTACACTCTAGAACATATAGTCATTTTCTACGACTTTGCGTTTTTGGTTTTATCGTATCTTTAAAAATGTGGATGCCACAGATTTTCGTCCTTTGTGGGGGCGGAAGTGGGCGTGGCGAAGTTTTGAAATATTTTTGTAGCAGTGACATCACAGAAGTCTGGATCCAAAACATCGTTGCTCTAGCTCTTATAGTCTTTGAGCACTAGGCGCTGAAGGGGACGGACAGACGGACAGACGGACGGACGGACGGACGGACGGACGGACAGACGGACAGACAGACAGGGCTCAATCTACTCGGCTATTGATGCTGATCAAGAATATATATACTTTATGGGGTCGGAAACGATTCCTTCTGGAGGTTACACACATCCACTTTTACCACAAATCTAATATACCCCAATACTCATTTTGAGTATCGGGTATAAAAATGTAAATCTAAAAAATAGAGAGAATAGATGTGCTTCCAACAGCTGATTCGAAAGGAATGAGATATCCCAAGGCTCAAGCTCTGGCAGGGAAACATTGCCAACGCCTGCTGAGATTCGAGGAATTTATGAATTTCCGAACAAAACGAAGAATAGGTCTCCGAAGAATAGGTCTCAAATCGAGGGAAGTATTCCACAGACATACATTTATATTTCGCGTAATCAAAAGAAACAAAAGATTTATCCCTCATCGGAATCGGATTGATTTGTCGGCTTGAGGCTGCCAAAGACCTTGGCCGGTATGGCCTTTTGTTCGAAGCGCATTTTCTTCATGATGAGGCCCTCGTCATCGGTTTTTTTTGATTGAAGCGTGTCCATTTGGGTTGAATGCTTTTGTTAAACTAAGAACTCTGACTGAATTGGGCTGTATATAAAGGAGATAGGAATCAACGACTCATTCAGTTTATTACAAAATCTCAGCCCAACATGAACACAATCGACAGGAATTCAAGCGTTATAGTTGATTTTCAATATCTCTTTGGAAATAATAAACAACTTTTTATTAAGGAATTGGCGTTTATGCAAACCGGAACAGTAACACCAAGCTTCTTTCATTTCAAACCACCATATCATCTGAATGAATTGGATAATGAAATAATTAAACAACAAAATATTAATCGTCAAACCATAAATGGATTGGAATGGTCAGATGGTGAAAAATCATATTTAAGTTTAGGTGAAATACTTTCACCACTAAATAGATTTAGCACCGTTATTGTACGTGGTGAAATTAAAAAAAAGTTGTTATCTAAGTATTTAACAAATAATATTATTGATATCGATATAGGAAAAAGTCTCACATTTTATCCAAATTTTTTTACAAACTGTAGAATCCACAAAAAAATTCCTCTGAGATGTGCTCTAAATAATTTATTTAAGCTATTTGTTATCTTGGAAAATTCTAACTACGCTATCTACTGTAATAGTGACTCATATGTTTAGATTTTCAGTTTATATTCAGCACTTGTAGTAACTAGTTGTTTAAAATGGATTCATTTAAGCGTTTGTTTGAAAAGGATCCTCACAAAAGCGGATACACACAAGTTGTTTATTGTAATTATTGCGGATCTGATAGTCACTTAGAAAAAAACTGCCCCAAAAAGCGCGATCAGGAGACGCGTAATTAGAATATCTTAGATGTTAGATAACATTTATAAAATATTAATAAATAAAACATAACCCAAAAATGTTTAAGCAATTTATACATCCTTTTACAATGCTTATTTGCGGACCTTCAGGATCTGGTAAGACAACGTTTTTAGAAAATTTAATAAACAAAAGGAATGATTTGCTGAGCATTTCAATTAATCGAATAATTTGGTGTTATGGACAGGAGCATGCTAAGCCAAATTTTAATACCATCGAATACTATAAAGGAGTTCCCGAAACAATTGAAAATGAAAATCATGAGCCTATTCTTTTAATACTAGATGACTTAATGATGGGTGCATTTAATAAAAATGTCTGTGAGCTATTTACAAAAGGATCACACCACAGGAATTTATCCGTAATAGTGGTTACACAAAATATATTTCATAAATCATCACATACTCGAGATACTTCACTAAACACAAAATACATCGTTGCGTTCAAAAATCCTAGAGATAAGCTACAATTTCAATGCTTAGCAAGACAAATTTATCCTGAAAATTCTCAGGAGCTCTTCAGAATATATAAGGAGGTGACAGATGAACCACATGGTTATTTACTTATTGATCTTACTCAGGGAATAAATGATCTCCTTAGATTTCGTACACATATTTTTAATTCTGAGTATACGGTTTGCTTTTCAGATAAAAATGGTTTACAAAAAGAATCTAAATCGACTGAAAGAGAACAAACATTTATTGTATGTGCTCAAAAGGGCAAATAATAAACTTCGAAATGCAATTATAAGTAATTGTGACATTGAGTTAGTATTAGTGGAGATAGTGTTGAATACTCTACGAGGAAATCATAAGATATCAAAAAAGCAACTATATGCTCTAAAAAAGTATAAAAATGCATTACGTCTTATTTCATGTCCAAAACGGTCAATAAATTCTAAGAGAAAAGTTCTCATCCAAAAAGGAGGATTTTTACCTGTTTTAATAAGTTCATTGCTTTCGGGGATTTTTGGAAAAATATTGAACAATGCTTAAAAATAAGCATCAATTAACCAAAGTTATTTTAATTCATCCGAATGCATATCAAAAATTGGTAAATAATGCCCAGAAAAACGATTCAATAAATATAACGTTTTTGCCTATTTTAAATGATAAAAAAACTAGTGACTTTAATAAATGGATTAAAATACGTCAAGAATTGTGTTACTATCAAAATAAAAAAAGAAATAAGACAATGGATATACGAACTACGCAGAACAAACGACTTTCACCACCTCAAAGCATTGGAATACAAACACAAGACGAGTCAGTTTGGTTAGATGTAAAACCTAACACTTCCATTCTTAACAATACAAATAATGAGTCCTCAAAAAAGGAACTCTCTATCACAACGACATCGATGATGAAGATTTTCTGACCGAAAAATCTTTCAACTCAAAACCTAATAAGCGTAAAGTTGAGGATACTTCATTTTTAGACACTCAAGCATCAAAAAAATCAGCATTGACTAAAGTGAAGCTTACTGATAAACAGCGAAAGCTAAGAGTAAAACTTAAGAGGTATAAAAGTGAACCAAATCCATTTCAAGACTTGAAATACGTAAGTGGACGAGAAAAGTTGATGAGGGCTGTTAGAAACAGTAAGGCCGTGCAAATTGGAAAAAACAAAATTAATTGGTTTTCCTATAATTAATAAACTGCAAAGAACGTAGAACTAAAAATGGTAAATGTAACAGAGTTTTTCGTGACAGTAGTTAGTAATGATTCGTTAAATGTATATCATGATAACGTTAAGTGTGCATTTACAAACATTGTAAATATTCCTGAAAACATGAACGATGACTGGGAAGTAGGAATTACAGACTTATATCTAAATAAATGTATAAAAAGCAGGTCTGAGAATACCTCAATCGCATCTGAAGAAACAACAGAATTCGTTATTAGCTTAGTAAATGGAGAAACATTTCGATATGAAAATGAGTCAATAGAGTCTGAACAGTTTCAAAATGGGTTGATTTTTGTTTACACTGACATTATCAAACCAAGATGTGTTGGAAATAAAAGACCTCGAGTATTACATTATAATGGAAAAGAGCAACTTATACAATTCAACAATATTGAATATTATCCCATTGAAATATGGTCTCCAAAAGAAATTTCGATCTTAATTACCGATTCCAAAGGGTATAAAGTACCATTTGAATCTTCAGCAATTCCAATTTTTGTTACCCTTCACTTTAAAAAACGAAAAGAAATGCTATAAATAATACTGTAAAGATGGAAATTTATTCAGAGTAGAAATAACAACCATGACGAAATCTTATCATCAATATTAATTAAATCAGTGTGGAGGAGGGTTGAATCATATAGGAAGTCTTTATGTTTCACCCAGAGTTATCCAACAAGGTAGAGGAATTGTGAATTTTTTTAATGGTCTTTTTAATTACATAAAACCACTATTCCTTTCGGGGATAAACGCTATTAAAAACCAAGCTTCTGAGACTGGAAAGGCAGTAATAAATGAGTTTGGTCGAAAACCTTTAAGAACTATTATCCAAGAACAAAGTAAAATTGCTTTGCAAAACCTGTCAAATAAAGCCATTAATAAGTTAACCCGATTCCAGAATGTGGCAGGTAAAAAGAATAAAAAGAGAAGGTCTAGGAAAAAACTATCTCATTTATCATCTAAAGAAGGAAGCAAACATACGAAGTCGAGACCCAAAAAAAAAAAATCAACAAAGAAATTAACTATAAGAGACATTTTTTCTAAATCAAAATGACCACCCATATTGAATGTATGAAAAGCGAATCGAGACCTGTCAAGTTTTTACTTAAGACTTGTTGTGCAACTAAGAAAAAGTGATAATACCAACATTGAAGGAAACGATGTTGGAGTAGTGAATAATATTTTGCATTCAATGTTTAGAAGTTCGTCCGTATATTTCAATGATATTTTGGTTTCTCAGAGTGATAATAACTATCATTATAGATCGTATTTGCAAACGATTTTAAACTATGGTAGTGATGCCAGTGAAAGTCACTTAGCCACTCAAGGCTATTATCCTAATTATGGTAAATTAATATCTGGTAGATACGTTAACACCGATGGATCCATTATGCTCAAAAATATTTTTCAAAACAGTAATAAGGTTGAACTATTCGGAAAAGTTCATGGAGATATATTTAATCAACCAAAACGGCTTATAAATAATGTAGATTTGAGGATTACTTTTAACATTGAAAAAACAGCATTTTATTTAATGGAATCTGAAACTGAATCAAATCTTAAAATATTGGAGGCCCAACTATTCATGAACCACATAACTATTAATCCGAGCATTTTATTGGCTCATCATCATGTTTTACAAACTAAAAATGCCATTTATCCATACAGCAAAGTTCAAGTAAAATCATTTACAATATATCCAGGAAATAATACATTATCAATTTACAATGCAGTTATTGGACAGCTTCCCAATTTTTTGGCTTTTTGCATGGTAAAAAACAAATCATATTCTGGAAATCGGGAATTAAACCCCTTCCATTTTGATCATTTTAAAAATTCAAAAATTGGTTAATGGAGTACAAGTACCTTCGCAGGCACTTGAGTTTGATTTCTCGAACTCTGAAAATGCTCAAAGCTCTAGAGGATATAATATGCTATTCAGATCAAGTGGAATAAAACATTATGATCGAGGCTTACAAATTACAAAGGAAATTTTTGATAAAAATAGTTTTATATTAGCATTTGACCTAACTGCAGACCATCACAATTCAACTGTATGCTCAAATTTAATATCACAAGGAGCCATCCGAATTGAAGGACGATTTTCGGAGCCTCTTACAGAAGCAGTTACTTGTCTGGTATTCTGTGAATATGACTAAATGATTGATGTTGATAAACATAGAAATATTCGTGTTCTATTGTAAAAATGAATACATTGCAAATCGATAAGTTGCTTTCCAAGCATTCAAAAACAAAAACAATTTTTAAAGGAGTTTATCCCTCTGATCAGCTACCTCAAGTAATTTCGAAATATCCTGCTTTAATAATAGCAAACACAGATTCTTCAAGCCATTCAGGAACTCATTGGGTTGCTTTTTACTTTGAAAACAAATATTCAGCAGAATTTTTTGATTCATATGGTCAATATCCCCAAAATAAAGAATTTTTAAAAATATTAAGGAAAAATTCCACAAAGTTTACATTTAATAAACAACTACTGCAAGGTTATTTTTCAAATACATGCGGTCATTACTGTATCCTATATGGAATATTTAAAAGCAGCAAAAAAACATTAAATTGTTTTTTAAAACAATTTAAGAAAAATGATTTTAACTATAATGATAAGTTAATAATACAAATGTTTAAGAAAATTCGTTTAAAATAAAACACAATATTATTTCAGAGACATTTAAGATGTTTATTGATTTTTTGAGCTGGGATACAATCTTTTATTTAAGTTATAGTACTTTAACATTAGGTCTATAGCTTCTGCTTTCTTATTTGGTAGGGTATGACACAGGCATGTGTCAGGTCCGTCCGTTGCATCGTCATCACTCCAGGGGCATAGCTTATAATGAAAGCCAAACTTGGAGTACTGAAGCTCCTTTTACTCCAGATCCTCCAAAATGCTCATCAAATTTTCAAGAATTTGTACGTTCTCCTCGAAGATCATCTCCTCGAATTGCACTAAAAAAAGTTGTATTTGTTTGGCATGCATCTTGCAGCTGTCTTCTTGACTCTATTACTGATAATGATTCAAAGAGCAGGACTCTTTATATCCACGTCTTTGCTCTGTTTCCCTTATATTTTTCTTTACCCATGTATTGGAAATGATAAGTACTATATCCAGCCATCTCTTTTTTACATATGTATATTCTCAACCTTTTTGTTTATTTTTGTCTTTACATGTATAGTTGTCTCTTCTTCTCTTACATATATATATAATGGGAAATCTTTATTTACTCTTAACATATAAAGTGGAAATGGGCAGTGCTATATCTATTCATCTCTTTTCCTTTATATATAAGATGTGAGATTCCATGCTCCTTCAACATCTTAAAGGGCGTTTTTGTGGAAAATTTGGTTACATAACTTTTAGGTAAAAATATCCAAAGCGGTTCGTTGTCCTTATCAGTTAAATAAAGGACTACTTTATTTCCAAATGATGTTTTTTTAATTTTACATCCATTGATCTTGTACTCAAATCCTATGCACAGGTCCTCAACCTTTGTGTATCCAACCGCCGGCTTTGTCTCGTTAAGTAATTCTAAGAAAGCCTAGGTATATATTTGATTAAGTGCTTATCATTTTCTATATAGAGATTTAAATATTCTTACATACCATTATAGTAATAGTAACTATTCAAACTACTAATGATTTTATACTAAATTATTTGAAAGATTGCATGATCTTTTATACTCTCATTAATTAAATTTTATACAAATGTGATCTGAGCAGATTGGTAGTTGAGTGATAATAAGTAAATGGTTTTAAAGCTGTAATGGCCAGATGTCTTAAGTCTGATTGGTGGTTGAGTAATAAGGGATGAATTATGGATACACTGCTGTATATTGGTTGAAATATTATATTTACATTTTTGGTCTTATATAACAGTCAACATGAAAAAATTATAAAACAGAACAAAATGCATAGAATTTTTGTTTATATGCTGATCACTTCCTATATAAGAACTGTAAGTTACTGAGATAGGTTAGTTCACTTTTACTTCGAAATGAGGACATTTCATTGCGAGTTGTGCTATTTAAAAACATCTTTTAGTTCCCGCAATGAACTGAAAAAACACACCTTAAAAATCCACAACTTTAGTTATTCAAAATCAAAATCATCATTTTATCGATGTTACTTATGTCCAGGAACTGAACTGTTTTGGTTGAGAATTGACTTCAATATGCATATTTTATTTAAGCATAACATGGAATTAAAGCGAAAAATATAAAATAAATATTCAGAAATGAAATAATCTGTGCGTTTTTAAATATAAATACCTTTACATAAATTTACCAACTAAGTATAATATGATGTAAAAATGACTCAATAAATTCATTCAACAGCATCAGTATTCTACCTGAAATCCACTTATTCTTTTTATGTAATCCTCACTTGGAAGAAACCTGTTTCAAACGAATCCTATGATTCTCTTGTAATAAGAGGAAGTGAAATTCAACCAATCAAAAGTAAAACAGCAAACATTTAAAATAAACACAAAGAATAAAATTATAATAGGAAGACATACAAATTAATTAAAGCTACTTATATTAAATATACGGCCGTCCCTTATCCTTACTACTTGGCGCCACCTATCGGTGATAATGTGAACTAACTTCGATCTCAATCCTGTTTCTCAACCATGTAAAATCCTCTCAAATCGATCCTTCGCTCATTTATATTCTCTCTCCTCCCTCTTACTGTCAATGAACCTGTTTTTACGATTGGTCCCGTGTTGCGATTCAAACAACCCTCAAACAGGTAGGTCATCCCTTTGCAATGAATCTAATGTGATAGTTAGAGGTATTTTTTAAGTGTTTCCTGAAAAACGGATTCGATGCCCTTGAACCTTTCTACTTTCTCTATAATTTATATTCCTCCTTTGTGTACCTAACACTGTCCCATAGCCAAATGCCTATATAATAACTACTCTCGCACAGCGGCAGCAGTGCCGTTATGTTTAGGGGCAGCGATAGGCCGGCGGCGGCTCGGATGAAGCCCACGCAGGCGGCTGCACCGGACATGCAGCCGCGGTACATGGACAATCAGTTCTTGGGACGGAGGCAGAGGCCCCCGCTGTTGAATGTGATGCCCTTGCCCAGGAGGAGGATGGGCTTGTCCTCGGGTGCGGTGCCGCAGTAGGCGATTTCCAAGATGATCGGCGGCTCGCAGCTGCCCTTGGCCACCATCAAGAAGCTGTTCAAGATCTTGGACTCGATCCAGTCCATGCTGCGTACCTCCACGGATACCCCGCAGGCGCACAGGGCATCCACCGTTGACTGGGCGAAGATTGTGGGCGTCATCTGATTGGCCGGCGTATCGGCCAGGCGACGGGCCAGGTTCTGCGATTCGGCCTTGAACAGGCCCCGCATCCAGGCATCCGAGTCGGGAGAGTCGTACAGCTCCAGTTTGGAAATGAGTGCGCTTGTTGGTGTTGTAGCCCCAGACGGCCAAGGCGCTCCCCTCGGCCGCCTGCTCCGCATACTCCATCGACTCCACGAAGACATCTGTGCAGCCCTGCAGTTAAAGGGCACGAGCCCCCACGCCGGCAGCGACGCGAGCGTTCTCCATTCCCCGTCGATCATCTCCAGGTCGTTGAAGCCGGACCCCTCCTCTCCCACGCCGACCACGGCCACCGCACGGAACTCCGCATCCACGTTCATAAAGACACGGCCTTTTCCCAGCTGGCCACTCAGGCCCGTCTCGCGTATGAGATCAGTGATCTTACCCTGGACGCGATCGTCAAACTTCTCGCCGGATGGTGTCATCTTGGGCTGGCGGTCGCCCTCCTTGGCGTACACGCCCACCACAACGCCTTTGATCACCGAGTCACATTTCTCGGCGTAGTGCCGTCGCTGTTCCACATCTCTGCGTCTGGCCAGGAATGTGTGCTGGACACGCCTGCACAGGGCGTGCATCAAGCGTAGACTTCATCGCTTAATGATAGTGACAGTCCCTCGCGACAGGTTACGAAAGTTTTCTTATTTTTCAGACAGTTCCAGACAAATTTTGCTTTTTTCCGAATAAACACGAGGGGGAACGTTGTGAGTTGCTGCGGACACCGCAACTCTACAGTTATACCCGATACTTAGTCAGTATGGCTCTCCTCCGGCAGCCGCCGCTAATATTGAACGACACGACAAAGAATGCGTGCGAGAGAGACAGAAAATCAGTCTGATCGTGACGTCGGGCGCTGCGTAGCCACTGCAAATTGATTTCTTGCTTTTGGCTACAAAAATGATCCGATCTGATCCAGATTCAGCAATCTGATAGATATGGTCATTATCTATGATTCTGCGTTTTTAGTTTTCTCGAATGTGCAATATTGTGGATGCAACAGATTTTCGTCCTTTGTGGGGGCGGAAGGGGGTGGGGCGAAATTTTGAGATATACGTTTTATAGTGAGATCTAACAGAAGTGCGGATACCAAATTTGGTTACTCTAGCCTTAATAGTCTCTGAGATTTGTGGATGCCCCAGATTTTCGTCCTTTGCGGGGCGGAAGGGGGTGTGGCGAAATTTGGACACGAAACGGTCAAGGTCCGATATCACAGGAGTGTGGATACCAAATTTTGTTGCTCTGGCTCTTATATGTTCTGAGATCCTTGAGCTCATATTTTGCAATTGGCAAAACCGGCCATGAAACCTGTGTGTTAGAGAGAGACAGCGAGAAAGAATCAAATTGTTTTCTTGATTCTGGCTATAATAATTATACGATCTGGTTGAGATTTTACACTCTAGAACATATAGTCATTTTCTACGACTTTGAGTTTTTGGTTTTATCGTATCTTTAAAAATGTGGATGCCACAGATTTTCGTCCTTTGTGGGGGCGGAAGTGGGCGTGGCGAAGTTTTGAAATATTTTTGTAGCAGTGACATCACAGAAGTCTGGATCCAAAACATCGTTGCTCTAGCTCTTATAGTCTTTGAGCACTAGGCGCTGAAGGGGACGGACAGACGGACAGACGGACGGACGGACGGACGGACGGACGGACGGACAGACGGACAGACAGACAGGGCTCAATCTACTCGGCTATTGATGCTGATCAAAAATATATATACTTTATGGGGTCGGAAACGATTCCTTCTGGAGGTTACACACATCCACTTTTACCACAAATCTAATATACCCCAATACTCATTTTGAGTATCGGGTATAAAAATGTAAATCTAAAAAATAGAGAGAATAGATGTGCTTCCAACAGCTGATTCGAAAGGAATGAGATATCCCAAGGCTCAAGCTCTGGCAGGGAAACATTGCCAACGCCTGCTGAGATTCGAGGAATTTATGAATTTCCGAACAAAACGAAGAATAGGTCTCCGAAGAATAGGTCTCAAATCGAGGGAAGTATTCCACAGACATACATTTATATTTCGCGTAATCAAAAGAAACAAAAGATTTATCCCTCATCGGAATCGGATTGATTTGTCGGCTTGAGGCTGCCAAAGACCTTGGCCGGTATGGCCTTTTGTTCGAAGCGCATTTTCTTCATGATGAGGCCCTCGTCATCGGTTTTGGTTGTGGCCTGGCCTGCCTCGGCCTGGTCTCCACTCGGCTGCTGCAGGTCCTCCTCCTCATCGTCGTCGTCGTCCTCGCTGTCGCCAATATCAATCTCATCCGGATTGACGACTGTATTTTCCTTGCCCTTGGCCCCGCCCTGGGTCTCGCCACGCACAAACATGATATTGGAGGCAGCCTTCTCGGCGGGCTTCTGCTTGGCCTCGGCCGTCGCCTGGCGGGCCTTCTCCTAGAGCAGCCGCATGGCATCCGGTCCGGAGCCAGCACCAGCATCGGCAGCCACACCATTCGTGTTCGTGTTGACAAACTGGGCAGCCATCATGTTGACCTGAGTGTTGTAGGTGGCCTGAATGGAACGTTTGATCCGCAGCATTTCACGCATCGTATCCTCGTTGCCATGACGCACCTCGAACTCCTTCCAGGTCTGCCAGAAGTCCGCCGTGATGCGGGGATCGCACACCTGTTGGGACAAAGCAGAAGAGAGCTTAGAATATTGACGATCCAACGGTTAAATGTCGACTCACCTGTGAGCAATGGGCGTAGATGGCCCTGGCTCGATCCACCTAGCCCAGCTTCGTCTCCAGCTCGGCGAATTTGACGCACATGTGGCGCATATGCTGCTCGTGCAGAGCCTCGATGGCCTTCTCGTAGATCTCCCTGGTGCGTGGCAGGCCGTAGATCTCGGCGGCCTTCTTCACGAATATGTTGTACATGTCGAACATCTCCTCTTCCTTGACGGCGGACGTGGCGCGATCGTAGACGGACATGGCATGCCGGGCCAAGCCGTGCTCCTCCTCCAGCTTCGCGTAGAGCTGGTAAAAGTATTTGTTTTGCTCAGCGGGTCACTGATCCAGGCACTGTTCGAAGAGGTCGCGGGCCCGCTCCAGCTTTGTGCCCCAGTAGCGCGCGAGGAACTTGCTTAGATACGAGTTCCAGATGTCGTACACATTCGGCCACTTAAACAGGGCAATGCCCTTCTCGTAGGCCCGATAGGCCTCCTCGAAGTAGTTGTGCTCTTCGAGGAAAATGCCATAGTTGATGATAACCTGCGGCGTGCACATCTTCAGGTCGATGATGCTCTCGTAGACGGCCTTGCAGGTCTTGAAGGTGCCAAAGGACTCCCCCAGATCGGCGTACATGGACCACAGGGAACTGTGGAGGCGCGACTGCACTGTCTCCGAGTCGTCGTGTTACGCCACCTTCCGCTTGGGCATGGCCGTGGCACGTTGCATCAGCTTGAGGGCTGCCTCGAACTGCTGCTGGCGCAGCTCCAGTAGAAATGTCTTTCTTTGCTAAAATGATGAACAGTTTATTGGGTAGAGCATCTTCTATGGTATGTCTGGTGGCATTTGCCAGAGCGTTTTTTTATTTTCTGGGCTAGTCTCCAGATTTAGTTTACTTACTATAACATTTGACTTAATTTCTAGTTCCTCTACGAACTTACGAATATTCCCATTGAATTTGGTGTCGTGTAATTGTTGTAGCAGCGTTTCGTATGGAGTGTGGTTGTTGAATTTGCTGATTAGGGCTGCTTTTAGATCGGTCCAGGTGTTGGGTTGAAGGCTTTGTTATAAAAGTTGTGCTCGTCCGCACAGTTGACCCTCAGTGGCTCCGTACATGATGCTTTGTTGCCGGATGTCTTCTGTTGAGTACAATTCGGAGATGTACTCGATCCTACTTATGAACGAGCTTAGGCGTTCTTGGCATCCGTCGTATGGTGGAATTTGCCTGATTGACTTCAAGGCTTGGTTCAGGTGTAGTTCTGTTAGCGGCATGTTGATTTCTTTTTTATTTATTTATTTTCTTCTAATATTAATTGAGTTTCAATCGTGTGTAGATTCTTTGGCGGATCTCTTTAGTATTTGCGTTACTTTTTCTCTGATCACTGTAGGTTATTACGCACTGTAACTGTCACTACGCCAATCGATCGTCTCAAAAAAAGGGATTCACTTTTAACTGAGATCCTACCGGCTGCGCCAATTAAATATGCGACACTTCAGTTTACGATTTAAAAAAGGTTTTATTCTTCACTTAAACTTTAGCGTACATTGATTAGTTATTTCCCCGACGATGACTGAGGTCTGAAGTCTTGAACGGAATTAACTTTGGTTGAATTCTCCGAAGGTATCGCGATTGACGTTTGTCTTGAACAGAACTGAGTTGGCTTCTTAGATGCAGACTATTTATATTATGATGCTCGGCTTGGGATTCGGATTTGGATTCGGAGGCGTTGGCTTCGACTTCGGCTTCGGAGATGGAGTACGTGACTCGATCGATATGTGGGAAAGGCGGCTTTTAATGAAAGGCTTCCGCTGCGTATGATCGGTGTTGCATTACTTGGGGGTGGCTGAGAATAGGGCCTCTGATTGGTCAGCTAGGATGGTGTGATTCTTGAGAATCGATTCGTAATTGATCTCTGAAGAGTGGCGTGATTCTGGTGCGGCTGGATTCTAGTGCGGCTGGATTCTAGTGCGGCTGGGTTCTAGGGCGGCATCTATTGTTTTATGTTCAACTTCCAGTTTAGGGTGTTTGTTTACATTGCCTGCAATCGGCTGCGCGTGGTCCATTTCGAGCGTGAGATTGTTTATGAGGGTTCGAAGCTGAGGGTGTCGTATTGTTTATAGTATTGTGGGTGCAGGGTAATAGACATAGACAAGGGTATGCGGAGCATGGACTATAGATATGTCACTCCCCCATTGTTAGATTTAAGCCTGTCCTCAGGCGATTATAGTTCGGGTGCGTCTAAAACTGTGCCTGCTGGGGATTCCTCGTCTTCGTCTGAAGGTGTTTCTATGTGCGGGTCGGTTTTAGGCTTATTGCTTTTACTTAGATTAAACAATTTGTAGCTTAATCCTATTATGATTATGACAAATAGTAGTATTAAGCTTACATGTAATACATTATTTAATCGCGTATTTTCTATTACGATTTCTTTGGTTTGCAAATAAGACAATGGTTTAATTTTTGTTACGTTATTGTTGATGTAGATGCTTTGTGCAAATTCTGGTATGGAGTTGGATATTAAGTGTAGTGTATTGACACTCAGACTTAAGCACGCGTTCTCTTCAAGATTCTCTTTTATTCTATCTCCCTTGGATGGTGTGACCGTATATAGATATTAATATAATACCTAACACGCCTCTCCTTAGATGTTTAATATACATGTCATTTACAAATCTATTTTCTTATAACAATTTGATTTGTGTACTTAATCTAATTAGCGTATATAAAATTTATGTGATTTCGTATTTTTCTTTCTTCTTAATCTGTTTAATATTTGTTTCAGTGTTTAATTTGTACATAATTTGATTTCATAATTCCTTTCTTTATATTATTTTATTGTTAAATACGCTTTACTACCTTCCCTGCCTCACGTGGTCTCAACTCTCTCCTGGTGGGTGTTGGTTGAGAAACTATTTGTTCATTGTTGGTTTTGGAATTGTCACCTACTGAACAATTGCTTTCGACATCAGGTGTTTTCGCATTAGGCGATGTATGATTGTTAGTGCTTTGGTTTCTAATTTGATCCAGGTGACGTTTTATTTCTCTGTTATTGTTCGCCAAAATACAACAATACGAACGCGGGCCCAGTTGTTGTTTTACAGTTGCCTGAGTCCAGCTTGCTTTGTTAGGATTTTTGTAGTCCCTAACCATAACTTTTTGACCCTTTAAAAATTCTGTGCTTCGTCTACCTTTGTGATTTACAACACACTCAGTCTGTTTTTTATTTATTATGCTTTCGACCGTAGGTGGTTTTAACAACGAAAATCTTGTTTTTAGTGTACGACCAAAAAATAATTTAGCAGGAGATTCGCCCGTAGTACAATGAATCGTATTTCGGTAATCGATCAAAAATCTATTTAAAATTGTATTAAAATCTTGTCTTTCATTAGCCTTTATGTTTGCATATAGTGATTTCTTAACAGTCTTTACAAAATTTTCTGCTTGACCATTAGTCGCTGGATGTCCTGGAGCAGTAAAAATGTGATTAACACCATTGTTTTTCATAAACGTTTTAAAATCATCAGAAGTAAACTGTCGTCCATTGTCACTAACTAACACGTCTGGTAAACCATATCGACAAAATACTTCTCTAAGCTTGTTGATAGTAAACAATGAAGTTATTTCCTTCGTTTTGAATACTTCTGCCCATTTTGTATAAGAATCTATAATAACCAATAAATGAAAACCTCTAATTGGTCCTGCAAAGTCTATGTGTACTCGACTCCAAGCCTTTCCTGTGGATTTCCACGGTATTAACAGACTCTTTTCTGGACTTGATTGTAGTTCCTGACAAGGAATACAATCTCGAATTAATTTCTCAATTTCAGAATCCATGCAAGGCCACCACACATAAGAACGTGCTAACATTTTGGTTTTTACTATTCCCAAATGCGATGCATGAAATTCTGCTAAAATAGCTTGTCTCAGTTTGGTTGGAATTACTACTCTGTGTCCCCATAAGATACAATCATATTCCACTGAAAGTTCATTTGTTTTAGAGATGTAGGCAGAAAACTCGCTGCCTTTTAATCTTGTCTTCGAACCAGTGTTAATTGCCTCACAAACTTTTGATAATATTGGGTCACGTCGTGTTTCACGAGCTATTTCTTTGAAGCTAATTTTGAACACCTTTTCGGACTGTATAAAATGTATGTAATTATAGTCTTCGTTTGGTACAGCCGTTTCCCATTGAGGCATTCTTGAGAGTCCATCTGCTATATTTAAGGTCCCCTTTATGTGTTCAACTGTATATTGAAAACCTGACAAAGTCAGTGCCCATCTTTGCATTCGTGCAGAGGCCATCAATGGAAGTCCTTTCAGGTCTCCAAATATGCTTAGTAATGGTTTGTGATCTGTTCGAAGGATGAACTTGTTTCCTAAAAGATACTGTCTTAATTTACTCACACAGAACACTATAGCCAGGGCCTCTTTCTCGATTGTACTGTAATTATGCTCGCTTTTGGATAATGCTCTTGATACAAATGCTATTGGTTTGATATCTTCATTGCATTTATGTGATAAAACACCTGAAACTGCATGACTGCTAGCATCAGTCGTTAATACTAACGGTTGATCTGGGTTGTAGTGAACTAAAACTTGTTCGGAAGTTACTTCTTTCTTTACCTCTTCATATGCACTCTGACATTCGCGTGTCCAATTAAATTTTGTATTTTTCTTTAATAATGCATATAAAGGACTCATTATCTGAGCGAAATTATTGATAAACTTTGAATAATAATTTACCATGCCTATGAAAGCTCTAAGCTGTGATACGTTTTCCGGAGCCGGTGCAAACAATACACTCGCAACTCTATCATTGTTTTTGCTCAGTCCTATCCTGTCAATTGAAAATCCTAGGTAACAAATTTTGGATTTAAAGAACTCACATTTCTTGTCATTTAATTTAAGTCCAACTGATTTCAGTTTTCTAAGTACAGCTTTTAGGTTTGAAATATGTTCTTGAAGATCTCGTCCTGTAACTGTTATGTCATCTTGATAAACCACAACTCCTCGCATACCCTGAAACAACCCTTCCATTGTTTTTTGAAAAATAGCTGCTGCAGTTTTTATACCAAATGGTAAGCGTTTAACTTTCAATAGTCCAATATGTGTGCTCCAAGTACACAAATTTTGAGATTGCTCATCTAAATTTAGCTGATTGTAAGCATTTGACAGGTCAAGTTTTGAATACAGTGTACCCCCTTCAAGCGCTGCAAAAATGTCGTCTATTCGAGGTAGTGGATACTTTACGTCGACTAAAGACCGGTTTAATGTAACCTTATAGTCACCACAAATTCGTATGTCACCGTTTGGTTTTAAAATCGGTACCAAAGGTGTTGCCCATTCAGAACTAACAACTTGCTCCAAAATTCCATCATCTATGAATTTTCGTAACTGCACTTCAATCTTTTCTTTCCATGCTAATGGTACTGACCTAGGCTTGAAAAATATTGGTTTTGCATCTTCTTTTAATAGTAACGATATCGTATTCGTAGTATATGAACCTAAACGAGGCTCAAAAACTTCAGCAAACTCCGATTTAATCTGTTCTGTAATTACAGAATTTGGTTCATTTACGTACACATTGTTCACCTGCATTAACTCAAAATTAAAAGCTCTCAAAAATGTTCTACCTAGCAAAGGTGGACTCACTGCATTGGTTACAACAACAACAATTTGTTTTTTTAGACCTCGATATTCGATCGTTGCATCGTACTCACCAATAACTTTGATTGAATCTCCATTGTAATCTACATATGGAACTAGACATTTTCTAAGTGGTCTGCTGGTATTTAAGCTTTCGTAAAATGTTTTTGGAACCAATGTGCACGGTGCACCAGTGTCGCAAGCAATTTTCGTTATGTTTCCATCAATTTTTACAGGTAAATAATATACTCCACTAGTTGAGGTTGTATCAACGCTATAGATAGAAAAGTTATAATTATCATTATCAAAATTATTATCAGAATAGGTGTCATGTTTTGTTTGAGATACATAATTTACGGATTTTTTTGATTTATTTTTACAAATGCTCGCCAAGTGACCTATTTTTCCACAGCTGTGACATTTGCATGCCTTATACTTGCAATTGTTTGAGTTATGATTTCGCCAGCCACAGTGTGTGCATGGCTGCTGCTTCTTTTCTCTGCCAGCGTCGCAGTCGTTTTCGCCGTCGCCGTCACCGTCGCTTCTGCCGCCTCTGTAACTCACGTTTCGGTTGCCCTTGAAATGACTTCTGCCGTTGCTCTTTGCTTGATCTCTGTTCTCGCCTCTTTGCCTCTGCCATTGACTAGTCCCGTTCTTTTGATGCATGTAGTTGACGTTGTGTTCTGTCTTCCTTGTGCTGATCTTCGTCTCCATGATCATCGCCTTCTTGAGTGCATCAGCCAGAGTTAGATTTTCGTCTTCTTCACATATTCTTTCATATATAGGGTTGGGAAGGCTCATCACAAATTGGTTTAATACAAACGCTTCCAGATTTGAGCCAAATTTGCATTCCAATGCCAATTGTTTAACTCGAGCATACCACTCCGCTACAGTCTCATCTTCACTTTTTGTGGACATGTGAAATTTTTTTCTTTCTCTGAATATGAGTGTAGGTGGTGTGTAGTGTGTTTTTAAAATTTCACATAATTCTTTGTATGCTTTTGATACGGGTGATACCGGATTGCACAAACTATGTAGTACAGTGTAAGCTGTACCGATCGACTTCAACAAAACTGCCTTTTTTGTGTTTTCCTCTTTCACATTCAATTCGCACAAATGTATGTCGAATTTTTCCTTCCAAATGCAGAACGTTTCTTGGTGTGGCGAAAACTCAGCAATTGTTGCCATTTGATAGAATGTTGGTGCTTCATTTTTCGTCATGTTGCTATTCATATATTATATGCACTTTTAACATGTGTATGTATATTAATACGTTTTATTTTATCCTCGTCGCCAATTATGTAGTGTATTGACACTCAGACTTAAGCACGCGTTCTCTTCAAGATTCTCTTTTATTCTATCTCCCTTGGATGGTGTGACCGTATATAGATATTAATATAATACCTAACATTAAGAATTCGTTTAACTGTACACTGCAATTATGTATTTTTATTAATGCGTTACCTTCTACTTTTATTTCTTGGTTTAGGCAATCTTGGTTTAATATGGTTTTTGGTAATTTCCAAGTTAACAATATGTTGGGTTCTATGAAACTTATTTGGAAGTTTTGGTGTGCTTTGGTGTATGGACATTTTGTTTCTACTTGTTTGACTATTCCTGAAATACATTCGTCATTTATTTTTCGTTTTGATTCTTTTTCATATACCTCGTTTTCTAGAACGTAATAATTGTTTTGCGTTAGGTCAGTGAGGATGTTATTATCTTCATCTGGATATGGGACAATTTTAAGTATAGGAATATTTCTGATCTCTCGTGGGATGTTGGAAATTATTAGTATTTCGTTAGTGTCTGTTTTCAACCAGGTAGATGTTTTGATATTTAATAATTTCTCTGAATCGATGTGTTTCAGGTAATCCTGCCTCAATAATTTTGGATTAAAGATCCCTAATCTTGTTAGCTGCATGCCTAATTCAATATCCTCTATGTACTCTGTAAAATGCTGGAGGTTAAATATTAATATCTCTAGTTGCTTATTTCTATCATTATCCTTGTTTAATTTATTGACAACTTCTATGCCAGAATTTACTGCTTGAATTACTAAGTTTAATTCGTTAGCTTGAACACTGTGGCTAGCCAGATTGTTTTTTTTTCCTTCTAATTCGACTTTATCATCTTGATCTAATGTTCCAAATAGATATTTATATACTGTGCCTACTGCATTTATAAGGCCTCTTTTGTTTCTTTTGGCTATTTTGATGCCGTTGAATTCACGTTGCAATTTCTCGACTAAATATTGAACTTGGATTTCGTTATTAAATTGGGTTGCCTGTTCTAGTAAACTCTGATATGTTTCATCTGTTCTTGTTATATTAATTGTTAGATAATGGTATTCATAATTAATGGGTATGTTAATGGTATTTGTTTTGAATATGAGATATCCATTCCTTGAGTTGATGGGATCTATCTCTATATTCTGTCCGGAAGACTGTAGGACGGTGAACATTAGTAAGATTATAATCTTAATCATGTTGTAGCTCCGGATTCCCAGTACTCTCTTCGGGTACTATGCAATTATCGTATTTACTTTTATTAGATTTTTTCTTTCTTTTGAATTTCGTTTTATAGTGGGTGATTTTCCTCCCTCTATTTGTCTCTTCAAAGTGCTTTTCGTCTACCTGCCTAATTTCCCGTTCTTTTGAACGGGTTGGTTGTTTTTGTTTTAACTAGGGGTGCATTCTTGTAGCGTGTGTCTACTTCAAAGTCGATTCTATCGTTATTCAAATGATTGATCTTCCTAACTTTATTCTGTTGAGTGTTATAATCTGGTAGTCCAGCGTACAGGAAGATATCAGCTGGGGATCTTTTTGTAGTATTATGAACCGTTTTATGGTTATAAGTGTATAGAATTAACTCGAATTTTGTGAGCTTTTTTTCTATGTTATCCTCACTTGAAATGATTCTTAATTTTTCATTGATCGTTTTATGTAGTCATTCTACATCAGAAACTCCGTTTTTACTGGTGGTGATTTCGATTTTCACATTTTCCGCATTCAACCATGCTTGCAATGCTGCGCACATAAAGGCTGAATCTTTGTCGGCTTTAATTCCCTGTGGCTTGCCCATTTCGTTAAAGACTTTTATGATGGCTCTCTTGGTTTATAACCAGTCACGACTCTTAACTTCTCCAAGGGTAGCGAATTTAGAATATACATCAATGCATGATAGGAATTGTTGATTGCCTACCAAATAGAAATCCATGACATACTTTTCTCTGATATTTTGTATTTCAGGGGTGATTTCGAAGGTTAGATTGGTGTTACGATGCTCAGTTTTAGCAACGTTGCACGTAGGACACTCATTGATAATATTTTGGATTAACTTTTGATAATCGGGGTAGTAGAATTTTCCTTTAAACCAATTAGTGGTCTTTTCGATACCTGGGTGAAGTAGCTCTTTATGATTCTTCAATATTTGTTCTTTGAATTCGGAGTAGTTGGGAATATTTATGAGTTTGGTACTGGATTTAATCAGTTTAGTGAAGTGATTTGGACTGATTATCTCCAGGAATGCCCTTTGGAACAGTGGGAAGTCTACTTCGTTATGGAAATATAGTGCACTCTTTTTGGTACACACATATTCCTTTATTATATCTTTTGCTAATGATTCTGTCATTTCGGTATATGTGATTTTTATCAGTATCTTGTGGAAATAGTGGGATGTTTCTACCTTATCCTCATTACCTTTAATCAGTTCTATTTGCCTATTATAGTAATTGATTGGTCTCTCTGTAAGTGGAATATAATTTGTATTATCTTCTTGCGCGCTATGGACCGTTGCACAATCACTATTAATGGTTTCCCCGAGTAGGTTTTCGTTAATCTTTACTCTTGATAGCGCATCGGCTACATGGTTCTCCTTTCCGGGTAAATATTTTATTTTGAAGTCAAATTCATTTAATTTGATCTTCCATCGTTGTAGCTTCATATTTGGTTCCTTGAGGTTATTCAACCAAATCAAGGGTTTGTGATCACTTAATATCTCAAACGTTCTACCAAACAGGTATGATCTGAAATACTTAGTTGCCCAAACTATAGCTAGTAAATCCTTTTCTATTGCTGAATAATTGATTTCATGTTCGTTTAAGGTTCTACTTGCATAGCAGATTGGTTTGTGGTCTTGCGACAACACTGCTCCTAATGCAATGTTACTTGCATCGGTTGTTACCGTGAACATTCTGTTGAAATCTGGGAATGCGAGGATGGGGTCTGAGGTGATAAGTACTTTCAATTTTTTGAAGGCCTCGACGTATTTTTCGTTTGTTGGGTCTATGACTGCTCGTTTCTTTAATTCGAGTGTCATAGGTTTTGCTATATTAGCGAAGTTGGGAATGAATTTCCTATAGAATCCACATAAACCTATGAATGATTTTATTTTTGTGGTTGTATTGGGTATTGGGAAGTTTATTATGGCAGATATTTTCTTTGGATTAGGAACAATGCCGTTAGTTGTTACTACATGGCCTAGGAATTCCGTTTCTTTCTTCAGGAATTCACACTTATCCATTTGTAGCTTTAAGTTGGCGTCTCTCAACTTTCCAAATACTCTCCTTAGTGACAACAGGTGTTCTTTCAATGAAGTGGAAAATATAATGATGTCGTCTAAGTATACGAGGCAATCTTTGAAGATTGTTCATACATCTTTGGAAGGTAGCGGGGGCAGTGGTTAGCCCAAAGGGCATACGAGTGAACTCGTAATGACCATGCTTCGTGGAGAAAGCTGTTTTTGGGATTGAGCTAGGTTCCATAGGAATTTGATGGAATCCCTTAGCTAAATCGATTGTTGTGAAATATTGGCACCTACCTAGTTTATCTAGTATTTCGTCCATTCTGGGTGTAGGAAATTTATCCTTGATTGTCACCTCGTTTAGACTTCTATAATCTACTACCATACGATATTTCTGCTTTCCTGAAGCATCTATTTTCTTTGGTATCATAGCGATGGGTGCACAATAGGGAGAATTCGACTTACGAATGATTCCCTGTCTAATCATATCTTTGATTTGTTGAGTCACTTCTTGATCGTGTATTTGAGCATATTTATATGGTCGACGATATACAGGATCTTTGTGATGGGTTTTAATTTCGTGCTTTATAGTACTAGTGAAGGTCAAAATGTCACCTTCTTTATACTGCACGTCCTTAAATTCATAGAGAACTTTCTTTAGTTTCTCCTTTTCTTCGTCATTTAAATGTTCCAACCTTAGCTGGTTGCATTCCCTTAATTCATTCTCTAATGCGGAAGCGAAGTATTGCTCTCCTTCAGGAGATGGGTCAAGGCACTTAGGTGCCGACGGCAATTGCTTCTCTACTTTGGATGATTGGGTATGACCTTTCTCCTAACGTTACCGTTTCATTTCGGTAATCGACGACGGCTTTGCTGGCCATCAAATATTCTCTGCCTAATAGTATGTCATAATTTTCAGAAAAATTATGAATATAAAATTTTTGTTTTGTCGGACAGTTTTTGGTTGCATTACGTGTAATGCTCTGAGTCAGACGGACGGGTCCATTGATGGTATGGACGGTGAGGTTGTCGCTATCGACTTTGGAATCTGTATAGTTTTCTTTTATTATATTTATTGACGATCCCGAGTCCGCGATACCTCTTATTTTTTTATTATTTACGATTATTTCTATATATGGTCTTCCTCGATTTCTTCCGAGGCACTCTGCTGAAAATTTACATCCATTTTCATTTGTCCGCTTTGGCTTTCCCTAGATCGTTTGACTGGCTGATTTGGTGCACTGCTAACTGCCTGTGTCTGATTGATTTGATAGTTTGTGGGATTCTGTACTCTGCCCTGGTTTAAGGAATTTCTAAATTCGTTAAATAATCCTTTATTATTTACGGCATTATTTCCTGAATAATTTCGATTCGATCCATGATTATTTTTGGAAGAACTTGGGTTTTGATTGTTATAATCGTTACTACTATAGCGAGGGTAATAAGTTCCAACATTCCTACGATTGTTATTTCCGTTTCTTGAATGTACGTGATTCTTGTTATCAGTTACGAAATTTTCGTAGATTCCTAACTCTTGAGCTGATTTTTCTAGATTAGCCATAGTAGAAATGTCTTTCTTTGCTAAAATGATGAACAGTTTATTGGGTAGAGCATCTTCTATGGTATGTCTGGTGGCATTTGCCAGAGCGTTTTTTTATTTTCTGGGCTAGTCTCCAGATTTAGTTTACTTACTATAACATTTGACTTAATTTCTAGTTCCTCTACGAACTTACGAATATTCCCATTGAATTTGGTGTCGTGTAATTGTTGTAGCAGCGTTTCGTATGGAGTGTGGTTGTTGAATTTGCTGATTAGGGCTGCTTTTAGATCGGTCCAGGTGTTGGGTTGAAGGCTTTGTGATAAAAGTTGTGCTCGTCCGCACAGTTGACCCTCAGTGGCTCCGTACATGATGCTTTGTTGCCTGATGTCTTCTGTTGAGTACAATTCGGAGATGTACTCGATCCTACTTATGAACGAGCTTAGGCGTTCTTGGCATCCGTCGTATGGTGGAATTTGCCTGATTGACTTCAAGGCTTGGTTCAGGTGTATTTCTGTTAGCGGCATGTTGATTTCTTTTTTATTTATTTATTTTTTTCTAATATTAATTGAGTTTCAATCGTGTGTAGATTCTTTGGCGGATCTCTTTAGTATTAGCGATACTTTTTCTCTGATCACTGTAGGTTATTACGCACTGTAACTGTCACTACGCCAATTGATCGTCTCAAAAAAAAGGGATTCACTTTTAACTGAGATCCTACCGGCTGCGCCAATTAAATATGCGACACTTCAGTTTACGATTTAAAAAAGGTTTTATTCTTCACTTAAACTTTAGCGTACATTGATTAGTTATTTCCCCGACGATGACTGAGGTCTGAAGTCTTGAACGGAATTAACTTTGGTTGAATTCTCCGAAGGTATCGCGATTGACGTTTGTCTTGAACAGAACTGAGTTGGCTTCTTAGATGCAGACTATTTATATTATGATGCTCGGCTTGGGATTCGGATTTGGATTCGGAGGCGTTGGCTTCGACTTCGGCTTCGGAGATGGAGTACGTGACTCGATCGATATGTGGGAAAGGCGGCTTTTAATGAAAGGCTTCCGCTGCGTATGATCGGTGTTGCATTACTTGGGGTGGCTGAGAATAGGGCCTCTGATTGGTCAGCTAGGATGGTGTGATTCTTGAGAATCGATTCGTAATTGATCTCTGAAGAGTGGCGTGATTCTGGTGCGGCTGGATTCTAGTGCGGCTGGATTCTAGTGCGGCTGGATTCTAGGGCGGCATCTATTGTTTTATGTTCAACTTCCAGTTTAGGGTGTTTGTTTACATTGCCTGCAATCGGCTGCGCGTGGTCCATTTCGAGCGTGAGATTGTTTATGAGGGTTCGAAGCTGAGGGTGTTGTATTGTTTATAGTATTGTGGGTGCAGGGTAATAGACATAGACAAGGGTATGCGGAGCATGGACTATAGATATGTCACTCCCCCATTGTTAGATTTAAGCCTGTCCTCAGGCGATTATCCTTGGATATAGTTTGGGTGCTTCTAAAACTGTGCCTGCTGGGGATTCCTCGTCTTCGTCTGAAGGTGTTTCTATGTGCGGGTCGGTTTTAGGCTTATTGCTTTTACTTAGATTAAACAATTTGTAGCTTAATCCTATTATGATTATGACAAATAGTAGTATTAAGCTTACATGTAATACATTATTTAATCGCGTATTTTCTATTACGATTTCTTTGGTTTGCAAATAAGACAATGGTTTAATTTTTGTTACGTTATTGTTGATGTAGATGCTTTGTGCAAATTCTGGTATGGAGTTGGATATTAAGAATTCGTTTAACTGTACACTGCAATTATGTATTTTTATTAATGCGTTACCTTCTACTTTTATTTCTTGGTTTAGGCAATCTTGGTTTAATATGGTTTTTGGTAATTTCCAAGTTAACAATATGTTGGGTTCTATGAAACTTATTTGGAAGTTTTGGTGTGCTTTGGTGTATGGACATTTTGTTTCTACTTGTTTGACTATTCCTGAAATACATTCGTCATTTATTTTTCGTTTTGATTCTTTTTCATATACCTCGTTTTCTAGAACGTAATAATTGTTTTGCGTTAGGTCAGTGAGGATGTTATTATCTTCATCTGGATATGGGACAATTTTAAGTATAGGAATATTTCTGATCTCTCGTGGGATGTTGGAAATTATTAGTATTTCGTTAGCGTCTGTTTTCAACCAGGTAGATGTTTTGATATTTAATAATTTCTCTGAATCGATGTGTTTCAGGTAATCCTGCCTCAATAATTTTGGATTAAAGATCCCTAATCTTGTTAGCTGCATGCCTAATTCAATATCCTCTATGTACTCTGTAAAATGTTGGAGGTTAAATATTAATATCTCTAGTTGCTTATTTCTATCATTATCCTTGTTTAATTTATTGACAACTTCTATGCCAGAATTTACTGCTTGAATTACTAAGTTTAATTCGTTAGCTTGAACACTGTGGCTAGCCAGATTGTTTATTTTTCCTTCTAATTCGACTTTATCATCTTGATCTAATGTTCCAAATAGATATTTATATACTGTGCCTACTGCATTTATAAGGCCTCTTTTGTTTCTTTTGGCTATTTTGATGCCGTTGAATTCACGTTGCAATTTCTCGACTAAATATTGAACTTGGATTTCGTTATTAAATTGGGTTGCCTGTTCTAGTAAACTCTGATATGTTTCATCTGTTCTTGTTATATTAATTGTTAGATAATGGTATTCATAATTAATGGGTATGTTAATGGTATTTGTTTTGAATATGAGATATCCATTCCTTGAGTTGATGTGATCTATCTCTATATTCTGTCCGGAAGACTGTAGGACGGTGAACATTAGTAAGATTATAATCTTAATCATGTTGTAGCTCCGGATTCCCAGTACTCTCTTCGGGTACTCTGCAATTATCGTATTTACTTTTATTAGATTTTTTCTTTCTTTTGAATTTCGTTTTATAGTGGGTGATTTTCCTCCCTCTATTTGTCTCTTCAAAGTGCTTTTCGTCTACCTGCCTAATTTCCCCTGTTCTTTTGAACGGGTTGGTTGTTTTTGTTTTAACTAGGGGTGCATTCTTGTAGCGTGTGTCTACTTCAAAGTCGATTCTATCGTTATTCAAATGATTGATCTTCCTAACTTTATTCAGTTGAGTGTTATAATCTGGTAGTCCAGCGTACAGGAAGATATCAGCTGGGGATCTTTTTGTAGTATTATGAACCGTTTTATGGTTATAAGTGTATAGAATTAACTCGAATTTTGTGAGCTTTTTTTCTATGTTATCCTTAATTTTCTGATTCTTAATTTTTCATTGATCGTTTTATGTAGTCATTCTACATCAGAAACTCCGTTTTTACTGGTGGGGATTTCGATTTTCACATTTTCCGCATTCAACCATGCTTGCAATGCTGCGCACATAAAGGCTGAATCTTTGTCGGCTTTAATTCCCTGTGGCTTGCCCATTTCGTTAAAGACTTTTATGATGGCTCTCTTGGTTTATAACCAGTCACGACTCTTAACTTCTACAAAGGTAGCGAATTTAGAATATACATCAATGCATGATAGGAATTGTTGATTGCCTACCAAATAGAAATCCATGACATACTTTTCTCTGATATTTTGTATTTCAGGGGTGATTTCGAAGGTTAGATTGGTGTTACGATGCTCAGTTTTAGCAACGTTGCACGTAGGACACTCATTGATAATATTTTGGATTAACTTTTGATAATCGGGGTAGTAGAATTTTCCTTTAAACCAATTAGTAGTCTTTTCGATACCTGGGTGAAGAAGCTCTTTATGATTCTTCAATATTTGTTCTTTGAATTCGGAGTAGTTGGGAATATTTATGAGTTTGGTACTGGATTTAATCAGTTTAGTGAAGTGATTTGGACTGATTATCTCCAGGAATGCCCTTTGGAACAGTGGGAAGTCTACTTCGTTATGGAAATATAGTGCACTCTTTTTGGTACACACATATTCCTTTATTATATCTTTTGCTAATGATTCTGTTATTTCGGTATATGTGATTTTTATCAGTATCTTGTGGAAATAGTGGGATGTTTCTACCTTATCCTCATTACCTTTAATCAGTTCTATTTGCCTATTATAGTAATTGATTGGTCTCTCTGTAAGTGGAATATAATTTGTATTATCTTCTTGCGCGCTATGGACCGTTGCACAATCACTATTAATGGTTTCCCCGAGTAGGTTTTCGTTAATCTTTACTCTTGATAGCGCATCGGCTACATGGTTCTCCTTTCCGGGTAAATATTTTATTTTGAAGTCAAATTCATTTAATTTGATCTTCCATCGTTGTAGCTTCATATTTGGTTCCTTGAGGTTATTCAACCAAATCAAGGGTTTGTGATCACTTAATATCTCAAACGTTCTACCAAACAGGTATGATCTGAAATACTTAGTTGCCCAAACGGTAGCTAGTAATTCCTTTTCTATTGCTGAATAATTGATTTCATGTTCGTTTAAGGTTCTACTTGCATAGCAGATTGGTTTGTGGTCTTGCGACAACACTGCTCCTAATGCAATGTTACTTGCATCGGTTGTTACCGTGAACATTCTGTTGAAATCTGGGAATGCGAGGATGGGGTCTGAGGTGATAAGTACTTTCAATTTTTTGAAGGCCTCGACGTATTTTTCCTTTGTTGGGTCTATGACTGCTCGTTTCTTTAATTCGAGTGTCATAGGTTTTGCTATATTAGCGAAGTTGGGAATGAATTTCCTATAGAATCCACATAAACCTATGAATGATTTTATTTTTGTGGTTGTATTGGGTATTGGGAAGTTTATTATGGCAGATATTTTCTTTGGATTAGGAACAATGCCGTTAGTTGTTACTACATGGCCTAGGAATTCCGTTTCTTTCTTCAGGAATTCACACTTATCCATTTGTAGCTTTAAGTTGGCGTCTCTCAACTTTCCAAATACTCTCCTTAGTGACAACAGGTGTTCTTCCAATGAAGTGGAAAATATAATGATGTCGTCTAAGTATACGAGGCAATCTTTGAAGATTGTTCATACATCTTTGGAAGGTAGCGGGGGCAGTGGTTAGCCCAAAGGGCATACGAGTGAACTCGTAATGACCATGCTTCGTGGAGAAAGCTGTTTTTGGGATTGAGCTAGGTTCCATAGGAATTTGATGGAATCCCTTAGCTAAATCGATTGTTGTGAAATATTGGCACCTACCTAGTTTATCTAGTATTTCGTCCATTCTGGGTGTAGGAAATTTATCCTTGATTGTCACCTCGTTTAGACTTCTATAATCTACTACCATACGATATTTCTGCTTTCCTGAAGCATCTATTTTCTTTGGTATCATAGCGATGGGTGCACAATAGGGAGAATTCGACTTACGAATGATTCCCTGTCTAATCATATCTTTGATTTGTTGAGTCACTTCTTGATCGTGTATTTGAGCATATTTATATGGTCGACGATATACAGGATCTTCGTGATGGGTTTTAATTTCGTGCTTTATAGTACTAGTGAAGGTCAAAATGTCACCTTCTTTATACTGCACGTCCTTAAATTCATAGAGAACTTTCTTTAGTTTCTCCTTTTCTTCGTCATTTAAATGTTCCAACCTTAGCTGGTTGCATTCCCTTAATTCATTCTCTAATGCGGAAGCGAAGTATTGCTCTCCTTCAGGAGATGGGTCAAGGCACTTAGGTGCCGACGGCAATTGCTTCTCTACTTTGGATGATTGGGTATGACCTTTCTCCTAACGTTACCGTTTCATTTCGGTAATCGATGACGGCTTTGCTGGCCATCAAATATTCTCTGCCTAATAGTATGTCATAATTTTCAGAAAAATTATGAATATAAAATTTTTGTTTTGTCGGACAGTTTTTGGTTGCATTACGTGTAATGCTCTGAGTCAGACGGACGGGTCCATTGATGGTATGGACGGTGAGGTTGTCGCTATCGACTTTGGAATCTGTATAGTTTTCTTTTATTATATTTATTTCTATATATGGTCTTCCTCGATTTCTTCCGAGGCACTCTGCTGAAAATTTACATCCATTTTCATTTGTCCGCTTTGGCTTTCCCTAGATCGTTTGACTGGCTGATTTGGTGCACTGCTACCTGCCTGTGTCTGATTGATTTGATAGTTTGTGGGATTCTGTACTCTGCCCTGGTTTAAGGAATTTCAAAATTCGTTAAATAATCCTTTATTATTTACGGCATTATTTCCTGAATAATTTCGATTCGATCAATGATTATTTTTGGAAGAACTTGGGTTTTGATTGTTATAATCGTTACTACTATAGCGAGGGTAATAAGTTCCAACATTCCTACGATTGTTATTTCCGTTTCTTGAATTTTCGTGATTCTTGTTATCAGTTACGAAATTTTCGTAGATTCCTAACTCTTGAGCTGATTTTTCTAGATTAGCCATAGTAGAAATGTCTTTCTTTGCTAAAATGATGAACAGTTTATTGGGTAGAGCATCTTCTATGGTATGTCTGGTGGCATTTGCCAGAGCGTTTTTTTATTTTCTGGGCTAGTCTCCAGATTTAGTTTACTTACTATAACATTTGACTTAATTTCTAGTTCCTCTACGAACTTACGAATATTCCCATTGAATTTGGTGTCGTGTAATTGTTGTAGCAGCGTTTCGTATGGAGTGTGGTTGTTGAATTTGCTGATTAGGGCTGATTTTAGATCGGTCCAGGTGTTGGGTTGAAGGCTTTGTGATAAAAGTTGTGCTCGTCCGCACAGTTGACCCTCAGTGGCTCCGTACATGATGCTTTGTTGCCGGATGTCTTCTGTTGAGTACAATTCGGAGATGTACTCGATCCTACTTATGAACGAGCTTAGGCGTTCTTGGCATCCGTCGTATGGTGGAATTTGCCTGATTGACTTCAAGGCTTGGTTCAGGTGTATTTCTGTTAGCGGCATGTTGATTTCTTTTTTATTTATTTATTTTTTTCTAATATTAATTGAGTTTCAATCGTGTGTAGATTCTTTGGCGGATCTCTTTAGTATTAGCGTTACTTTTTCTCTGATCACTGTAGGTTATTACGCACTGTAACTGTCACTACCCCAATTGATCGTCTCAAAAAAAGGGATTCACTTTTAACTGAGATCCTACCGGCTGCGCCAATTAAATATGCGACACTTCAGTTTACGATTTAAAAAAGGTTTTATTCTTCACTTAAACTTTAGCGTACATTGATTAGTTATTTCCCCGACGATGACTGAGGTCTGAAGTCTTGAACGGAATTAACTTTGGTTGAATTCTCCGAAGGTATCGCGATTGACGTTTGTCTTGAACAGAACTGAGTTGGCTTCTTAGATGCAGACTATTTATATTATGATAGTGTGGACGTTGACATGCAATGACTGCATCTTTCAAGACACATGGCGATGCAGTTACTGCACCGTCAAGTGGCCCGTGTGACACCAGCAGAAGGCTGTTACGCGCGGATCCCAGGCAAAACGCAGCCCTCCTCCCGCCCAACCGACCGAGGGGCGCTGCCGCATGACGCGCGGTGCGTAGCCGAACCAAACGCGAACATGCAAGAAAGATAGCTATTAGACTAACATTCGAGGAAAATTATTACTAAACTTACTAAGAAACTAAGCATGCAATCAAAGTACAAATACCACTACAGTTACTAATTAATAGAAAGGTGTGTAAGGATTAATAATTTAATAAGAGGAAGAGAATTAGTGGTGGATATAATATGGTAGAGGGAATTATAATCCGAGCATAAGACCCTAAACGGTTCATGCAAGGAATAATTCGATCTACAAAGTGGAAGGAACAACGGTATAAAATTTCTAGTCAGTCTAATAGGAATCGTGAAGTTTATGCGGCTCAACAGATCAGGGCTGTCTATGTCACCCCTGATCAAGTTGTGCATAAATATCACACCAAGCATTTTTCTACGGATGGGAGGTTTACTAATAGTAGTCTACTAGAGTAAGATGGGAGTCTTACACCCGCATCCCAGTTAAGGCCCCGCAGAGCAAAGAGTAAAAAGTTGTTCTGTACTGATTCTACACGGTCCTGGTGTACTTTGTACTGAGGGCACCATACACAGGAGCCGTATTCTAAGATCGGACGAACAAGCGAGGTATAGAGAGTCTTTGTTATATAGGGGTCGTCAAATTCCTTTGACCACCTCTTTATAAACCCAAGCACGCTCATGTCCTTATTTACCATGGTAGAAATGTGTTCGGAAAACTTTAACTTGGGGTCTAACATAACACCCAGATCATCCACCAGGGTAATTCTCTCAAGAGAACCACCAAATAGGGTGTAAGGAGCCAACAAAGGGCTAGAACGATGAAATGTCATAACTTTGCATTTCGAGGCATTAAGGTGTAACAAGTTTGCACAACACCATGACTGAAAGTTATTGAGATCGGATTGCAAGCGAGAATGAAATGAAATGTCCTTGTACTGGACACAGAGTTTAACATCATCCGCATACATAAGTACTCGAGAGTATGTTAATACTGAAGGTAAGTCATTAATAAAGAGTGTGAAGAGTAAGGGGCCTAGATGGCTGCCTTGTGGTACTCCCGAAGAAACCTTTACTGGGAAAGAGAGGGAGTTTTTGAAGAGGACTCTTTGAGACCTAGAACAAAGATAGCTAGAAATCCATCTCAGGAGGTTGGGCGGAAACCCTAAAAGGTCAAGTTTATGCGCTAAAAGGGAATGGTTTACAGAGTCGAATGCTTTACTAAAGTCGGTGTAAATAACATCCGTCTGTAAGTTACCTTGAAAGCCTTTAATAATGAAAGAGGTAAACTCTAACAAGTTCGTGGTGGTTGATCGCCGCCTTATAAATCCATGCTGAGTTGGAGATATAAGTGACTTGCAGAGATGTTGCAAGTGCGGAGTTAAAACCCTCTCAAACATTTTAGGAATAGCGGATAACTTTGCTATACCTCTATAATTTTTTGCATCAGACTTGCTACCTTTTTTATGGAGAGGAATTATAAACGATTCCTTCCAGATCGGGGGAAGCAAGAAGAATCAATGGATAGGGTGAATAGTTTAAGCAAAGGTCCACACAGAGCCTCGGCGCAGTACCTGAGTACACAACCTGGAGCCCCGTCTGGACCCGGTGAAAACACCGGCTTAACTAGTCGAAGATCATGAAGTAGGGAACATTCATTTAACAAGGGACTGAAAATGCCGTTCGACCTCGGTAAACCGTATGGGTACGGATGACCAGAGTAGCTTTCCTCAGAAAAGGTGGTTTGGAAGAATTGGGCAAAAAGATCGGCAATTGCCTGATCATTATTTGCCGACGTATTACAAAATGATAGCGAGGATGGGTGTGCGGACGTTCTACGCTTACTGTTTACGAAGCTGTAAAACTGTTTAGGGTCCTGAGAAAAACGTATCCTGCATCGAGATAGGTAGTTCTTATAGCATTGAGCATTAAGAACTGAAAAGTTTGACCGAGCTAATACATAGCGAGAGTGAGAAGTAGGAGAACCCACTTCTTGAAATTTTTTATAAAGTCTTGATTTTAAGTTTTTTAGACTGGATAACTCTTTGGTAAACCAAGGGGGTTTTCCAGATCTAGTCGGACAAGAAAGCGGGACACAAGAATCGAAAAATGTGCCAAGAGCATTGTAAAAAATGTTTGTGACTTTTATGATATCAGTGCACAAGTACAAAGCGGACCAATCAAAATCCCTAATGAGGTTATTAAGCTTCGCAAACTCGGCTTTACGAAAGCAGCGGACACGTTCGGGCAGCCTACTCGACCGATCCAATACAGTTGGTCCTATATCTAGCGACACCTCGAAAGTAGGGTGGTAGGCGTCTTCAGGTATAGTGAGCGGAAGGGCTCGGGTTAACAACACTATGGTCGGATCCGATACAAAGCACAGATCAAGCAATCGACCCAAGGAATTATTCACATGGTTGACTTGAGACAGGGATAGGTCAAGCAAGCCGTCAACAAAGTCATGTCGTGACATGGGCACTAGGATACTAGACTCGTTTACCGAAGACCAAACAGTTCCTGGCAAGTTGAAGTCACCAAGAACTATCATACGATCTTTATCAGATAGCGAGGAAGAAACAGCGGTTAAAGCGGACAAGTGCTGCTCATAAATTGAAATATCCGAAGAAGGTGGGATATACGAGCAAGTAATGAATATAGCGAAAGCGGGAAGAATCAGTTTTACACACAGGAATTCCAGTTCCTGTTGAACTTGGACTGTGAAGTGTTCCGACGTGAAGTAAGAGTCCACTACAATTAGAACCCCCCCTGCCCGTCGAGACGAACGGTCCTTTCTAAAAGTTGTGTACCGACCTGCCAAAACCTCGGAACTAAGAATGTCCGGCTTTAACCAGGTTTCAGTAAACACAATAACGTGGGAAGCAAATGCAACACTATCCCGGAAAAGAATGCTGAGCTTACTACGCAAGCCTCTTACATTCTGATAGGTTACTAAAAGAGAAGTTAGTTTTTTGGAAAGGTGGAAGCAAGACGGAAGTTGAGGAAGAGGAAGTTGAGGTTGAGGTTGAGGGTGGCACACTGGAAAGGTTTGGAAGGGATATGGGGGGCCTATTCTTCTTCTTAGCCTTAAACTCCTTCACCACCAAATGCTCCGGCCAAAATTTGGCGGAGCAAATGGTGTCAAATTGAGTTGGGGAGATGCTTATCTTAAACGAGGCTATCTCCCTGGCATAAGATAAGTTAAATTTCTCCACCTTTAAACCCACGGCTTTTATTTTGCTTTGAATAAAAGCAATTACATCATTAGATGTGAGGTCAGGGGCCAGCCGTGAAACAAAAACTTGTCGTTTTGGTGGGACTCCCACCAGTGGTTTAGTCACCACAGGCCTAGTACCTGTGGTGGCAATATCCGGAGGTCCGGAACGTCTATTTACTGGTGGGATCGGTATAGACGGGTCAACTAGCGAACTTGCGGACACCACGGACACGGACGCTGCAGACGTACTTGGCTGCACATTCTCCGAGGCGATGAATTCGGCTACCGAATCTGCGTCGCCAGCAGCTGTCGTTGCCCTTGGAGTGGCAAACGAGATCAACTGCTGCACACTTGGAGTGGTCGGAGTCAGTTTTTCGGCGGCGCACGGCTGAGTGACGGTTGGCAATTGCAGATCCCGCGGAGTGACCTTTTTGCGCCTCGGAGACTCATTCAGCAGTTTTAAACCGCTAAACTGAGCCTCCATGGCTAGGAGCCGATCGTATTGGTTTTTAAAACCAACGGTCAGCTCCTTAAAGCCACTCCGCGTCTGCCTCATGAAAGCCACCATGTCTTTCTCCACCGCACGGCATGCCTCGCAACTGTAATGCAAGCCATTACGTTTGGCTATAGCATCACTCACGAGGCCAAAAAATCCAGCGCATTTTGCGTGCACTACGCTGTCGCAGAGCCAGCAGGGGACATTCGGCTGATCGTGGGTGATCTGCTTCTTACAGCTTTTTTTGGCACAGACCACAGCGTATTCCATTTTATTTTATTATTTATTTATATATATACTATTATTTGCAAAACAAATTGGTATCAGACCAATGTGCCAGACAACGCTCAAAGCGGAATTGGTAAAAAAAAGAGAGCAGAGTGGAGAGCGGTTATAGCGAGAGCTACTAAGCAGAGAGCGCTATTGCTCAGAAAGTTTAAAGAGCGAGAGAGAAAGAACAGTTATTGAAGTTGAGGTAGCGAGAGAGTGATAAAACAACAAAAGCTACCAGACGAGAGCGGACTGCAATGCAATGTAATGCGTACTCACTCACTGCAACAACACAAACACAAGCACAAGCCGACGCCGAAAAATAAAAAGTTAAATAATGTTTTAACACAAATCAAAAGGCATGCACTCGCGTAATAGAATAGGTTTCCAGATTGTTGTCTGGTTAGGAAGTAAATTTAGAATTTAGTTAGGAAAACACCGGCTGTTTATTCAAAACAAAAGGAAAAAATGCGGAGCGCAAAACAAAAACACGTCTGATCACTACGAAAGATACGAAAGATGCTCGGTTTGGGATTCGGATTTGGATTCGGAGGCGTTGGCTTCGACTTCGGCTTCGGAGATGGAGTACGTGACTCGATCGATATGTGGGAAAGGCGGCTTTTAATGAAAGGCTTCCGCTGCGTATGATCGGTGTTGCATTACTTGGGGGTGGCTGAGAATAGGGCCTCTGATTGGTCAGCTAGGATGGTGTGATTCTTGAGAATCGATTCGTAATTGATCTCTGAAGAGTGGCGTGATTCTGGTGCGGCTGGATTCTAGTGCGGCTGGATTCTAGGGCGGCATCTATTGTTTTATGTTCAACTTCCAGTTTAGGGTGTTTGTTTACATTGCCTGCAATCGGCTGCGCGTGGTCCATTTCGAGCGTGAGATTGTTTATGAGGGTTCGAAGCTGAGGGTGTCGTATTGTTTATAGTATTGTGGGTGCAGGGTAATAGACATAGACAAGGGTATGCGGAGCATGGACTATAGATATGTCACTATATGTACATAAGTATATGTAATTCTTTCCGGCCATTGATTGTATTTATAATCCTATTAAATTAGTGGTTTAAGTTTGTGGAAGGCGCGGCTAAGAGGCAACGGTACAGCAACTGGAATTTCCAAGCAACTCCACTCAACGAAAAGAAGGCGAGCGAAAGAGAATTAGAAGATCACGCGATGCGACGCTCCCAATGCGAAAACCGAACGCATCGCTGTATGCGTGTGCATGTGGGTGCATTTGCGGTTTTTGGCTGTGCATGTGAGAGCTCTATGTAAAGCCTCTGTAAGCAATAGCAACGCAATAATGAGCATAAGTATAGATGCTTGAGCGTTGAAGTGAAATGATGAACAGAAGAGAGGAAAAGTAAAATAAGCGGCTAATTTCTCCACCATTTGTATTGCAAAAATGTTTTTCGAGGTTTTTAACGAGCCCGATTTGTAAAGACCTCACCTAGGCCACATTTGCCCTATATGTCATGTATATTCTCGATTTATAATGAATCTCAACAATAAAATGGCGACCTTTTTGCATATTTTATGTGGTTCTTTTCATCCTTCAATCAGCATGGAAGCTCAATTGTAAACTCTGGATTAAAATTGAACAATAATAAAAATGTGTTCGTGTAACCTCTTGGGGTGTGCACCTCTTGGCAATTTGCGTGAAAATGTTGGGGGGTGGTGGTGGGGGTACTTCAATTAACAACAAATTTGGAACGCGGAACATTAACAAAGGAATTGTGTAACGAACATAATCGGATTACTTGCCGTCGGGGCAAGCCATCTGAAACAGAAACTGAACGATGGTGCGAGTGGGACGGCCAGTCATGCGGTCCTTCAGCAAATATGGGAGCGGATTGTAGCGCGTCAGCATGCCCACGTTGCGGATGTCCAGGTGGGCCCAGTCGACGCACGGCACCAGCTCGTGCAGAACGACGGCAGCGATGCAGCTGGAGGCGGGGCCACGTCCGCGGTTGCTGCTGTCAAAGGTGTCGTTCGGCATGATCAGCTCCTTGAAGTAGCGCCACAGGGGCAGACGCCAAACGCGATCCCCCGTAAGGGCACCGGCCTTCTCGAACTGCTTGTAGACGAAGTTCGAATTGTCCACGACCATGCGCGGCTTGTAGATCGTCTGGGCGTAGAGCAAGGGATCGGCCATGGCCATCACACCAGCCTTGCTGACGTCCACGAAGCCGAGAGTTTTTCCATTGAGGAGGGACACCACGTCGCCAGGCTTGGCCGCCATTCCGGAGGGCATGATCTCGCACAGCGGCAGCAGTGCCGTTATGTTTAGGGGCAGCGATAGGCCGGCGGCGGCTCGGATGAAGCCCACGCAGGCGGCTGCACCGGACATGCAGCCGCGGTACATGGACAAGCAGTCCTTGGGACGGAGGCAGAGGCCCCCGCTGTTGAATGTGATGCCCTTGCCCAGCAGGAGGATGGGCTTGTCCTCGGGTGCGGTGCCGCAGTAGGCGATTTCCAAGATGATCGGCGGCTCGCAGCTGCCCTTGGCCACCATCAAGAAGCTGATCAAGCTCTTGGACTCGATCCAGTCCATGCTGCGTACCTCCACGGATACCCCGCAGGGGCACAGGGCATCCACCGTTGACTGGGCAAAGATTGTGGGCGTCATCTGATTGGCCGGCGTATCGGCCAGGCGACGGGCCAGGTTCTGCGATTCGGCCTTGAACAGGCCCCGCATCCAGGCATCCGAGTCGGGAGAGTCGTACAGCTCCAGTTTGGAAATGAGTGTGCGGTCCCGACGGCGCTTGTTGGTGTTGTAGCGCCAGACGGCCAAGGCGCTCCCCTCGGCCGCCTGCTCCGCATACTCCATCGACTCCACGAAGACATCTGTGCAGCACTGCAGTTGAAGGGCACGAGCCCCCACGCCGGCAGCGACGCGAGCGTTCTCCATTCCCTCGTCGATCATCTCCAGGTCGTTGAAGCCGGCCCCCTCCTGTCCCACGCCGACCACGGCCACCGCACGGAACTCCGCATCCACGTTCATAAAGACACGGCCTTTTCCCAGCTGGCCACTCAGGCCCGTCTCGCGTATTAGATCAGTGATCTTACCCTGGACGCGATCGTCAAACTTCTCGCCGGATGGTGTCATCTTGGGCTGGCGGTCGCCCTCCTTGGCGTACACGCCCACCACAACGCCTTTGATCACCGAGTCACATTTCTCGGCGTAGTGCCGTCGCTGTTCCACATCTCTGCGTCTGGCCAGGAATGTGTGCTGGACACGCCTGCACAGGGCGTGCATCAAGCGTACAGACTTCATCGCTTAATGATAGTGACAGTCCCTCGCGACAGGTTACGAAAGTTCTCTTATTTTTCAGACAGTTCCAGACAAATTTTGCTTTTTTCCGAATAAAAAAAATGTAAATCTAAAAAATAGAGAGAATAGATGTGCTTCCAACAGCTGATTCGAAAGGAATGAGATATCCCAAGGCTCAAGCTCTGGCAGGGAAACATTGCCAACGCCTGCTGAGATTCGAGGAATTTATGAATTTCCGAACAAAACGAAGAATACGTCTCCGAAGAATAGGTCTCAAATCGAGGGAAGTATTCCACAGACATACATTTATATTTCGCGTAATCAAAAGAAACAAAAGATTTATCCCTCATCGGAATCGGATTGATTTGTCGGCTTGAGGCTGCCAAAGACCTTGGCCGGGATGGCCTTTTGTTCGAAGCGCAGTTTCTTCATGATGAGGCCCTCGTCATCGGTTTTGGTTGTGGCCTGGCCTGCCTCGGCCTGGTCTCCACTCGGCTGCTGCAGGTCCTCCTCCTCATCGTCGTCGTCGTCCTCGCTGTCGCCAATATCAATCTCATCCGGATTGACGACTGTATTTTCCTTGCCCTTGGCCCCGCCCTGGGTCTCGCCGCGCACAAACATGATATTGGAGGCAGCCTTCTCGGCGGGCTTCTGCTTGGCCTCGGCCGCCGCCTGGCGGGCCTTCTCCTCGAGCAGCCGCATGGCATCCGGTCCGGAGCCAGCACCATCATCGGCAGCCACACCATTCGTGTTCGTGTTGTAGGTGGCCTGAATGGAACGCTTGATCCGCAGAATTTCACGCATCGTATCCTCGTTGCCATGACGCACCTCGAACTCCTTCCAAGTCCGCCGTGATGCGGGGATCGCACACCTGTTGGGACAAAGCAGAAGAGAGCTTAGAATATTGACGATCCAACGGTTAAATATCGACTCACCTGTGAGCGTAGATGGCCCTGGCTCGATCCACCTTGCCCAGCTTCGTGTCCAGCTCGGCGAATTTGACGCACATGTGGCGCATATGCTGCTTGGGCAGAGCCCGACATGGCATGCCGGGCCAGGCCGTGCTCCTCCTCCAGCTTCGCGTAGAGCAGGTAAAAGTACTTGGCATGCTCAGCGGGACACTGATCCAGGCACTGTTCGAAGAGGTCGCGGGCCCGCTCCAGCTTTGTGCCCCCGTAGCGCGCGAGGAACTTGCTTAGATACGAGTTCCAGATGTCGTACACATTCGGCCACTTAAACAGGGCAATGCCCTTCTCGTAGGCCCGATAGGCCTCCTCGAAGTAGTTGTGCTCTTCGAGGAACATGCCATAGTTGATGAGGCGTGCAGATCTTCAGGTCGATGATGCGCTCGTAGACGGCCTTTCAGGTCTTGAAGGTGCCAAAGGACTCCTCCAGATAGGCGTACATGGACCACACCTTCAGGGATCTGTGGAGGCGCGACTGCACTGTCTCCGAGTCGTGATACGCCACCTTCCGCTTGGGCACGCCGTGGCACGTTGCATCAGCTTGAGGGCAGCCTCGAACTGCTGCTGGCGCAGCTCCATCTCCGCCCACTCGCACCACACGGCGGCCAGATCCTCCACCTTGACGTACTCCACCTCGGTGCCCCGCTCGAAGACCACGCGGGCGTCCTCCACCTGGCCATTGGACTCGTAGAACTTGGCAAACTCCACCCAGAGGGTGTGCAGCTTTCCCACCGCCAGCTTGGGCTGGACTGTCTGCACGGCCTCGGTGTAGGTGTTGATGATCTCCGTGGGCTTGTCATCGTACAGGTTGATCCGCTTGTGCCACTCGTGAACGTTGTGCGGATTCTGGCGCAGCAGGACACTGTTCAGCAGCAGCAGACGCCTCTCCATGAGGTATTCGAAGCGCGACAGGCGCAGCTCTACATCGATGTCGTCCTCCTCGGTGGCCCCTCGTTCTTGGCCACCTCCTCCATGCGCTTGTTCAACGACAGCTCCTCGAACTGCGCAAAGCTGGCCTCGCAAAAGGGCTCTGCTGCCCCAACAAAGGCCAAAAGACCGAGGACCAGGGGGGCAAGGAGACAATAGAAGCCAAAAGATTAACAGAGGCGAGTGAATTCCGTAAACGTATATAAACGTTATTGCGGTTCACATTTTGCACTTTCGCTCAATTAACTCAACTAATTGACATTTGAAAATACATGCGGTGAAAGGAAGTACATATGTACACATGTATGTACATGTGCGTCCGTAAAGGACAACAGCAGGAGATAATTATAAGTGCAGGAATTTTAATTCAACCTTCAACCTCAGCCTTTGCATGGCTCTGGAGCTCGAAAGTGATTTACAAAAGAAGCACTTTAGTCGGAAACATAAATATTCATTCCCCACCTCTTCACAGCACTTGACCAGAAACAACAGCAACAACAAAAATCACAATTATAAAGGCAGTCTGGGCGTGGCATACACTGTCAAAAAAACAATATACGAGAATAAATAATTAAACCCATTTTCATATACGTTTCTCCCGATATTATTCTCTAAATTGAAAGTAAACAACAGGCATATATTTTCATTAGATTTGAACTGAAAACCTTTTAAGATAAGCCGAAGTTGACTTTTTCGGTATTTTTCGTTATTTTTATAGTCCTGTTTGCCTTTAGTATTTTCTCCTATAAGAAGTATGATTCTTGTTAAAAGTTTATCCCCTTATTTGCCTCCATACTAAACATAAAGCTAACAAAATGCTATCGATCTATTTTGTTTTATATCTTTTTAGTTCATCGCCTATAATCGTACAGCAAAGAAAAACATAAACAACATTTTCTTACCTTCTTCCTGGTTCTTCCACTTTTGCTGCATTCTCTCTTTCTGTTCTTTCCTTGCCGTTTCCATTCTGTCGTTATTTTCACACACACACACACACAAAAGCACTATTAAAAAAAAAAAAAACAGAAACACAAATGAATTTTATAATTTATTCATATTTTTCTTTCCGCGATCGGCTCTTTTTGTGCGCGAATAATCCACTAATTTTTCCCGCAAGACGCACTTAGCACCAAAGACGCTCAGCTACAACGGTACAACAAATGAAACGAGAAGGCAGCAATTTTTGGTCGAATAACAACAAATCACCAAAAAAAACGGGACACGTTGACATATATATGTAAGTATATGTAATTCTTTCCGGCCATTGATTGTATTTATAATCCTATTAAATTAGTGGTTTAAGTTAGTGGAAGGCGCGGCTAAGAGGCAACGGTACAGCAACTGGAATTTCCAAGCAACTCCACTCAACGAAAAGAAGGCGAGCGAAAGAGAATTAGATCACGCGATGCGACGCTCCCAATGCGAAAACCGAACGCATCGCTGTATGCGTGTGCATGTGGGTGCATTTGCGGTTTTTGGCTGTGCATGTGAGAGCTCTATGTTAAGCCTCTGTAAGCAATAGCAACGCAATAATGAGCATAAGTATAGATGCTTGAGCGTTGAAGTGAAATGATGAACAGAAGAGAGGAAAAGTAAAATAAGCGGCTAATTTCTCCACCATTTGTATTGCAAAAATGTTTTTCGAGGTTTTTAACGAGCCCGATTTGTAAAGACCTCACCTAGGCCACATTTGCCCTATATGTCATGTATATTCTCGATTTATAATGAATCTCAACAATAAAATGGCGACCTTTTTGCATATTTTATGTGGTTCTTTTCATCCTTCAATCAGCATGGAAGCTCAATTGTAAACTCTGGATTAAAATTGAGCAATAATAAAAATGTGTTCGTGTAACCTCTTGGGGTGTGCACCTCTTGGCAATTTGCGTGAAAATGTTGGGGGGTGGTGGTGGGGGTACTTCAATTAACAACAAATTTGGAACGCGGAACATTAACAAAGGAATTGTGTAACGAACATAATCAGATTACTTGCCGTCGGGGCAAGCCATCTGAAACAGAAACAGAACGATGGTGCGAGTGGGACGGCCAGTCATGCGGTCCTTCAGCAAATATGGGAGCGGATTGTAGCGCGTCAGCATGCCCACGTTGCGGATGTCCAGGTGGGCCCAGTCGACGCACGGCACCAGCTCGTGCAGAACGGCGGCAGCGATGCAGCTGGAGGCGTGGAGGGCGACGTCCGCGGTTGCTGATGTCAAAGGTCTCGTTCGGCATGATCAGCTCCTTGAAGTAGCGCCACAGGGGCAGACGCCAAACGCGATCCCCCGTAAGGGCACCGGCCTTCTCGAACTGCTTGTAGACGAAGTTCGAATTGCTGAAAATCCTGGCTGCTGCTCCGCCCAGCGCTGGGCAGACGGCGTAGCCCACTGTAGCAATGTCCACGACCATGCGCGGCTTGTAGATCGTCTGGGCGTAGAGCAAGAGATCGGCCATGGCCATCACACCAGCCTTGCTGACGTCCACGAAGCCGAGAGGAGGGCATGTTCTCGCACAGCGGCAGCAGTGCCGTTATGTTTAGGGGCAGCGATAGGCCGGCGGCGGCTCGGATGACGCCCACGCAGGCGGCTGCACCGGACATGCAGCCGCGGTACATGGACAAGCAGTCCTTGGGACGGAGGCAGAGGCCCCCGCTGTTGAATGTGATGCCCTTGCCCAGCAGGAGGATGGGCTTGTCCTCGGGTGCGGTGCCGCAGTAGGCGATTTCCAAGATGATCGGCGGCTCGCAGCTGCCCTTGGCCACCATCAAGAAGCTGTTCAAGCTCTTGGACTCGATCCAGTCCATGCTGCGTACCTCCACGGATACCCCGCAGGGGCACAGGGCATCCACCGTTGACTGGGCGAAGATTGTGGGCGTCATCTGATTGGCCGGCGTATCGGCCAGGCGACGGGCCAGGTTCTGCGATTCGGCCTTGAACAGGCCCCGCATCCAGGCATCCGAGTCGGGAGAGTCGTACAGCTCCAGTTTGGAAATGAGTGTGCGGTCCCGACGGCGCTTGTTGGTGTTGTAGCGCCAGACGGCCAAGGCGCTCCCCTCGGCCGCCTGCTCCGCATACTCCATCGACTCCACGAAGACATCTGTGCAGCCCTGCAGTTGAAGGGCACGAGCCCCCACGCCGGCAGCGACGCGAGCGTTCTCCATTCCCTCGTCGATCATCTCCAGGTCGTTGAAGCCGGCCCCCTCCTGTCCCTCTCCGACCACGGCCACCGCACGGAACTCCGCATCCACGTTCATAAAGACACGGCCTTTTCCCAGCTGGCCACTCAGGCCCGTCTCGCGTATTAGATCAGTGATCTTACCCTGGACGCGATCGTCAAACTTCTCGCCGGATGGTGTCATCTTGGGCTGGCGGTCGCCCTCCTTGGCGTACACGCCCACCACAACGCCTTTGATCACCGAGTCACATTTCTCGGCGTAGTGCCGTCGCTGTTCCACATCTCTGCGTCTGGCCAGGAATGTGTGCTGGACACGCCTGCACAGGGCGTGCATCAAGCGTACAGACTTCATCGCTTAATGATAGTGACAGTCCTTCGCGACAGGTTACGAAAGTTCTCTTATTTTTCAGACAGTTCCAGACAAATTTTGTTTTTTTCCGAATAAAAAAAATGTAAATCTAAAAAATAGAGAGAATAGATGTGCTTCCACAGCTGATTCGAAAGGAATGAGATATCCCAAGGCTCAAGCTCTGGCAGGGAAACATTGCCAACGCCTGCTGAGATTCGAGGAATTTATGAATTTCCGAACAAAACGAAGAATAGGTCTCCGAAGATGTAACGAGTAACGAAGAGAATCTTCGCACGATGAAGCTGGTGGTCGGCTAACTGAGAAGGAGTACGCGCTCGCTTCCACGGCTGATCTCTGGTCGGAAATGGGGATGGGTTCTTTGGGGTAACCCTCCAGTTAGGTTGCTTCGCTCCTGCTGGTATTATTTTATTAAAATTCGCGTACTCTTTTTGGTAATGGGAGGGGGACAGACAAGGAAAGGATCGTTAGGGGTACGGAAAGTATAGTGGGGCAAAGATAGTGCAGAGAAGGAGTAGGGATCTACCACCGCGGCGGACATCTCTGTTTTGCTGGCACGGAGTCGTGCCACGCCCACCCTACCATGATCCTGAAAGAGCCAATAATAATATCAGGATCCCTGGAGTGTCCGGTATTGGTCATCCTATTTCGCTCACGAGCGGCATGGTTCCCCCAAATGCGGTAACGTCTAGCACATATTCATCTTAACAATCATTTTATTAGAAACTATATTCAGATACTATATTAATTTTACAAGAAAAAAAAAACACTAACCGAGAACTCCAAGACAAGGATAAATGGACAAAAGGAGGAACGAAAAGCGTCACAAGAGATATAGCTATTATTACTAGGGAATATTTAGATAAATAAATACGATAAGTGTAAATAGTTACAAGTGCATATACGATATTTTATAGTGCGATATAAACTAATGATTTTTCCTTAGATAGAAAGATAATACTATAGCGCAATATAGGTACAGATGTCCCAGCACATCGGCTTCAGGGAGTAGTTGGACATACTATTCGTTCTACCAAGCGTATTGTAAAGGCAGAAGGCCAATCAGCTGTGACTACTTTAAAAGTGTGAGGTCAACGACCGACAAACAGCTCTAGCAAAAAAGAACGAAGCTTTTGCCACGCTCGCGGAATTTTGGGAGGCAATAAAATTTAATGTTGTTGGTATATTATAAAGCTCACTCAGTTTTTGTTTGTGTTCCCGCGGCGAAAGATCTTTCGTAGCTGGGCGTGTGGCTGTGTGTGGGTGCATTAAACTTTTACCTGCAAACCAAAAACAAAATCGTACAGCGCGTGCTGCATGGCATAAGCTCGCGGAGGGGACCCGGACGAGCGGACGCTTTTAAGCTCAAACTTTTAAGCTTTTATCAAATGCATTTTCAAACTTTCCATGTGTTGGTGGGTTTTTTTTCTGGTTTTTTTTTCTGTTACAATTAACACTAAGTATATCCAACTACACAAAAACAGACATATCAACGGACTGCGAGGTTCAAGGGAATGCGAGTCACGGTGGGATCTTACTGGCCTCAGTGGCTTTCAGTGGGCGGTGTATACATACATATGTATGTGAGCACATCTCTTACAGTTTTCATTCAGCCTACATAATGACACTAACGTGCACATAAAACAAACGCTGGCCTCCACTGCACTTTAAATAAACGTTTGGAACAGTAAGGCCGAATCACGAGAAGAACAAGAGAGGCGATACCACTAGGGGTCGCCGGGAGGTTATGTACACACGTGGTGCACTATTTTTTCCCGCCCGGTAGGAACATTTAAGCGGCTTCGGGCCTACGCTGACTGCCAGCACCGGTTTCCGTTTCTTGGCCCGGTTTTGAATGCGAAACGGTTACGCCACTTCGCCGCACTAAGCCCGTTCAGACGGCTGTCCTCGTCTCGCGCAGCCAACGTTCACTGCCCGCGACTTCGTGGATCAGCTGGTTCGTAGTGCGGGGGCTTAAAGCTCGGGCTGCAGCTTTTGGATAATTCCCAAACTAAGTGCCGATTCTAATGTGGAATTTGAAAATACTGATCAGGCTACTTTTTCTAACAGTTACTCCATGCACATATTTACCCGGTTGGAACTGGCACTGCGAAAATAAGGGGATGGGGTTGATGTGCTAATTCCTTCTTTCTCCAGGTGTTTTTTTTTTTTTTTTTTGTGTTGGGGCTGCTCACCTCCAAGCGGAAACTACAGAAAAAGTCGGAAAATCTAACTTCGAGGCTCCTAGCACTGTCGAAGGCCGGTACTCACGTTTTCGATTAAAGCCCAATCTGCTTTCTTGGGTTCTTTTTTCCCGATCGAGTGCACTTTGGTTTCACACCACGGTTATTTACGGCGGTTTAATTTTATTTTTATTATTTTTTTTTTCTCACCGCGCAACTGAATGCTTGTACGGCCACGAGGAGAAAGAAAGATTTGGGCGGATCTACTGACCAACAAAAATTTTGTTCTCCGAATCTGCCTTTGCACGGTCCTTCGCCATTCACCTTGAATGGTTATGGACATGGTGGGGAGATTTTTTGTTCGTTTTTAAGCATATTCTTAATGTCAACCCTAGATGGCGCTAGCCCTCACACGACCAGGAACATTTAACATGTAACACCACAACAAGAAATTAAGCCAACCTAACTATACACTAACTATGGGGACTAAACTTAATAATTAATAAGTATCTCGGTGAGGTGTGATATATACTTGTATAAATAATATAACATATATAAATATATTTATATATATATTATATACATAAATATATAAATTGTACAAATACCATCGGGCATACTTTCAGGCGAAGAACACAAATATGCTTTCCTATCCGCCCGACAAGCGACCACTACAAATCCCCCGGCCAAGATCACACTTTGGTGTTAATCACAGTGATAGACGCTTGGAGGAAAACCGTTAACCTGTATTAGGATGGTCACTGCTTTATGTCTTTAGCGTGGTATTTTCCGATAAGTCTACCTTGGGGATCTTCCAACTCGTAATAACTGTGACCAAGCCTACGTTTTATTCTAGCTTTTACAAAAGTAGGAGCTAGTTTTGCGCTGAAACCTTTAACGAAATTGCTCTGCTGAAAGTTGCGTCTGTAGACCTCCTGGCCAACTTTGAACGCCACTTCACGACTTCGAAGGTTGTACTGCTGTTCGTTTCGTTGGTGTTGTTTTTGTATTGTTCGTTCGGCTGTTTTTCGAATCACATCAAACGAATCTTCCCGACCAAAACTCACGGTACGATCTTCTAAAACCTGCAAATTTCGTAAGAGCTGATAGGTGTCTCCATTGGTGATCATGTGCTGTCCAAATGCAACCCGATAGGGGCTGTCGTTTAGGGCTGAATGCAGACTAGATCGTAATGCACAACTAATAGAACTAAGCTGCTCATCCCAATTAGTTTGATCTGGCTTGATGTAAGCTTTAATGGCGGCAATAACGGATCTGTTAACGCGTTCCGAAGCGTTGGCTTGAGGTGCGTACACAGCCGTATAAAAATGTTGCACATTGTACTTTTTCAACAGCGAATTGAAGTGATGGGACTTAAATTGTACTCCATTGTCGGACACAACCACTTCGGGTACCCCGAAGCAATGGAATAGGTCCTCTTCCATGAATCGAGTTATCGCCTCCGCTGTAAATTTCTTTACGGGTTTTAAAAACGGATATTTTGAAAGATGGTCCAAAACAACGAAGATACCGATATTTCCGGATTTGCTTCGTGGATACGGACCCAGGAAATCCACAAACAACTTCTGAAACACTCGTTGAGTTTCCTTCACTGGAGCTAATGGGGGTCGTAACGAACGAATCGGGTACTTGGTGCACTTGCAGACCGAACAGCTGTTTATGAACGCTCTCACATCGGTTACTAAACTTGGCCAATAATAATAACGTCGAACTCTCTCCAACGTTTTATTAATGCCGCTATGAGCTGCTAGCGACTGTTCGTGACTCTGTTTTAGTACATCGGACACCAGCTCCGTTGGAACCCACAGCTTCCAACACAGGTCGTCAGCGATCTGATCAGCAGCCGCGTGTTCTGCTCGCCGATATATGAGATTATCGATCACCTTAATGTCTGGCATCTGTGTCTGGTTGCCTTTAATTTTTCGAATTAGTTCCAAATATTCTGCCGACTTGAAGCAATCAGACTGCAGGTCTACCAATCCATCGCAGCTGAATGCCGATAGATCTTCGGTGTGCACCCGCGACAGAGCATCTGGGACAACATTTTGGCTACCTTTGCGGTGGAAAATTTTGAAGTTGAACCCCTGCAATTTGAGAGCCCATCTTGCCAATCTAGAACTTAGGTCCGATTGTGACATTAGCCACTTCAATGATGCATGGTCGGTATGGATGGAGAACTCGTGTCCTTCCACATAAGCTCGAAACTTCTTCACACACATTATGGCTGCCAAACACTCTTTCTCCGTGACTGAATAGTTTCGCTGACACTGATTCAGCTTGCGAGACATGAATGCGATTGGGATGTCATTACCATCGCTATCCGTTTGCATTAACACGCCGCCAACTCCGGTGTGGCTGGCATCGCAATGAATGGCAAATGGAATGGTAAAGTCGGGGCTATGTAGGACTGGTGCCTCGCACATTTGGTCTTTTAAACTTTCAAACGCCCTTTGCGCTTCGTTGGTCCATACAAACGATCGACGTTGCTTTAGTGTATCTGATATTGGGGCAGCAATTCCGGCATAGTTTTTAATAAATTTATGGTACCATCCAGTGGTTCCCAAAAATCGTCGCACTTGCTTCACCGATCGTGGCACTGGAAACTCCCGAATAGCAGCAACTTTTTCGGGATCCGTTTGTATCATCCCATACCCTATCACGTGGCCCAGGTATTTCACTTCCTTCAGGCAAAATTTGCTCTTCTCTACGTTTATCGTCAGTCCAGCTTGAGACAGTCGGTCGGCCAGCGCTTTCAACACGGACATGTGCTTCTCGAAGGACTCCGAAATCACCAATAAGTCGTCGAGATAAATGAAAATCTCATTTCGCAAAGATGGTGGGATAACTTTATCCATCAGTTTGGACATGGTCTGTGGGGCATTGCATAAACCAAACGGCATCACCGTGAATTGATATAGCGGCCTCCCAGGCACAGCAAAAGCCGTCTTCTCCCGAGCCCTTGGAGTAAGCGGAATCTGCCAGTAAGCATCTTTAAGATCGATGCTTGAAATGAACTGCGCTTTTGGAAGTCTACTTAAAATGCCATGAATGAGGGGCATAGGGTAAGCATTTTTGACTGTTACTCCGTTAACTTTCCGGCTATCAAGGCAAAGACGAACCTTACCTGGCTTACGCACAATTACTACCGGGGAAGACCACGGGCTATCTGATTCTTCAATCACCCCAAGGCCTAACATTCGGTCCAACTCTTCGTATATACATTTTTCGACTGCAGGCGACACTGCGTAGTGGCGTTGTTTTATGGGCCGAGTCTCGGAAATTTCTATGTCATGTGTAAGCCAGTTTGTCTTTCCTAATCCTTTTTCGGCAAACGAAGGGAACATCAGTACTATCGCTACTAGTTCCTTCTGCTGTAATTCCGACAAAGGTATTTGCATCGGGTTGTCAAAGCTTATAGCCGCCAAACTGTTGTTTTTCGCTTTGCTCATTAAGAAGAACGGCAGTAGATTAAAGCTTCTCCAAAAGTCTATTCCTAGATATAACTCCTGCGATAACGATGGTACAAGATAAAGGCATATTCGTTTGGAATTTCCACGAAAGCAAATGAGTGCTTTTTCCCATCTGCGGTTCGCACGGCTGACTTCATCGGCTTGACCTCAGGGTTTGTTCGAGATAACTCTTCTGCAAATTTACCCCCAAGGCAGCTGATTGAGGCGCCTGTGTCCATTAATCCACTTATCGTCTTGCCAAACAGAGTGACATTGGCGTAGGGTCGTAGGTCAGTGATATTACTAATAACAGAGGCTAATAATGCTCTGCGCGCATTTTTACTCTGCGTGCGGAACAGCTTCCTACGCTTACGGTCTCGAGTTTTGCTAGGCGCAGGGGTCGTTTCCTGATCGTCGTCCTGTACTGGTATCATAGTGGTCGTTATCATGTCAGGAGGTAGGGGGAGTGAGCTTGACGTAGCCCCGGTTACTCCGTATTCGTTGCCTTCGACACTAACTTGCGTGCACTCGATATCGGTGCACGAGCCAACTCGTTTTTTGACGAGCTACATGTTTGGCACGATGGTTTATATGTGTCCCGCTTACCACATCCATAACAGAATACTTTACGCTCTGCTTCGCACTCTTGATATCGGTGGCCTTGTTTATTGCAATTCCAGCAAGAAAGCGTCATCGCGTCGATATCAAAAGCGTCAGCTTCTTCCGAATCGGCTTCTGCCAGACCTTCTGTCTGGATGGACATTTCGTTCACCTGATTGCGAGGAACAAATCGTCGAGTAGCCGGGATTGGCTTAGCAGTATTTTCGATGAACCTTTCACGCTTGCGGACCACTTGTCGCAACTGCACAATGTTCGGTATGGACACATATAAAATCTCATGTTGTATCTCATTGAGCAGATTTGCTCGCAACCCCTCTAACAAGGACTGCTCGGTCATCGGCTGCACGAGCTTGTCTGCAAGCGCCACTATGGCCTCATAAAAACTGTCAAACGGTTCGTTGACTTTCTGCTTCCTCTGGGTGATCGCGGTTCTGATTTCTAAATCTGTTCTGCCGTCCGAAAACTGCGATCTCAGAGCAATACAGAGATCAATCCAGCGCACTCTTGGTACGCTTTTATGATACCTCCAGTACCATTCACCCGCGCTTCCTTCGAACAGGTTGCTCGCGTAGCGAGATAACAATTCAAAATTGCTATCTAATGTCTGGCTGGTCAGAGCTTCGACGCGATACAAAAAATCATCTATTGACATAGAGGAGCGCCCTGAGAATCTCAACTTCCAGTTCGCGATTATCTGGCTAATCCGATCCGCGCGCAACTGATGTGATTGCTGCGACTCGGGTGGGGCTGACAAGTTAGTCGGTCGCTCGGACGCTGAGTTTGGCAATGCTGCGTTTTCCCTGGCGGATAACCTAAAGAGTTGCTCAAAGGATTGATTTGACCTAACGGGAGAGGACTGCCTATGGGCTGGGTGTACCCTTTCCGTTGGAACTGGAGCTGCATTCTGGAGCGACAATCTTTGAAACCCCGCTTCAATCGCGTTAGCTAGCATTTGAGTGTGCTGTGCTAGTGCGGCTGTCACTGCGTCCGCAATGGTCTGTTGCAAGCTACCATCCGTGGCTGGCAGACCCGTTCGAGCTGCTGAAGCTGACACCACTGCTGCCGCAGAGTTTGGCGGTTGGCCTCTAGGACGATCTGGAGCGGCCATTGGACCGGACACACTAGGCCCTTCGGGTTGGCTAACACTTCGGACCCCACTCTGCATATTGGCAGCGGATAATTGGTTTTGCTGTGATTTAAGTGTTTTCGAACGGGATCTGGTCACTGCAACTGCCCCTGGTTGGCTGCCTGAGGCTTGAGCTGCTTCTAGTTCTTCTGCCAAATTAAGGGTCGATTTGCTCAGCCCAGTCATGCACACTGGACAGACTTTCTTATTTCCTGAACGTGCACTAAAGCAGGTGTGATGGAAATAATGGTTACAGCTGGTAGCTAATAGTTGGCCTGGGTATTCGACTTCTTGCGTGCATACACAGCAAAAGGTTTCGCTCTCTTTTGGCTGAATCCTATAATCCGGGCTTCGGTCTACCGGCATTGTAAAGTTATCCTATATATTAACTAGCTTTAAGCACGTTCCTATAAATCTAGTTCAGACAAATATTAACAAAAAAAAGATACAATAATAACGGGGAAAGCAAAAAAAACGATCTTTGATAGAGAGATTTTGGGGGAAACCATGCAACCCTTTCCCTCCGAAAGGTTGCCAATAACTATGCGTGGTAGAGCGAAAAAGGGGGAAATAAAGAAAAGGTATCTTCGGCAATCGTGACCCAATTAGTAGCTCTAGGCCCCTTCCTGTCTGCGGCGAACGCCTAAACATAGGGACGGACGACGTTCTTGCCCGCGTGCCCATACCAGGATCACGACGGTGTTCGTCAGCCGCCCATCGAGGAAACATTACCGAAGCGGTTACGGGGAGTTTGTAATAGTCTCTGCGTGCTACGACCTATACCTTTTTCGCAGCCATTATCGGTCCGGGCCGGAAACGTAGCACGAAGAAACGCACCAGCACCAGGGGTACCACGCTCGGCCGGCGATAACCTGCTGTATAAATCGGCGCACGAATAGACCAATCACTAGAAAGTAGAGAGAGAAACAAAAGACGGAGGCACCCTAATAACCCCGATTCGAGTTGAGCGGCAACAAAAAAATAATTTTGATTCTTCTAGCTGACACCGGCGACAACTGAACCAAAGCTACCCAAGGTACCCGTCAATTTCCAAGGGATACGGGCGAATGTATTCACTAATATGCTTCTGTATAGCGGCAGGTCGTAGATTTACTCCACTAATAACCCTGTGTCCAGCCAACTTCCACATACCAGTGAATCCATTTAGATTTCACTGCTATGGCATATACTGCTCGGCAATAAAGCTATGGTGAAGCTATTATCGATTCCAGAGCAGCTTACCATCGAGCAAGGGTTATGGATCATACTCCGATGCGGGCTAACCGTTATCGGAAACTAATAAGCATCCACCTTCACAGGATCCAATTCCAGGACAAAAGGAAGGCTTTAAGGAAGGGGGGTGGGAAACAGGGAACAAAAGTCTTAAGCCAGTGCATGACTATGCACTGCTCGCAGGTGTTATGGACTTTCTCAACAATTTTTCTGCTTCGGGGTCAAGTTTGGCTGGGGTCACACACAACCATATAAGTTAATGTAACTCCGCTTTGTAACGTTTACAATTACGTCAAACCTGACCTTCAGGCCTTTCGGCCCCACGTTGGGCGCCAAATAAAATAATTATTACTGTAACGAGTAACGAAGAGAATCTTCGCACGATGAAGCTGGTGGTCGGCTAACTGAGAAGGAGTACGCGCTCGCTTCCACGGCTGATCTCTGGTCGGAAATGGGGATGGGTTCTTTGGGGTAACCCTCCAGTTAGGTTGCTTCGCTCCTGCTGGTATTATTTTATTAAAATTCGCGTACTCTTTTTGGTAATGGGAGGGGGACAGACAAGGAAAGGATCGTTAGGGGTACGGAAAGTATAGTGGGGCAAAGATAGTGCAGAGAAGGAGTAGGGATCTACCACCGCGGCGGACATCTCTGTTTTGCTGGCACGGAGTCGTGCCACGCCCACCCTACCATGATCCTGAAAGAGCCAATAATAATATCAGGATCCCTGGAGTGTCCGGTATTGGTCATCCTATTTCGCTCACGAGCGGCATGGTTCCCCCAAATGCGGTAACGTCTAGCACATATTCATCTTAACAATCATTTTATTAGAAACTATATTCAGATACTATATTCATGTTACAAGAAAAAAGAAACACTAACCGAGAACTCCAAGACAAGGATAAATGGACAAAAGGAGGAACGAAAAGCGTCACAAGAGATATAGCTATTATTACTAGGGAATATTTAGATAAATAAATACGATAAGTGTAAATAGTTATAAGTGCATATACGATATTTTATAGTGCGATATAAACTAATGATTTTTCCTTAGATAGAAAGATAATACTATAGCGCAATATAGGTACACATGTCCCAGCACATCGGCTTCAGGGAGTAGTTGGACATACTATTCGTTCTACCAAGCGTATTGTAAAGGCAGAAGGCCAATCAGCTGTGACTACTTTAAAAGTGTGAGGTCAACGACCGACAAACAGCTCTAGCAAAAAAGAACGAAGCTTTTGCCACGCTCGCGGAATTTTGGGAGGCAATAAAATTTAATGTTGTTGGTATATTATAAAGCTCACTCAGTTTTTGTTTGTGTTCCCGCGGCGAAAGATCTTTCGTAGCTGGGCGTGTGGCTGTGTGTGGGTGCATTAAACTTTTACCTGCAAACCAAAAACAAAATCGTACAGCGCGTGCTGCATGGCATAAGCTCGCGGAGGGGACCCGGACGAGCGGACGCTTTTAAGCTCAAACTTTTAAGCTTTTATCAAATGCATTTTCAAACTTTCCATGTGTTGGTGGGTTTTTTTTCTGGTTTTTTTTTCTGTTACAATTAACACTAAGTATATCCAACTACACAAAAACAGACCTATCAACGGACTGCGAGGTTCAAGGAATGCGAGTCACGGTGGGATCTTACTGGCCTCAGTGGCTTTCAGTGGGCGGTGTATACATATGTATGTGAGCACATCTCTTACAGTTTTCATCCAGCCTACATAATGACACTAACGTGCACATAAAACAAACGCTGGCCTCCACTGCACTTTAAATAAACGTTTGGAACAGTAAGGCCGAATCACGAGAAGAACAAGAGAGGCGATACCACTAGGGGTCGCCGGGAGGTTATGTACACACGTGGTGCACTATTTTTTCCCGCCCGGTAGGAACATTTAAGCGGCTTCGGGCCTACGCTGACTGCCAGCACCGGTTTCCGTTTCTTGGCCCGGTTTTGAATGCGAAACGGTTACGCCCCTTCGCCGCACTAAGCCCGTTCAGACGGCTGTCCTCGTCTCGCGCAGCCAACGTTCACTGCCCGCGACTTGGTGGATCAGCTGGTTCGTAGTGCGGGGGCTTAAAGCTCGGGCTGCAGCTTTTGGATAATTCCCAAACTAAGTGCCGATTCTAATGTGGAATTTGAAAATACTGATCAGGCTACTTTTTCTAACAGTTACGCCATGCACATATTTACCCGGTTGGAACTGGCACTGCGAAAATAAGGGGATGGGGTTGATGTGCTAATTCCTTCTTTCTCCAGGTGTTTTTTTTTTTTTTTTTGTGTTGGGGCTGCTCACCTCTAAGCGGAAACTACAGAAAAAGTCGGAAAATCTAACTTCGAGGCTCCTAGCACTGTCGAAGGCCGGTACTCACGTTTTCGATTAAAGCCCAATCTGCTTTCTTGGGTTCTTTTTTCCCGATCGAGTGCACTTTGGTTTCACACCACGGTTATTTACGGCGGTTTAATTTTATTTTTATTATTTTTTTTTTCTCACCGCGCAACTGAATGCTTGTACGGCCACGAGGAGAAAGAAAGATTTGGGCGGATCTACTGACCAACAAAAATTTTGTTCTCCGAATCTGCCTTTGCACGATCCTTCGCCATTCACCTTGAATGGTTATGGACATGGTGGGGAGATTTTTTGTTCGTTTTTAAGCATATTCTTAATGTCAACCCTAGATGGCGCTAGCCCTCACACGACCAGGAACATTTAACATGTAACACCACAACAAGAAATTAAGCCAACCTAACTATACACTAACTATGGGGACTAAACTTAATAATTAATAAGTATCTCGGTGAGGTGTGATATATACTTGTATAAATAATATAACATATATAAATATATTTATATATATATTATATACATAAACATATAAATTCTACAAATACCATCGGGCATACTTTCAGGCGAAGAACACAAATATGCTTTCCTATCCGCCCGACAAGCGACCACTACAAAGAATAGGTCTCAAATCGAGGGAAGTATTCCACAGACATACATTTATATTTCGCGTAATCAAAAGAAACAAAAGATTTATCCCTCATCGGAATCGGATTGATTTGTCGGCTTGAGGCTGCCAAAGACCTTGGTCGGTATGGCCTTTTGTTCGAATCGCATTTTCTTCATGATGAGGCCCTCGTCATCGGTTTTGGTTGTGGCCTGGCCTGCCTCGGCCTGGTCTCCACTCGGCTGCTGCAGGTCCTCCTCCTCATCGTCGTCGTCGTCCTCGCTGTCGCCAATATCAATCTCATCCGGATTGACGACTGTATTTTCCTTGCCCTTGGCCCCGCCCTGGGTCTCGCCTCGCACAAACATGATATTGGAGGCAGCCTTCTCGGCGGGCTTCTGCTTGGCCTCGGCCGCCGCCTGGCGGGCCTTCTCCTCGAGCAGCCGCATGGCATCCGGTCCGGAGCCAGCACCATCATCGGCAGCCACACCAGAATTGATCCGCAGAATTTCACGCATCGTATCCTCGTTGCCATGACGCTCCTCGAACTCCTTCCAAGTCCGCCGTGATGCGGGGATCGCACACCTGTTGGGACAAAGCAGAAGAGAGCTTAGAATATTGACGATCCAACGGTTAAATGTCGACTCACCTGTGAGCGTAGATGGCCCTGGCTCGATCCACCTTGCCCAGCTTCGTCTCCAGCTCGGCGAATTTGACGCACATGTGGCGCATATGCTGCTTGGGCAGAGCCCGACATGCGGACATGGCATGTCGGGCCAGGCCGTGCTCCTCCTCCAGCTTCGCGTAGAGCAGGTAAAAGTACTTGGCATGCTCAGCGGGACACTGATCCAGGCACTGTTCGAAGAGGTCGCGGGCCCGCTCCAGCTTTGTGCCCCCGTAGCGCGCGAGGAACTTGCTTAGATACGAGTTCCAGATGTCGTACACATTCGGCCACTTAAACAGGGCAATGCCCTTCTCGTAGGCCCGATAGGCCTCCTCGAAATAGTTGTGCTCTTCGAGGAACATGCCATAGTTGATGATCACCTGCGGCGTGCAGATCTTCAGGTCGATGATGCGCTCGTAGACGGCCTTGCAGGTCTTGAAGGTGCCAAAGGACTCCTCCAGATCGGCGTACATGGAACACCCCTTCAGGGATCTGTGGAGGCGCGACTGCACTGTCTCCGAGTCGTGATACGCCACCTTCCGCTTGGGCACGCCGTGGCACGTTGCATCAGCTTGAGGGCAGCCTCGAGCTGCTGCTGGCGCAGCTCCATCTCCGCCCACTCGCACCACACGGCGGCCAGATCCTCCACCTTGACGTACTCCACCCAGAGGGTGTGCAGCTTTCCCACCGCCAGCTTGGGCTGGACTGTCTGCACGGCCTCGGTGTAGGTGTTAATGATCTCCGTGGGCTTGTCATCGTACAGGTTGATCCGCTTGTGCCACTCGTGAACGTTGTGCGGATTCTGGCGCAGCAGGACACTGTTCAGCAGCAGCAGACGCCTCTCCATGAGGTATTCGAAGCGCGACAGGCGCAGCTCCACATCGATGTCGTCCTCCTCGGTGGACCCCTCGTTCTTGGCCACCTCCTCCATGCGCTTGTTCAACGACAGCTCCTCGAACTGCGCAAAGCTGGCCTCGCAAAAGGGCTCTGCTGCCCCAACAAAGGCCAAAAGACCGAGGACCAGGGGGGCAAGGAGACAATAGAAGCCAAAAGATTAACAGAGGCGAGTGAATTCCGTAAATGTATATAAACGTTATTGCGGTTCACATTTTGCACTTTCGCTCAATTAACTCAACTAATTGACATTTGAAAATACATGCGGTGAAAGGAAGTACATATGTACACATGTATGTACATGTGCGTCCGTAAAGGACAACAGCAGAAGATAATTATAAGTGCAGGAATTTTAATTCAACCTTCAACCTCAGCCTTTGCATGGCTCTGGAGCTCGAAAGTGATTTACAAAAGAAGCACTTTAGTCGGAAACATAAACATTCATTCCCCCCCCCTCTTCACAGCACTTGACCAGAAACAACAGCAACAACAAAAATCACAATTATAAAGGGAGTCTGGGCGTGGCATACACTGTCAAAAAAACAATATACGAGAATAAATAATTAAACCCATTTTCATATACGTTTCTCCCGATATTATTCTCTAAATTGAAAGAAAACAACAGGCATATATTTTCATTAGATTTGAACTGAAAACCTTTTAAGATAAGCCGAAGTTGACTTTTTCCGTATTTTTATACCCGATACTCAAAATGAGTATTGGGGTATATTAGATTTGTGGTAAAAGTGGATGTGTGTAACGTCCAGAAGGAATCGTTTCCGACCCCATAAAGTATATATATTCTTGATCAGCATCAATAGCCGAGTCGATTGAGCCATGTCTGTCTGTCCGTCTGTCCGTCCCCTTCAGCGCCTAGTGCTCAAAGACTATAAGAGCTAGAGCAACGATGTTTTGTATCCAGACTTCTGTGATATGTCACTGCTACAAAAATGTTTCAAAACTTCGCCCCGCCCACTTCCGCCCCCACAAAGGACGAAAATCTGTGGCATCCACATTTTTAAAGATACGATAAAACCAGAAACGCAGAATCGTAGAGGATGACTATATGTATTAGAATGTAAGATCTCAACCAGATCGTATAATTATTATAGCCAGAATCAAGAAAACAATTTCATTCTTTCTCGCTCTGTCTCTCTCTAACACACAGGTTTCATGGTCAGTTTTGCCAATTGCAAAATATGAGTTCAAGGATCTCAGAACCTATAAGAGCCAGAGCAACCAAATTTGGTATCCACACTCCTGTGCTATCGGACCTTGACCGTTTTGTGTCCAAATTTCGAATCTGGACCAGATCAGATAATTTTTATAGCCAAAAGGAACAAATCAATTTGCACTGGCTACGCAGCGCCCGACGTCACGCTCAGACTGATTTTCTGTCTCATTCGCACGCACTCTTTGTCGTGTCGTTTAATATTAGCAGCGTCTGCCGGAGGAGAGCCATACTGACTTAGTATCGGGTATAACTGTAGAGTTGCGGTGTCCGCAGCAACTCACAATGTTCCCCCTCGTTTTTCGTTATTTTTATAGTCCTGTTTGCCTTTAGTATTTTCTCCTATAAGAAAGATGATTCTTGGTAAAAGTTTATCCCCTTATTTGCCTCCATACTAAACATAAAGCTAACAAAATGCTATCGATCTATTTTGTTTTATATCTTTTTAGTTCATCGCCTATAATCGTACAGCAAACAAAAACATAAACAACATTTTCTTACCTTCTTCATGGTTCTTCCACTTTTGCTGCATTCTCTCTTTCTGTTCTTTCCTTGCCGTTTCCATTCTGTCGTTATATTCACACACACACACACACACACAAAAGCACTATTTAAAAAAAAAAAACAGAAACACAAATGAATTTTATAATTTATTCATATTTTTCTTTCCGCGATCGGCTCTTTTTGTGCGCGAATAATCCACTAATTTTTCCCGCAAGACGCACTTAGCACCAAAGACGCTCAGCTACAACGGTACAACAAATGAAACGAGAAGGCAGCAATTTTTGGTCGAATAACAACAAATCACCAAAAAAAACGGGACACGTGTGGTTTAAGTTAGTAGAAGGCGCGGCTAAGAGGCAACGGTACAGCAACTGGAATTTCCAAGCAACTCCACTCAACGAAAAGAAGGCGAGCGAAAGAGAATTAGAAGATCACGCGATGCGACGCTCCCAATGCGAAAACCGAACGCATCGCTGTATGCGTGTGCATGTGGGTGCAGTTGCGGTTTTTGGCTGTGCATGTGAGAGCTCTATGTAAAGCCTCTGTAAGCTATAGCAACGCAATAATGAGCATAAGTATAGAGGCTTGAGCGTTGAAGTGAAATGATGAACAGAAGAGAGGAAAAGTAAAATAAGCGGCTAATTTCTCCACCATTTGTATTGCAAAAATGTTTTTCGAGGTTTTTAACGAGCCCGATTTGTAAAGACCTCACCTAGGCCAGATTTGCCCTATATGTCATGTATATTCTCGATTTATAATAAATCTCAGCAATAAAATGGCGACCTTTTTGCATATTTTATGTGGTTCTTTTCATCCTTCAATCAGCATGGAAGCTCAATTGTAAACTCTGGATTAAAATTGAACAATAATAAAAATGTGTTCGTGGAAACTCTTGGGGTGTGCACCTCTTGGCAATTTGCGTGAAAATGTTGGGGGTGGTGGTGGGGGTACTTCAATTAACAACAAATTTGGAACGCGGAACATTAACAAAGGAATTGTGTAACGAACATAATCAGATTACTTGCCGTCGGGGCAAGCCATCTGAAACAGAAACAGAACGATGGTGCGAGTGGGACGGCCAGTCATGCGGTCCTTCAGCAAATATGGGAGCGGATTGTAGCGCGTCAGCATGCCCACGTTGCGGATGTCCAGGTGGGCCCAGTCGACGCACGGCACCAGCTCGTGCAGAACGGCGGCAGCGATGCAGCTGGAGGCGGGGCCACGTCCGTGGTTGCTGATGTCAAAGGGCTCGTTCGGCATGATCAGCTCCTTGAAGTAGCGCCACAGGGGCAGACGCCAAACGCGATCCCCCGTAAGGGCACCGGCCTTCTCGAACTGCTTGTAGACGAAGTTCGAATTGCTGAAAATCCTGGCTGCTGCTCCGCCCAGCGCTGGGCAGACGGCGTAGCCCACTGTAGCAATGTCCATCACACCAGCCTTGCTGACGTCCACGAAGCCGAGAGTTTTGCCATTGAGGAGGGACACCACGTCGCCAGGCTTGGCCGCCATTCCGGAGGGCATGTTCTCGCACAGCGGCAGCAGTGCCGTTATGTTTAGGGGCAGCGATAGGCCGGCGGCGGCTCGGATGACGCCCACGCAGGCGGCTGCACCGGACATGCAGCCGCGGTACATGGACAAGCAGTCCTTGGGACGGAGGCAGAGGCCCCCGCTGTTGAATGTGATGCCCTTGCCCAGCAGGAGGATGGGCTTGTCCTCGGGTGCGGTGCCGCAGTAGGCGATTTCCAAGATGATCGGCGGCTCGCAGCTGCCCTTGGCCACCATCAAGAAGCTGTTCAAGCTCTTGGACTCGATCCAGTCCATGCTGCGTACCTCCACGGATACCCCGCAGGGGCACAGGGCATCCACCGTTGACTGGGCGAAGATTGTGGGCGTCATCTGATTGGCCGGCGTATCGGCCAGGCGACGGGCCAGGTTCTGCGATTTGGCCTTGAACAGGCCCCGCATCCAGGCATCCGAGTCGGGGGAGTCGGACAGCTCCAGTTTGGAAATGAGTGTGCGGTCCCGACGGCGCTTGTTGGTGTTGTAGCGCCAGACGGCCAAGGCGCTCCCCTCGGCCGCCTGCTCCGCATACTCCATCGACTCCACGAAGACATCTGTGCAGCCCTGCAGTTGAAGGGCACGAGCCCCCACGCCGGCAGCGACGCGAGCGTTCTCCATTCCCTCGTCGATCATCTCCAGGTCGTTGAAGCCGGCCCCCTCCTGTCCCACGCCGACCACGGCCACCGCACGGAACTCCGCATCCACGTTCATAAAGACACGGCCTTTTCCCAGCTGGCCACTCAGGCCCGTCTCGCGTATTAGATCAGTGATCTTACCCTGGACGCGATCGTCAAACTTCTCGCCGGATGGTGTCATCTTGGGCTGGCGGTCGCCCTTGGCGTACACGCCCACCACAACGCCTTTGATCACCGAGTCACATTTCTCGGCGTAGTGCCGTCGCTGTTCCACATCTCTGCGTCTGGCCAGGAATGTGTGCTGGACACGCCTGCACAGGGCGTGCATCAAGCGTACAGACTTCATCGCTTAATGATAGTGACAGTCCCTCGCGACAGGTTACGAAAGTTCACTTATTTTTCAGACAGTTCCAGACAAATTTTGCTTTTTTCCGAATAAAAAAAATGTAAATCTAAAAAATCGAGCCACTCGGCTGCTGCAGGTCCTCCTCCTCATCGTCGTCGTCGTCCTCGCTGTCGCCAATATCAATCTCATCCGGATTGACGACTGTATTTTCCTTGCCCTTGGCCCCGCCCTGGGTCTCGCCGCGCACAAACATGATATTGGAGGCAGCCTTCTCGGCGGGCTTCTGCTTGGCCTCGGCCGCCGCCTGGCGGGCCTTCTCCTCGAGCAGCCGCATGGCATCCGGTCCGGAGCCAGCACAATCATCGGCAGCCACACCATTCGTGTTCGTGTTGTAGGTGGCCTGAATGGAACGCTTGATCCGCAGAATTTCACGCATCGTATCCTCGTTGCCATGACGCACCTCGAACTCCTTCCAAGTCCGCCGTGATGCGGGGATCGCACACCTGTTGGGACAAAGCAGAAGAGAGCTTAGAATATTGACGATCCAACGGTTAAATGTCGACTCACCTGTGAGCGTAGATGGCCCTGGCTCGATCCACCTTGCCCAGCTTCGTCTCCAGCTCGGCGAGTTTGACGCACATGTGGCGCATATGCTGCTTGGGCAGAGCCCGACATGCGGACATGGCATGTCGGGCCAGGCCGTGCTCCTCCTCCAGCTTCGCGTAGAGCAGGTAAAAGTACTTGGCATGCTCAGCGGGACACTGATCCAGGCACTGTTCGAAGAGGTCGCGGGCCCGCTCCAGCTTTGTGCCCCCGTAGCGCGCGAGGAACTTGCTTAAATACGAGTTCCAGATGTCGTACACATTCGGCCACTTAAACAGGGCAATGCCCTTCTCGTAGGCCCGATAGGCCTCCTCGAAATAGTTGTGCTCTTCGAGGAACATGCCATAGTTGATGATCACCTGCGGCGTGCAGATCTTCAGGTCGATGATGCGCTCGTAGACGGCCTTGCAGGTCTTGAAGGTGCCAAAGGACTCCTCCAGATCGGCGTACATGGACCACGGAGACAATAGAAGCCAAAAGATTAACAGAGGCGAGTGAATTCCGTAAATGTATATAAACGTTATTGCGGTTCACATTTTGCACTTTCGCTCAATTAACTCAACTAATTGACATTTGAAAATACATGCGGTGAAAGGAAGTACATATGTACACATGTATGTACATGTGCGTCCGTAAAGGACAACAGCAGGAGATAATTATAAGTGCAGGAATTTTAATTCAACCTTCAACCTCAGCCTTTGCATGGCTCTGGAGCTCGAAAGTGATTTACAAAAGAACCACTTTAGTCGGAAACATAAACATTCATTCCCCACCTCTTCACAGCACTTGACCAGAAACAACAGCAACAACAAAAATCACAATTATAAAGGCAGTCTGGGCGTGGCATACACTATCAAAAAAACAATATACGAGAATAAATAATTAAACCCATTTTCATATACGTTTCTCCCGATATTATTCTCTAAATTGGAAGAAAACAACAGGCATATATTTTCATTAGATTTGAACTGAAAACCTTTTAAGATAAGCCGAAGTTGACTTTTTCGGTATTTTTCGTTATTTTTATAGTCCTGTTTGCCTTTAGTATTTTCTCCTATAAGAAAGATGATTCTTGTTAAAAGTTTATCCCCTTATTTGCCTCCATACTAAACATAAAGCTAACAAAATGCTATCGATCTATTTTGTTTTATATCTTTTTAGCTCATCGCCTATAATCGTACAGCAAAGAAAAACATAAACAACATTTTCTTACCTTCTTCCTGGTTCTTCCACTTTTGCTGCATTCTCTCTTTCTGTTCTTTCCTTGCCGTTTCCATTCTGTCGTTATATTCACACACACACACACACAAAAGCACTATTAAAAAAAAAAAACAGAAACACAAATGAATTTTATAATTTATTCATATTTTTCTTTCCACGATCGGCTCTTTTTGTGCGCGAATAATCCACTAATTTTTCCCGCAAGACGCACTTAGCACCAAAGACGCTCAGCTACAACGGTACAACAAATGAAACGAGAAGGCAGCAATTTTTGGTCGAATAACAACAAATCACCAAAAAAAACGGGACACGTGTGGTTTAAGTTAGTAGAAGGCGCGGCTAAGAGGCAACGGTACAGCAACTGGAATTTCCAAGCAACTCCACTCAACGAAAAGAAGGCGAGCGAAAGAGAATTAGAAGATCACGCGATGCGACGCTCCCAATGCGAAAACCGAACGCATCGCTGTATGCGTGTGCATGTGGGTGCAGTTGCGGTTTTTGGCTGTGCATGTGAGAGCTCTGTAAAGCCTCTGTAAGCAATAGCAACGCAATAATGAGCATAAGTATAGATGCTTGAGCGTTGAAGTGAAATGATGAACAGAAGAGAGGAAAAGTAAAATAAGCGGCTAATTTCTCCACCATTTGTATTGCAAAAATGTTTTTCGAGGTTTTTAACGAGCCCGATTTGTAAAGACCTCACCTAGGCCAGATTTGCCCTATATGTCATGTATATTCTCGATTTATAATGAATCTCAACAATAAAATGGCGACCTTTTTGCATATTTTATGTGGTTCTTTTCATCCTTCAATCAGCATGGAAGCTCAATTGTAAACTCTGGATTAAAATTGAACAATAATAAAAATGTGTTCGTGTAACCTCTTGGGGTGTGCACCTCTTGGCAATTTGCGTGAAAATGTTGTGGGGTGGTGGTGGAGTACTTCAATTAACAACAAATTTGGAACGCGGAACATTAACAAAGGAATTGTGTAACGAACATAATCAGATTACTTGCCGTCGGGGCAAGCCATCTGAAACAGAAACAGAACGATGGTGCGAGTGGGACGGCCAGTCATGCGGTCCTTCAGCAAATATGGGAGCGGATTGTAGCGCGTCAGCATGCCCACGTTGCGGATGTCCAGGTGGGCCCAGTCGACGCACGGCACCAGCTCGTGCAGAACGGCGGCAGCGATGCAGCTGGAGGCGGGGCCACGTCCGCGGTTGCTGATGTCAAAGGTCTCGTTCGGCATGATCAGCTCCTTGAAGTAGCGCCACAGGGGCAGACGCCAAACGCGATCCCCCGTAAGGGCACCGGCCTTCTCGAACTGCTTGTAGACGAAGTTCGAATTGCTGAAAATCCCGGCTGCTGCTCCGCCCAGCGCTGGGCAGACGGCGTAGCCCACTGTAGCAATGTCCACGACCATGCGCGGCTTGTAGATCGTCTGGGCGTAGAGCAAGGGATCGGCCATGGCCATCACACCAGCCTTGCTGACGTCCACGAAGCCGAGAGTTTTGCCATTGAGGAGGGACACCACGTCGCCAGGCTTGGCCGCCATTCCGGAGGGCATATTCTCGCACAGCGGCAGCAGTGCCGTTATGTTTAGGGGCAGCGATAGGCCGGCGGCGGCTCGGATGACGCCCCCGCAGGCGGCTGCACCGGACATGCAGCCGCGGTACATGGACAAGCAGTCCTTGGGACGGAGGCAGAGGCCCCCGCTGTTGAATGTGATGCCCTTGCCCAGCAGGAGGATGGGCTTGTCCTCGGGTGCGGTGCCGCAGTAGGCGATTTCCAAGATGATCGGCGGCTCGCAGCTGCCCTTGGCCACCATCAAGAAGCTGTTCAAGATCTTGGACTCGATCCAGTCCATGCTGCGTACCTCCACGGATACCCCGCAGGGGCACAGGGCATCCACCGTTGACTGGGCGAAGATTGTGGGCGTCATCTGATTGGCCGGCGTATCGGCCAGGCGACGGGCCAGGTTCTGCGATTTGGCCTTGAACAGGCCCCGCATCCAGGCATCCGAGTCGGGAGAGTCGTACAGCTCCAGTTTGGAAATGAGTGTGTGGTCCCGACGGCGCTTGTTGGTGTTGTAGCGCCAGACGGCCAAGGCGCTCCCCTCGGCCGCCTGCTCCGCATACTCCATCGACTCCACGAAGACATCTGTGCAGCCCTGCAGTTGAAGGGCACGAGCCCCCACGCCGGCAGCGACGCGAGCGTTCTCCATTCCCTCGTCGATCATCTCCAGGTCGTTGAAGCCGGCCCCCTCCTGTCCCACGCCGACCACGGCCACCGCACGGAACTCCGCATCCACGTTCATAAAGACACGGCCTTTTCCCAGCTGGCCACTCAGGCCCGTCTCGCGTATTAGATCAGTGATCTTACCCTGGACGCGATCGTCAAACTTCTCACCGGATGGTGTCATCTTGGGCTGGCGGTCGCCCTTGGCGTACACGCCCACCACAACGCCTTTGATCACCGAGTCACATTTCTCGGCGTATTGCCGTCGCTGTTCCACATCTCTGCGTCTGGCCAGGAATGTGTGCTGGACACGCCTGCACAGGGCGTGCATCAAGCGTACAGACTTCATCGCTTAATGATAGTGACAGTCCATCGCGACAGGTTACGAAAGTTCTCTTATTTTTCAGACAGTTCCAGACAAATTTTGCTTTTTTCCGAATAAACACGAGGGGGAACGTTGTGAGTTGCTGCGGACACCGCAACTCTACAGTTATACCCGATACTTAGTCAGTATGGCTCTCCTCCGGCAGCCGCCGCTAATATTGAACGACACGACAAAGAATGCGTGCGAGAGAGACAGAAAATCAGTCTGATCGTGACGTCGGGCGCTGCGTAGCCACTGCAAATTGATTTCTTGCTTTTGGCTACAAAAATGATCCGATCTGATCCAGATTCAGCAATCTAATAGATATGGTCATTATCTATGATTCTGCGTTTTTAGTTTTCTCGAATGTGCAATATTGTGGATGCAACAGATTTTCGTCTTTTGTGGGGGCGGAAGGGGGTAGGGCGAAATTTTGAAATATACGTTTTATAGTGAGATCTAACAGAAGTGCGGATACCAAATTTGGTTACTCTAGCCTTAATAGTCTCTGAGACTTGTGGATGCCCCAGATTTTCGTACTTTGCGGGGGCGGAAGGGGGTGTGGCGAAATTTGGGCACGAAGCGGTCAAGGTCCGATATCACAGGAGTGTGGATACCAAATTTTGTTGCTCTGGCTCTTATATGTTCTGAGATCCTTGAACTCATATTTTGCAATTGGCAAAACCGACCATGAAACCTGTGTGTTAGAGAGAGACAGAGCGAGAAAGAATGAAATTGTTTTCTTGATTCTGGCTATAATAATTATACGATCTGGTTGAGATTTTACAATCTAGAACATATAGTCATTTTCTACGGCTTTGCGTTTTTGGTTCTATCGTATCTTTAAAAATGTGGATGCCACAGATTTTCGTCCTTTGTGGGGGCGGAAGTGGGCGTGGCGAAGTTTTGAAATATTTTTGTAGCAGTGACATCACAGAAGTCTGGATCCAAAACATCGTTGCTCTAGCTCTTATAGTCTTTGAGCACTAGACGCTGAAGGGGACGGACAGACGGACGGACGGACGGACAGACAGACAGGGCTCAATCGACTCGGCTATTGATGCTGATCAAGAATATATATACTTTATGGGGTCAGAAACGATTCCTTCTGGACGTTACACAAATCCACTTTTACCACAAATCTAATATACCCCAATACTCATTTTGAGTATCGGGTATAAAAATGTAAATCTAAAAAATAGAGAGAATAGATGTGCTTCCAACAGTTGATTCGAAAGGAATGAGATATCCCAAGGCTCAAGCTCTGGTAGGGAAACATTGCCAACGCCTGCTGAGACTCGAGGAATTTATGAATTTCCGAACAAAACGAAGAATACGTCTCCGAAGAATAGGTCTCAAATCGAGGGAAGTATTCCACAGACATACATTTATATTTCGCGTAATCAAAAGAAACAAAAGATTTATCCCTCATCGGAATCGGATTGATTTGTCGGCTTGAGGCTGCCAAAGACCTTGGCCGGTATGGCCTTTTGTTCGAAGCGCATTTTCTTCATGATGAGGCCCTCGTCATCGGTTTTGGTTGTGGCCTGGCCTGCCTCGGCCTGGTCTCCACTCGGCTGCTGCAGGTCCTCCTCCTCATCGTCGTCGTCGTCCTCGCTGTCGCCAATATCAATCTCATCCGGATTGACGACTGTATTTTCCTTGCCCTTGGCCCCGCCCTGGGTCTCGCCGCGCACAAACATGATATTGGAGGCAGCCTTCTCGGCGGGCTTCTGCTTGGCCTCGGCCGCCGCCTGGCGGGCCTTCTCCTCGAGCAGCCGCATGGCATCCGGTCCGGAGCCAGCACCAACATCGGCAGCCACACCATTCGTGTTCGTGTTGACAAACTGGGCAGCCATCATGTTGACCTGAGTGTTGTAGGTGGCCTGAATGGAACGCTTGATCCGCAGCATTTCACGCATCGTATCCTCGTTGCCATGACGCACCTCGAACTCCTTCCAGGTCTGCCAGATGCGGGGATCGCACACCTGTTGGGAATATTGACTATCCAACGGTTAAATGTCGACTCACCTGTGAGCAATGGGCGTAGATGGCCCTGGCTCGATCCACCTAGCCCAGCTTCGTCTCCAGCTCGGCGAATTTGACGCACATGTGGCGCATATGCTGCTCATGCAGAGCCTCGATGGCCTTCTCGTAGATCTCCCTGGTGCGTGGCAGGCCGTAGATCTCGGCGGCCTTCTTCACGAATATGTTGTACATGTCGAACATCTCCTCTTCCTTGACGGCGGACGCGGCGCGATCGTAGACGGACATGGCATGACGGGCGAAGCCGTGCTCCTCCTCCAGCTTCGCGTAGAGCTGGTAAAAGTACTTGGATTGCTCAGCGGGTCACTGATCCAGGCACTGTTCGAAGAGGTCGAGGGCCCGCTCCAGCTTTGTGCCCCAGTAGCGCGCGAGGAACTTGCTTAGATACGAGTTCCAGATGTCGTACACATTCGGCCACTTAAACAGGTCAATGCCCTTCTCGTAGGCCCGATAGGCCTCCTCGAAGTAGTTGTGCTCTTCGAGGAACATGCCATAGTTGATGATCACCTGCGGCGTGCAGATCTTCAGGTCGATGATGCGCTCGTAGACGGCCTTGCAGGTCTTGAAGGTGCCAAAGGACTCCTCCAGATCGGCGTACATGGACCACACCTTCAGGGATCTGTGGAGGCGCGACTGCACTGTCTCCGAGTCGTGATACGCCACCTTCCGCTTGGGCACGCCGGGGCACGTTGCATCAGCTTGAGGGCAGCCTCGAACTGCTGCTGGCGTAGCGGTGTGGGGTACTTCAATTAACAACAAATTTGGAACGCGGAACATTAACAAAGGAATTGTGTAACGAACATAATCAGATTACTTGCCGTCGGGGCAAGCCATCTGAAACAGAAACAGAACGATGGTGCGAGTGGGACGGCCAGTCATGCGGTCCTTCAGCAAATATGAAAGCGGATTGTAGCGCGTCAGCATGCCCACGTTGCGGATGTCCAGGTGGGCCCAGTCGACGCACGGCACCAGCTCGTGCAGAACGGCGGCAGCGATGCAGCTGGAGGCGGGGCCACGTCCGCGGTTGCTGATGTCAAAGGTCTCGTTCGGCATGATCAGCTCCTTGAAGTAGCGCCACAGGGGCAGACGCCAAACGCGATCCCCCGTAAGGGCACCGGCCTTCTCGAACTGCTTGTAGACGAAGTTCGAATTGCTGAAAATCCCGGCTGCTGCTCCGCCCAGCGCTGGGCAGACGGCGTAGCCCACTGTAGCAATGTCCACGACCATGCGCGGCTTGTAGATCGTCTGGGCGTAGAGCAAGGGATCGGCCATGGCCATCACACCAGCCTTGCTGACGTCCACGAAGCCGAGAGTTTTGCCATTGAGGAGGGACACCACGTCGCCAGGCTTGGCCGCCATTCCGGAGGGCATGTTCTCGCACAGCGGCAGCAGTGCCGTTATGTTTAGGGGCAGCGATAGGCCGGCGGCGGCTCGGATGACGCCCACGCAGGCGGCTGCACCGGACATGCAGCCGCGGTACATGGACAAGCAGTCCTTGGGACGGAGGCAGAGGCCCCCGCTGTTGAATGTGATGCCCTTGCCCAGCAGGAGGATGGGCTTGTCCTCGGGTTCGGTGCCGCAGTAGGCGATTTCCGAGATGATCGTCGGCTCACAGCTGCCCTTGGCCACCAACAAGACGCTGTTCAAGATCTTGGACTCGATCCAGTCCATGCTGCGTACCTCCACGGATACCCCGCAGGGGCACAGGGCATCCACCGTTGACTGGGCGAAGATTGTGGGCGTCATCTGATTGGCCGGCGTATCGGCCAGGCGACGGGCCAGGTTCTGCGATTCGGCCTTGAACAGGCCCCGCATCCAGGCATCCGAGTCGGGAGCGTCGTACAGCTCCAGTTTGGAAATGAGTGTGCGGTCCCGACGGCGCTTGTTGGTGTTGTAGCGCCAAACGGCCAAGGCGCTTCCCTCGGCCGCCTGCTCCGCATACTCCATCGACTCCACGAAGACATCTGTGCAGCCCTGCAGTTGAAGGGCACGAGCCCCCACGCCGGCAGCGACGCGAGCGTTCTCCATTCCCTCGTCGATCATCTCCAGGTCGTTGAAGCCGGCCCCCTCCTGTCACACGCCGACCACGGCCACCGCACGGAACTCCGCATCCACGTTCATAAAGACACGGCCTTTTCCCAGCTGGCCACTCAGGCCCGTCTCGCGTATGAGATCAGTGATCTTACCCTGGACGCGATCGTCAAACTTCTCGCCGGATGGTGTCATCTTGGGCTGGCGGTCGCCCTCCTTGGCGTACACGCCCACCACAACGCCTTTGATCACCGAGTCACATTTCTCGGCGTAGTGCCGTCGCTGTTCCACATCTCTGCGTCTGGCCAGGAATGTGTGCTGGACACGACTGCACAGGGCGTGCATCAAGCGTACAGACTTCATCGCTTAATGATAGTGACAGTCCCTCGCGACAGGTTACGAAAGTTCTCTTATTTTTCAGACAGTTCCAGACAAATTTTGGTTTTTTCCGAATAAACACGAGGGGGAACGTTGTGAGTTGCTGCGGACACCGCAACTCTACAGTTATACCCGATACTTAGTCAGTATGGCTCTCCTCCGGCAGCCGCCGCTAATATTGAACGACACGACAAAGAATGCGTGCGAGAGAGACAGAAAATCAGTCTGATCGTGACGTCGGGCGCTGCGTAGCCACTGCAAATTGATTTCTTGCTTTTGGCTACAAAAATGATCCGATCTGATCCAGATTCAGCAATCTGATAGATATGGTCATTGTAGTGTATTGACACTCAGACTTAAGCACGCGTTGTCTTCAAGATTCTCTTTTATTCTATCTCCCTTGGATGGTGTGACCGCATAAAGCTATTACTATAATACCTAACACGCCTCTCCTTAGATGTTTAATATACATGTCATTTACAAATCTATTTTCTTATAACAATTTGATTTGTGTACTTCATCTAATTAGCGTATATAAAATTTATGTGATTTCGTATTTTTCTTTCTTCTTAATCTGTTTAGTATTTGTTTCAGTGTTTAATTTGTACATAATTTGATTTCATAATTCCTTTCTTTATATTATTTTATTGTTAAATACGCTTTACTACCTTCCCTGCCTCACGTGGTCTCAACTCTCTCCTGGTGGGTGTTGGTTGAGAAACTATTTGTTCATTGTTGGTTTTGGAATTGTCATCTACTGAACAATTGCTTTCGACATCAGGTGTTTTCGCATTAGGCGATGTATGATTGTTAGTGCTTTGGTTTCTAATTTGATCCAGGTGACGTTTTATTTCTCTGTTATTGTTCGCCAAAATACAACAATACGAACGCGGGCACAGTTGTTGTTTTACAGTTGCCTGAGTCCAGCTTGCTTTGTTAGGATTTTTGTAGTCCCTAACCATAACTTTTTGACCCTTTAAAAATTCTGTGCTTCGTCTACCTTTGTGATTTACAACACACTCAGTCTGTTTTTTATTTATTATGCTTTCGACCGTAGGTGGTTTTAACAACGAAAATCTTGTTTTTAGTGTACGACCAAAAAATAATTTAGCAGGAGATTCGCCCGTAGTACAATGAATCGTATTTCGGTAATCGATCAAAAATCTATTTAAAATTGTATTAAAATCTTGTCTTTCATTAGCCTTTATGTTTGCATATAGTGATTTCTTAGCAGTCTTTACAAAATTTTCTGCTTGACCATTAGTCGCTGGATGTCCTGGAGCAGTAAAAATGTGATTAACACCATTGTTTTTCATAAACGTTTTAAAATCATCAGAAGTAAACTGTCGTCCATTGTCACTAACTAACACGTCTGGTAAACCATATCGACAAAATACTTCTCTAAGCTTGTTGATAGTAAACAATGAAGTTATTTCCTTCGTTTTGAATACTTCTGCCCATTTTGTATAAGAATCTATAATAACCAATAAATGAAAACCTCTAATTGGTCCTGCAAAGTCTATGTGTACTCGACTCCAAGCCTTTCCTGTGGATTTCCACGGTATTAACAGACTCTTTTCTGGACTTGATTGTAGTTCCTGACAAGGAATACAATCTCGAATTAATTTCTCAATTTCAGAATCCATGCAAGGCCACCACACATAAGAACGTGCTAACATTTTGGTTTTTACTATTCCCAAATGCGATGCATGAAATTCTGCTAAAATAGCTTGTCTCAGTTTGGTTGGAATTACTACTCTGTGTCCCCATAAGATACAATCATATTCCACTGAAAGTTCATTTGTTTTAGAGATGTAGGCAGAAAACTCGCTGCCTTTTAATCTTGTCTTCGAACCAGTGTTAATTGCCTCACAAACTTTTGATAATATTGGGTCACGTCGTGTTTCACGAGCTATTTCTTTGAAGCTAATTTTGAACACCTTTTCGGACTGTATAAAATGTATGTAATTATAGTCTTCGTTTGGTACAGCCGTTTCCCATTGAGGCATTCTTGAGAGTCCATCTGCTATATTTAAGGTCCCCTTTATGTGTTCAACTGTATATTGAAAACCTGACAAAGTCAGTGCCCATCTTTGCATTCGTGCAGAGGCCATCAATGGAAGTCCTTTCAGGTCTCCAAATATGCTTAGTAATGGTTTGTGATCTGTTCGAAGGATGAACTTGTTTCCTAAAAGATACTGTCTTAATTTACTCACACAGAACACTATAGCCAGGGCCTCTTTCTCGATTGTACTGTAATTATGCTCGCTTTTGGATAATGCTCTTGATACAAATGCTATTGGTTTGATATCTTCATTGCATTTATGTGATAAAACACCTGAAACTGCATGACTGCTAGCATCAGTCGTTAATACTAACGGTTGATCTGGGTTGTAGTGAACTAAAACTTGTTCAGAAGTTACTTCTTTCTTTACCTCTTCATATGCACTCTGACATTCGCGTGTCCAATTAAATTTTGTATTTTTCTTTAAGAATGCATATAAAGGACTCATTATCTGAGCGAAATTATTGATAAACTTTGAATAATAATTTACCATGCCTATGAAAGCTCTAAGCTGTGATACGTTTTCCGGAGCCGGTGCAAACAATACACTCGCAACTCTATCATTGTTTTTGCTCAGTCCTATCCTGTCAATTGAAAATCCTAGGTAACAAATTTTGGATTTAAAGAACTCACATTTCTTGTCATTTAATTTAAGTCCAACTGATTTCAGTTTTCTAAGTACAGCTTTTAGGTTTGAAATATGTTCTTGAAGATCTCGTCCTGTAACTGTTATGTCATCTTGATAAACCACAACTCCTCGCATACCCTGAAACAACCCTTCCATTGTTTTTTGAAAAATAGCTGCTGCAGTTTTTATACCAAATGGTAAGCGTTTAACTTTCAATAGTCCAATATGTGTGCTCCAAGTACACAAATTTTGAGATTGCTCATCTAAATTTAGCTGATTGTAAGCATTTGACAGGTCAAGTTTTGAATACAGTGTACCCCCTTCAAGCGCTGCAAAAATGTCGTCTATTCGAGGTAGTGGATACTTTACGTCGACTAAAGACCGGTTTAATGTAACCTTATAGTCACCACAAATTCGTATGTCACCGTTTGGTTTTAAAATCGGTACCAAAGGTGTTGCCCATTCAGAACTAACAACTTGCTCTAAAATTCCATCATCTATGAATTTTCGTAACTGCACTTCAATCTTTTCTTTCCATGCTAATGGTACTGACCTAGGCTTGAAAAATATTGGTTTTGCATCTTCTTTTAATAGTAACGATATCGTATTCGTAGTATATGAACCTAAACGAGGCTCAAAAACTTCAGCAAACTCCGATTTAATCTGTTCTGTAATTACAGAATTTGGTTCATTTACGTACACATTGTTCACCTGCATTAACTCAAAATTAAAAGCTCTCAAAAATGTTCTACCTAGCAAAGGTGGACTCACTGCATTGGTTACAACAACAACAATTTGTTTTTTTAGACCTCGATATTCGATCGTTGCATCGTACTCACCAATAACTTTGATTGAATCTCCATTGTAATCTACATATGGAACTAGACATTTTCTAAGTGGTCTGCTGGTATTTAAGCTTTCGTAAAATGTTTTTGGAACCAATGTGCACGGTGCACCAGTGTCGCAAGCAATTTTCGTTATGTTTCCATCAATTTTTACAGGTAAATAATATACTCCATTAGTTGAGGTTGTATCAACGCTATAGATAGAAAAGTTATAATTATCATTATCAAAATTATTATCAGAATAGGTGTCATGTTTTGTTTGAGATACATAATTTACGGATTTTTTTGATTTATTTTTACAAATGCTCGCCAAGTGACCTATTTTTCCACAGCTGTGACATTTGCATGCCTTATACTTGCAATTGTTTGAGTTATGATTTCGCCAGCCACAGTGTGTGCATGGCTGCTGCTTCTTTTCTCTGCCAGCGTCGCAGTCGTTTTCGCCGTCGCCGTCACCGTCGCTTCTGCCGCCTCTGTAACTCACGTTTCGGTTGCCCTTGAAATGACTTCTGCCGTTGCTCTTTGCTTGATCTCTGTTCTCGCCTCTTTGCCTCTGCCATTGACTAGTCCCGTTCTTTTGATGCATGTAGTTGACGTTGTGTTCTGTCTTCCTTGTGCTGATCTTCGTCTCCATGATCATCGCCTTCTTGAGTGCATCAGCCAGAGTTAGATTTTCGTCTTCTTCACATATTCTTTCATATATAGGGTTGGGAAGGCTCATCACAAATTGGTTTAATACAAACGCTTCCAGATTTGAGCCAAATTTGCATTCCAATGCCAATTGTTTAACTCGAGCATACCACTCCGCTACAGTCTCATCTTCACTTTTTGTGGACATGTGAAATTTTTTTCTTTCTCTGAATATGAGTGTAGGTGGTGTGTAGTGTGTTCTTAAAATTTCACATAATTCTTTGTATGCTTTTGATACGGGTGATACCGGATTGCACAAACTATGTAGTACAGTGTAAGCCGCTGTACCGATCGACTTCAACAAAACTGCCTTTTTTGTGTTTTCCTCTTTCACATTCAATTCGCACAAATGTATGTCGAATTTTTCCTTCCAAATGCAGAACGTTTCTTGGTGTGGCGAAAACTCAGCAATTGTTGCCATTTGATAGAATGTTGGTGCTTCATTTTTCGTCATGTTGCTATTCATATATAATATGCACTTTTAACATGTGTATGTATATTAATACGTTTTATTTTATGCTCGTCGCCAATTATGTAGTGTATTGACACTCAGACTTAAGCACGCGTTGTCTTCAAGATTCTCTTTTATTCTATCTCCCTTGGATGGTGTCACCGTATATAGATATTAATATAATACCTAACAGTCATTATCTATGATTCTGCGTTTTTAGTTTTCTCGAATGTGCAATATTGTGGATGCAACAGATTTTCGTCCTTAGTGGGGGCGGAAGGGGGTGTGGCGAAGTTTTGAAATATTTTTGTAGCAGTGACATCACAGAAGTCTGGATCCAAAACATCGTTGCTCTAGCTCTTATAGTCTTTGAGCACTAGGCGCTGAAGGGGACGGACAGACGGACGGACGGACGGACGGACGGACGGACGGACGGACGGGCGGACAGACGGACAGACGGACAGACAGACAAGGCTCAATCGACTCGGCTATTGATGCTGATCAAGAATATATATACTTTATGGGGTCAGAAACGATTCCTTCTGGACGTTACACACCCACTTTTACCACAAATCTAATATACCCCAATACTCATTTTGAGTATCGGGTATAAAAATGTAAATCTAAAAAATAGAGAGAATAGATGTGCTTCCAACAGCTGATTCGAAAGGAATGAGATATCCCAAGGCTCAAGCTCTGGCAGGGAAACATTGCCAACGCCTGCTGAGATTCGAGGAATTTATGAATTTCCGAACAAAACGAAGAATACGTCTCCGAAGAATAGGTCTCAAATCGAGGGAAGTATTCCACAGACATACATTTATATTTCGCGTAATCAAAAGAAACAAAAGATTTATCCCTCATCGGAATCGGATTGATTTGTCGGCTTGAGGCTGCCAAAGACCCTGGCCGGTATGGCCTTTTGTTCGAAGCGCAGTTTCTTCATGATGAGGCCCTCGTCATCGGTTTTGGTTGTGGCCTGGCCTGCCTCGGCCTGGTCTCCACTCGGCTGCTGCAGGTCCTCCTCCTCATCGTCGTCGTCGTCCTCGCTGTCGCCAATATCAATCTCATACGGATTGACGACTGTATTTTCCTTGCCCTTGGCCCCGCCCTGGGTCTCGCCGCGCACAAACATGATATTGGAGGCAGCCTTCTCGGAGGCTTCTGCTTGGCCTCGGCCGCCACCTGGCGGGCCTTCTCCTCGAGCAGCCGCATGGCATCCGGTCCGGAGCCAGCACCAGCATCGGCAGCCACACCATTCGTGTTCGTGTTGACAAACTGGGCAGCCATAATGTTGACCTGAGTGTTGTAGGTGGCCTGAATGGAACGCTTGATCCGCAGCATTTCACGCATCGTATCCTCGTTGCCATGACGCACCACGAACTCCTTCCAGGTCTGCCAGATGCGGGGATCGCACACCTGTTGGGACAAAGCAGAAGATAGCTTAGAATATTGACTATCCAACGGTTAAATGTCGACTCACCTGTGAGCAATGGGCGTAGATGGCCCTGGCTCGATCCACCTAGCCCAGCTTCGTCTCCAGCTCGGCGAATTTGACGCACATGTGGCGCATATGCTGCTCATGCAGAGCCTCGATGGCCTTCTCGTAGATCTCCCTGGTGCGTGGCAGGCCGTAGATCTCGGCGGCCTTCTTCACGAATATGTTGTACATGTCGAACATCTCCTCTTCCTTGACGGCGGACGTGGCGCGATCGTAGACGGACATGGCATGCCGGGCCAAGCCGTGCTCCTCCTCCAGCTTCGCGTAGAGCTGGTAAAAGTACTTGGATTGCTCAGCGGGTCACTGATCCAGGCACTGTTCGAAGAGGTCGCGGGCCCTTCGAACACTTAAACAGGGCAATGCCCTTCTCGTAGGCCCGATAGGCCTCCTCGAAGTAGTTGTGCTCTTCGAGGAACATGCCATAGTTGATGATCACCTGCGGCGTGCAGATCTTCAGGTCGATGATGCGCTCGTAGACGGCCTTGCAGGTCTTGAAGGTGCCAAAGGACTCCTCCAGATCGGCGTACATGGACCACACCTTCAGGGATCTGTGGAGGCGCGACTGCACTGTCTCCGAGTCGTGATACGCCACCTTCCACTTGGGCACGCCGTGGCACGTTTCATCAGCTTGAGGGCAGCCTCGAACTGCTGCTGGCGCAGCTCCATCTCCGCCCACTCGCACCACACGGCGGCCAGATCCTCCACCTTGACGTACTCCACCTCGGTGCCCCGCTCGAAGACCACGCGGGCGTCCTCCACCTGGCCATTGGACTCGTAGAACTTGGCAAACTCCACCCAGAGGGTGTGCAGCTTTCCCACCGCTAGCTTGGGCTGGATTGTCTGCACGGCCTCGGTGTAGGTGTTGATGATCTCCGTGGGCTTGTCATCGTACAGGTTGATCCGCTTGTGCCACTCGTGAACGTTGTGCGGATTCTGGCGCAGCAGGACACTGTTCAGCAGCAGCAGACGCCTCTCCATGAGGTATTCGAAGCGCGACAGGCGCAGCTCCATATCGATGTCGTCCTCCTCGGTGGCCCCCTCGTTCTTGGCCACCTCCTCCATGCGCTTGTTCCTCCTCCTTGTGGAGGAGTACCAACGCCTGCATAACCTCGAAAATCATGTGCAAGGAACGCAATGACAAACTCAGCCACTACCTGCTGCACCTACCACGGAAGGACTGCAGATTATTAGTGGGAATATTAACGGGACACTGCCTGGCTGCGGCGCATGCGACAAAGCTAGGAATCACAAACAGAGACAGTTGTAGGAAATGTGACGAACCTGGGGCAACCGAAACCCTAGAACATCTCATCTGCAACTGTCCTGCTCTCTTAAGGGCAAGGAGGAGATACCTGGGCGCCCCAGTGCTGGCATCACTGGAAGATGCCTCCAAGAGGACGCCACAGCAACTACTGGCCTATGCGAAAAATACCTCGATCCTCGAGGACTTCAAAACCCACTAAACACTGCCGCGACGGTTCATACCCATATATTTTCATTAGATTTGAACTGAAAACCTTTTAAGATAAGCCGAAGTTGACTTTTTCGGTATTTTTCGTTATTTTTATAGTCCTGTTTGCCTTTAGTATTTTCTCCTATAAGAGAGATGATTCTTGGTAAAAGTTTACCCCCTTATTTGCCTCCATACTAAACATAAAGCTAACAAAATGCTATCGATTTATTTTGTTTTATATCTTTTTAGTTCATCGCCTATAATCGTACAGCAAAGAAAAACATAAACAACATTTTCTTACCTTCTTCCTGGTTCTTTTACTTTTGCTGCATTCTATCTTTCTGTTCTTTCCTTGCCGTTTCCATTCTGTCGTTATATTCACACACACACACACACACACACACAAAAGCCCTATTCAAAAAAAAAAAAACAGAAACACAAATGAATTTTATAATTTATTCATATTTTTCTTTCCGCGATCGGCTCTTTTTGTGCGCGAATAATCCACTAATTTTTCCCGCAAGACGCACTTAGCACCAAAGACGCTCAGCTACAACGGTACAACAAATGAAACGAGAAGGCAGCAATTTTTGGTCGAATAACAACAAATCACCAAAAAACGGCCATTGAGTGTATTTATAATCCTATTAAATTAGTGGTTTAAGTTAGTGGAAGGCGCGGCTAAGAGGCAACGGTACAGCAACTGAAATTTCCAAGCAACTCCACTCAAGGAAAAGAAGGCGAGCGAAAGGGAATTAGAAGATCACGCGATGCGACGCTCCCGAAAACCGAACGCATCGCTGTATGCGTGTGCATGTGGGTGCAGTTGCGGTTTTTGGCTGTGCATGTGAGAGCTCTATGTAAAGCCTCTGTAAGCAATAGCAACGCAATAATGAGCATAAGTATAGAGGCTTGAGCGTTGAAGTGAAATGATGAACAGAAAAGAGGAAAAGTAAAATAAGCGGCTAATTTCTCCACCATTTGTATTGCAAAAATGTTTTTCGAGGTTTTTAACGAGCCCGATTTGTAAAGACCTCACCTAGGCCAGATTTGCCCTATATGTCATGTATATTCTCGATTTATAATGAATCTCAACAATAAAATGGCGACCTTTTTGCATATTTTATGTGGTTCTTTTCATCCTTCAATCAGCATGGAAGCTCAATTGTAAACTCTGGATTAAAATTGAACAATAATAAAAATGTGTTCGTGTAACCTCTTGGTGTGTGCACCTTGCCGTCGGGGCAAGCCATCTGAAACAGAAACTGAACGATGGTGCGAGTGGGACGGCCAGTCATGCGGTCCTTCAGCAAATATGGGAGCGGATTGTAGCGCGTCAGCATGCCCACGTTGCGGATGTCCAGGTGGGCCCAGTCGACGCAGCTGGAGGCGGGGCCACGTCCGCGGTTGCTGATGTCAAAGGTCTCGTTCGGCATGATCAGCTCCTTGAAGTAGCGCCACAGGGGCAGACGCCAAACGCGATCCCCCGTAAGGGCACCGGCCTTCTCGAACTGCTTGTAGACGAAGTTCGAATTGCTGAAAATCCCGGCTGCTGCTCCGCCCAGCGCTGGGCAGACGGCGTAGCCCACTGTAGCAATGTCCACGACCATGCGCGGCTTGTAGATCGTCTGGGCGTAGAGCAAGGGATCGGCCATGGCCATCACACCAGCCTTGCTGACGTCCACGAAGCCGAGAGTTTTGCCATTGAGGAGGGACACCACGTCGCCAGGCTTGGCCGCCATTCCGGAGGGCATGTTCTCGCACAGCGGCAGCAGTGCCGTTATGTTTAGGGGCAGCGATAGGCCGGCGGCGGCTCGGATGACGCCCACGCAGGCGGCTGCACCGGACATGCAGCCGCGGTACATGGACAAGCAGTCCTTGGGACGGAGGCAGAGGCCCCCGCTGTTGAATGTGATGCCCTTGCCCAGCAGGAGGATGGGCTTGTCCTCGGGTGCGGTGCCGCAGTAGGCGATTTCCAAGATGATCGGCGGCTCGCAGCTGCCCTTGGCCACCATCAAGAAGCTGTTCAAGATCTTGGACTCGATCCAGTCCATGCTGCGTACCTCCACGGATACCCCGCAGGGGCACAGGGCATCCACCGTTGACTGGGCGAAGATTGTGGGCGTCATCTGATTGGCCGGCGTATCGGCCAGGCGACGGGCCAGGTTCTGCGATTCGGCCTTGAACAGGCCCCGCATCCAGGCATCCGAGTCGGGAGAGTCGTACAGCTCCAGTTTGGAAATGAGTGTGCGGTCCCGACGGCGCTTGTTGGTGTTGTAGCGCCAGACGGCCAAGGCGCTCCCCTCGGCCGCCTGCTCCGCATACTCCATCGACTCCACGAAGACATCTGTTCAGCCCTGCAGTTGAAGGGCACGAGCCCCCACGCCGGCAGCGACGCGAGCGTTCTCCATTCTCTCGTCGATCATCTCCAGGTCGTTGAAGCCGGCCCCCTCCTGTCCCACGCCGACCACGGCCACCGCACGGAACTCCGCATCCACGTTCATAAAGACACGGCCTTTTCCCAGCTGGCCACTCAGGCCCGTCTCGCGTATTAGATCAGTGATCTTACCCTGGACGCGATCGTCAAACTTCTCGCCGGATGGTGTCATCTTGGGCTGGCGGTCGCCCTTGGCGTACACGCCCACCACAACGCCTTTGATCACCGAGTCACATTTCTCGGCGTAGTGCCGTCGCTGTTCCACATCTCTGCGTCTGGCCAGGAATGTGTGCTGGACACGCCTGCACAGGGCGTGCATCAAGCGTACAGACTTCATCGCTTAATGATAGCGACAGTCCCTCGCGACAGGTTACGAAAGTTCTCTTATTTTTCAGACAGTTCCAGACAAATTTTGCTTTTTTCCGAATAAACACGAGGGGGAACGTTGTGAGTTGCTGCGGACACCGCAACTCTACAGTTATACCCGATACTTAGTCAGTATGGCTCTCCTCCGGCAGCCGCCGCTAATATTGAACGACACGACAAAGAATGCGTGCGAGAGAGACAGAAAATCAGTCTGATCGTGACGTCGGGCGCTGCGTAGCCACTGCAAATTGATTTCTTGCTTTTGGCTACAAAAATGATCCGATCTGATCCAGATTCAGCAATCTAATAAATATGGTCATTATCTATGATTCTGCGTTTTTAGTTTTCTCGAATGTGCAATATTGTGGATGCAACAGATTTTCGTCTTTTGTGGGGGCGGAAGGGGGTGGGGCGAAATTTTGAAATATACGTTTTATAGTGAGATCTAACAGAAGTGCGGATACCATATTTGGTTACTCTAGCCTTAATAGTCTCTGAGATTTGTGGATGCCCCAGATTTTCGTACTTTGCGGTGGCGGAAGGGGGTGTGGCGAAATTTGGACACGAAGCGGTCAAGGTCCGATATCACAGGAGTGTGGATACCAAATTTTGTTGCTCTGGCTCTTATATGTTCTGAGATCCTTGAACTCATATTTTGCAATTGGCAAAACCGACCATGAAACCTGTGTGTTAGAGAGAGACAGAGCGAGAAAGAATGAAATTGTTTTCTTGATTCTGGCTATAATAATTATACGATCTGGTTGAGATTTTACACTCTAGAACATATAGTCATTTTCTACGGCTTTGCGTTTTTGGTTTTATCGTATCTTTAAAAATGTGGATGCCACAGATTTTCGTCCTTTGTGGGGGCGGAAGTGGGCGTGGCGAAGTTTTGAAATATTTTTGTAGCAGTGACATCACAGAAGTCTGGATCCAAAACATCGTTGCTCTAGCTCTTATAGTCTTTGAGCACTAGGCGCTGAAGGGGACGGACAGACGGACAGACGGACGGACGGACGGACGGACGGACGGACGGACGGACAGACGGACAGACAGACAGGGCTCAATCGACTCGGCTATTGATGCTGATCAAGAATATATATACTTTATGGGGTCAGAAACGATTCCTTCTGGACGTTACACACATCCACTTTTACCACAAATCTAATATACCCCAATACTCATTTTGAGTATCGGGTATAAAAATGTAAATCTAAAAAATAGAGAGAATAGATGTGCTTCCAACAGCTGATTCGAAAGGAATGAGATATCCCAAGGCTCAAGCTCTGGCAGGGAAACATTGCCAACGCCTGCTGAGAACAAAACGAAGAATAGGTCTCCGAAGAATAGGTCTCAAATCGAGGGAAGTATTCCACAGACATACATTTATATTTCGCGTAATCAAAAGAAACAAAAGATTTATCCCTCATCGGAATCGGATTGATTTGTCGGCTTGAGGCTGCCAAAGACCTTGGCCGGTATGGCCTTTTGTTCGAAGCGCAGTTTCTTCATAATGAGGCCCTCGTCATCGGTTTTGGTTGTGGCCTGGCCTGCCTCGGCCTGGTCTCCACTCGGCTGCTGCAGGTCCTCCTCCTCATCGTCGTCGTCGTCCTCGCTGTCGCCAATATCAATCTCATCCGGATTGACGACTGTATTTTCCTTGCCCTTGGCCCCGCCCTGGGTCTCGCCGCGCACAAACATGATATTGGAGGCAGCCTTCTCGGCGGGCTTCTGCTTGGCCTCGGCCGCCGCCTGGCGGGCCTTCTCCTCGAGCAGCCGCATGGCATCCGGTCCGGAGCCAGCACCATCATCGGCAGCCACACCATTCGTGTTCGTGTTGTAGGTGGCCTGAATGGAACGCTTGATCCGCAGCATTTCACGCATCGTATCCTCGTTGCCATGACGCACCTCGAACTCCTTCCAAGTCCGCCGTGATGCGGGGATCGCACACCTGTTGGGACAAAGCAGAAGAGAGCTTAGAATATTGACGATCCAACGGTTAAATGTCGACTCACCTGTGAGCGTAGATGGCCCTGGCTCGATCCACCTTGCCCAGCTTCGTCTCCAGCTCGGCGAATTTGACGCACATGTGGCGCATATGCTGCTCGGGCAGAGCCCGACATGCGGACATGGCATGCCGGGCCAGGCCGTGCACCTCCTCCAGCTTCGCGTAGAGCAGGTAAAAGTACTTGGCATGCTCAGCGGGACACTGATCCAGGCACTGTTCGAAGAGGTCGCGGGCCCGCTCCAGCTTTGTGCCCCCGTAGCGCGCGAGGAACTTGCTTAGATACGAGTTCCAGATGTCGTACACATTCGGCCACTTAAACAGGGCAATGCCCTTCTCGTAGGCCCGATAGGCCTCCTCGAAGTAGTTGTGCTCTTCGAGGAACATGCCATAGTTGATGATCACCTGCGGCGTGCAGATCTTCAGGTCGATGATGCGCTCGTAGACGGCCTTGCAGGTCTTGAAGGTGCCAAAGGACTCCTCCAGATCGGCGTACATGGACCCCACCTTCAGGGATCTGTGGAGGCGCGACTGCACTGTCTCCGAGTCGTGATACGCCACCTTCCGCTTGGGCACGCCGTGGCACGTTTCATCAGCTTGAGGGCAGCCTCGAACTGCTGCTGGCGCAGCTCCATCTCCGCCCACTCGCACCACACGGCGGCCAGATCCTCCACCTTGACGTATTCCACCTCGGTGCCCCGCTCGAAGACCACGCGGGCGTCCTCCACCTGGCCATTGGACTCGTAGAACTTGGCAAACTCCACCCAGAGGGTGTGCAGCTTTCCCACCGCCAGCTTGGGCTGGACTGTCTGCACGGCCTCGGTTTAGGTGTTGATGATCTCCGTGGGCTTGTCATCGTACAGGTTGATCCGCTTGTGCCACTCGTGAACGTTGTGCGGATTCTGGCGCAGCAGGACACTGTTCAGCAGCAGCAGACGCCTCTCCATGAGGTATTCGAAGCGCGACAGGCGCAGCTCCACATCGATGTCGTCCTCCTCGGTGGCCCCCTCGTTCTTGGCCACCTCCTCCATGCGCTTGTTCAACGAAAGATCCTCGAACTGCGCAAAGCTGGCCTCGCAAAAGGGCTCTGCTGCCCCAACAAAGGCCAAAAGACCGAGGACCAGGGGGGCAAGGAGACAATAGAAGCCAAAAGATTAACAGAGGCGAGTGAATTCCGTAAATGTATATAAACGTTATTGCGGTTCACATTTTGCACTTTCGCTCAATTAACTCAACTAATTGACATTTGAAAATACATGCGGTGAAAGGAAGTACATATGTACACATGTATGTACATGTGCGTCCGTAAAGGACAACAGCAGAAGATAATTATAAGTGCAGGAATTTTAATTCAACCTTCAACCTCAGCCTTTGCATGGCTCTGGAGCTCGAAAGTGATTTACAAAAGAAGCACTTTAGTCGGAAACATAAACATTCATTCCCCCCACCTCTTCACAGCACTTGACCAGAAACAACAGCAACAACAAAAATCACAATTATAAAGGGAGTCTGGGCGTGGCATACACTGTCAAAAAAACAATATACGAGAATAAATAATTAAACCCATTTTCATATACGTTTCTCCCGATATTATTCTCTAAATTGAAAGAAAACAACAGGCATATATTTTCATTAGATTTGAACTGAAAACCTTTTAAGATAAGCCGAAGTTGACTTTTTCCGTATTTTTATACCCGATACTCAAAATGAGTATTGGGGTATATTAGATTTGTGGTAAAAGTGGATGTGTGTAACGTCCAGAAGGAATCGTTTCCGACCCCATAAAGTATATATATTCTTGATCAGCATCAATAGCCGAGTCGATTGAGCCATGTCTGTCTGTCCGTCTGTCCGTCCCCTTCAGCGCCTAGTGCTCAAAGACTATAAGAGCTAGAGCAACGATGTTTTGTATCCAGACTTCTGTGATATGTCACTGCTACAAAAATGTTTCAAAACTTCGCCCCGCCCACTTCCGCCCCCACAAAGGACGAAAATCTGTGGCATCCACATTTTTAAAGATACGATAAAACCAGAAACGCAGAATCGTAGAGGATGACTATATGTATTAGAATGTAAGATCTCAACCAGATCGTATAATTATTATAGCCAGAATCAAGAAAACAATTTCATTCTTTCTCGCTCTGTCTCTCTCTAACACACAGGTTTCATGGTCAGTTTTGCCAATTGCAAAATATGAGTTCAAGGATCTCAGAACCTATAAGAGCCAGAGCAACCAAATTTGGTATCCACACTCCTGTGCTATCGGACCTTGACCGTTTTGTGTCCAAATTTCGAATCTGGACCAGATCAGATAATTTTTATAGCCAAAAGGAACAAATCAATTTGCACTGTCTACGCAGCGCCCGACGTCACGCTCAGACTGATTTTCTGTCTCATTCGCACGCACTCTTTGTCGTGTCGTTTAATATTAGCAGCGTCTGCCGGAGGAGAGCCATACTGACTTAGTATCGGGTATAACTGTAGAGTTGCGGGGTCCGCAGCAACTCACAACGTTCCCCCTCGTTTTTCGTTATTTTTATAGTCCTGTTTGCCTTTAGTATTTTCTCCTATAAGAAAGATGATTCTTGGTAAAAGTTTATCCCCTTATTTGCCTCCATACTAAACATAAAGCTAACAAAATGCTATCGATCTATTTTGTTTTATATCTTTTTAGTTCATCGCCTATAATCGTACAGCAAAGAAAAACATAAACAACATTTTCTTACCTTCTTCCTGGTTCTTCCACTTTTGCTGCATTCTCTCTTTCTGTTCTTTCCTTGCCGTTTCCATTCTGTCGTTATATTCACACACACACACACACACACGCAAAAGCACTATAAAAAAAAAAACAGAAACACAAATGAATTTTATAATTTATTCATATTTTTCTTTCCGCGATCGGCTCTTTTTGTGCGCGAATAATCCACTAATTTTTCCCGCAAGACGCACTTAGCACCAAAGACGCTCAGCTACAACGGTACAACAAATGAAACGAAAAGGCAGCAATTTTTGGTCGAATAACAACAAATCACCAAAAAAAATGGGACACGTGTGGTTTAAGTTAGTAGAAGGCGCGGCTAAGAGGCAACGGTACAGCAACTGGAATTTCCAAGCAACTCCACTCAACGAAAAGAAGGCGAGAGAGGAAGGATTCGAAGATCACGCGATGCGACGCTCCCAATGCGAAAACCGAACGCATCGCTGTATGCGTGTGCATGTGGGTGCAGTTGCGGTTTTTGGCTGTGCATGTGAGAGCTCTATGTAAAGCCTCTGTAAGCAATAGCAACGCAATAATGAGCATAAGTATAGAGGCTTGAGCGTTGAAGTGAAATGATGAACAGAAGAGAGGAAAAGTAAAATAAGCGGCTAATTTCTCCACCGTTTGTATTGCAAAAATGTTTTTCGAGGTTTTTAACGAGCCCGATTTGTAAAGACCTCACCTAGGACAGATTTGCCCTATATGTCATGTATATTCTCGATTTATAATGAATCTCAGCAATAAAATGGCGACCTTTTTGCATATTTTATGTGGTTCTTTTCATCCTTCAATCAGCATGGAAGCTCAATTGTAAACTCTGGATTAAAATTGAACAATAATAAAAATGTGTTCGTGTAACCTCTTGGGGTGTGCACCTCTTGGCAATTTGCGTGAAAATGTTGGGGGGTGGTGGTGGGGGTACTTCAATTAACAACAAATTTGGAACGCGGAACATTAACAAAGGAATTGTGTAACGAACATAATCAGATTACTTGCCGTCGGGGCAAGCCATCTGAAACAGAAACAGAACGATGGTGCGAGTGGGACGGCCAGTCATGCGGTCCTTCAGCAAATATGGGAGCGGATTGTAGCGCGTCAGCATGCCCACGTTGCGGATGTCCAGGTGGGCCCAGTCGACGCACGGCACCAGCTCGTGCAGAACGGCGGCAGCGATGCAGCTGGAGGCGGGGCCACGTCCGCGGTTGCTGATGTCAAAGGTCTCGTTCGGCATGATCAGCTCCTTGAAGTAGCGCCACAGGGGCAGACGCCAAACGCGATCCCCCGTAAGGGCACCGGCCTTCTCGAACTGCTTGTAGACGAAGTTCGAATTGCTGAAAATCCCGGCTGCTGCTCCGCCCAGCGCTGGGCAGACGGCGTAGCCCACTGTAGCAATGTCCACGACCATGCGCGGCTTGTAGATCGTCTGGGCGTAGAGCAAGAGATCGGCCATGGCCATCACACCAGCCTTGCTGACGTCCACGAAGCCGAGAGTTTTGCCATTGAGGAGGGACACCACGTCGCCAGGCTTGGCCGCCATTCCGGAGGGCATGTTCTCGCACAGCGGCAGCAGTGCCGTTATGTTTAGGGGCAGCGATAGGCCGGCGGCGGCTCGGATGACGGCCACGCAGGCGGCTGCACCGGACATGCAGCCGCGGTACATGGACAAGCAGTCCTTGGGACGGAGGCAGAGGCCCCCGCTGTTGAATGTGATGCCCTTGCCCAGCAGGAGGATGGGCTTGTCCTCGGGTGCGGTGCCGCAGTAGGCGATTTCCAAGATGATCGGCGGCTCGCAGCTGCCCTTGGCCACCATCAAGAAGCTGTTCAAGATCTTGGACTCGATCCAGTCCATGCTGCGTACCTCCACGGATACCCCGCAGGGGCACTGGGCATCCACCGTTGACTGGGCGAAGATTGTGGGCGTCATCTGATTGGCCGGCGTATCGGCCAGGCGACGGGCCAGGTTCTGCGATTCGGCCTTGAACAGGCCCGGCATCCAGGCATCCGAGTCGGGAGAGTCGTACAGCTCCAGTTTGGAAATGAGTGTGCGGTCCCGACGGCGCTTGTTGGTGTTGTAGCGCCAGACGGCCAAGGCGCTCCCCTCGGCCGCCTGCTCCGCATACTCCATCGACTCCACGAAGACATCTGTGCAGCTCTGCAGTTGAAGGGCACGAGCCCCCACGCCGGCAGCGACGCGAGCGTTCTCCATTCCCTCGTCGATCATCTCCAGGTCGTTGAAGCCGGCCCCCTCCGGTCCCACGCCGACCACGGCCACCGCACGGAACTCCGCATCCACGTTCATAAAGACACGGCCTTTTCCCAGCTGGCCACTCAGGCGTCTCGCGTATTAGATCAGTGATCTTACCCTGGACGCGATCGTCAAACTTCTCGCCGGATGGGGTCATCTTGGGCTGGCGGTCGCCCTTCTTGGCGTACACGCCCACCACAACGCCTTTGATCACCGAGTCACATTTCTCGGCGTAGTGCCGTCGCTGTTCCACATCTCTGCGTCTGGCCAGGAATGTGTGCTGGACACGCCTGCACAGGGCGTGCATCAAGCGTACAGACTTCATCGCTTAATGATAGTGACAGTCCCTCGCGACAGGTTACGAAAGTTCTCTTATTTTTCAGACAGTTCCAGATAAATTTTGATTTTTTCCGAATAAACCCGAGGGGGAACGTTGTGAGTTGCTGCGGACACCGCAACTCTACAGTTATACCCGATACTTAGTCAGTATGGCTCTCCTCCGGCAGCCGCCGCTAATATTGAACGACACGACAAAGAATGCGTGCGAGAGGGACAGAAAATCAGTCTGATCGTGACGTCGGGCGCTGCGTAGCCACTGCAAATTGATTTCTTGCTTTTGGCTACAAAAATGATCCGATCTGATCCAGATTCAGCAATCTGATAGATATGGTCATTATCTATGATTCTGCGTTTTTAGTTTTCTCGAATGTGCAATATTGTGGATGCAACAGATTTTCGTCCTTTGTGGGGGCGGAAGGGGGTGGGGCGAAATTTTGAGATATACGTCTTATAGTGAGATCTAACAGAAGTGCGGATACCAAATTTGGTTACTCTAGCCTTAATAGTCTGAGATTTGTGGATGCCCCAGATTTTCGTCCTTTGCGGTGGCGGAAGGGGGTGTGGCGAAATTTGGACACGAAACTGTCAAGGTCCGATATCAAAGGAGTGTGGATACCAAATTTTGTTGCTCTGGCTCTTATATGTTCTGAGATCCTTGAACTCATATTTTGCAATTGGCAAAACCGACCATGAAACCTGTGTGAAAGAGAGAGACAGAGCGAGAAAGAATGAAATTGTTTTCTTGATTCTGGCTATAATAATTATACGATCTGGTTGAGATTTTACACTCTAGAACATATAGTCATTTTCTACGACTTTGCGTTTTTGGTTTTATCGTATCTTTAAAAATGTGGATGCCACAGATTTTCGTCCTTTGTGGGGGCGGAAGTGGGCGTGGCGAAGTTTTGAAATATTTTTGTAGCAGTGACATCACAGAAGTCTGGATCCAAAACATCGTTGCTCTAGCTCTTATAGTCTTTGAGCACTAGGCGCTGAAGGGGACGGACAGACGGACAGACGGACGGACGGACGGACGGACTGACGGACAGACGGACAGACAGACAGGGCTCAATCGACTCGGCTATTGATGCTGATCAAGAATATATATACTTTATGGGGTCGGAAACGATTCCTTCTGGACGTTACACACATCCACTTTTACCACAAATCTAATATACCCCAATACTCATTTTGAGTATCGGGTATAAAAATGTAAATCTAAAAAATAGAGAGAATAGATGTTCTTCCAACAGCTGATTCGAAAGGAATGAGATATCCCAAGGCTCAAGCTCTGGCAGGGAAACATTGCCAACGCCTGCTGAGATTCGAGGAATTTATGAATTTCCGAACAAAACGAAGAATAGGTCTCCGAAGAATAGGTCTCAAATCGAGGGAAGTATTCCACAGACATACATTTATATTTCGCGTAATCAAAAGAAACAAAAGATTTTTCCCTCATCGGAATCGGATTGATTTGTCGGCTTGAGGCTGCCAAAGACCTTGGCCGGTATGGCCTTTTGTTCAAGGCGCAGTTTCTTCATGATGAGGCCCTCGTCATCGGTTTTGGTTGTGGCCTGGCCTGCCTCGGCCTGGTCTCCACTCGGCTGCTGCAGGTCCTCCTCCTCATCGTCGTCGTCGTCCTCGCTGTCGCCAATATCAATCTCATCCGGATTGACGACTGTATTTTCCTTGCCCTTGGCCCCGCCCTGGGTCTCGCCGCGCACAAACATGATATTGGAGGCAGCCTTCTCGGCGGGCTTCTGCTTGGCCTCGGCCGCCGCCTGGCGGTCCGGAGCCAGCACCATCATCGGCAGCCACACCATTCGTGTTCGTGTTGTAGGTGGCCTGAATGGAACGCTTGATCCGCAGCATTTCACGCATCGTATCCTCGTTGCCATGACGCACCTCGAACTCCTTCCAAGTCCGCCGTGATGCGGGGATCGCACACCTGTTGGGACAAAGCAGAAGAGAGCTTAGAATATTGACGATCCAACGGTTAAATGTCGACTCACCTGTGAGCAATGGGCGTAGATGGCCCTGGCTCGATCCACCTAGCCCAGCTTCGTCTCCAGCTCGGCGAATTTGACGCACATGTGGCGCATATGCTGCTCGTGCAGAGCCTCGATGGCCTTCTCGTAGATCTCCCTGGTGCGTGGCAGGCCGTAGATCTCGGCGGCCTTCTTCACGAATATGTTGTACATGTCGAACATCTCCTCTTCCTTGACGGCGGACGTGGCGCGATCGTAGACGGACATGGCATGCCGGGCCAAGCCGTGCTCCTCCTCCAGCTTCGCGTAGAGCTAGTAAAAGTACTTGGATTGCTCAGCGGGTCACTGATCCAGGCACTGTTCGAAGAGGTCGCGGGACCGCTCCAGCTTTGTGCCCCAGTAGCGCGCGAGGAACTTGCTTAGATACGAGTTCCAGATGTCGTACACATTCGGCCACTTAAACAGGGCAATGCCCTTCTCGTAGGCCCGATAGGCCTCCTCGAAGTAGTTGTGCTCTTCGAGGAACATTCCATAGTTGATGATTACCTGCGGCGTGCAGATCTTCAGGTCGATGATGCTCTCGTAGACGGCCTTGCAGGTCTTGAAGGTGCCAAAGGACTCATCCAGATCGGCGTACATGGACCACACCTTCAGGGATCTGTGGAGGCGCGACTGCACTGTCTCCGAGTCGTCGTGATACGCCACCTTCCGCTTGGGCATGGCCGTGGCACGTTGCATCAGCTTGAGGGCTGCCTCGAACTGCTGCTGGCGCAGCTCCATCTTCGCCCACTCGCACCACACGGCGGCCAGATTCGCCACCTTGACGTACTCCACCTCGGTGCCCCGCTCGAAGACCACGCGGGCGTCCTCCACCTGGCCATTGGACTCGTAGAACTTGGCAAACTCCACCCAGAGGGTGTGCAGCTTTCCCACCGCCGACAGCTTGGGCTGGACTGTCTGCACGGCCTCGGTGTAGGTGTTGATGATCTCCGTGGGCTGTTCACTGTTCAGCAGCAGTAGACGCCTCTCCATGAGGTATTCGAAGCGCGACAGGCGCAGCTCCACATCGATGTCGTCCTCCTCGGTGGCCCCCTCGTTCTTGGCCACCTCCTCCATGCGCTTGTTCAACGACAGCTCCTAGAACTGCGCAAAGCTGGCCTCGCAAAAGGGCTCTGCTGCCCCAACAAAGGCCAAAAGACCGAGGACCAGGGGGGGCAAGGAGACAATAGAAGCCAAAAGATTAACAGAGGCGAGTGAATTCCGTAAGTGTATATAAACGTTATTGCGGTTCACATTTTGCACTTTCGCTCAATTAACTCAACTAATTGACATTTGAAAATACATGCGGTGAAAGGAAGTACATATGTACACATGTATGTACATGTGGGTCCGTAAAGGACAACAGCAGGAGATAATTATAAGTGCAGGAATTTTAATTCAACCTTCAACCTCAACCTTTTGCCATCAGGAAAGCAGCAGAGGTCGCTCTTCTCACTGAAAGAGCACACGATGCGGTCAACCTATTCGTCGACAGCCAAGCGGCGATAAGATCCATGCAGTCGTCCGCAGTCAGTTCCAGAAATGTCTTGGCGAGCAGGGAGGCACTAGATACCCTAAGCACGACAAAGTCAGTGCGGATCTACTGGATTCCCAGCCACCAGGGCATCGAAGGGAACGAGACGGCGGACGTACTAGCTAAGGAAGGCGTCGGGCTGGCGAATACGAGAACCGAGAACGTGCCTGTCTCCCTCAGAACGCTGCAAAGCGATCTAGAAAAGCAGGCCGGATCACAAACCGAATGTAGGTGGAGGAGTACCACCGCCTGCAGAACCTCGAAAATCATGTGCAAGGAACGCAATGACAAACTCAGCCACTACCTGCTGCACCTACCACGGAAGGACTGCAGATTATTAGTGGGAATACTAAGGGGACACTGCCTGGCTGCGGCGCATGCGACAAAGCTAGGAATCACAGAGACAGTTGTAGGAAATGTGACGAACCTGGGGCAACCGAAACCCTAGAACATCTCATCTGCAACTGTCCTGCTCTCTTAAGGGCAAGGAGGAGATACCTGGGCGCCCCAGTGCTGGCATCACTGGAAGATGCCTCCAAGAGGACGCCACAGCAACTACTGGCCTATGCGAAAAATCCCTCGATCCTCGAGGACTTCAAAACCCACTAAACACTGCCGCGACGGTTCACTGTCAAAAAAACAATATACGAGAATAAATAATTAAACCCATTTTCATATACGTTTCTCCCGATATTATTCTCTAAATTGAAAGAAAACAACAGGCATATTTTCATTAGATTTGAACTGAAAACCTTTTCAGATATGCCGAAGTTGACTTTTTCGGTATTTTTCGTTATTTTTATAGTCCTGTTTGCCTTTAGTATTTTCTCCTATAAGAGAGATGATTCTTGGTAAAAGTTTACCCCCTTATTTGCCTCCATACTAAACATAAAGCTAACAAAATGCTATCGATCTATTTTGTTTTATATCTTTTTAGTTCATCGCCTATAATCGTACAGCAAAGAAAAACATAAACAACATTTTCTTACCTTCTTCCTGGTTCTTCCGCTTTTGCTGCATTCTCTCTTTCTGTTCTTTCCTTGCCGTTTCCATTCTGTCGTTATATTCACACACACACACACACACACACACACACAAAAGCACTATTAAAAAAAAAACAAACACAAATGAATTTTATAATTTATTCATATTTTTCTTTCCGCGATCGGCTCTTTTTGTGCGCGAATAATCCACTAATTTTTCCCGCAAGACGCACTTAGCACCAAAGACGCTCAGCTACAACGGTACAACAAATGAAACGAGAAGGCAGCAATTTTTGGTCGAATAACAACAAATCACCAAAAAAAACGGGACACGTGTGGTTTAAGTTAGTAGAAGGCGCGGCTAAGAGGCAACGGTACAGCAACTGGAATTTCCAAGCAACTCCACTCAACGAAAAGAAGGCGAGCGAAAGAGAATTAGAAGATCACGCGATGCGACGCTCCCAATGCGAAAACTGAACGCATCGCTGTATGCGTGTGCATGTGGGTGCAGTTGCGGTTTTTGGCTGTGCATGTGAGAGCTCTATGTAAAGCCTCTGTAAGCAATAGCAACGCAATAATGAGCATAAGTATAGATGCTTGAGCGTTGAAGTGAAATGATGAACAGAAGAGAGGAAAAGTAAAATAAGCGGCTAATTTCTCCACCATTTGTATTGCAAAAATGTACTTCAATTAACAACAAATTTGGAACGCGGAACATTAACCAAGGAATTGTGTAACGAACATAATCAGATTACTTGCCGTCGGGGCAAGCCATCTGAAACAGAAACTGAACGATGGTGCGAGTGGGACGGCCAGTCATGCGGTCCTTCAGCAAATATGGGAGCGGATTGTAGCGCGTCAGCATGCCCACGTTGCGGATGTCCAGGTGGGCCCAGTCGACGCACGGCACCAGCTCGTGCAGAACGGCGGCAGCGATGCAGCTGGAGGCGGGGCCACGTCCGCGGTTGCTGATGTCAAAGGTCTCGTTCGGCATGATCAGCTCCTTGAAGTAGCGCCACAGGGGCAGACGCCAAACGCGATCCCCCGTAAGGGCACCGGCCTTCTCGAACTGCTTGTAGACGAAGTTCGAATTGCTGAAAATCCCGGCTGCTGCTCCGCCCAGCGCTGGGCAGACGGCGTAGCCCACTGTAGCAATGTCCACGACCATGCGCGGCTTGTAGATCGTCTGGGCGTAGAGCATGGGATCGACCATGGCCATCACACCAGCCTTGCTGACGTCCACGAAGCCGAGAGTTTTGCCATTGAGGAGGGACACCACGTCGCGAGGCTTGGCAGCAGTGCCGTTATGTTTAGGGGCAGCGATAGGCCGGCGGCGGCTCGGATGACGCCCACGCAGGCGGCTGCACCGGACATGCAGCCGCGGTACATGGACAAGCAGTCCTTGGGACGGAGGCAGAGGCCCCCGCTGTTGAATGTGATGCCCTTGCCCAGCAGGAGGATGGGCTTGTCCTCGGGTGCGGTGCCGCAGTAGGCGATTTCCAAGATGATCGGCGGCTCGCAGCTGCCCTTGGCCACCATCAAGAAGCTGTTCAAGCTCTTGGACTCGATCCAGTCCATGCTGCGTACCTCCACGGATACCCCGCAGGGGCACAGGGCATCCACCGTTGACTGGGCGAAGATTGTGGGAGTCGGGCGACGGGCCAGGTTCTGCGATTCGGCCTTGAACAGGCCCCGCATCCAGGCATCCGAGTCGGGAGAGTCGTACAGCTCCAGTTTGGAAATGAGTGTGCGGTCCCGACGGCGCTTGTTGGTGTTGTAGCGCCAGACGGCCAAGGCGCTCCCCTCGGCCGCCTGCTCCGCATACTCCATCGACTCCACGAAGACATCTGTGCAGCCCTGCAGTTGAAGAGCACGAGCCCCCACGCCGGCAGCGACGCGAGTGTTATCCATTCCCTCGTCGATCATCTCCAGGTCGTTGAAGCCGGCCCCCTCCTGTCCCACGCCGACCACGGCCACCGCACGGAACTCCGCATCCACGTTCATAAAGACACGGCCTTTGCCCAGCTGGCCACTCAGGCCCGTCTCGCGTATTAGATCAGTGATCTTACCCTGGACGCGATCGTCAAACTTCTCGCCGGATGGTGTCATCTTGGGCTGGCGGTCGCCCTCCTTGGCGTACACGCCCACCACAACGCCTTTGAACACCGAGTCACATTTCTCGGCGTAGTGCCGTCGCTGTTCCACATCTCTGCGTCTGGCCAGGAATGTGTGCTGGACACGCCTGCACAGGGCGTGCATCAAGCGTACAGACTTCATCGCTTAATGATAGTGACAGTCCCTCGCGACAGGTTACGAAAGTTCTCTTATTTTTCAGACAGTTCCAGACAAATTTTGCTTTTTTCCGAATAAAAAAAATGTAAATCTAAAAAATAGAGAGAATAGATGTGCTTCCAACAGCTGATTCGAAAGGAATGAGATATCCCAAGGCTCAAGCTCTGGCAGGGAAACATTGCCAACGCTTGCTGAGATTCGAGGAATTTATGAATTTCCGAACAAAACGAAGAATAGGTCTCCGAAGAATAGGTCTCAAATCGAGGGAAGTATTCCACAGACATACATTTATATTTCGCGTAATCAAAAGAAACAAAAGATTTATCCCTCATCGGAATCGGATTGATTTGTCGGCTTGAGGCTGCCAAAGACCTTGGCCGGTATGGCCTTTTGTTCGAAGCGCATTTTCTTCATGATGAGGCCCTCGTCATCGGTTTTGGTTGTGGCCTGGCCTGCCCCGGCCTGGTCTCCACTCGGCTGCTGCAGGTCCTCCTCCTCATCGTCGTCGTCGTCCTCGCTGTCGCCAATATCAATCTTATCCGGATTGACGACCGTATTTTCCTTGCCCTTGGCCCCGCCCTGGGTCTCGCCGCGCACAAACATGATATTGGAGGCAGCCTTCTCGGCGGGCTTCTGATTGGCCTCGGCCGCCGCCTGGCGGGCTTTCTCCTCGAGCAGCCGCATGGCATCCGGTCCGGAGCCAGCACCATCATCGGCAGCCACACCATTCGTGTTCGTGTTGTAGGTGGCCTGAATGGAACGCTTGATCCGCAGAATTTCACGCATCGTATCCTCGTTGCCATGACGCACCTCGAACTCCTTCCAGGTCTGCCAGAAGTCCGCCGTGATGCGGGAATCACCTGTTGGGACAAAGCAGAAGAGAGCTTAGAATATTGACGATCCAACGGTTAAATGTCGACTCACCTGTGAGCAATGGGCGTAGATGGCCCTGGCTCGATCCACCTAGCCCAGCTTCGTCTCCAGCTCGGCGAATTTGACGAACATGTGGCGCATATGCTGCTCGTGCAGAGCCTCGATGGCCTTCTCGTAGATCTCCCTGGTGCGTGGCAGGCCGTAGATCTCGGCGGCCTTCTTCACGAATATGTTGTACATGTCGAACATCTCCTCTTCCTTGACGGCGGACGTGGCGCGATCGTAGACGGACATGGCATGCCGGGCCAAGCCGTGCTCCTCCTCCAGCTTCGCGTAGAGCTGGTAAAAGTACTTGGATTGCTCAGCGGGTCACTGATCCAGGCACTGTTCGAAGAGGTCGCGGGCCCGCTCCAGCTTTGTGCCCCAGTAGCGCGCGAGGAACTTGCTTAGATACGAGTTCCAGATGTCGTACACATTCGGCCACTTAAACAGGGCAATGCCCTTCTCGTAGGCCCGATAGGCCTCCTCGAAGTAGTTGTGCTCTTCGAGGAACATGCCATAATTGATGATCACCTGCGGCGTGCAGATCTTCAGGTCGATGATGCTCTCGTAGACGGCCTTGCAGGTCTTGAAGGTGCCAAAGGACTCATCCAGATCGGCGTACATGGACCACACCTTCAGGGATCTGTGGAGGCGCGACTGCACTGTCTCCGAGTCGTCGTGATACGCCACCTTCCGCTTGGGCATGGCCGTGGCACGTTGCATCAGCTTGAGGGCTGCCTCGAACTGCTGCTGGCGCAGCTCCATCTTCGCCCGCTCGCACCACACGGCGGCCAGATTCGCCACCTTGACGTACTCCACCTCGGTGCCCCGCTCGAAGACCACGCGGGCGTCCTCCACCTGGCCATTGGACTCGTAGAACTTGGCAAACTCCACCCAGAGGGTGTGCAGCTTTCCCACCGCCAGCTTGGGCTGGACTGTCTGCACGGCCTCGGTGTAGGTGTTGATGATCTCCGTGGGCTGTTCACTGTTCAGCAGCAGCAGACGCCTCTCCATGAGGTATTCGAAGCGCGACAGGCGCAGCTCCACATCGATGTCGTCCTCCTCGGTGGCCCCCTCGTTCTTGGCCACCTCCTCCATGCGCTTGTTCAACGACAGCTCCTAGAACTGCGCAATGCTGGCCTCGCAAAAGGGCTCTGCTGCCCCAACAAAGGCCAAAAGACCGAGGACCAGGGGGGCAAGGAGACAATAGAAGCCAAAAGATTAACAGATGCGAGTGAATTCCGTAAATGTATATAAACGTTATTGCGGTTCACATTTTGCACTTTCGCTCAATTAACTCAACTAATTGACATTTGAAAATACATGCGGTGAAAGGAAGTACATATGTACACATGTATGTACATGTGGGTCCGTAAGGGACAACAGCAGGAGATAATTATAAGTGCAGGAATTTTAATTCAACCTCCAACCTCAACCTTTTGCCATCAGGAAAGCAGCAGAGGTCGCTCTTCTCACTGAAAGAGCACACGATGCGGTCAACCTATTCGTCGACAGCCAAGCGGCGATAAGATCCATGCAGTCGTCCGCAGTCAGTTCCAGAAATGTCTTGGCGAGCAGGGAGGCACTAGATACCCTAAGCACGACAAAGTCAGTGCGGATCTACTGGATTCCCAGCCACCAGGGCATCGAAGGGAACGAGACGGCGGACGTACTAGCTAAGGAAGGCGTCGGGCTGGCGAATACGAGAACCGAGAACGTGCCTGTCTCCCTCAGAACGCTGCAAAGCGATCTAGAAAAGCAGGCCGGATCACAAACCGAATGTAGGGGGAGTAATACCACCGCCTGCAGAACCTCGAAAATCATGTGCGAGGAACGCAATGACAAACTCAGCCACTACCTGCTGCACCTACCACGGAAGGACTGCAGATTATTAGTGGGAATATTAACGGGAAACTGCCTGGCTGCGGCGCATGCGACAAAGCTAGGAATCACAGAGACAGTTGTAGGAAATGTGACGAACCTGGGGCAACCGAAACCCTAGAACATCTCATCTGCAACTGTCCTGCTCTCTTAAGGGCAAGGAGGAGATACCTGGGCGCCCCAGTGCTGGCATCACTGGAAGATGCTTTCAAGAGGACGCCACAGCAACTACTGGCCTATGCGAAAAATACCTCGATCCTCGAGGACTTCAAAACACTAAACACTGCCGCGACGGTTCATACCCCCTCCCCCCCCCCCCCCTATTCGGACAACTAAGGGCCATACTGGCCTATGTGGGTGGGGCCCCCACTGAGGACCGTCCGGGTCAACCTAACCTTCAACCTCAGCCTTTGCATGGCTTTGGAGCTCGAAAGTGATTTACAAAAGAACCACTTTAGTCGGAAACATAAACATTCATTCCCCACCTCTTCACAGCACTTGACCAGAAACAACAGCAACAACAAAAATCACAATTATAAAGGGAGTCTGGGCGTGGCATACACTGTCAAAAAAACAATATACGAGAATAAATAATTAAACCCATTTTCATATACGTTTCTCCCGATATTATTCTCTAAATTGAAAGAAAACAACAGGCATATACTTTCATTAGATTTGAACTGAAAACCTTTTCAGATAAGCCGAAGTTGACTTTTTCGGTATTTTTCGTTATTTTTATAGTCCTGTTTGCCTTTAGTATTTTCTCCTATAAGAGAGATGATTCTTGGTAAAAGTTTACCCCCTTATTTGCCTCCATACTAAACATAAAGCTAACAAAATGCTATCGATCTGTTTTGTTTTATATCTTTTTAGTTCATCGCCTATAATCGTACAGCAAAGAAAAACATAAACAACATTTTCTTACCTTCTTCCTGGTTCTTCCGCTTTTGCTGCATTCTCTCTTTCTGTTCTTTCCTTGCCGTTTCCATTCTGTCGTTATATTCACACACACACACACACACACAAAAGCACTACTAAAAAAAAAAACAGAAACACAAATGAATTTTATAATTTATTCATATTTTTCTTTCCGCGATCGGCTCTTTTTGTGCGCGAATAATCCACTAATTTTTCCCGCAAGACGCACTTAGCACCAAAGACGCTCAGCTACAACGGTACAACAAATGAAACGAGAAGGCAGCAAATTTTGGTCGAATAACAACAAATCACCAAAAAAAATGGGACACGTGTGGTTTAAGTTAGTGAAAGGCGCGGCTAAGAGGCAACGGTACAGCAACTGGAATTTCCAAGCAACTCCACTCAACGAAAATAAGGCGAGCGAAAGAGAATTAGAAGATCACGCGATGCGACGCTCCCAATGCGAAAACCGAACGCATCGCTGTATGCGTGTGCATGTGGGTGCAGTTGCGGTTTTTGGCTGTGCATGTGAGAGCTCTATGTAAAGCCTCTGTAAGCAATAGCAACGCAATAATGAGATTCGAGGAATTTATGAATTTCCGAACAAAACGAAGAATAGGTCTCCGAAGAATAGGACTCAAATCGAGGGAAGTATTCCACAGACATACATTTATATTTCGCGTAATCAAAAGAAACAAAAGATTTATCCCTCATCGGAACCGGATTGATTTGTCGGCTTGAGGCTGCCAAAGACCTTGGCCGGTATGGCCTTTTGTTCAAGGCGCAGTTTCTTCATGATGAGGCCCTCGTCATCGGTTTTGGTTGTGGCCTGGCCTGCCTCGGCCTGGTCTCCACTCGGCTGCTGCAGGTCCTCCTCCTCATCGTCGTCGTCGTCCTCGCTGTCGCCAATATCAATCTCATCCGGATTGACGACTGTATTTTCCTTGCCCTTGGCCCCGCCCTGGGTCTCGCCGCGCACAAACATGATATTGGAGGCAGCCTTCTCGGCGGGCTTCTGCTTGGCCTCGGCCGCCGCCTGGCGGGCCTTCTCCTCGAGCAGCCGCATGGCATCCGGTCCGGAGCCAGCACCAGCATCGGCAGCCACACCATTCGTGTTCGTGTTGACAAACTGGTCAGCCATCATGTTGACCTGAGTGTTGTAGGTGGCCTGAATGGAACGCTTGATCCGCAGCATTTCACGCATCGTATCCTCGTTGCCATAACGCACCTCGAGCTCCTTACAGGTCTGCCAGAAGTCCGCCGTGATGCGGGGATCGCACACCTGTTGGGACAAAGCAGAAGAGAGCTTAGAATATTGACGATCCAACGGTTAAATGTCGACTCACCTGTGAGCAATGGGCGTAGATGGCCCTGGCTCGATCCACCTAGCCCAGCTTCGTCTCCAGCTCGGCGAATTTGACGCACATGTGGCGCATATGCTGCTCGTGCAGAGCCTCGATGGCCTTCTCGTAGATCTCCCTGGTGCGTGGCAGGCCGTAGATCTCGGCGGCCTTCTTCACGAATATGTTGTACATGTCGAACACCTCCTCTTCCTTGACGGCGGACGTGGCGCGATCGTAGACGGACATGGCATGCCGGGCCAAGCCGTGCTCCTCCTCCAGCTTCGCGTAGAGCTGGTAAAAGTACTTGGATTGCTCAGCGGGTCACTGATCCAGGCACTGTTCGAAGAGGTCGCGGGACCGCTCCAGCTTTGTGCCCCAGAAGCGCGCGAGGAACTTGCTTAGATACGAGTTCCAGATGTCGTACACATTCGGCCACTTAAACAGGGCAATGCCCTTCTCGTAGGCCCGATAGGCCTCCTCGAAGTAGTTGTGCTCTTCGAGGAACATTCCATAGTTGATGATCACCTGCGGCGTGCAGATCTTCAGGTCGATGATGCTCTCGTAGACGGCCTTGCAGGTCTTGAAGGTGCCAAAGGACTCATCCAGATCGGCGTCCATGGACCACACCTTCAGGGATCTGTGGAGGCGCGACTGCACTGTCTCCGAGTCGTCGTGATACGCCACCTTCCGCTTGGGCATGGCCGTGGCACGTTGCATCAGCTTGAGGGCTGCCTCGAACTGCTGCTGGCGCAGCTCCATCTTCGCCCACTCGCACCACACGGCGGCCAGATTCGCCACCTTGACGTACTCCACCTCGGTGCCCCGCTCGAAGACCACGCGGGCGTCCTCCACCTGGCCATTGGACTCGTAGAACTTGGCAAACTCCACCCAGAGGGTGTGCAGCTTTCCCACCGCCGACAGCTTGGGCTGGACTGTCTGCACGGCCTCGGTGTAGGTGTTGATGATCTCCGTGGGCTGTTCACTGTTCAGCAGCAGCAGACGCCTCTCCATGAGGTATTCGAAGCGCGACAGGCGCAGCTCCACATCGATGTCGTCCTCCTCGGTGGCCCCCTCGTTCTTGGCCACCTCCTCCATGCGCTTGTTCAACGACAGCTCCTAGAACTGCGCAAAGCTGGCCTCGCAAAAGGGCTCTGCTGCCCCAACAAAGGCCAAAAGACCGAGGACCAGGGGGGCAAGGAGACAATAGAAGCCAAAAGATTAACAGAGGCGAGTGAATTCCGTAAATGTATATAAACGTTATTGCGGTTCACATTTTGCACTTTCGCTCAATTAACTCAACTAATTGACATTTGAAAATACATGCGGTGAAAGGAAGTACATATGTACACATGTATGTACATGTGGGTCCGTAAGGGACAACAGCAGGAGATAATTATAAGTGCAGGAATTTTAATTCAACCTTCAACCTCAACCTTTTCCCATCAGGAAAGCAGCAGAGGTCGCTCTTCTCACTAAAAGAGCACACGATGCGGTCAACCTATTCGTCGACAGCCAAGCGGCGATAAGATCCATGCAGTCGTCCGCAGTCAGTTCCAGAAATGTCTTGGCGAGCAGGGAGGCACTAGATACCCTAAGCACGACAAAGTCAGTGCGGATCTACTGGATTCCCAGCCACCAGGGCATCGAAGGGAACGAGACGGCGGACGTACTAGCTAAGGAAGGCGTCGGGCTGGCGAATACGAGAACCGAGAACGTGCCTGTCTCCCTCAGAACGCTGCAAAGCGATCTAGAAAAGCAGGCCGGATCACAAACCGAATGTAGGTGGAGGAGTACCACCGCCTGCAGAACCTCGAAAATCATGTGCGAGGAACGCAATGACAAACTCAGCCACTACCTGCTGCACCTACCACGGAAGGACTGCAGATTATTAGTGGGAATATTAACGGGACACTGCCTGGCTGCGGCGCATGCGACAAAGCTAGGAATCACAGAGACAGTTGTAGGAAATGTGACGAACCTGGGGCAACCGAAACCCTAGAACATCTCATCTGCAACTGTCCTGCTCTCTTAAGGGCAAGGAGGAGATACCTGGGCGCCCCAGTGCTGGCATCACTGGAAGATGCTTTCAAGAGGACGCCACAGCAACTACTGGCCTATGCGAAAAATACCTCGATCCTCGAGGACTTCAAAACACTAAACACTGCCGCGACGGTTCATACCCCCTCCCCCCCCCTATTCGGACAACTAAGGGCCATACTGGCCTATGTGGGTGGGGCCCCCTCTGAGGACCATCTGGGTCAACCTAACCTTCAACCTCAGCCTTTGCATGGCTTTGGAGCTCGAAAGTGATTTACAAAAGAACCACTTTAGTCGGAAACATAAACATTCATTCCCCACCTCTTCACAGCACTTGACCAGAAACAACAGCAACAACAAAAATCACAATTATAAAAGGAGTCTGGGCGTGGCATACACTGTCAAAAAAACAATATACGAGAATAAATAATTAAACCCATTTTCATATACGTTTCTCCCGATATTATTCTCTAAATTGAAAGAAAACAACAGGCATATTTTCATTAGATTTGAACTGAAAACCTTTTCAGATATGCCGAAGTTGACTTTTTCGGTATTTTTCGTTATTTTTATAGTCCTGTTTGCCTTTAGGATTTTCTCCTATAAGAGAGATGATTCTTGGTAAAAGTTTACCCCCTTATTTGCCTCCATACTAAACATAAAGCTAACAAAATGCTATCGATCTATTTTGTTTTATATCTTTTTAGTTCATCGCCTATAATCGTACAGCAAAGAAAAACATAAACAACATTTGCTTACCTTCTTCCTGGTTCTTCCGCTTTTGCTGCATTCTCTCTTTCTGTTCTTTCCTTGCCGTTTCCATTCTGTCGTTATATTCACACACACACACACACACACAAAAGCACTATTAAAAAAAAAAACAAACACAAATGAATTTTATAATTTATTCATATTTTTCTTTCCGCGATCGGCTCTTTTTGTGCGCGAATAATCCACTAAATTTTCCCGCAAGACGCACTTAGCACCAAAGACGCTCAGCTACAACGGTACAACAAATGAAACGAGAAGGCAGCAATTTTTGGTCGAATAACAACAAATCACCAAAAAAAAACGGGACACGTGTGGTTTAAGTTAGTAGAAGGCGCGGCTAAGAGGCAACGGTACAGCAACTGGAATTTCCAAGCAACTCCACTCAACGGAAAGAAGGCGAGCGAAAGAGAATTAGAAGATCACGCGATGCGACGCTCCCAATGCGAAAACCGAACGCATCGCTGTATGCGTGTGCATGTGGGTGCAGTTGCGGTTTTTGGTTGTGCATGTGAGAGCTCTATGTAAAGCCTCTGTAAGCAATAGCAACGCAATAATAAGCATAAGTATAGATGCTTGAGCGGTGAAGTGAAATGATGAACAGAAGAGAGGAAAAGTAAAATAAGCGGCTAATTTCTCCACCATTTGTATTGCAAAAATGTACTTCAATTAACAACAAATTTGGAACGCGGAACATTAACCAAGGAATTGTGTAACGAACATAATCAGATTACTTGCCGTCGGGCAAGCCATCTGAAACAGAAACTGAACGATGGTGCGAGTGGGACGGCCAGTCATGCGGTCCTTCAGCAAATATGGGAGCGGATTGTAGCGCGTCAGCATGCCCACGTTGCGGATGTCCAGGTGGGCCCAGTCGACGCACGGCACCAGCTCGTGCAGAACGGCGGCAGCGATGCAGCTGGAGGCGGGGCCACGTCCGCGGTTGCTGATGTCAAAGGTCTCGTTCGGCATGATCAGCTCCTTGAAGTAGCGCCACAGGGGCAGACGCCAAACGCGATCCCCCGTAAGGGCACCGGCCTTCTCGAACTGCTTGTAGACGAAGTTCGAATTGCTGAAAATCCCGGCTGCTGCTCCGCCCAGCGCTGGGCAGACGGCGTAGCAATGTCCACGACCATGCGCGGCTTGTAGATCGTCTGGGCGTAGAGCAAGGGATCGGCCATGGCCATCACACCAGCCTTGCTGACGTCCACGAAGCCGAGAGTTTTGCCATTGAAGAGGGACACCACGTCGCCAGGCTTGGCCGCCATTCCGGAGGGCATGTTCTCGCACAGCGGCAGCAGTGCCGTTATGTTTAGGGGCAGCGATAGGCCGGCGGCGGCTCGGATGACGCCCACGCAGGCGGCTGCACCGGACATGCAGCCGCGGTACATGGACAAGCAGTCCTTGGGACGGAGGCAGAGGCCCCCGCTGTTGAATGTGATGCCCTTGCCCAGCAGGAGGATGGGCTTGTCCTCGGGTGCGGTGCCGCAGTAGGCGATTTCCAAGATGATCGGCGGCTCGCAGCTGCCCTTGGCCACCATCAAGAAGCTGTTCAAGCTCTTGGACTCGATCCAGTCCATGCTGCGTACCTCCACGGATACCCCGCAGGGGCACAGGGCATCCACCGTTGACTGGGCGAAGATTGTGGGAGTCGGGCGACGGGCCAGGTTCTGCGATTCGGCCTTGAACAGGCCCCGCATCCAGGCATCCGAGTCGGGAGAGTCGTACAGCTCCAGTTTGGAAATGAGTGTGCGGTCCCGACGGCGCTTGTTGGTGTTGTAGCGCCAGACGGCCAAGGCGCTCCCCTCGGCCGCCTGCTCCGCATACTCCATCGACTCCACGAAGACATCTGTGCAGCCCTGCAGTTGAAGGGCACGAGCCCCCACGCCGGCAGCGACGCGAGTGTTCTCCATTCCCTCGTCGATCATCTCCAGGTCGTTGAAGCCGGCCCCCTCCTGTCCCACGCCGACCACGGCCACCGCACGGAACTCCGCATCCACGTTCATAAAGACACGGCCTTTTCCCAGCTGGCCACTCAGGCCCGTCTCGCGTATTAGATCAGTGATCTTACCCTGGACGCGATCGTCAAACTTCTCGCCGGATGGTGTCATCTTGGGCTGGCGGTCGCCCTCCTTGGCGTACACGCCCACCACAACGCCTTTGAACACCGAGTCACATTTCTCGGCGTAGTGCCGTCGCTGTTCCACATCTCTGCGTCTGGCCAGGAATGTGTGCTGGACACGCCTGCACAGGGCGTGCATCAAGCGTACAGACTTCATCGCTTAATGATAGTGACAGTCCCTCGCGACAGGTTACGAAAGTTCTCTTATTTTTCAGACAGTTCCAGACAAATTTTGCTTTTTTCCGAATAAAAAAAATGTAAATCTAAAAAATAGAGAGAATAGATGTTCTTCCAACAGCTGATTCGAAAGGAATGAGATATCCCAAGGCTCAAGCTCTGGCAGGGAAACATTGCCAACGCCTGCTGAGATTCGAGGAATTTATGAATTTCCGAACAAAACGAAGAATAGGTCTCCGAAGAATAGGTCTCAAATCGAGGGAAGTATTCCACAGACATACATTTATATTTCGCGTAATCAAAAGAAACAAAAGATTTATCCCTCATCGGAATCGGATTGATTTGTCGGCTTGAGGCTGCCAAAGACCTTGGCCGGTATGGCCTTTTGTTCGAAGCGCATTTTCTTCATGATGAGGCCCTCGTCATCGGTTTTGGTTGTGGCCTGGCCTGCCTCGGCCTGGTCTCCACTCGGCTGCTGCAGGTCCTCCTCCTCATCGTCGTCGTCGTCCTCGCTGTCGCCAATATCAATCTTATCCGGATTGACGACCGTATTTTCCTTGCCCTTGGCCCCGCCCTGGGTCTCGCCGCGCACAAACATGATATTGGAGGCAGCCTTCTCGGCGGGCTTCTGATTGGCCTCGGCCGCCGCCTGGCGGGCTTTCTCCTCGAGCAGCCGCATGGAATCCGGTCCGGAGCCAGCACCATCATCGGCAGCCACACCATTCGTGTTCGTGTTGTAGGTGGCCTGAATGGAACGCTTGATCCGCAGAATTTCACGCATCGTATCCTCGTTGCCATGACGCACCTCGAACTCCTTCCAGGTCTGCCAGAAGTCCGCCGTGATGCGGGGATCGCACACCTGTTGGGACAAAGCAGAAGAGAGCTTAGAATATTGACGATCCAACGGTTAAATGTCGACTCACCTGTGAGCAATGGGCGTAGATGGCCCTGGCTCGATCCACCTAGCCCAGCTTCGTCTCCAGCTCGGCGAATTTGACGAACATGTGGCGCATATGCTGCTCGTGCAGAGCCTCGATGGCCTTCTCGTAGATCTCCCTGGTGCGTGGCAGGCCGTAGATCTCGGCGGCCTTCTTCACGAATATGTTGTACATGTCGAACATCTCCTCTTCCTTGACGGCGGACGTGGCGCGATCGTAGACGGACATGGCATGCCGGGCCAAGCCGTGCTCCTCCTCCAGCTTCGCGTAGAGCTGGTAAAAGTACTTGGATTGCTCAGCGGGTCACTGATCCAGGCACTGTTCGAAGAGGTCGCGGGCCCGCTCCAGCTTTGTGCCCCAGTAGCGCGCGAGGAACTTGCTTAGATACGAGTTCCAGATGTCGTACACATTCGGCCACTTAAACAGGGCAATGCCCTTCTCGTAGGCCCGATAGGCCTCCTCGAAGTAGTTGTGCTCTTCGAGGAACATGCCATAATTGATGATCACCTGCGGCGTGCAGATCTTCAGGTCGATGATGCTCTCGTAGACGGCCTTGCAGGTCTTGAAGGTGCCAAAGGACTCCTCCAGATCGGCGTACATGGACCACACCTTCAGGGATCTGTGGAGGCGCGACTGCACTGTCTCCGAGTCGTCGTGATACGCCACCTTCCGCTTGGGCATGGCCGTGGCACGTTGCATCAGCTTGAGGGCTGCCTCGAACTGCTGCTGGCGCAGCTCCATCTTCGCCCACTCGCACCACACGGCGGCCAGATTCGCCACCTTGACGTACTCCACCTCGGTGCCCCGCTCGAAGACCACGCGGGCGTCCTCCACCTGGCCATTGGACTCGTAGAACTTGGGAAACTCCACCCAGAGGGTGTGCAGCTTTCCCACCGCCAGCTTGGGCTGGACTGTCTGCACGGCCTCGGTGTAGGTGTTGATGATCTCCGTGGGCTGTTCACTGTTCAGCAGCAGCAGACGCCTCTCCATGAGGTATTCGAAGCGCGACAGGCGCAGCTCCACATCGATGTCGTCCTCCTCGGTGGCCCCCTCGTTCTTGGCCACCTCCTCCATGCGCTTGTTCAACGACAGCTCCTAGAACTGCGCAATGCTGGCCTCGCAAAAGGGCTCTGCTGCCCCAACAAAGGCCAAAAGACCGAGGACCAGGGGGGCAAGGAGACAATAGAAGCCAAAAGATTAACAGAGGCGAGTGAATTCCGTAAATGTATATAAACGTTATTGCGGTTCACATTTTGCACTTTCGCTCAATTAACTCAACTAATTGACATTTGAAAATACATGCGGTGAAAGGAAGTACATATGTACACATGTATGTACATGTGGGTCCGTAAGGGACAACAGCAGGAGATAATTATAAGTGCAGGAATTTTAATTCAACCTTCAACCTCAACCTTTTGCCATCAGGAAAGCAGCAGAGGTCGCTCTTCTCACTGAAAGAGCACACGATGCGGTCAACCTATTCGTCGACAGCCAAGCGGCGATAAGATCCATGCAGTCGTCCGCAGTCAGTTCCAGAAATGTCTTGGCGAGCAGGGAGGCACTAGATACCCTAAGCATGACAAAGTCAGTGCGGATCTACTGGATTCCCAGCCACCAGGGCATCGAAGGGAACGAGACGGCGGACGTAATAGGTAAGGAAGGCGTCGGGCTGGCGAATACGAGAACCGAGAACGTGCCTGTCTCCCTCAGAACGCTGCAAAGCGATCTAGAAAAGCAGGCCGGATCACAAACCGAATGTAGGTGGAGGAGTACCACCGCCTGCAGAACCTCGAAAATCATGTGCAAGGAACGCAATGACAAACTCAGCCACTACCTGCTGCACCTACCACGGAAGGACTGCAGATTATTAGTGGGAATATTAACGGGACACTGCCTGGCTGCGGCGCATGCGACAAAGCTAGGAATCACTGAGACAGTTGTAGGAAATGTGACGAACCTGGGGCAACCGAAACCCTAGAACATCTCATCTGCAACTGTCCTGCTCTCTTAAGGGCAAGGAGGAGATACCTGGGCGCCCCAGTGCTGGCATCACTGGAAGATGCTTTCAAGAGGACGCCACAGCAACTACTGGCCTATGCGAAAAATACCTCGATCCTCGAGGACTTCAAAACACTAAACACTGCCGCGACGGTTCATACCCCCTCCCCCCCCTATTCGGACAACTAAGGGCCATACTGGCCTATGTGGGTGGGGCCCCCTCTGAGGACCGTCCGGGTCAACTTAACCTTCAACCTCAGCCTTTGCATGGCTTTGGAGCTCGAAAGTGATTTACAAAAGAACCACTTTAGTCGGAAACATAAACATTCATTCCCCACCTCCTCACAGCACTTGACCAGAAACAACAGCAACAACAAAAATCACAATTATAAAAGGAGTCTGGGCGTGGCATACACTGTCAAAAAAACAATATACGAGAATAAATAATTAAACCCATTTTCATATACGTTTCTCCCGATATTATTCTCTAAATTGAAAGAAAACAACAGGCATATACTTTCATTAGATTTGAACTGAAAACCTTTTCAGATAAGCCGAAGTTGACTTTTTCGGTATTTTTCGTTATTTTTATAGTCCTGTTTGCCTTTAGTATTTTCTCCTATAAGAGAGATGATTCTTGGTAAAAGTTTACCCCCTTATTTGCCTCCATACTAAACATAAAGCTAACAAAATGCTATCGATCTGTTTTGTTTTATATCTTTTTAGTTCATCGCCTATAATCGTACAGCAAAGAAAAACATAAACAACATTTTCTTACCTTCTTCCTGGTTCTTCCGCTTTTGCTGCATTCTCTCTTTCTGTTCTTTCCTTGCCGTTTCCATTCTGTCGTTATATTCACACACACACACACACACACAAAAGCACTACTAAAAAAAAAAAACAGAAACACAAATGAATTTTATAATTTATTCATATTTTTCTTTCCGCGATCGGCTCATTTTGTGCGCGAATAATCCACTAATTTTTCCCGCAAGACGCACTTAGCACCAAAGACGCTCAGCTACAACGGTACAACAAATGAAACGAGAAGGCAGCAATTTTTGGTCGAATAACAACAAATCACCAAAAAAAATGGGACACGTGTGGTTTAAGTTAGTGAAAGGCGCGGCTAAGAGGCAACGGTACAGCAACTGGAATTTCCAAGCAACTCCACTCAACGAAAATAAGGCGAGCGAAAGAGAATTAGAAGATCACGCGATGCGACGCTCCCAATGCGAAAACCGAACGCATCGCTGTATGCGTGTGCATGTGGGTGCAGTTGCGGTTTTTGGCTGTGCATGTGAGAGCTCTATGTAAAGCCTCTGTAAGCAATAGCAACGCAATAATGAGATTCGAGGAATTTATGAATTTCCGAACAAAACGAAGAATAGGTCTCCGAAGAATAGGTCTCAAATCGAGGGAAGTATTCCACAGACATACATTTATATTTCGCGTAATCAAAAGAAACAAAAGATTTATCCCTCATCGGAATCGGATTGATTTGTCGGCTTGAGGCTGCCAAAGACCTTGGCCGGTATGGCCTTTTGTTCGAAGCGCATTTTCTTCATGATGAGGCCCTCGTCATCGGTTTTGGTTGTGGCCTGGCCTGCCTCGGCCTGGTCTCCACTCGGCTGCTGCAGGTCCTCCTCCTCATGGTCGTCGTCGTCCTCGCTGTCGCCAATATCAATCTCATCCGGATTGACGACCGTATTTTCCTTGCCCTTGGCCCCGCCCTGGGTCTCGCCGCGCACAAACATGATATTGGAGGCAGCCTTCTCGTCGGGCTTCTGATTGGCCTCGGCCGCCGCCTGGCGGGCCTTCTACTCGAGCAGCCGCATGGCATCCGGTCCGGAGCCAGCACCAGCATCGGCAGCCACACCATTCGTGTTCGTGTTGACAAACTGGGCAGCCATCATGTTGACCTGAGTGTTGTATGTGGCCTGAATGGAACGCTTGATCCGCAGCATTTCACGCATCGTATCCTCGTTGCCATGACGCACCTCGAACTCCTTCCAGGTCTGCCAGAAGTCCGACGTGATGCGGGGATCGCACACCTGTTGGGACAAAGCAGAAGAGAGCTTAGAATATTGACGATCCAACGGTTAAATGTCGACTCACCTGTGAGCAATGGGCGTAGATGGCCCTGGCTCGATCCACCTAGCCCAGCTTCGTCTCCAGCTCGGCGAATTTGACGCACATGTGGCGCATATGCTGCTCGTGCAGAGCCTCGATGGCCTTCTCGTAGATCTCCCTGGTGCGTGGCAGGCCGTAGATCTCGGCGGCCTTCTTCACGAATATGTTGTACATGTCGAACATCTCCTCTTCCTTGACGGCGGACGTGGCGCGATCGTACACGGACATGGCATGCCGGGCCAAGCCGTGCTCCTCCTCCAGCTTCGCGTAGAGCTGGTAAAAGTACTTGGATTGCTCAGCGGGTCACTGATCCAGGCACTGTTCGAAGAGGTCGCGGGCCCGCTCCAGCTTTGTGCCCCAGTAGCGCGCGAGGAACTTGCTTAGATACGAGTTCCAGATGTCGTACACATTCGGCCACTTAAACAGGGCAATGCCCTTCTCGTAGGCCCGATAGGCCTCCTCGAAGTAGTTGTGCTCTTCGAGGAACATGCCATAGTTGATGATCACCTGCGGCGTGCAGATCTTCAGGTCGATGATGCTCTCGTAGACGGCCTTGCAGGTCTTGAAGGTGCCAAAGGACTCCTCCAGATCGGCGTACATGGACCACACCTTCAGGGATCTGTGGAGGCGCGACTGCACTGTCTCCGAGTCGTCGTGATACGCCACTTTCCGCTTCGGCATGGCCGTGGCACGTTGCATCAGCTTGAGGGCTGCCTCGAACTGCTGCTGGCGCAGCTCCATCTTCGCCCACTCGCACCACACGGCGGCCAGATTCGCCACCTCGACGTACTCCACCTCGGTGCCCCGCTCGAAGACCACGCGGGCGTCCTCCACCTGGCCATTGGACTCGTAGAACTTGGCAAACTCCACTCAGAGGGTGTGCAGCTTTCCCACCGCCAGCTTGGGCTGGACTGTCTGCACGGCCTCGGTGTAGGTGTTGATGATCTCCGTGGGCTGTTCACTGTTCAGCAGCAGCAGACGCCTCTCCATGAGGTATTCGAAGCGCGACAGGCGCAGCTCCACATCGATGTCGTCCTCCTCGGTGGCCCCCTCGTTCTTGGCCACCTCCTCCATGCGCTTGTTCAACGACAGCTCCTAGAACTGCGCAAAGCTGGCCTCGCAAAAGGGCTCTGCTGCCCAACAAAGGCCAAAAGACCGAGGACCAGGGGGGGCAAGGAGACAATAGAAGCCAAAAGATTAACAGAGGCGAGTGAATTCCGTAAATGTGTATAAACGTTATTGCGGTTCACATTTTGCACATTCGCTCAATTAACTCAACTAATTGACATTTGAAAATACATGCGGTGAAAGGAAGTACATATGTACACATGTATGTACATGTGAGTCCGTAAAGGACAACAGCAGGAGATAATTATAAGTGCAGGAATTTTAATTCAACCTTCAACCTCAACCTTTTGCCTTTAGGAAAGCAGCAGAGGTCGCTCTTCTCACTGAAAGAGCACACGATGCGGTCAACCTATTCGTCGACAGCCAAGCGGCGATAAGATCCATGCAGTCGTCCGCAGTCAGTTCCAGAAATGTCTTGGCGAGCAGGGAGGCACTAGATACCCTAAGCACGACAAAGTCAGTGCGGATCTACTGGATTCCCAGCCACCAGGGCATCGAAGGGAACGAGACGGCGGACGTACTAGCTAAGGAAGGCGTCGGGCTGGCGAATACGAGAACCGAGAACGTGCCTGTCTCCCTCAGAACGCTGCAAAGCGATCTAGAAAAGCAGGCCGGATCACAAACCGAATGTAGGTGGAGGAGTACCACCGCCTGCAGAACCTCGAAAATCATGGGCGAGGAACGCAATGACAAACTCAGCCACTACCTGCTGCACCTACCACGGAACGACTGCAGATTATTAGTGGGAATATTAACGGGACACTGCCTGGCTGCGGCGCATGCGACAAAGCTAGGAATCACAGAGACAGTTGTAGGAAATGTGACGAACCTGGGGCAACCGAAACCCTAGAACATCTCATCTGCAACTGTCCTGCTCTCTTAAGGGCAAGGAGGAGATACCTGGGCGCCCCAGTGCTGGCATCACTGGAAGATGCTTTCAAGAGGACGCCACAGCAACTACTGGCCTATGCGAAAAATACCTCGACCCTCGAGGACTTCAAAACACTAAACACTGCCGCGACGGTTCATACCCCCTCCCCCCCCTATTCGGACAACTAAGGGCCATACTGGCCTATGTGGGTGGGGCCCCCTCTGAGGGCCGTCCGGGTCAACCTAACCTTCAACCTCAGCCTTTGCATGGCTCTGGAGCTCGAAAGTGATTTACAAAAGAACCACTTTAGTCGGAAACATAAACATTCATTCCCCACCTCTTCACAGCACTTGACCAGAAACAACAGCAACAACAAAAATCACAATTATAAAGGGAGTCTGGGCGTGGCATACACTGTCAAAAAAACAATATACGAGAATAAATAATTAAACCCATTTTCATATACGTTTCTCCCGATATTATTCTCTAAATTGAAAGAAAACAACAGGCATATATTTTCATTAGATTTGAACTGAAAACCTTTTCAGATAAGCCGAAGTTGACTTTTTCGGTATTTTTCGTTATTTTTATAGTCCTGTTTGCCTTTAGTATTTTCTCCTATAAGAGAGATGATTCTTGGTAAAAGTTTACCCCCTTATTTGCCACCATACTAAACATAAAGCTAACAAAATGCTATCGATCTGTTTTGTTTTATATCTTTTTAGTTCATCGCCTATAATCGTACAGCAAAGAAAAACATAAACATTTTCTTACCTTCTTCCTGGTTCTTCCGCTTTTGCTGCATTCTCTCTTTCTGTTCTTTCCTTGCCGTTTCCATTCTGTCGTTATATTCACACACACACACACACACACACAAAAGCACTACTAAAAAAAAAAAACAGAAACACAAATGAATTTTATAATTTATTCATATTTTTCTTTCCGCGATCGGCTTTTTGTGCGCGAATAATCCACTAATTTTTCCCGCAAGACGCACTTAGCACCAAAGACGCTCAGCTACAACGGTACAACAAATGAAACGAGAAGGCAGCAATTTTTGGTCGAATAACAACAAATCACCAAAAAAAATGGGACACGTGTGGTTTAAGTTAGTGGAAGGCGCGGCTAAGAGGCAACGGTACAGCAACTGGAATTTCCAAGCAACTCCACTCAACGAAAATAAGGCGAGCGAAAGAGAATTAGATCACGCGATGCGACGCTCCCAATGCATCGCTGTATGCGTGTGCATGTGGGTGCAGTTGCGGTTTTTGGCTGTGCATGTGAGAGCTCTATGTAAAGCCTCTGTAAGCAATAGCAACACAATAATGAGCATAAGTATAGATGCTTGAGCGTTGAAGTGAAATGATGAACAGAAGAGAGGAAAAGTAAAATAAGCGGCTAATTTCAAAGGTCTCGTTCGGCATGATCAGCTCCTTGAAGTAGCGCCACAGGGGCAGACGCCAAACGCGATCCCCCGTAAGGGCACCGGCCTTCTCGAACTGCTTGTAGACGAAGTTCGAATTGCTGAAAATCCCGGCTGCTGCTCCGCCCAGCGCTGAGCAGACGGCGTAGCCGACTGTAGCAATGTCCACGACCATGCGCGGCTTGTAGATCGTCTGGGCGTAGAGCAAGGGATCGGCCATGGCCATCACACCAGCCTTGCTGACGTCCACGAAGCCGAGAGTTTTGGCATTGAGGAGGGACACCACGTCGCCAGGCTTGGCCGCCATTCCGGAGGGCATGTTCTCGCACAGCGGCAGCAGTGCCGTTATGTTTAGGGGCAGCGATAGGCCGGCGGCGGCTCGGATGACGCCCACGCAGGCGGCTGCACCGGACATGCAGCCGCGGTACATGGACAAGCAGTCCTTGGGACGGAGGCAGAGGCCCCCGCTGTTGAATGTGATGCCCTTGCCCAGCAGGAGGATGGGCTTGTCCTCGGGTGCGGTGCCGCAGTAGGCGATTTCCAAGATGATCGGCGGCTCGCAGCTGCCCTTGGCCACCATCAAGAAGCTGTTCAAGCTCTTGGACTCGATCCAGTCCATGCTGTGTACCTCCACGGATACCCCGCAGGGGCACAGGGCATCCACCGCTGACTGGGCAAAGATTGTGGGCGTCGGGCGACGGGCCAGGTTCTGCGATTCGGCCTTGAACAGGCCCCGCATCCAGGCATCCGAGTCGGGAGAGTCGTACAGCTCCAGTTTGGAAATGAGTGCGCTTGTTGGTGTTGTAGCGCCAGACGGCCAAGGCGCTCCCCTCGGCCGCCTGCTCCGCATACTCCATCGACTCCACGAAGACATCTGTGCAGCCCTGCAGTTGAAGGGCACGAGCCCCCACGCCGGCAGCGACGCGAGCGTTCTCCATTCCCTCGTCGATCATCTCCAGGTCGTTGAAGCCGGCCCCCTCCTGTCCCACGCCTACCACGGCCACCGCACGGAACTCCGCATCCACGTTCATCCACGGGCCACTCAGGCCCGTCTCGCGTATTAGATCAGTGATCTTACCCTGGACGCGATCGTCAAACTTCTCGCCGGATGGTGTCATCTTGGGCTGGCGGTCGCCCTTCTTGGCGTACACGCCCACCACAACGCCTTTGATCACCGAGTCACATTTCTCGGCGTAGTGCCGTCGCTGTTCCACATCTCTGCGTCTGGCCAGGAATGTGTGCTAGACACGCCTGCACAGGGCGTGCATCAAGCGTACAGACTTCATCGCTTAATGATAGTGACAGTCCCTCGCGACAGGTTACGAAAGTTCTCTTATTTTTCAAAAAAAATGTAAATCTAAAAAATAGAGAGAATAGATGTGCTTCCAACAGCTGATTCGAAAGGAATGAGATATCCCAAGGCTCAAGCTCTGGCAGGGAAACATTGCCAACGCCTGCTGAGATTCGAGGAATTTATGAATTTCCGAACAAAACGAAGAATAGGTCTCCGAAGAATAGGTCTCAAATCGAGGGAAGTATTCCACAGACATACATTTATATTTCGCGTAATCAAAAGAAACAAAAGATTTATCCCTCATCGGAATCGGATTGATTTGTCGGCTTGAGGCTGCCAAAGACCTTGGCCGGTATGGCCTTTTGTTCGAAGCGCATTTTCTTCATGATGAGGCCCTCGTTATCGGTTTTGGTTGTGGCCTAGCCTGCCTCGGCCTGGTCTCCACTCGGCTGCTGCAGGTCCTCCTCCTCATCGTCGTCGTCGTACTCGCTGTCGCCAATATCAATCTCATCCGGATTGACGACCGTATTTTCCTTGCCCTTGGCCCCGCCCTGGGTCTCGCCGCGCACAAACATGATATTGGAGGCAGCCTTCTCTGCTTGGCCTCGGCCGCCGCCTGGCGGGCCTTCTCCTCGAGCAGCCGCATGGCATCCGGTCCGGAGCCAGCACCATCATCGGCAGCCACACCATTCGTGTTCGTGTTGTAGGTGGCCTGAATGGAACGCTTGATCCGCAGCATTTCACGCATCGTGTCCTCGTTGCCATGACGCACCTCGAACTCCTTCCAAGTCCGCCGTGATGCGGCGATCGCACACCTGTTGGGACAAAGCAGAAGAGAGCTTAGAATATTGACGATCCAACGGTTAAATGTCGACTCACCTGTGAGCGTAGATGGCCCTGGCTCGATCCACCTTGCCCAGCTTCGTCTCCAGCACGGCGAATTCGACGCACATGTGGCGCATATGCTGCTCGGGCAGAGCCCGACATGCGGACATGGCATGCCGGGCCAGGCCGTGCTCCTCCTCCAGCTTCGCGTAGAGCAGGTAAAAGTACTTGGCATGCTCAGCGGGACACTGATCCAGGCACTGTTCGAAGAGGTCGCGGGCCCGCTCCAGCTTTGTGCCCCCGTAGCGCGCGAGGAACTTGCTTAGATACCAGTTCTAGATGTCGTACATTCGGCCACTTAAACAGGGCAATGCCCTTCTCGTAGGCCCGATAGGACTCCTCGAAGTAGTTGTGCTCTTCGAGGAACATGCCATAGTTGATGATCACCTGCGGCGTGCAGATCTTCAGGTCGATGATGCGCTCGTAGACGGCCTTGCTGGTCTTGTAGGTGCCAAAGGACTCCTCCAGATCGGCGTACATGGACCACACCTTCAGGGATCTGTGGAGGCGCGACTGCACTGTCTCCGAGTCGTGATACGCCACCTTCCGCTTGGGCACGCCGTGGCACGTTGCATCAGCTTGAGGGCAGCCTCGAACTGCTGCTGGCGCAGCTCCATCTCCGCCCACTCGCACCACACGGCGGCCAGATCCTCCACCTTGACGTACTCCACCTCGGTGCCCCGCTCGAAGACCACGCGGGCGTCCTCCACCTGGCCATTGGACTCGTAGAACTTGGCAAACTCCACCCAGAGGGTGTGCAGCTTTCCCACCGCCGACAGCTTGGGCTGGACTGTCTGCACGGCCTCGGTGTAGGTGTTGATGATCTCCGTGGGCTGTTCACTGTTCAGCAGCAGCAGACGCCTCTCCATGAGGTATTCGAAGCGCGACAGGCGCAGCTCCACATCGATGTCGTCCTCCTCGGTGGCCCCCTCGTTCTTGGCCACCTCCTCCATGCGCTTGTTCAACGACAGCTCCTAGAACTGCGCAAAGCTGGCCTCGCAAAAGGGCTCTGCTGCCCCAACAAAGGCCAAAAGACCGAGGACCAGGGGGGGCAAGGAGACAATAGAAGCCAAAAGATTAACAGAGGCGAGTGAATTCCGTAAATGTATATAAACGTTATTGCGGTTCACATTTTGCACTTTCGCTCAATTAACTCAACTAATTGACATTTGAAAATACATGCGGTGAAAGAAAGTACATATGTACACATGTATGTACATGTGGGTCCGTAAAGGACAACAGCAGAAGATAATTATAAGTGCAGGAATTTTAATTCAACCTTCAACCTCAACCTTTTGCCATCAGGAAAGCAGCAGAGGTCGCTCTTCTCACTGAAAGAGCACACGATGCGGTCAACCTATTCGTCGACAGCCAAGCGGCGATAAGATCCATGCAGTCACCCGCAGTCAGTTCCAGAAATGTCTTGGCGAGCAGGGAGGCACTAGATACCCTAAGCATGACAAAGTCAGTGCGGATCTACTGGATTCCCAGCCACCAGGGCATCGAAGGGAACAAGACGGCGGACGTACTAGCTAAGGAAGGCGTCGGGCTGGCGAATACGATAACCGAGAACGTGCCTGTCTCCCTCAGAACGCTGCAAAGCGATCTAGAAAAGCAGGCCGGATCACAAACCGAAGTTAGGTGGAGGAGTACCACCGCCTGCAGAACCTCGAAAATCATGTGCAAGGAACGCAATGACAAACTCAGCCACTACCTGCTGCACCTACCACGGAAGGACTGCAGATTATTAGTGGGAATATTAACGGGACACTGCCTGGCTGCGGCGCATGCGACAAAGCTAGGAATCACAGAGACAGTTGTAGGAAATGTGACGAACCTGGGGCAACCGAAACCCTAGAACATCTCATCTGCAACTGTCCTGCTCTCTTAAGGGCAAGGAGGAGATACCTGGGCGCCCCTGTGCTGGCATCACTGGAAGATGCCTCCAAGAGGACGCCACAGCAACTACTGGCCTATGCGAAAAATACCTCGATCCTCGAGGACTTCAAAACCCACTAAACACTGCCGCGACGGTTCATACCCCCTCCCCCCCCTATTCGGACAACTAAGGGCCATACTGGCCTATGTGGGTGGGGCCCCCTCTGAGGGCCGTCCGGGTCAACCTAACCTTCAACCTCAGCCTTTGCATGGCTCTGGAGCTCGAAAGTGATTTACAAAAGAACCACTTTAGTCGGAAACATAAACATTCATTCCCCACCTCTTCACAGCACTTGACCAGAAACAACAGCAACAACAAAAATCACAATTATAAAGGGAGTCTGGGCGTAGCATACACTGTCAAAAAAACAATATACGAGAATAAATAATTAAACCCATTTTCATATACGTTTCTCCCGATATTATTCTCTAAATTGAAAGAAAACAACAGGCATATATTTTCATTAGATTTTAACTGAAAACCTTTTCAGATAAGCCGAAGTTGACTTTTTCGATATTTTTCGTTATTTTTATAGTCCTGTTTGCCTTTAGTATTTTCTCCTATAAGAGAGATGATTCTTGGTAAAAGTTTACCCCCTTATTTGCCTCCATACTAAACATAAAGCTAACAAAATGCTATCGATCTATTTTGTTTTATATCCTTTTAGTTCATCGCCTATAATCGTACAGCAAAGAAAAACATAAACAACATTTTCTTACCTTCTTCCTGGTTCTTCCGCTTTTGCTGCATTCTCTCTTTCTGTTCTTTCCTTGCCGTTTCCATTCTGTCGTTATATTCACACACACACACAAACAAACACACACAAAAGCACTATTAAAAAAAAAAACAGAAACACAAATGAATTTTATAATTTATTCATATTTTTCTTTCCGCGATCGGCTCTTTTTGTGCGCGAATAATCCACTAATTTTTCCCGCAAGACGCACTTAGCACCAAAGACGCTCAGCTACAACGGTACAACAAATGAAACGAGAAGGCAGCAATTTTTGGTCGAATAACAAAAAATCACCAAAAAAAACGGGACAAGTGTGGTTTAAGTTAGTGAAAGGCGCGGCTAAGAGGCAACGGTACAGCAACTGGAATTTCCAAGCAACTCCACTCAACGAAAATAAGGCGAGCGAAAGAGAATTAGAAGATCACGCGATGCGACGCTCCCAATGCGAAAACCGAACGCATCGCTGTATGCGTGTGCATGTGGGTGCAGTTGCGGTTTTTGGCTGTGCATGTGAGAGCTCTATGTAAAGCCTCTGTAAGCAATAGCAACGCAATAATGAGCATAAGTATAGATGCTTGAGCGTTGAAGTGAAATGATGAACAGAAGAGAGGAAAAGTAAAATAAGCGGCTAATTTCTCCACCATTTGTATTGCAAAAATGTTTTTCGAGGTTTTTAACGAGCCCGATTTGTAAAGACCTCACCTAGGCCAGATTTGCCCTATATGTCATGTATATTCTCGATTTATAATGAATCTCACTTCAATTAACAACAAATTTGGAACGCGGAACATTAACAAAGGAATTGTGTAACGAACATAATCAGATTACTTGCCGTCGGGGCAAGCCATCTGAAACAGAAACTGAACGATGGTGCGAGTGGGACGGCCAGTCATGCGGTCCTTCAGCAAATATGGGAGCGGATTGTAGCGCGTCAGCATGCCCACGTTGCGGATGTCCAGGTGGGCCCAGTCGACGCACGGCACCAGCTCGTGCAGAACGGCGGCAGCGATGCAGCTGGAGGCGGGGCCACGTCCGCGGTTGCTGATGTCAAAGGTCTCGTTCGGCATGATCAGCTCCTTGAAGTAGCGCCACATGGGCAGACGCCAAACGCGATCCCCCGTAAGGGCACCGGCCTTCTCGAACTGCTTGTAGACGAAGTTCGAATTGCTGAAAATCCCGGCTGCTGCTCCGCCCAGCGCTGGGCAGACGGCGTAGCCGACTGTAGCAATGTCCACGACCATGCGCGGCTTGTAAATCGTCTGGGCGTAGAGCAAGGGATCGGCCATGGCCATCACACCAGCCTTGCTGACGTCCACGAAGCCGAGAGTTTTGCCATTGAGGGGGACACCACGTCGCCAGGCTTGGCCGCCATTCCGGAGGGCATGTTCTCGCACAGCGGCAGCAGTGCCGTTATGTTTAGGGGCAGCGATAGGCCGGCGGCGGCTCGGCCCCGCATCCAGGCATCCGAGTCGGGAGAGTCGTACAGCTCCAGTTTGGAAATGAGTGTGCGGTCCCGACGGCGCTTGTTGGTGTTGTAGCGCCAGACGGCCAAGGCGCTCCCCTCGGCCGCCTGCTCCGCATACTCCATCGACTCCACGAAGACATCTGTGCAGCCCTGCAGTTGAAGGGCACGAGCCCCCACGCCGGCAGCGACGCGAGTGTTCTCCATTCCCTCGTCGATCATCTCCAGGTCGTTGAAGCCGGCCCCCTCCTGTCCCACGCTTACCACGGCCACCGCACGGAACTCCGCATCCACGTTCATAAAGACACGGCCTTTTCCCAGCTGGCCACTCAGGCCCGTCTCGCGTATTAGATCAGTGATCTTACCCTGGACGCGATCGTCAAACTTCTCGCCGGATGGTGTCATCTTGGGCTGGCGGTCGCCCTTCTTGGCGTACACGCCCACCACAACGCCTTTGATCACCGAGTCACATTTCTCGGCGTAGTGCCGTCGCTGTTCCACATCTCTGCGTCTGGCCAGGAATGTGTGCTGGACACGCCTGCACAGGGCATGCATCAAGCGTACAGACTTCATCGCTTAATGATAGTGACAGTCCCTCGCGACAGGTTACGAAAGTTCTCTTATTTTTCAAAAAAAATGTAAATCTAAAAAATAGAGAGAATAGATTTGCTTCCAACAGCTGATTCGAAAGGAATGAGATATCCCAAGGCTCAAGCTCTGGCAGGGAAACATTGCCAACGCCTGCTGAGATTCGAGGAATTTATGAATTTCCGAACAAAACGAAGAATAGGTCTCCGAAGAATAGGTCTCAAATCGAGGGAAGTATTCCACAGACATACCACTCGGCAGCCACACCATTCGTGTTCGTGTTGTAGGTGGCCTGAATGGAACGCTTGATCCGCGGCATTTCACGCATCGTATCCTCGTTGCCATGACGCACCTCGAACTCCTTCCAAGTCCGCCGTGATGCTGGGATCGCACACCTGTTGGGACAAAGCAGAAGAGAGCTTAGAATATTGACGATCCATTGGTTAAATGTCGACTCACCTGTGAGCGTAGATGGCCCTGGCTCGATCCACCTTGACCAGCTTCGTCTCCAGCTCGGCGAATTCGACGCACATGTGGCGCATATGCTGCTCGGGCAGAGCCCGACATGCGGACATGGCATGCCGGGCCAGGCCGTGCTCCTCCTCCAGCTTCGCGTAGAGCAGGTAAAAGTACTTGGCATGCTCAGCGGGACACTGATCCAGGCACTGTTCGAAGAGGTCGCGGGCCCGCTCCAGCTTTGTGCCCCCGTAGCGCGCGAGGAACTTGCTGAAATACGAGTTCCAGATGTCGTACACATTCGGCCACTTAAACAGGGCAATGTCCTTCTCGTAGGCCCGATAGGCCTCCTCGAAGTAGTTGTGCTCTTCGAGGAACATGCCATAGTTGATGATCACCTGCGGCGTGCAGATCTTCAGGTCGATGATGCGCTCGTAGACGGCCTTGCAGGTCTTGAAGGTGCCAAAGGACTCCTCCAGATCGGCGTACATGGACCACACCTTCAGGGATCTGTGGAGGCGCGACTGCACTGTCTCCGAGGGGGGGGGGGGGGGCAAGGAGACAATAGAAGCCAAAAGATTAACAGAGGCGAGTGAATTCCGTAAATGTATATAAACGTTATTGCGGTTCACATTTTGCACTTTCGCTCAATTAACTCAACTAATTGACATTTGAAAATACATGCGGTGAAAAGAAGTACATATGTACACATGTATGTACATGTGCGTCCGTAAAGGACAACAGCAGGAGATAATTATAAGTGCAGGAATTTTAATTCAACCTTCAACCTCAACCTTTTGCCATCAGGAAAGCAGCAGAGGTCGCTCTTCTCACTGAAAGAGCACACGATGCTGTCCTATTCGTCGACAGCCAAGCGGCGATAAGATCAATGCAGTCGTCCGCAGTCAGTTCCAGAAATGTCTTGGCGAGCAGGGAGGCACTAGATACCCTAAGCACGACAAAGTCAGTGCGGATCTACTGGATTCCCAGCCACCAGGGCATCGAAGGGAACGAGACGGCGGACGTACTAGCTAAGGAAGGCGTCGGGCTGGCGAATACGAGAACCGAGAACGTGCCTGTCTCCCTCAGAACGCTGCAAAGCGATCTAGAAAAGCAGGCCGGATCACAAACCGAATGTAGGTGGAGGAGTACCACCGAAAATCATGTGCAAGGAACGCAATGACAAACTCAGCCACTACCTGCTGCACCTACCACGGAAGGACTGCAGATTATTAGTGGGAATATTAACGGGACACTGCCTGGCTGCGGCGCATGCGACAAAGCTAGGAATCACAGAGACAGTTGTAGGAAATGTGACGAACCTGGGGCAACCGAAACCCTAGAACATCTCATCTGCAACTGTCCTGCTCTCTTAAGGGCAAGGAGGAGATACCTGGGCGCCCCAGTGCTGGCATCACTGGAAGATGCCTCCAAGAGGACGCCACAGCAACTACTGGCCTATGCGAAAAATACCTCGATCATCGAGGACTTCAAAACCCACTAAACACTGCCGCGACGGTTCATACCCCCTCCCTCCCTTGCATGGCTCTGGAGCTCGAAAGTGATTTACAAAAGAACCACTTTAGTCGGAAACATAAACATTCATTCCCCACCTCTTCACAGCACTTGACCAGAAACAACAGCAACAACAAAAATTACAATTATAAAGGGAGTCTGGGCGTGGCATACACTGTCAAAAAAACAATTTACGAGAATAAATAATTAAACCCATTTTCATATACGTTTCTCCCGATATTATTCTCTAAATTGAAAGAAAACAACAGGCATATATTTTCATTAGATTTGAACTGAAAACCTTTTCAGATATGCCGAAGTTGACTTTTTCGGTATTTTTCGTTATTTTTATAGTCCTGTTTGCCTTTAGTATTTTCTCCTATAAGAGAGATGATTCTTGGTAAAAGTTTACCCCCTTATTTGCCTCCATACTAAACATAAAGCTAACAAAATGCTATCGATCTATTTTGTTTTATATCTTTTTAGTTCATCGCCTATAATCGTACAGCAAAGAAAAACATAAACAACATTTTCTTACCTTCTTCCTGGTTCTTCCGCTTTTGCTGCATGCTCTCTTTCTGTTCTTTCCTTGCCGTTTCCATTCTGTCGTTATATTCACACACACACACACACACACACTATTAAAAAAAAAAACAAACACAAATGAATTTTATAATTTATTCATATTTTTCTTTCCGCGATCGGCTCTTTTTGTGCGCGAATAATCCACTAATTTTTCCCGCAAGACGCACTTAGCACCAAAGACGCTCAGCTACAACGGTACAACAAATGAAACGAGAAGGCAGCAATTTTTGGTCGAATAACAACAAATCACCAAAAAAAACGGGACACGTGTGGTTTAAGTTAGTGGAAGGCGCGGCTAAGAGGCAACGGTACAGCAACTGGAATTTCCAAGCAACTCCACTCAACGAAAATAAGGCGAGCGAAAGAGAATTAGAAGATCACGCGATGCGACGCTCCCAATGCGAAAACCGAACGCATCGCTGTATGCGTGTGCATGTGGGTGCAGTTGCGGTTTTTGGCTGTGCATGTGAGAGCTCTATGTAAAGCCTCTGTAAGCAATAGCAACGCAATAATGAGCATAAGTATAGATGCTTAAGCGTTGAAGTGAAATGATGAACAGAAGAGAGGAAAAGTAAAATAAGCGGCTAATTTCTCCACCATTTGTATTGCAAAAATGTTTTTCGAGGTTTTTAACGAGCCCGATTTGTAAAGACCTCACCTAGGCCAGATTTGCCCTATATGTCATGTATATTCTCGATTTATAATGAATCTCAACAATAAAATGGCGACCTTTTTGCATATTTTATGTGGTTCTTTTCATCCTTCAATCAGCATGGAAGCTCAATTGTAAACTCTGGATTAAAATTGAACAATAATAAAAATGTGTTCGTGTAACCTCTTGGGGTTGTAGCGCGTCAGCATGCCCACGTTGCGGATGTCCAGGTGGGCCCAGCTGGAGGCGGGGCCACGTCCGCGGTTGCTGATGTCAAAGGTCTCGTTCGGCATGATCAGCTCCTTGAAGTAGCGCCACAGGGGCAGACGCCAAACGCGATCCCCCGTAAGGGCACCGGCCTTCTCGAACTGCTTGTAGACGAAGTTCGAATTGCTGAAAATCCCGGCTGCTGCTCCGCCCAGCGCTGGGCAGACGGCGTAGCCCACTGTAGCAATGTCCACGACCATGCGCGGCTTGTAGATCGTCTGGGCGTAGAGCAAGGGATCGGCCATGGCCATCACACCAGCCTTGCTGACGTCCACGAAGCCGAGAGTTTTGCCATTGAGGAGGGACACCACGTCGCCAGGCTTGGCCGCCATTCCGGAGGGCATGTTCTCGCACAGCGGCAGCAGTGCCGTTATGTTTAGGGGCAGCGATAGGCCGGCGGCGGCTCGGATGACGCCCACGCAGGCGGCTGCACCGGACATGCAGCCGCGGTACATGGACAAGCAGTCCTTGGGACGGAGGCAGAGGCCCCCGCTGTTGAATGTGATGCCCTTGCCCAGCAGGAGGATGGGCTTGTCCTCGGGTGCGGTGCCGCAGTAGGCGATTTCCAAGATGATCGGCGGCTCGCAGCTAAGGGCAGCTGCCAAGGGCGGCCACCATCAAGAAGCTGTTCAAGCTCTTGGACTCGATCCAGTCCCGCAGGGGCACAGGGCATCCACCGTTGACTGGGCGAAGATTGTTGGCGTCGGGCGACGGGCCAGGTTCTGCGATTCGGCCTTGAACAGGCCCTGCATCCAGGCATCCGAGTCGGGAGAGTCGTACAGCTCCAGTTTGGAAATGATTGTGCGGTCCCGACGGCGCTTGTTGGTGTTGTAGCGCCAGACGGCCAAGGCGCTCCCCTCGGCCGCCTGCTCCGCATACTCCATCGACTCCACGAAGACATCTGTGCAGCTCTGCAGTTGAAGGGCACGAGCCCCCACGCCGGCAGCGACGCGAGCGTTCTCCATTCCCTCGTCGATCATCTCCAGGTCGTTGAAGCCGGCCCCCTCCTGTCCCACGCTGACCACGGCCACCGCACGGAACTCCGCATCCACGTTCATAAAGACACGGCCTTTTCCCAGCTGGCCACTCAGGCCCATCTCGCGTATTAGATCAGTGATCTTACCCTGGACGCGATCGTCAAACTTCTCGCCGGATGGTGTCATCTTGGGCTGGCGGTCGCCCTCCTTGGCGTACACGCCCACCACAACGCCTTTGATCACCGAGTCACATTTCTCGGCGTAGTGCCGTCGCTGTTCCACATCTCTGCGTCTGGCCAGGAATGTGTGCTGGACACTCCTGCACAGAGCGTGCATCAAGCGTACAGACTTCATCGCTTAATGATAGTGACAGTCCCTCGCGACAGGTTACGAAAGTTCTCTTATTTTTCAGACAGTTCCAGACAAATTTTGCTTTTTTCCGAATAAAAAAAATGTAAATCTAAAAAATAGAGAGAATAGATGTGCTTCCAACAGCTGATTCGAAAGGAATGAGATATCCCAAGGCTCAAGCTCTGGCAGGGAAACATTGCCAACGCCTGCTGAGATTCGAGGAATTTATGAATTTCCGAACAAAACGAAGAATAGGTCTCAAATCGAGGGAAGTATTCCACAGACATACATTTATATTTCGCGTAATCAAAAGAAACAAAAGATTTATCCCTCATCGGAATCGGATTGATTTGTCGGCTTGAGGCTGCCAAAGACCTTGGCCGGTATGGCCTTTTGTTCGAAGCGCATTTTCTTCATGATGAGGCCCTCGTCATCGGTTTTGGTTGTGGCCTGGCCTGCCTCGGCCTGGTCTCCACTCGGCTGCTGCAGGTCCTCCTCCTCATCGTCGTCGTCGTCCTCGCTGTCGCCAATATCAATCTCATCCGGATTGACGACTGTATTTTCCTTGCCCTTGGCCCCGCCCTGGGTCTCGCCGCGCACAAACATGATATTGGAGGCAGATTTCTCGGCGGGCTTCTGCTTGGCCTCGGCCGCCGCCTGGCGGGCCTTCTCCTCGAGCCGCATGGCATCCGGCATCGGCAGCCACACCATTCGTGTTCGTGTTGTAGGTGGCCTGAATGGAACGCTTGATCCGCAGAATTTCACGCATCGTATCCTCGTTGCCATGACGCACCTCGAACTCCTTCCAAGTCCGCCGTGATGCGGGGATCGCACACCTGTTGGGACAAAGCAGAAGAGAGCTTAGAATATTGACGATCCAACGGTTAAATGTCGACTCACCTGTGAGCGTAGATGGCCCTGGCTCGATCCACCTTGCCCAGCTTCGTCTCCAGCTCGGCGAATTTGACGCACATGTGGCGCATATGCTGCTCGGGCAGAGCCCGACATGCGGACATGGCATGCCGGGCCAGGCCGTGCTCCTCCTCCAGCTTCGCGTAGAGCAGGTAAAAGTACTTGGCATGCTCAGCGGGACACTGATCCAGGCACTGTTCGAAGAGGTCGCGGGCCCGCTCCAGCTTTGTGCCCCCGTAGCGCGCGAGGAAATTGCTTAGATACGAGTTCCAGATGTCGTACACATTCGGCCACTTAAACAGGGCAATGCCCTTCTCGTAGGCCCGATAGGCCTCCTCGAAGTAGTTGTGCTCTTCGAGGAACATGCCATAGTTGATGATCACCTGCGGCGTGCAGATCTTCAGGTCGACCTTGCAGGTCTTGAAGGTGCCAACGGACTCCTCCAGATCGGCGTACATGGACCACACCTTCAGGGATCTGTGGAGGCGCGACTGCACTGTCTCCGAGTCGTGATACGCCACCTTCCGCTTGGGCACGCCGTGGCACGTTGCATCAGCTTGAGGGCAGCCTCGAACTGCTACTGGCGCAGCTCCATCTCCGCCCACTCGCACCACACGGCGGCCAGATCCTCCACCTTGACGTACTCCACCTCGGTGCCCCGCTCGAAGACCACGCGGGCGTCCTCCACCTGGCCATTGGACTCGTACAACTTGGCAAACTCCACCCAGAGGGTGTGCAGCTTTCCCACCGCCAGCTTGGGCTGGACTGTCTGCACGGTGTAGGTGTTGATGATCTCCGTGGGCTGTTCACTGTTCAGCAGCAGCAGACGCCTCTCCATGAGGTATTCGAAGCGCGACAGGCGCAGCTCCACATCGATGTCGTCCTCCTCGGTGGACCCCTCGTTCTTGGCCACCTCCTCCATGCGCTTGTTCAACGACAGCTCCTCGAACTGCGCAAAGCTGGCCTCGCAAAAGGGCTCTGCTGCCCCAACAAAGGCCAAAAGACCGAGGACCAGGGGGGGCAAGGAGACAATAGAAGCCAAAAGATTAACAGAGGCGAGTGAATTCCGTAAATGTATATAAACGTTATTGCGGTTCACATTTTGCACTTTCGCTCAATTAACTCAGCTAATTCACATTTGAAAATACATGCGGTGAAAGGAAGTACATATGTACACATGTATGTACATGTGCGTCCGTAAAGGACAACAGCAGGAGATAATTATAAGTGCAGGAATTTTAATTCAACCTTCAACCTCAGCCTTTGCATGGCTCTGGAGCTCGAAAGAGATTTACAAAAGAAGCACTTTAGTCGGAAACATAAACATTCATTCCCCACCTCTTCACAGCACTTGACCAGAAACAACAGCAACAACAAAAATCACAATTATAAAGGGAGTCTGGGCGTGGCATACACTGTCAAAAAAACAATATACGAGAATAAATAATTAAACCCATTTTCATATACGTTTCACCCGATATTATTCTCTAAATTGAAAGAAAACAACAGGCATATATTTTCATTAGATTTGAACTGAAAACCTTTTAAGATCAGCCGAAGTTGACTTTTTCGGTATTTTTCATTATTTTTATAGTCCTGTTTGCCTTTAGTATTTTCTCCTATAAGAAAGATGATTCTTGGTAAAAGTTTATCCCCTTATTTGCCTCCATACTAAACATAAAGCTAACAAAATGCTATCGATCTATTTTGTTTTATATCTTTTTAGTTCATCGCCTATAATCGTACAGCAAAGAAAAACATAAACAACATTTTCTTACCTTCTTCCTGGTTCTTCCACTTTTGCTGCATTCTCTCTTTCTGTTCTTTCCTTGCCGTTTCAATTCTGTCGTTATATTCACACACACTCACACACACAAAAGCACTATTAAAAAAAAAAACAAACACAAATGAATTTTATAATTTATTCATATTTTTCTTTCCGCGATCGGCTCTTTTTGTGCGCGAATAATCCACTAATTTTTCCCGCAAGACGCACTTAGCACCAAAGACGCTCAGCTACAACGGTACAACAAATGAAACGAGAAGGCAGCAATTTTTGGTAGAATAACAACAAATCACCAAAAAAAAACGGGACAAGTGTGGTTTAAGTTAGTGGAAGGCGCGGCTAAGAGGCAACGGTACAGCAACTGGAATTTCCAAGCAACTCCACTCAACGAAAATAAGGCGAGCGAAAGAGAATTACAAGATCACGCGATGCGACGCTCCCAATGCGAAAACCGAACGCATCGCTGTATGCGTGTGCATGTGGGTGCAGTTGCGGTTTTTGGCTGTGCATGTGAGAGCTCTATGTAAAGCCTCTGTAAGCAATAGCAACGCAATAATGAGATTCGAGGAATTTATGAATTTCCGAACAAAACGAAGAATAGGTCTCCGAAGAATAGGTCTCAAATCGAGGGAAGTATTCCACAGACATACATTTATATTTCGCGTAATCAAAAGAAACAAAAGATTTATCCCTCATCGGAATCGGATTGATTTGTCGGCTTGAGGCTGCCAAAGACCTTGGCCGGTATGGCCTTTTGTTCGAAGCGCATTTTCTTCATGATGAGGCCCTCGTCATCGGTTTTGGTTGTGGCCTGGCCTGCCTCGGCCTGGTCTCCACTCGGCTGCTGCAGGTCCTCCTCCTCATGGTCGTCGTCGTCCTCGCTGTCGCCAATATCAATCTCATCCGGATTGACGACCGTATTTTCCTTGCCCTTGGCCCCGCCCTGGGTCTCGCCGCGCACAAACATGATATTGGAGGCAGCCTTCTCGTCGGGCTTCTGATTGGCCTCGGCCGCCGCCTGGCGGGCCTTCTACTCGAGCAGCCGCATGGCATCCGGTCCGGAGCCAGCACCAGCATCGGCAGCCACACCATTCGTGTTCGTGTTGACAAACTGGGCAGCCATCATGTTGACCTGAGTGTTGTATGTGGCCTGAATGGAACGCTTGATCCGCAGCATTTCACGCATCGTATCCTCGTTGCCATGACGCACCTCGAACTCCTTCCAGGTCTGCCAGAAGTCCGCCGTGATGCGGGGATCGCACACCTGTTGGGACAAAGCAGAAGAGAGCTTAGAATATTGACGATCCAACGGTTAAATGTCGACTCACCTGTGAGCAATGGGCGTAGATGGCCCTGGCTCGATCCACCTAGCCCAGCTTCGTCTCCAGCTCGGCGAATTTGACGCACATGTGGCGCATATGCTGCTCGTGCAGAGCCTCGATGGCCTTCTCGTAGATCTCCCTGGTGCGTGGCAGGCCGTAGATCTCGGCGGCCTTCTTCACGAATATGTTGTACATGTCGAACATCTCCTCTTCCTTGACGGCGGACGTGGCGCGATCGTACACGGACATGGCATGCCGGGCCAAGCCGTGCTCCTCCTCCAGCTTCGCGTAGAGCTGGTAAAAGTACTTGGATTGCTCAGCGGGTCACTGATCCAGGCACTGTTCGAAGAGGTCGCGGGCCCGCTCCAGCTTTGTGCCCCAGTAGCGCGCGAGGAACTTGCTTAGATACGAGTTCCAGATGTCGTACACATTCGGCCACTTAAACAGGGCAATGCCCTTCTCGTAGGCCCGATAGGCCTCCTCGAAGTAGTTGTGCTCTTCGAGGAACATGCCATAGTTGATGATCACCTGCGGCGTGCAGATCTTCAGGTCGACCTTGCAGGTCTTGAAGGTGCCAAAGGACTCCTCCAGATCGGCGTACATGGACCACACCTTCAGGGATCTGTGGAGGCGCGACTGCACTGTCTCCGAGTCGTGATACGCCACCTTCCGCTTGGGCACGCCGTGGCACGTTGCATCAGCTTGAGGGCAGCCTCGAACTGCTACTGGCGCAGCTCCATCTCCGCCCACTCGCACCACACGGCGGCCAGATCCTCCACCTTGACGTACTCCACCTCGGTGCCCCGCTCGAAGACCACGCGGGCGACCTCCACCTGGCCATTGGACTCGTACAACTTGGCAAACTCCACCCAGAGGGTGTGCAGCTTTCCCACCGCCAGCTTGGGCTGGACTGTCTGCACGGTGTAGGTGTTGATGATCTCCGTGGGCTGTTCACTGTTCAGCAGCAGCAGACGCCTCTCCATGAGGTATTCGAAGCGCGACAGGCGCAGCTCCACATCGATGTCGTCCTCCTCGGTGGCCCCCTCGTTCTTGACCACCTCCTCCATGCGCTTGTTCAACGGCAGCTCCTCGAACTGCGCAAAGCTGGCCTCGCAAAAGGGCTCTGCTGCCCCAACAAAGGCCAAAAGACCGAGGACCAGGGGGGGCAAGGAGACAATAGAAGCCAAAAGATTAACAGAGGCGAGTGAATTCCGTAAATGTATATAAACGTTATTGCGGTTCACATTTTGCACTTTCGCTCAATTAACTCAACTAATTGACATTTGAAAATACATGCGGTGAAAGGAAGTACATATGTACACATGTATGTACATGTGCGTCCGTAAAGGACAACAGCAGGAGATAATTATAAGTGCAGGAATTTTAATTCAACCTTCAACCTCAGCCTTTGCATGGCTCTGGAGCTCGAAAGTGATTTACAAGAGAAGCACTTTAGTCGGAAACATAAACATTCATTCCCCACCTCTTCACAGCACTTGACCAGAAACAACAGCAACAACAAAAATTACAATTATAAAGGGAGTCTGGGCGTGGCATACACTGTCAAAAAAACAATTTACGAGAATAAATAATTAAACCCATTTTCATATACGTTTCTCCCGATATTATTCTCTAAATTGAAAGAAAACAACAGGCATATATTTTCATTAGATTTGAACTGAAAACCTTTTCAGATAAGCCGAAGTTGACTTTTTCGGTATTTTTCGTTATTTTTATAGTCCTGTTTGCCTTTAGTATTTTCTCCTATAAGAGAGATGATTCTTGGTAAAAGTTTACCCCCTTATTTGCCTCCATACTAAACATAAAGCTAACAAAATGCTATCGATCTATTTTGTTTTATATCTTTTTAGTTCATCGCCTATAATCGTACAGCAAAGAAAAACATAAACAACATTTTCTTACCTTCTTCCTGGTTCTTCCGCTTTTGCTGCATTCTCTCTTTCTGTTCTTTCCTTGCCGTTTCCATTCTGTCGTTATATTAACACACACACACACACACACACTATTAAAAAAAAACAGAAACACAAATGAATTTTATAATTTATTCATATTTTTCTTTCCGCGATCGGCTCTTTTTGTGCGCGAATAATCCACTAATTTTTCCCGCAAGACGCACTTAGCACCAAAGACGCTCAGCTACAACGGTACAACAAATGAAACGAGAAGGCAGCAATTTTTGGTCGAATAACAACAAATCACCAAAAAAAACGGGACACGTTGACATATATATGTAAGTATATGTTATTCCATTGATTGTATTTATAATCCTATTAAATTAGTGGTTTAAGTTAGTGGAAGGCGCGGCTAAGAGGCAACGGTACAGCAACTGGAATTTCCAAGCAACTCCACTCAACGAAAAGAAGGCGAGCGAAAGAGAATTAGAAGATCACGCGATGCGACGCTCCCAATGCGAAAACCGAACGCATCGCTGTATGCGTGTGCATGTGGGTGCAGTTGCGGTTTTTGGCTGTGCATGTGAGAGCTCTATGTAAAGCCTCTGTAAGCAATAGCAACGCAATAATGAGCATAAGTATAGATGCTTGAGCGTTTAAGTGAAATGATGAACAGAAGAGAGGAAAAGTAAAATAAGCGGCTAATTCCTCCACCATTTGTATTGCAAAAATGTTTTTCGAGGTTTTTAACGAGCCCGATTTGTAAAGACCCCACCTAGGCCAGATTTGCCCTATATGTCATGTATATTCTCAATTTATAATGAATCTCAACAATAAAATGGCGACCTTTTTTCATATTTTATGTGGTTCTTTTCATCCTTCAATCAGCATGGAAGCTCAATTGTAAACTCTGGATTAAAATTGAACAATAATAAAAATGTGTTCGTGTAACCTCTTGGGGTGTGCACCTCTTGGCAATTTGCGTGAAAATGTTGTGGGGTGGTGGTGGAGTACTTCAATTAACAACAAATTTGGAACGCGGAACATTAACAAAGGAATTGTGTAACGAACATAATCAGATTACTTGCCGTCGGGGCAAGCCATCTGAAACAGAAACAGAACGATGGTGCGAGTGGGACGGCCAGTCATGCGGTCCTTCAGCAAATATGGGAGCGGATTGTAGCGCGTCAGCATGCCCACGTTGCGGATGTCCAGGTGGGCCCAGTCGACGCACGGCACCAGCTCGTGCAGAACGGCGGCAGCGATGCAGCTGGAGGCGGGGCCACGTCCGCGGATGCTGATGTCAAAGGTCTCGTTCGGCATGATCAGCTCCTTGAAGTAGCGCCACAGGGGCAGACGCCAAACGCGATCCCCCGTAAGGGGACCGACCTTCTCGAACTGCTTGTAGACGAAGTTCGAATTGCTGAAAATCCCGGCTGCTGCTCCGCCCAGCGCTGGGCAGACGGCGTAGCCCACTGTAGCAATGTCCACGACCATGCGCGGCTTGTAGCCGAGAGTTTTGCCATTGAGGAGGGACACCACGTCGCCAGGCTTGGCCGCCATTCCGGAGGGCATGTTCTCGCACAGCGGCAGCAGTGCCGTTATGTTTAGGGGCAGCGATAGGCCGGCGACGGCTCGGATGACGCCCACGCAGGCGGCTGCACCGGACATGCAGCCGCGGTACATGGACAAGCAGTCCTTGGGACGGAGGCAGAGGCCCCCGCTGTTGAATGTGATGCCCTTGCCCAGCAGGAGGATGGGCTTGTCCTCGGGTGCGGTGCCGCAGTAGGCGATTTCCAAGATGATCGGCGGCTCGCAGCTGCCCTTGGCCACCATCAAGAAGCTGTTCAAGATCTTGGACTCGATCCAGTCCATGCTGCGTACCTCCACGGATACCCCGCAGTGGCACAGGGCATCCACCGTTGACTGGGCGAAGATTGTGGGCGTCATCTGATTGGCCGGCGTATCGGCCAGGCGACGGGCCAGGTTCTGCGATTCGGCCTTGAACAGGCCCCGCATCCAGGCATCCGAGTCGGTACAGCTCCAGTTTGGAAATGAGTGTGCGGTACCGACGGCGCTTGTTGGTGTTGTAGCGCCAGACGGCCAAGGCGCTCCCCTCGGCCGCCTGCTCCGCATACTCCATCGACTCCACGAAGACATCTGTGCAGCCCTGCAGTTGAAGGGCACGAGCCCCCACGTCGGCAGCGACGCTAGCGTTCTCCATTCCCTCGTCGATCATCTCCAGGTCGTTGAAGCCGGCCCCCTCCTGTCCCACGCCTACCACGGCCACCGCACGGAACTCCGCATCCACGTTCATAAAGACACGGCCTTTTCCCAGCTGGGCACTCAGGCCCGTCTCGCGTATTAGATCAGTGATCTTGCCCTGGACGCGATCGTCAAACTTCTCGCCGGATGGTGTCATCTTGGGCTGGCGGTCGCCCTTCTTGGCGTACACGCCCACCACAACGCCTTTGATCACCGAGTCACATTTCTCGGCATAGTGCCGTCGCTGTTCCACATCTCTGCGTCTGGCCAGGAATGTGTGCTGGACACGCCTGCACAGGGCATGCATCAAGCGTACAGACTTCATCGCTTAATGATAGTGACAGTCCCTCGCGACAGGTTACGAAAGTTCTCTTATTTTTCAGACAGTTCCAGACAAATTTGGCTTTTTTCCGAATAAAAAAAATGTAAATCTAAAAAATAGAGAGAATAGATGTGCTTCCAACAGCTGATTCGAAAGGAATGAGATATCCCAAGGCTCAAGCTCTGGCAGGGAAACATTGCCAACGCCTGCTGAGATTCGAGGAACTTATGAATTTCCGAACAAAACGAAGAATAGGTCTCCGAAGAATAGGTCTCAAATCGAGGGAAGTATTCCACAGACATACATTTATATTTCGCGTAATCAAAAGAAACAAAAGATTTATCCCTCATCGGAATCGGATTGATTTGTCGGCTTGAGGCTGCCAAAGACCTTGGCCGGTATGGCCTTTTGTTCGAAGCGCAGTTTCTTCATGCTGAGGCCCTCGTCATCGGTTTTGGTTGTGGCCTGGCCTGCCTCGGCCTGGTCTCCACTCGGCTGCTGCAGGTCCTCCTCCTCATCGTCGTCGTCGTCCTCGCTGTCGCCAATATCAATCTCATCCGGATTGACGACTGTATTTTCCTTGCCCTTGGCCCCGCCCTGGGTCTCGCCGCGCACAAACATGATATTGGAGGCAGCCTTCTCGGCGGGCTTCTGCTTGGCCTCGGCCGCGGCCTGGCGGGCCTTCTCCTCGAGCAGCCGCATGGCATCCGGTCCGGAGCCAGCACCAGCATCGGCAGCCACACCATTCGTGTTCGTGTTGACAAACTGGGCAGCCATCATGTTGACCTGAGTGTTGTAGGTGGCCTGAATGGAACGTTTGATCCGCAGCATTTCACGCATCGTATCCTCGTTGCCATGACGCACCTCGAACTCCTTCCAGGTCTGCCAGAAGTCCGCCGTGATGCGGGGATCGCACACCTGTTGGGACAAAGCAGAAGAGAGCTTAGAATATTGACGATCCAACGGTTAAATGTCGACTCACCTGTGAGCAATGGGCGTAGATGGCCCTGGCTCGATCCACCTAGCCCAGCTTCGTCTCCAGCTCGGCGAATTTGACGCACATGTGGCGCATATGCTGCTCGTGCAGAGCCTCGATGGCCTTCTCGTAGATCTCCCTGGTGCGTGGCAGGCCGTAGATCTCGGCGGCCTTCTTCACGAATATGTTGTACATGTCGAACATCTCCTCTTCCTTGACGGCGGACGTGGCGCGATCGTACACGGACATGGCATGCCGGGCCAAGCCGTGCTCCTCCTCCAGCTTCGCGTAGAGCTGGTAAAAGTACTTGGATTGCTCAGCGGGTCACTGATCCAGGCACTGTTCGAAGAGGTCGCGGGCCCGCTCCAGCTTTGTGCCCCAGTAGCGCGCGAGGAACTTGCTTAGATACGAGTTCCAGATGTCGTACACATTCGGCCACTTAAACAGGGCAATGCCCTTCTCGTAGGCCCGATAGGCCTCCTGGAAGTAGTTGTGCTCTTCGAGGAACATGCCATAGTTGATGATCACCTGCGGCGTGCAGATCTTCAGGTCGACCTTGCAGGTCTTGAAGGTGCCAAAGGACTCCTCCAGATCGGCGTACATGGACCACACCTTCAGGGATCTGTGGAGGCGCGACTGCACTGTCTCCGAGTCGTGATACGCCACCTTCCGCTTGGGCACGCCGTGGCACGTTGCATCAGCTTGAGGGCAGCCTCGAACTGCTACTGGCGCAGCTCCATCTCCGCCCACTCGCACCACACGGCGGCCAGATCCTCCACCTTGACGTACTCCACCTCGGTGCCCGCTCGAAGACCACGCGGGCGTCCTCCACCTGGCCATTGGACTCGTACAACTTGGCAAACTCCACCCAGAGGGTGTGCAGCTTTCCCACCGCCAGCTTGGGCTGGACTGTCTGCACGGTGTAGGTGTTGATGATCTCCGTGGGCTGTTCACTGTTCAGCAGCAGCAGACGCCTCTCCATGAGGTATTCGAAGCGCGACAGGCGCAGCTCCACATCGATGTCGTCCTCCTCGGTGGCCCCCTCGTTCTTGACCACCTCCTCCATGCGCTTGTTCAACGGCAGCTCCTCGAACTGCGCAAAGCTGGCCTCGCAAAAGGGCTCTGCTGCCCCAACAAAGGCCAAAAGACCGAGGACCAGGGGGGGCAAGGAGACAATAGAAGCCAAAAGATTAACAGAGGCGAGTGAATTCCGTAAATGTATATAAACGTTATTGCGGTTCACATTTTGCACTTTCGCTCAATTAACTCAACTAATTGACATTTGAAAATACATGCGGTGAAAGGAAGTACATATGTACACATGTATGTACATGTGCGTCCGTAAAGGACAACAGCAGGAGATAATTATAAGTGCAGGAATTTTAATTCAACCTTCAACCTCAGCCTTTGCATGGCTCTGGAGCTCGAAAGTGATTTACAAGAGAAGCACTTTAGTCGGAAACATAAACATTCATTCCCCACCTCTTCACAGCACTTGACCAGAAACAACAGCAACAACAAAAATTACAATTATAAAGGGAGTCTGGGCGTGGCATACACTGTCAAAAAAACAATTTACGAGAATAAATAATTAAACCCATTTTCATATACGTTTCTCCCGATATTATTCTCTAAATTGAAAGAAAACAACAGGCATATATTTTCATTAGATTTGAACTGAAAACCTTTTCAGATAAGCCGAAGTTGACTTTTTCGGTATTTTTCGTTATTTTTATAGTCCTGTTTGCCTTTAGTATTTTCTCCTATAAGAGAGATGATTCTTGGTAAAAGTTTACCCCCTTATTTGCCTCCATACTAAACATAAAGCTAACAAAATGCTATCGATCTATTTTGTTTTATATCTTTTTAGTTCATCGCCTATAATCGTACAGCAAAGAAAAACATAAACAACATTTTCTTACCTTCTTCCTGGTTCTTCCGCTTTTGCTGCATTCTCTCTTTCTGTTCTTTCCTTGCCGTTTCCATTCTGTCGTTATATTAACACACACACACACACACACACTATTAAAAAAAAACAGAAACACAAATGAATTTTATAATTTATTCATATTTTTCTTTCCGCGATCGGCTCTTTTTGTGCGCGAATAATCCACTAATTTTTCCCGCAAGACGCACTTAGCACCAAAGACGCTCAGCTACAACGGTACAACAAATGAAACGAGAAGGCAGCAATTTTTGGTCGAATAACAACAAATCACCAAAAAAAACGGGACACGTTGACATATATATGTAAGTATATGTTATTCCATTGATTGTATTTATAATCCTATTAAATTAGTGGTTTAAGTTAGTGGAAGGCGCGGCTAAGAGGCAACGGTACAGCAACTGGAATTTCCAAGCAACTCCACTCAACGAAAAGAAGGCGAGCGAAAGAGAATTAGAAGATCACGCGATGCGACGCTCCCAATGCGAAAACCGAACGCATCGCTGTATGCGTGTGCATGTGGGTGCAGTTGCGGTTTTTGGCTGTGCATGTGAGAGCTCTATGTAAAGCCTCTGTAAGCAATAGCAACGCAATAATGAGCATAAGTATAGATGCTTGAGCGTTGAAGTGAAATGATGAACAGAAGAGAGGAAAAGTAAAATAAGCGGCTAATTCCTCCACCATTTGTATTGCAAAAATGTTTTTCGAGGTTTTTAACGAGCCCGATTTGTAAAGACCCCACCTAGGCCAGATTTGCCCTATATGTCATGTATATTCTCGATTTATAATGAATCTCAACAATAAAATGGCGACCTTTTTTCATATTTTATGTGGTTCTTTTCATCCTTCAATCAGCATGGAAGCTCAATTGTAAACTCTGGATTAAAATTGAACAATAATAAAAATGTGTTCGTGTAACCTCTTGGGGTGTGCACCTCTTGGCAATTTGCGTGAAAATGTTGTGGGGTGGTGGTGGAGTACTTCAATTAACAACAAATTTGGAACGCGGAACATTAACAAAGGAATTGTGTAACGAACATAATCAGATTACTTGCCGTCGGGGCAAGCCATCTGAAACAGAAACAGAACGATGGTGCGAGTGGGACGGCCAGTCATGCGGTCCTTCAGCAAATATGGGAGCGGATTGTAGCGCGTCAGCATGCCCACGTTGCGGATGTCCAGGTGGGCCCAGTCGACGCACGGCACCAGCTCGTGCAGAACGGCGGCAGCGATGCAGCTGGAGGCGGGGCCACGTCCGCGGGTGCTGATGTCAAAGGTCTCGTTCGGCATGATCAGCTCCTTGAAGTAGCGCCACAGGGGCAGACGCCAAACGCGATCCCCCGTAAGGGGACCGACCTTCTCGAACTGCTTGTAGACGAAGTTCGAATTGCTGAATTCCGGAGGGCATGTTCTCGCACAGCGGCAGCAGTGCCGTTATGTTTAGGGGCAGCGATAGGCCGGCGACGGCTCGGATGACGCCCACGCAGGCGGCTGCACCGGACATGCAGCCGCGGTACATGGACAAGCAGTCCTTGGGACGGAGGCAGAGGCCCCCGCTGTTGAATGTGATGCCCTTGCCCAGCAGGAGGATGGGCTTGTCCTCGGGTGCGGTGCCGCAGTAGGCGATTTCCAAGATGATCGGCGGCTCGCAGCTGCCCTTGGCCACCATCAAGAAGCTGTTCAAGATCTTGGACTCGATCCAGTCCATGCTGCGTACCTCCACGGATACCCCGCAGTGGCACAGGGCATCCACCGTTGACTGGGCGAAGATTGTGGGCGTCATCTGATTGGCCGGCGTATCGGCCAGGCGACGGGCCAGGTTCTGCGATTCGGCCTTGAACAGGCCCCGCATCCAGGCATCCGAGTCGGTACAGCTCCAGTTTGGAAATGAGTGTGCGGTACCGACGGCGCTTGTTGGTGTTGTAGCGCCAGACGGCCAAGGCGCTCCCCTCGGCCGCCTGCTCCGCATACTCCATCGACTCCACGAAGACATCTGTGCAGCCCTGCAGTTGAAGGGCACGAGCCCCCACGTCGGCAGCGACGCTAGCGTTCTCCATTCCCTCGTCGATCATCTCCAGGTCGTTGAAGCCGGCCCCCTCCTGTCCCACGCCTACCACGGCCACCGCACGGAACTCCGCATCCACGTTCATAAAGACACGGCCTTTTCCCAGCTGGGCACTCAGGCCCGTCTCGCGTATTAGATCAGTGATCTTGCCCTGGACGCGATCGTCAAACTTCTCGCCGGATGGTGTCATCTTGGGCTGGCGGTCGCCCTTCTTGGCGTACACGCCCACCACAACGCCTTTGATCACCGAGTCACATTTCTCGGCATAGTGCCGTCGCTGTTCCACATCTCTGCGTCTGGCCAGGAATGTGTGCTGGACACGCCTGCACAGGGCATGCATCAAGCGTACAGACTTCATCGCTTAATGATAGTGACAGTCCCTCGCGACAGGTTACGAAAGTTCTCTTATTTTTCAGACAGTTCCAGACAAATTTGGCTTTTTTCCGAATAAAAAAAATGTAAATCTAAAAAATAGAGAGAATAGATGTGCTTCCACAGCTGATTCGAAAGGAATGAGATATCCCAAGGCTCAAGCTCTGGCAGGGAAACATTGCCAACGCCTGCTGAGATTCGAGGAACTTATGAATTTCCGAACAAAACGAAGAATAGGTCTCCGAAGAATAGGTCTCAAATCGAGGGAAGTATTCCACAGACATACATTTATATTTCGCGTAATCAAAAGAAACAAAAGATTTATCCCTCATCGGAATCGGATTGATTTGTCGGCTTGAGGCTGCCAAAGACCTTGGCCGGTATGGCCTTTTGTTCGAAGCGCAGTTTCTTCATGCTGAGGCCCTCGTCATCGGTTTTGGTTGTGGCCTGGCCTGCCTCGGCCTGGTCTCCACTCGGCTGCTGCAGGTCCTCCTCCTCATCGTCGTCGTCGTCCTCGCTGTCGCCAATATCAATCTCATCCGGATTGACGACTGTATTTTCCTTGCCCTTGGCCCCGCCCTGGGTCTCGCCGCGCACAAACATGATATTGGAGGCAGCCTTCTCGGCGGGCTTCTGCTTGGCCTCGGCCGCGGCCTGGCGGGCCTTCTCCTCGAGCAGCCGCATGGCATCCGGTCCGGAGCCAGCACCAGCATCGGCAGCCACACCATTCGTGTTCGTGTTGACAAACTGGGCAGCCATCATGTTGACCTGAGTGTTGTAGGTGGCCTGAATGGAACGTTTGATCCGCAGCATTTCACGCATCGTATCCTCGTTGCCATGACGCACCTCGAACTCCTTCCAGGTCTGCCAGAAGTCCGCCGTGATGCGGGGATCGCACACCTGTTGGGACAAAGCAGAAGAGAGCTTAGAATATTGACGATCCAACGGTTAAATGTCGACTCACCTGTGAGCAATGGGCGTAGATGGCCCTGGCTCGATCCACCTAGCCCAGCTTCGTCTCCAGCTCGGCGAATTTGACGCACATGTGGCGCATATGCTGCTCGTGCAGAGCCTCGATGGCCTTCTCGTAGATCTCCCTGGTGCGTGGCAGGCCGTAGATCTCGGCGGCCTTCTTCACGAATATGTTGTACATGTCGAACATCTCCTCTTCCTTGACGGCGGACGTGGCGCGATCGTAGACGGACATGGCATGCCGGGCCAAGCCGTGCTCCCCCTCCAGCTTCGCGTAGAGCTGGTAAAAGTACTTGGATTGCTCAGCGGGTCACTGATCCAGGCACTGTTCGAAGAGGTCGCGGGCCCGCTCCAGCTTTGTGCCCCAGTAGCGCGCGAGGAACTTGCTTAGATACGAGTTCCAGATGTCGTACACATTCGGCCACTTAAACAGGGCAATGCCCTCCTCGTAGGCCCGATAGGCCTCCTCGAAGTAGTTGTGCTCTTCGAGGAACATGCCATAGTTGGTGATCACCTGCGGCGTGCAGATCTTCAGGTCGATGATGCTCTCGTAGACGGCCTTGCAGGTCTTGAAGGTGCCAAAGGACTCCTCCAGATCGGCGTACATGGACCACACCTTCAGGGATCTGTGGAGGCGCGACTGCACTGTCTCCGAGTCGTCGTGATACGCCACTTTCCGCTTGGGCATGGCCGTGGCACGTTGCATCAGCTTGAGGGCTGCCTCGAACTGCTGCTGGCGCAGCTCCATCTTCGCCCACACGGTGGCCAGATCTGCCACCTTGACGTACTCCACCTCGGTGCCCCGCTCGAAGACCACGCGGGCGTCCTCCACCTGGCCATTGGACTCGTAGAACTTGGCAAACTCCACCCAGAGGGTGTGGTGTGCAGCTTTCCCACCGCCAGCTTGGGCTGGACTGTCTGCACGGCCTCGGTGTAGGTGTTGATGATCGCCGTGGGCTTGTCATCGTACAGGTTGATCCGCTTGTGCCACTCGTGAACGTTGTGCGGCTTCTGGCGCAGCAGGACACCGTTCAGCAGCAGCAGACGCCTCTCCATGAGGTATTCGAAGCGCGACAGGCGCAGCTCCACATCTATGTCGTCCTCCTCGGTGGCCCCCTCGTTCTTGTCCACCTCCTCCATGCGCTTGTTCAACGACAGCTCCTAGAACTGCGCAAAGCTGGCCTCGCAAAAGGGCTCTGCTACCCCAACAAAGGCCAAAAGACCGAGGACCAGGGGGGCAAGGAGACAATAGAAGCCAAAAGATTAACAGAGGCGAGTGAATTCCGTAAATGTATTGTAATGTCTCCTCTTCCAGGCTGAAGTAAGCTCAGTCCTGTCCAGGGGTCTTCCTACAAGAAATTTGTAGTTCGCAGGAACTCCGAAAGGGGGGTCGGCTCGTCTTACTGGGCGGACGTGAGGGTCGAGAAGAAAGGCGCGGAGCGAGGCACACCCGCGTGGGTCGAGAGAGAGGCGGACGCAGGGCGAGGCACACCTGCGTGGGTCGGGAAAAAGGGGTCACAGGGCGAGTCACACCTGTGGGGGTCGAGAGAGGGGCGCAGGGCGTGTCACACCTGCGTGAGGGGGGGGTTTCGAGGATTGATCGGGGGTTAGTGGAGGTGAGTGTGGCTCGCTGGCGAGTAGTTGTTGGTGACCGGGGAGGGGTTTGGATCCCCAAAAATGACTTACACGGGGTTGGTTCTCGTTACAATAATGATTTATTAGCTTGCTAGTTACACAGGTAATTTGTTACATTGAATATATTTTTTTTTGTCGTTTCGTCACGTTCCCGGAAGGATTCTTAACTAGTTGTCACGCGGGACAACGTCTGTACTCGGCCCGGGTCTCCGCGTAAGTGAAGTCTGCTCCGCGCTTGCGCGCTCGGGAAAACTTCGCTGCCGCCGATCTCTAACTTATCAGTATCTACGTGTCTTCGTCTTCGTCGGCTTCGGGACGCTCCGCGAAGCGGCAGCCAATCCGAAGGGGCGGGGGTTCTTATCGGCTAGTCTGTGCTTCGGGAGCTTAAGTTTAGAGGTGGGGGTAATGTGTTGGCCCGGTGGGGAGTTGTCACCGGCTAACGGTTCGTGTCTCGGGAGCTTATGGCTAAACGCGGGGTAATGTGTTGGTGTGGGGGGCGTTCTTACCGGCTAATTGTCAGTGCTTCGGGAGCTTTTCGTTAGAGGTGGGGGCAATGTGTTGGTACGAGAATGTGGGATTGGCTGTCGTGAAACGGTAGGCGAAACGATATGGGGAATGAGTTTCTTTATTGGTGGTACATTTATTGTATGCATTCTCTGTTCTTAAGGCTAAGTAACGATATATTTAAGGGAAACTGGAGATATAAAAAGGGGAAAAATGAGGCGGTGACGATCCCGCGATGTAGCGCGCTAAGACGAACCTTCCTAAGGTTCGTTACACCCCCCCCCCCCCCCCCCCCTTTCTTCCGGTAGGAGGTCGACGCAGACAGGCGCGGCCCGGGATCGCTTGTGGACCCGGTAGCACTGATCCCAGGACCAGCTTCGGAAACGGAGCCTCTCCGCTTCCAGCAGCCGCTGGTGTATCTCCTCGATGAGGCCCGCCGGTAGGGCCCGGCCTGGGACGTTCACCTGCCAATCTGCCGGCGCGATTACCCACTGGGTGGGCTGGTTCAGCTCTTCGATCAGGAAGAAGTCCGCTGGACTTTGCCCCTCCCGCGTGGATTCTTCTTGAGGAAATCGTAGTATTTCATCCAAGTCGCAGTCCACCAGCAACTCGTCTTGTCCTTCCCACTCCCCAGTTTGGGGGGTCGGCGCCGTCTCCTCCGCAACGTGTTGTTTTACCCTCCGTAGGGTCATGGTGGGGTACCCGCTGTCCGGCCCCGTTTCCCACTGCTCCTCCGGTTCGGTCAGCTCCGCTTGTCGAACCGGAGCGGCGTTTCCCTCTTCTGTAGCCCCGGTGGGCCATTCAGTGGGAGGGCCTGCGCTGCCTCCGCGTGGGGCGCTTCGGCGTGCGTTGGTGTGGTCGCCGCTGACTCTTCTGGAGGATTGGGGCATCGGGGAGGAACCGATGCGGGCGTTGGCGGTCGCGCTTCGGCGTGCGGGGGCGTGGCCGCCGCTGACTCTTCGGGAGGATTGGGGCATCGGGGAGGATCCGATGCGGGCGTTGGCGGTCGCGCTTCGGCGTGCGGGGGGCTTGCCCTGGCTGGGGCGGCCGGTTCGGAGCGGTAGTCGATTGGTTCCGCGGCTTCTCGGAATGTCCTGCGTTACGCGTGACGCGTAACCCCCATGGCGTGACCGTGTGGTGAAAGGTCTCTGCTTCGGCTATGAATTGCCGACCGTAGGGTTCCTCCTCTTCGCTCTCCCCGTCGTCGTAGTACGCGTTGTATGGTTTCGGTATGTAACGCTCCAGCCCCCTCTCGGGGCGGTAAATGCCACGGCCGGTTCGGGGATCGCGGCGCTGGTGATAACCGGCATCTTCAAACTCCTGTTCGAACATCGGCGCGTATGATGGCGTCTCTGGTTCCGGGAAGCTGTGCTGGCTAGAACCGGCATCTTCGAACTCCTCTTCGAATGACGGTGACCCTGGCTCCGGGGAGCAGGGCGCGGCTCGTCGTTTATACGGCGGCGGCGACCACAGGTTCTCTCGACGGAACCCGGATGGTCGGCGGAAGAACAGCGGGGGGCTGTCTTGGGGACCCTCGTGGTCGGCTGCCCCTGCCTCGTCGGCGTCTAGCTCCATATCTGCGTACATGTCCCCATCGGAGGTGTGGGGTTCTTCGGCTACTCCTGGCTTCGGGGCGGCTTCCTCGTCCGCCTTGGCAGCGGACTCCGGTTCCTCGGCGTCGGAGAAATCCGTGAGGTCTACGACTTCGGGTGACTCTGCTGATGCAGCGGCTCTCTGGTGCGCCTTAGCTGGGGTGTTCTCGGTGGCGTTCATGGCTGGTTCTTCGGTGCGTAGAGTTCGGGGAGGGGGAGAGTGTCTATTTTCTATTTAATCTGATTTAATCTTCTTAATTCTAGGGCCTCCCAGGGGGCCTGACGAAAACTTACATTGTTTTGGTTCTGGTATAGTAGGGTTTTATCAAAATCGCCTTGCTCGCTCGGCGTTCGGAATCTGACTTATTTCTTGTATTTCTAACGTCATGCATTTCCCTCCGCTGACAGCGCGACTCACGGGAGCCGGCGTCAGCGGGCTTGCAATTCTGTAATAGCGCAGCTATGCGTCGCACGCGGGCTCCGATCGGATTTCGGGCGCCGATGGGCCAGGTGTAGGGCCAGCTCTTATCGCTGGGCTCGGCCGGCCTCTGGGCATGTATCGCCGCGGGAAGGATCTGCCGGGGGCGACAGTACCGTGCGCCGTCTCTGTTGTTCTGGACGGTTCGTCATTGGCCGGGGGGTTACGGGGGGCGGCCTCCACGTCTCGTGCTGTATGCTCGTTCCGAAGGCCTTGGGATTTGAGGCGGCGGTATAGCACCCAGATGATGGCGCAGAGAGGGATGGCGACGACGAGGGTGAACAAATAGGAGGCGGCGCTCCTTATCGTCACCGTCTCGTTCAGGTCGTCGATGTAGTTTGAATTTTGTAGGCTTAACTCCCGTAGGAACGGCAAGCTTAGCTTTTCCTTGTGTGCCGTTACGTTTATTCGAGTCATCGCCGGTACCACCGCCTTTCTTTTGGAGTCGCCGAGGTGATTCACGTACCAGGTCCCGTTAAACGAGACCCGGTGGGAATACGTAACTAGGTACGATCCCGAGATTGCTTGGGTGGTCCCCGCCTCATCTACAACGGTGAACCTTGCGTCGTTGACGATGATGGTGCCGTGGTCCACCACGACGATCGGATCGAAGTGGGGCGAAGTCGCGCAGTGCGCGACGGACCCGGTCACCATCTGCTGAGCGCAGGTGATCCCCTCGCGTTCTCTGCAAAACGTAGCGCCGATGGTGGCTTCGCAATCCCCGATGCTGAGGGTTTGGGGCCCGCATTCTGCTACGATGTCTCCCTCGCTGAAATCCAGTATCTTGTTCTGATGTTGGACCGGGAAAATAAGCATTTTCCTACAGACCAGCTTCGGTTGGGGAAACTTGATGAGAAAGTGGAGTAGGTCTGCGCTCTGGAAGACGCTAATGTTTGACACTTCTAGTAGCTCCACTAGGCATATGTTAGCGAGGTGTTGCTCGCCCAATTCCTTAATGTCAGCGCCGTCCAGAAGGGCGGGGCTGATCACGTTGATCTTGGCAAGGGTTAAGGCCAGGATGAGGTCTCCCAGATCCGTTATAATGATCCTGTTCCGGGCTATTATGGCTTCGGCCCGGTCGGCGTTGTCCTCCTTGGCGATGTGGTTCACGAGGCGGGTCAGCTCGTTGATCCGGGTTTGAATCCTGGAGTTGATTTCGTTTTGGCCACGGCTGGACTCCGCCAGCTGCTTTTGTTGGAATTTGACCTGCTCCCAGTCGTCGAAGTCGGGCGTTCCGGCCACTACCTTCAATGCTGTTCCGAGCAGGTTTATACTCCTTGTTCCCCGATGGTGGACCCTTAGCGTGGCCACCAGGTTCTTGATGTGGTCCAGGTCGGCTGCTATCACTTGCGCCATCCGGTCTAGGCTAAACAGCTCCGCGGCTTGTTCCGTTTCGGCGACGTAATCTTCGTATGAAGTCACGTTCGTAGTGTGGTGCAGGTATCCGTGGTTGGCCCAAATGATGGCGTCCCCGTCCGCTATTGGGATATAGTCCGCGTTAGTGTAGTCATTCAACTTGACCAGCGCGCGCGTCGAGGTTAGCAGAGTGAGGAAAATCAGTACGTCCTTCATGTTGTATGGGTTTTGCGTTATCTTCGGATGCGTTTGGGTTGGGATCGATTCGACCGTTCGGCTGTGGTGGCGGAATGGCACTGATCGGTGATGGTGGGGTCTCGGACTGCCGGAGACGCTTGTCGCGGGCTACGCCGTCGGTCGACCTAGTGTCGGTACTTTTCGGGATCCGGGCAGTCGTCGCTTGCCTCGCTCGGGTTTTTCCCCGGCACGGGCGCCCCTTCCCCCCTTTCCTTTCGTTTCAGCCGGTACCTGTGCCCCTGTCGTGGTCCGGCGCTTGTTCGGCGGTACCTGGGTCGTCCGCCTCCCCGGCACGCTCGTCGGGTTCGCGGTCGTGGAATTCTCTCAGATCGTTGATGTTGGCGACCTTCCGTTTCCGGCTGCTCGGGTGCTGCAGCTGAACGATGTTTGGCGACGGGAAACCCTTCACGCGATAGGGGCCGTCAAATTTAGGGGCCAGTTTTGCCGCGAAGCCTTCGGCGGCGGTTGAGAGGTGATGCTGCCGTAGAAGTACTAGCGAACCGATCGTGGGACGCCACTGTCGTCGGCGAAGGTTGTAGTGCCTCCCTTGTTCTTGGCTGGCCCTTTGAATGTTGTTTCTGACGATGGCGAACACTTCTTTTAGCCTGGCGGCCTTACCCATAGGAGTTTCCTGGGCGCTTCCCGTCCCCGGCGTGACCTCGTCGTATAAGGCGCCGGGCAGTCGGGGCTCTCTTCCGTGTACGAGGAATGCCGGGCTGAAACCGGTAGTCTCCGAGATGCTCGAGTTGATCGCCAGCGTCATTTCTGGCAAGAGTTCGTCCCACGTGTTTTGGTGATCGTCCACGAATTGGGCGATCATCGTCTTCACGGTCCGGTTTGCCATTTCCGTCGGGTTCTCTTGCGGACAATAGGGCGCGGTGTGTTGGAGTTCCACGCCGGCGGTGTGCAGGAAGGTCTTGAACGACCGACTGGTGAACTGGGTGCCGTTGTCACAGACAAACAACTTCGGAACACCGAAGCTACTCAGTATGCGTTCCCTGAAAGCTCGTTCGAGGCTAGCCGTCGTTGCCTTCTAAAGGGGCACCCGTTCGACCCATTTGGAGAATCGGGGTAACGGTCCGACGAAGTCGGCGCACAGGGTGGCGAAGGGTTCCTCGGCCTTGCGAGTGAGCATCCGGCCCACTGGCTTGCGTTGGGTAGCCTTGAACTTCTGGCAGCTCGCGCAACCGCGGATATATCGCCTCACGTCGCGATAAAGTCCCGGCCAATAATACCTCTGGGATATCCTCGTGATAGTTTTTCGCACGCCGAGGTGGCCTGCCGTCGGTTGGTCGTGGCACTCGCGGAGGACTCTCGCTCGGCAGTCCTTGGGCACACAGAGCTTCCACGGCACGTGGTCGTCATCGTCGGCTCCGTGCCCCAGGTTTCGGTAAAGCTGCCCGTTTTCGTACGTGTAGTCCGGGTATTTTTGGCGCTCGTCGTGAACTTGTTGGATCCTTCTTCTGAGCCACGGGCAGGTCGTGCCCTCTTCTTCGACGCGTGAAAGGGATTCCAAAGGTTGCCTGGAGAGCGCGTCGGCGACCACGTTCTGGTTGCCGGCCCGATAATGTACGTCGTATTGGTACTGCTGCAGCTCCAGCGCCCATCTCGCCACTCTCCCGTAAGGACTCTCAAGGGTGTTTAGCCATTTCAGCGCGAGATGGTCGGTCACCACGTCGAACCGGTATCCTTCCAAGTAACAGCGCAATTTCCGGATTGCCCATATGACGGCCGGGCATTCCTTGTCGGTGGCCGAATAATTCTCCTCTGCCTTGTTAAGGCGCCGGCTGACGTAGGCGATGACGCGTTCCTTCCCTTCGATCTCTTCGGTTAGGACCGCGCCCACACCCACGTTGCTCGCGTCGGTCTGCAGGGAGAATTTGACGTTGAAGTCCGGGCAGGCGAGCACCGGGTCGGTGGTGAGTCGCACTTTGAGTTCGTCGAAGGAGTCCTGTTGTTCCTGTCCCCATGCCCATGCTCTCCCCTTCTTTAGTAGCAATGACATCGGTTGCACTATGGTGGCGAAATTGGGGACGAATCGACGATACCAGCCCGCCATGCCTATGCATTGCCGCAATTCCTTCAGGTTAGTGGGCGGTCTCAGGTCTTTGACGGCCGCTATCTTGTCAGGGTCGGTATGAATGCCTTCCTCGCTGACCATGTGACCCAGGTATTTTATGCGGCGCTGGAAAAATACGCATTTGTCTGCGTTGATCCGCAGATTGGCCCGGCGCAGTCGCGAGAAGACTCTCTTGACGTTGCGCAAATGTTCCGCGAAATCCTTGCCGACGATGACTATGTCGTCCAGATACGCGAAAGCAAAGGGTTCCATGTCTGCGCCGATGACCGTGTCGAGGGTACGTTGGAACGTGGCTCCCGCGGAATGTAACCCGAAAGGCATTACCTTCCACTGATAGAGGCCTCTTCCGGGCACCGTGGCCTCCTTACTGTCATGGGCCATCGGTATCTGCCAGTATCCATTCTTCAGATCCAGCGTGGTGATGAACCGCGCGTTTCGGAGTCTTTCCAGTATATAGTTGATCCTCGGCAACGGGTATGCGTCCGGGATCGAATGTTCGTTTAGTTGTCGATAGTCCACACACATGCGCCACCTCCCGTCCTTTTTGCGGACGAGGACAATGGGGGCGCTGTGGGGACTTCGCGAGGGCTCGATCAGGCCTTCTGCTATCAGCTGGTCGACCTGCTCGTCGATGATCCGACGCATAGCCGGGTTCTTTGGGTAGTACCGTTGCTTTATGGGACGCTGGTCCCTCATAACTATCGTGTGCTCCGTGAGGTCCGTGGTCCCTCGGAGGCCTGCGAGCTTCGGCAGCTCTTCGTCCAGGAATTCCTGGATTTGCGGCGCCACGTCGGGAGGCCAGGACTCTTTCTGGCTCCTCTTCGCTTAGCCGGCTGGTTCCGGGAGCGGGGGTCTGGTCTCGGCCCTCGGGGAGTATGGTCATGTCGAACGCGCTTGGCGGTTCGATCCCACGAGGGTACTCCCTCATATTAGCGACCACCGGGGTAGTTTCGGGTGTAGGCAGGGCATTTTCGGGACTCCGGCTGAATACATGGGTCGTGTCGTATTCGGCGTGATGCACGAACATGCGGGTCTCGATGATGCCGCTGGTACTAGACCAGTGGCTCGTTCGGGTGACGCAGATTTCCGCTCTGGTGCCTGCTATTGTGAAACCTTCGGCGACGCGGGGAGGGTGGCTCCGGCAGCGCCCCGTGGCGTTGGTGCTGATGAGTTGATCTCCGGCCACGGGCGCGTCGGGGCCCCGGTCGGTGTCTCGAGTGGCTGTTGCTCCTATTCCCGGTTGTCGGCTGGTAAAACTTCGGGCAGTAAGGACGATTTCGGATGTGGGAGTTTCCGTTATCGAAAGGGCTGCGTTACCGCGCTCGCTCGCCGGGGCGGCTAACGTGGTCGTTGTATTCGGTGCTGGGCTGCTGGACGATCGTCGCCGCCGTGGGGGTTCGATCATTGCTCCGGGCTCTCCACCACTCGTCGAGGACGTTGGACCGGGGGTCCTGGTGGGTCTGTTCGCGTCCCTTGTTGCCTTACCCGAGATTTTGCCCTGGTTGGATGACCTGGGGTCAGGGCGTTCCGTCGGGGTCCTGGGCTTCGTGTTCCTGATTCCTTGTTTGCGTGGCGTATCGTTCGTCGCCTTGGGTTTCGTAGGCGCGTGTTCCGGGGTGTGCTCCTGGCTGGCGGTAACTACCGGTGTATTTGTCGCGAGGCGACTGTCGCGGAGTTGGAGGAGGGTGGTGCCACACTGTATCGTTGTTTCGATGGCGCAGAGGAAGTCCATCCCCACGATGACCTGCTCTAGCATGTTTGGTAACACTAGGAGCGGTATCTGTACCTCGCGCTTGTCCAGTTTAACGAACGCCAACAGAATTTGCGTTACTTCGCGTACCGACCCGTCTGCCAGGCGGATCTGGACGCACGCTTCCCTGAGGCCGGCGCCGTTGCCGAGCTGCCGGGCGAGGTTGGCGCTGACGAAACTCCGGGACGCCCCGGTATCCACAGTGGCCTCTGTGGCCCGTCCTCCTATCGTCACCCTCGCCACTATCCGGCCGTCCTGTATCTGTAGTGGGTGGCTTAGTTCTGGGTTTGGGGAGGCGTCGTTCCCGGCTGTTCCCGTGCCATTCGGGGACGCTGGTCGTTTCTCGACGAGTCCTGGCGGCAGCAATCGATGGTCCTTACGCCTCGCTTACCGCATTCCCAACAGAACAGGATAGAGGGGTTGGTGCAATTGTGGGAGGCATGGCCGGCTTCGCCGCAGCAGCCACAGGCCATCCGTGGGTTGGCGATGGGGGTGGTGACCATGCGGTGAGCGACTTCCGGCGCTGGAGTATCGGGTCGGTTTGACGATGGTCTCCTTGCCGGTCCTGCCGTGTCCCATTGGGGCCTCCGAAAGGAAGTCCGGTTTGCTTCGACCTCGTTTTGCGTCTGGTGCGTCGTCGGTCTAGTGTATCTTGGGCCGGGCCGAGGGGCAGTGGGAGCAGTGGGGTTATTCCGCTCTTGGATGGATTCGAACTCCGTAGCCAACATCGTTAGTTGGGCCAAACTTCGCAGTTCGTGTCTTCGCATGTACAGTTGATATGCCGGCAGAGTATTATCATAAATCCTGTTGAGCTCTTGGGCATCATTGTACCCGGCGTGGTGCATGAGCAACCTGAGCTCGATTATGAAGTCCTTGAATGACTCGCCCGTCGCTTGCTTGCGGGCTCGGATCTGATCCTCTAACTGTTCGAAATACCTCGGCGGGAGGAAAAAGGCAAAAAATTCTTGCCGGAAGTTGACCCACGAGGCGCCTTGCAGCCTGCTGGTGCGGAACCAGCGGTTGGCTCGGTCGATAAGGATTTCCGCCATAGCTCGAGGCAAGTAGTTGGTGTCTATCCCGTACGAAAGCGCGCGTACTTCCAACAGCTCGATGAAAGACAACGGATCATCCTGTCCGTCGAATTGGATTCCCCACCTCCTAATCCGTTCCGCCATCTGGGCAGCTTGACTGTATCGATGGGCTTCCAACGCGTCGTTACCTCCCCGGGGTCTATCGCTTTCAGGGAGGAGCCTCCTCATGGGAGAGGGGCGCACCTCTGGGGACGGGGGTCTTGGGGGGCGGCTGCGGTCACCACGATGGGCGGGCCGGTTGGTCTGCCTTCGGGGGCCCCAGGGATCTGCAGACCGCTTTTGGGGTCTGCCTTCCGTCTCTCCGCCTGCCCGGAAGTAGAGGGTTGCGGCGACTTTGCGCGTCCCGGTGGTTTGGCGTATTGCCGTTCGAGTTCCGCCAGTCGAATCCAGGCCTCTTGTTCGAGGGGTCCTTCAACCAGCGTGGCGAACCTTTTCCTTAGGTCCTCAACTGTCCCTTCGCGGTCGAACCCGAATTCTTCCGCGAAGGCTTCCAGTTATTCCCGGCGGCGTTTGTGGATCCAGCCGGTGCTGACCCCCGGATTAACGGTCAATTCGTCCCCGTCGTACTCATCTGATTGTTCCCCCGTATAGGGCTCCATGCTTCTCTTGGTCGTTGCGTCGCTGTTTCTACGGACTGGTTGAGCGTCCGGGATCTTGAGGTACTGTGTTCCCTTTTCTTTTCACTGTCACCTAGTACACCTAAGTAGACTCGTTCGCGATCCTCACCGTTAGAATTGTGGGGATTTGAGCACGGTTAGGCGCCGCGGTAGTGGGGTGGGTTTTTTTTTTTTTGCGGTCGAGCGATCGGCCGGTTATCTTTCCCCTTTTTTTTTTTTTTTGGTCTGTCTCTTGCACTCCCGACTGCCGCGGGTTTTTAATCCACGAACCCCTCGTTAGAGTTTCCTTCGGGTCCCTGCTCGGGCGCCACTTGTAATGTCTCCTCTTCCAGGCTGAAGTAAGCTCAGTCCTGTCCAGGGGTCTTCCTACAAGAAATTTGTAGTTCGCAGGAACTCCGAAAGGGGGGGTCGGCTCGTCTTACTGGGCGGACGTGAGGGTCGAGAAGAAAGGCGCGGAGCGAGGCACACCCGCGTGGGTCGAGAGAGAGGCGGACGCAGGGCGAGGCAGACCTGCGTGGGTCGGGAAAGAGGGGTCACAGGGCGAGTCACACCTGTGGGGGTCGAGAGAGGGGCGCAGGGCGTGTCACACCTGCGTGAGGGGGGGGGGGGGTTTCGAGGATTGATCGGGGGTTAGTGGAGGTGAGTGTGGCTCGCTGGCGAGTAGTTGTTGGTGACCGGGGAGGGGTTTGGATCCCCAAAAATGACTTACACGGGGTTGGTTCTCGTTACAATACTGATTTATTTGCTTGCTAGTTACACAGGTAATTTGTTACATTGAATATATTTTTTTTTGTCGTTTCGTCACGTTCCCGGAAGGATTCTTAACTAGTTGTCACGCGGGACAACGTCTGTACTCGGCCCGGGTCTCCGCGTAAGTGAAGTCTGCTCCGCGCTTGCGCGCTCGGGAAAACTTCGCTGCCGCCGATCTCTAACTTATCAGTATCTACGTGTCTTCGTCTTCGTCGGCTTCGGATTGGCTGCCGCTTCGCGGAGCGTCCCGAAGCCGCGAAGGGAAGGGGCGGGTGTTCTTATCGGCTAGTCTGTGCTTCGGGAGCTTAAGTTTAGAGGTGGGGGTAATGTGTTGGCCCGGTGGGGAGTTGTCACCGGCTAACGGTTCGTGTCTCGGGAGCTTATGGCTAAACGCGGGGTAATGTGTTGGTGTGGGGGGCGTTCTTACCGGCTAATTGTCAGTGCTTCGGGAGCTTTTCGTTAGAGGTGGGGGCAATGTGTTGGTACGAGAATGTGGGATTGGCTGTCGTGAAACGGTAGGCGAAACGATATGGGGAATGAGTTTCTTTATTGGTGGTACATTTATTGTATGCATTCTCTGTTCTTAAGGCTAAGTAACGATATATTTAAGGGAAACTGGAGATATAAAAAGGGGAAAAATGAGGCGGTGACGATCCCGCGATGTAGCGCGCTGTGACGAACCTTCCTAAGGTTCGTTACAGTATATAAACGTTATTGCGGTTCACATTTTGCACTTTCGCTCAATTAACTCAACTAATTGACATTTGAAAATACATGCGGTGAAAGGAAGTACATATGTACACATGTATGTCCGTAAAGGACAACAGCAGGAGATAATTATAAGTGCAGGAATTTTAATTCAACCTTCAACCCCAACCTTTTGCCATCAGGAAAGCAGCAGAGGTCGCTCTTCTCACTGAAAGAGCACACGATGCGGTCAGCCTATTCGTCGACAGCCAAGCGGCGATAAGATCCATGCAGTCGTCCGCAGTCAGTTCCAGAAATGTCTTGGCGAGCAGGGAGGCACTAGATACCCTAAGCACGACAATGTCAGTGCGGATCTACTGGATTCCCAGCCACCAGGGAATCGAAGGGAACGAGACGGCGGACGTACTAGCTAAGGAAGGCGTCGGGCTGGCGAATACGAGAACCGAGAACGTGCCTGTCTCCCTCAGAACGCTGCATAGCGATCTAGAAAAGCAGGCCGGATCACAAACCGAATGTAGGTGGAGGAGTACCACCGCCTGCAGAACCTCGAAAATCATGTGCAAGGAACGCAATGACAAACTCAGCCACTACCTGCTGCACCTACCACGGAAGGACTGCAGATTATTAGTGGGAATATTAACGGGACACTGCCTGGCTGCGGCGCATGCGACAAAGCTAGGAATCACAAACAGAGACAGTTGTAGGAAATGTGACGAACCTGATGCAACCGAAACCCTAGAACATCTCATCTGCAACTGTCCTGCTCTCTTAAGGGCAAGGAGGAGATACCTGGGCGCCCCAGTGCTGGCATTACTGGAAGATGCCTCCAAGAGGACGCCACAGCAACTACTGGCCTATGCGAAAAATACCTCGATCCTCGAGGACTTCAAAACCCACTAAACACTGCCGCGACGGTTCGTTATTTTTATAGTCCTGTTTTCCTTTAGTATTTTCTCCTATAAGAGAGATGATTCTTGGTAAAAGTTTACCCCCTTATTTGCCTCCATACTAAACATAAAGCTAACAAAATGCTATCGATCTATTTTGTTTTATATCTTTTTAGTTCATCGCCTATAATCGTACAGCAAAGAAAAACATAAACAACATTTTCTTACCTTCTTCCTGGTTCTTCCACTTTTGCTGCATTCTCTCTTTCTGTTCTTTTCTTGCCGTTTCCATTCTGTCGTTATATTCACACACACACACACACACACACAAAAGCACTATTACAAAAAAAAAAAAAACAGAAACACAAATGAATTTTATAATTTATTCATATTTTTCTTTCCGCGATCGGCTCTTTTTGTGCGCGAATAATCCACTAATTTTTCCCGCAAGACGCACTTAGCACCAAAGACGCTCAGCTACAACGGTACAACAAATGAAACGAGAAGGCAGCAATTTTTGGTCGAATAACAACAAATCACCAAAAAAAACGGGACACGTTGACATATATATGTAAGTATATGTTATTCCATTGATTGTATTTATAATCCTATTAAATTAGTGGTTTAAGTTAGTGGAAGGCGCGGCTAAGAGGCAACGGTACAGCAACTGGAATTTCCAAGCAACTCCACTCAACGAAAAGAAGGCGAGCGAAAGAGAATTAGAAGATCACGCGATGCGACGCTCCCAATGCGAAAACCGAACGCATCACTGTATGCGTGTGCATGTGGGTGCAGTTGCGGTTTTTGGCTGTGCATGTGAGTGCTCTATGTAAAGCCTCTGTAAGCAATAGCAACGCAATAATGAGCATAAGTATAGATGCTTGAGCGTTGAAGTGAAATGATGAACAGAAGAGAGGAAAAGTAAAATAAGCGGGAGGTTAACGAGGTTTTTAACGAGCCCGATTTGTAAAGACCTCACCTAGGCCAGATTTGCCCTATATGTCATGTATATTCTCGATTTATAATGAATCTCAAAAATAAAATGGCGACCTTTTTTCATATTTTATGTGGTTCTTTTCATCCTTCAATCAGCATGGAAGCTCAATTGTAAACTCTGGATTAAAATTGAACAATAATACAAATGTGTTCGTGTAACCTCTTGGGGTGTGCACCTCTTGGCAATTTGCGTGAAAATGTTGGGGGGTGGTGGTGGGGGTACTTCAATTAACAACAAATTTGGAACGCGGAACATTAACAAAGGAATTGTGTAACGAACATAATCAGATTCCTTGCCGTCGGGGCAAGCCATCTGAAACAGAAACAATACGATGGTGCGAGTGGGACGGCCAGTCATGCGGTCCTTCAACAAATATGGGAGCGGATTGTAGCGCGTCAGCATGCCCACGTTGCGGATGTCCAGGTGGGCCCAGTCGACGCACGGCACCAGCTCGTGCAGAACGGCGGCAGCGATGCAGCTGGAGGCGTGGAGGGCGACGTCCGCGGTTGCTGATGTCAAAGGTCTCGTTCGGCATGATCAGCTCCTTGAAGTAGCGCCACAGGGGCAGACGCCAAACGCGATCCCCCGTAAGGGCACCGGCCTTCTCGAACTGCTTGTAGACGAAGTTCGAATTGCTGAAAATCCCGGCTGCTGCTCCGCCCAGCTGCTGGGCAGACGGCGTAGCCCACTGTAGCAATGTCCACGACCATGCGCGGCTTGTAGATCGTCTGGGCGTAGAGCAAGGGATCGGCCATGGCCATCACACCAGCCTTGCTGACGTCCACGAAGCCGAGAGTTTTGCCATTGAGGAGGGACACCACGTCGCCAGGCTTGGCCGCCATTCCGGAGGGCATGTTCTCGCACAGCGGCAGCAGTGCCGTTATGTTTAGGGGCAGCGATAGGCCGGCGGCGGCTCGGATGACGCCCACGCAGGCGGCTGCACCGGACATGCCGCCGCGGTACATGGACAAGCAGTCCTTGGGACGGAGGCAGAGGCCCCCGCTGTTGAATGTGATGCCCTTGCCCAGCAGGAGGATGGGCTTGTCCTCGGGTGCGGTGCCGCAGTAGGCGATTTTCAAGATGATCGGCGGCTCGCAGCTGCCCTTGGCCACCATCAAGAAGCTGTTCAAGCTCTTGGACTCGATCCAGTCCATGCTACGTACCTCCACGGATACCCCGCAGGGGCACAGGGCATCTACCGTTGACTGGGCGAAGATTGTGGGCGTCATCTGATTGGCCGGCGTATCGGCCAGGCGACGGGCCAGGTTCTGCGATTCGGCATTGAACAGGCCCCGCATCCAGGCATCCGAGTCGGGAGAGTCGTACAGCTCCAGTTTGGAAATGAGTGTGCGGTCCCGACGGCGCTTGTGGGTGTTGTAGCGCCAGACGGCCAAGGCGCTCCCCTCGGCCGCCTGCTCCGCATACTCCATCGACTCCACGAAGACATCTGTGCAGCCCTGCAGTTGAAGGGCACGAGCCCCCACACCGGCAGCGACGCGAGCGTTCTCCATTCCCTCGTCGATCATCTCCAGGTCGTTGAAGCCGGCCCCCTCCTGTCCCACGCCGACCACGGCCACCGCACGGAACTCCGCATCCACGTTCATAAAGACACGGCCTTTTCCCAGCTGGCCACTCAGGCCCGTCTCGCGTATTAGATCAGTGATCTTACCCTGGACGCGATCGTCAAACTTCTCGCCGGATGGTGTCATCTTGGGCTGGCGGTCGCCCTCCTTGGCGTACACGCCCACCACAACGCCTTTGATCACCGAGTCACATTTCTCGGCGTAGTGCCGTCGCTGTTCCACATCTCTGCGTCTGGCCAGGAATGTGTGCTGGACACGCCTGCACAGGGCGTGCATCAAGCGTACAGACTTCATCGCTTAATGATAGTGACAGTCCCTCGCGACAGGTTACGAAAGTTCTCTTATTTTTCAGACAGTTCCAGACAAATTTGGCTTTTTTCCGAATAAAAAAAATGTAAATCTAAAAAATAGAGAGAATAGATGTGCTTCCAACAGCTGATTCGAAAGGAATGAGATATCCCAAGGCTCAAGCTCTGGCAGGGAAACATTGCCAACGCCTGCTGAGATTCGAGGAATTTATGAATTTCCGAACAAAACGAAGAATAGGTCTCCGAAGAATACGTCTCAAATCGAGGGAAGTATTCCACAGACATACATTTATATTTCGCGTAATCAAAAGAAACAAAAGATTTATCCCTCATCGGAATCGGATTGATTTGTCGGCTTGAGGCTGCCAAAGACCTTGGCCGGTATGGCCTTTTGTTCGAAGCGCAGTTTCTTCATGATGAGGCCCTCGTCCTCGGTTTTGGTTGTGGCCTGGCCTGCCTCGGCCTGGTCTCCACTCGGCTGCTGCAGGTCCTCCTCCTCATCGTCGTCGTCGTCCTCGCTGTCGCCAATATCAATCTCATCCGGATTGACGACTGTATTTTCCTTGCCCTTGGCCCCGCCCTGGGTCTCGCCGCGCACAAACATGATATTGGAGGCAGCCTTCTCGGCGGGCTTCTGCTTGGCCTCGGCCGCCGCCTGGCGGTCCGGAGCCAGCACCATCATCGGCAGCCACACCATTCGTGTTCGTGTTGTAGGTGGCCTGAATGGAACGCTTGATCCGCAGCATTTCACGCATCGTATCCTCGTTGCCATGACGCACCTCGAACTCCTTCCAAGTCCGCCGTGATGCGGGGATCGCACACCTGTTGGGACAAAGCAGAAGAGAGCTTAGAATATTGACGATCCAACGGTTAAATGTCGACTCACCTGTGAGCGTAGATGGCCCTGGCTCGATCCACCTTGCCCAGCTTCGTCTCCAGCTCGGCGAATTTGACGCACATGTGGCGCATATGCTGCTCGGGCAGAGCCCGACATGCGGACATGGCATGCCGGGCCAGGCCGTGCTCCTCCTCCAGCTTCGCGTAGAGCAGGTAAAAGTACTTGGCATGCTCAGCGGGACACTGATCCAGGCACTGTTCGAAGAGGTCGCGGGCCCGCTCCAGCTTTGTGCCCCCGTAGCGCGCGAGGAACTTGCTTAGATACGAGTTCCAGATGTCGTACACATTCGGCCACTTAAACAGGGCAATTCCCTTCTCGTAGGCCCGATAGGCCTCCTCGAAGTAGTTGTGCTCTTCGAGGAACATGCCATAGTTGATGATCACCTGCGGCGTGCAGATCTTCAGGTCGATGATGAAGGTGCCAAAGGACTCCTCCAGATCGGCGTACATGGACCACACCTTCAGGGATCTGTGGAGGCGCGACTGCACTGTCTCCGAGTCGTGATACGCCACCTTCCGCTTGGGCACGCCGTGGGACGTTGCATCAGCTTGAGGGCAGCCTCGAACTGCTGCTGGCGCAGCTCCATCTCCGCCCACTCGCACCACACGGCGGCCAGATCCTCCACCTTGACGTACTCCACCTCGGTGCCCCGCTCGAAGACCACGCGGGCGTCCTCCACCTTGCCATTGGACTCGTAGAACTTGGCAAACTCCACCCAGAGGGTGTGGTGTGCAGCTTTCCCACCGCCAGCTTGGGCTGGACTGTCTGCACGGCCTCGGTGTAGGTGTTGATGATCTCCGTGGGCTTGTCATCGTACAGGTTGATCCGCTTGTGGCACTCGTGAACGTTGTGCGGATTCTGGCGCAGCAGGACACTGTTCAGCAGCAGCAGACGCCTCTCCATGAGGTATTCGAAGCGCGACAGGCGCAGCTCCACATCGATGTCGTCCTCCTCGGTGGCCCCCTCGTTCTTGGCCACCTCCTCCATGCGCTTGTTCAACGACAGCTCCTCGAACTGCGCAAAGCTGGCCTCTGCTGCCCCAACAAAGGCCAAAAGACCGAGGAATAGGTGGCGCAAGGAGACAATAGAAGCCAAAAGATTAACAGAGTCGAGTGAATTCCGTAAATGTATATAAACGTTATTGCGGTTCACATTTTGCACTTTCGCTCAATTAACTCAACTAATTGACATTTGAAAATACATGCGGTGAAAGGAAGTACATATGTATGTACACATGTATGTACATGTGCGTCCGTAAAGGACAACAGCAGGAGATAATTATAAGTGCAGGAATTTTAATTCAACCTTCAACCTCAGCCTTTGCATGGCTCTGGAGCTCGAAAGTGATTTACAAAAGAAGCACTTTAGTCGGAAACATAAACATTCATTCCCCACCTTTTCACAGCACTTGACCAGAAACAACAGCAACAAAAATCACAATTATAAAGGGAGTCTGGGCGTGGCATACACTGTCAAAAAAACAATATACGAGAATAAATAATTAAACCCATTTTCATATACGTTCCTCCCGATATTATTCTCTAAATTGAAAGAAAACAACAGGCATATATTTTCATTAGATTTGAACTGAAAACCTTTTAAGATAAGCCGAAGTTGACTTTTTCGGTATTTTTCGTTATTTTTATAGTCCTGTTTGCCTTTAGTATTTTCTCCTATAAGAAAGATGATTCTTGGTAAAAGTTTATCCCCTTATTTGCCTCCATACTAAACATAAAGCTAACAAAATGCTATCGATCTATTTTGTTTTATATCTTTTTAGTTCATCGCCTATAATCGTACAGCAAAGAAAAACATAAACAACATTTTCTTACCTTCTTCCTGGTTCTTCCGCTTTTGCTGCATTCTCTCTTTCTGTTCTTTCCTTGCCGTTTCCATTCTGTCGTTATATTCACACACACACACACACACACACAAAAGAACTATTAAAAACAAAAAAAACAGAAACACAAATGAATTTTATAATTTATTCATATTTTTCTTTCCGCGATCGGCTCTTTTTGTGCGCGAATAATCCACTAATTTTTCCCGCAAGACGCACTTAGCACCAAAGACGCTCAGCTACAACGGTACAACAAATGAAACGAGAAGGCAGCAATTTTTGGTCGAATAACAACAAATCACCAAAAAAAACGGGACACGTGTGGTTTAAGTTAGTGGAAGGCGCGGCTAAGAGGCAACGGTACAGCAACTGGAATTTCCAAGCAACTCCACTCAACGAAAAGAAGGCGAGCGAAAGAGAATTAGAAGATCACGCGATGCGACGCTCCCAATGCGAAAACCGAACGCATCGCTGTATGCGTGTGCATGTGGGTGCAGTTGCGGTTTTGGGCTGTGCATGTGAGAGCTCTATGTAAAGCCTCTGTAAGCAATAGCAACGCAATAATGAGCATAAGTATAGATGCTTGAGCGTTGAAGTGAAATGATGAACAGAAGAGAGGAAAAGTAAAATAAGCGGCTAATTTCTCCACCATTTGTAGTGCAAAAATGTTTTTCGAGGTTTTTAACGAGCTCGATTTGTAAAGACCTCACCTAGGCCAGATTTGCCCTATATGTCATGTATATTCTCGATTTATAATGAATCTCAACAATAAAATGGCGACCTTTTTGAATATTTTATGTGGTTCTTTTCATCCTTCAATCAGCATGGAAGCTCAATTGTAAACTCTGGATTAAAATTGAACAATAATACAAATGTGTTCGTGTAACCTCTTGGGGTGTGCACCTCTTGGCAATTTGCGTGAAAATGTTGGGGGGTGGTGGTGGGGGTACTTCAATTAACAACAAATTTGGAACGCGGAACATTAACAAAGGAATTGTGTAACGAACATAATCAGATTACTTGCCGTCGGGGCAAGCCATCTGAAACAGAAACAATACGATGGTGCGAGTGGGACGGCCAGTCATGCGGTCCTTCAGCAAATATGGGAGCGGATTGTAGCGCGTCAGCATGCCCACGTTGCGGATGTCCAGGTGGGCCCAGTCGACGCACGGCACCTGCTCGTGCAGAACGGCGGCAGCGATGCAGCTGGAGGCGTGGAGGGCCACGTCCGCGGTTGCTGATGTCAAAGGTCTCGTTCGGCATGATCAGCTCCTTGAAGTAGCGCCACAGGGGCAGACGCCAAACGCGATCCCCCGTAAGGGCACCGGCCTTCTCGAACTGCTTGTAGACGAAGTTCGAATTGCTGAAAATCCCAGACGGCGTAGCCCACTGTAGCAATGTCCACGACCATGCGCGGCTTGTAGATCGTCTGGGCGTAGAGCAAGGGATCGGCCATGGCCATCACACCAGCCTTGCTGACGTCCACGAAGCCGAGAGTTTTGCCATTGAGGAGGGACACCACGTCGCCAGGCTTGGCCGCCATTCCGGAGGGCATGTTCTCGCACAGCGGCAGCAGTGCCGTTATGTTTAGGGGCAGCGATAGGCCGGCGGCGGCTCGGATGACGCCCACGCAGGCGGCTGCACCGGACATGCAGCCGCGGTACATGGACAAGCAGTCCTTGGGACGGAGGCAGAGGCCCCCGCTGTTGAATGTGATGCCCTTGCCCAGCAGGAGGATGGGCTTGTCCTCGGGTGCGGTGCCGCAGTAGGCGATTTCCAAGATGATCGGCGGCTCGCAGCTGCCCTTGGCCACCATCAAGAAGCTGTTCAAGCTCTTGGACTCGATCCAGTCCATGCTGCGTACCTCCACGGAAACCCCGCAGGGGCACAGGGCATCCACCTTTGACTGGGCGAAGATTGTGGGCGTCATCTGATTGGCCGGCGTATCGGCCAGGCGACGGGCCAGGTTCTGCGATTCGGCATTGAACAGGCCCCGCATCCAGGCATCCGAGTCGGGAGAGTCGTACAGCTCCAGTTTGGAAATGAGTGTGCGGTCCCGACGGCGCTTGTTGGTGTTGTAGCGCCAGACGGCCAAGGCGCTCCCCTCGGCCGCCTGCTCCGCATACTCCATCGACTCCACGAAGACATCTGTGCAGCCCTGCAGTTGAAGGGCACGAGCCCCCACGCCGGCAGCGACGCGAGCGTTCTCCATTCCCTCGTCGATCATCTCCAGGTCGTTGAAGCCGGCCCCCTCCTGTCCCACGCCGACCACGGCCACCGCACGGAACTCCGCATCCACGTTCATAAAGACACGGCCTTTTCCCAGCTGGCCACTCAGGCCCGTCTCGCGTATTAGATCAGTGATCTTACCCTGGACGCGATCGTCAAACTTCTCGCCGGATGGTGTCATCTTGGGCTGGCGGTCGCCCTCCTTGGCGTACACGCCCACCACAACGCCTTTGATCACCGAGTCACATTTCTCGGCGTAGTGCCGTCGCTGTTCCACATCTCTGCGTCTGGCCAGGAATGTGTGCTGGACACGCCTGCACAGGGCGTGCATCAAGCGTACAGACTTCATCGCTTAATGATAGTGACAGTCCCTCGCGACAGGTTACGAAAGTTCTCTTATTTTTCAGACAGTTCTAGACAAATTTTGCTTTTTTCCGAATAAACACGAGGGGGAACGTTGTGAGTTGCTGCGGACACCGCAACTCTACAGTTATACCCGATACTTAGTATGGCTGACAGCGAGAAAGAATGAAATTGTTTTCTTGATTCTGGCTATAATAATTATACGATCTGGTTGAGATTTTACACTCTAGAACATATAGTCATTTTCTACGACCTTGAGTTTTTGGTTTTATCGTATCTTTAAAAATGTGGATGCCACAGATTTTCGTCCTTTGTGGGGGCGGAAGTGGGCGTGGCGAAGTTTTGAAATATTTTTGTAGCAGTGACATCACAGAAGTCTGGATCCAAAACATCGTTGCTCTAGCTCTTATAGTCTTTGAGCACTAGGCGCTGAAGGGGACGGACAGACGGACAGACGGACGGACAGACGGACAGACAGACAGGGCTCAATCGACTCGGCTATTGATGCTGATCAAGAATATATATACTTTATGGGGTCGGAAACGATTCCTTCTGGACGTTACACACATCCACTTTTACCACAAATCTACTATACCCCAATACTCTTTTTGAGTATCGGGTATAAAAATGTAAATCTAAAAAATAGAGAGAATAGATGTGCTTCCAACAGCTGATTCGAAAGGAATGAGATATCCCAAGGCTCAAGCTCTGGCAGGGAAACATTGCCAACGCCTGCTGAGATTCGAGGAATTTATGAATTTCCGAACAAAACGAAGAATAGGTCTCCGAAGAATAGGTCTCCGAAGAATAGGTCTCAAATCGAGGGAAGTATTCCACAGACATACATTTATATTTCGCGTAATCAAAAGAAACAAAAGATTTATCCCTCATCGGAATCGGATTGATTTGTCGGCTTGAGGCTGCCAAAGACCTTGGCCGGTATGGCCTTTTGTTCGAAGCGCAGTTTCTTCATGATGAGGCCCTCGTCATCGGTTTTGGTTGTGGCCTGGCCTGCCTCGGCCTGGTCTCCACTCGGCTGCTGCAGGTCCTCCTCCTCATCGTCGTCGTCGTCGTCGCTGTCGCCAATATCAATCTCATCCGGATTGACGACTGTATTTTCCTTGCCCTTGGCCCCGCCCTGGGTCTCGCCGCGCACAAACATGATATTGGAGGCAGCCTTCTCGGCGGGCTTCTGCTTGGCCTCGGCCGCCGCCTGGCGGGCCTTCTCCTCGAGCAGCCGCATGGCATCCGGTCCGGAGCCAGCACCAGCATCGGCAGCCACACCATTCGTGTTCGTGTTGACAAACTGGGCAGCCATCATGTTGACCTGAGTGTTGTAGGTGGCCTGAATGGAACGCTTGATCCGCAGCATTTCACGCATCGTATCCTCGTTGCCATGACGCACCTCGAACTCCTTCCAGGTCTGCCAGAAGTCCGCCGTGATGCGGGGATCGCACACCTGTTGGGACAAAGCAGAAGAGAGCTTAGAATATTGACGATCCAACGGTTAAATGTCGACTCACCTGTGAGCAATGGGCGTAGATGGCCCTGGCTCGATCCACCTAGCCCAGCTTCGTCTCCAGCTCGGCGAATTTGACGCACATGTGGCGCATATGCTGCTCGTGCAGAGCCTCGATGGCCTTCTCGTAGATCTCCCTGGTTCGTGGCAGGCCGTAGATCTCGGCGGCCTTCTTCACGAATATGTTGTTTATGTCGAACATCTCCTCTTCCTTGACGGCGGACGTGGCGCGATCGTAGACGGACATGGCATGCCGGGCCAAGCCGTGCTCCCCCTCCAGCTTCGCGTAGAGCTGGTAAAAGTAATTGGATTGCTCAGCGGGTCACTGATCCAGGCACTGTTCGAAGAGGTCGCGGGCCCGCTCCAGCTTTGTGCCCCAGTAGCGCGCGAGGAACTTGCTTAGATACGAGTTCCAGATGTCGTACACATTCGGCCACTTAAACAGGGCAATGCCCTCCTCGTAGGCCCGATAGGCCTCCTCGAAGTAGTTGTGCTCTTCGAGGAACATGCCATAGTTGATGATCACCTGCGGCGTGCAGATCTTCAGGTCGATGATGCTCTCGTAGACGGCCTTGCAGGTCTTGAAGGTGCCAAAGGACTCCTCCAGATCGGCGTACATGGACCACACCTTCAGGGATCTGTGGAGGCGCGACTGCACTGTCTCCGAGTCGTCGTGATACGCCACTTTCCGCTTGGGCATGGCCGTGGCACGTTGCATCAGCTTGAGGGCTGCCTCGAACTGCTGCTGGCGCAGCTCCATCTTCGCCCACACGGTGGCCAGATCTGCCACCTTGACGTACTCCACCTCGGTGCCCCGCTCGAAGACCACGCGGGCGTCCTCCACCTGGCCATTGGACTCGTAGAACTTGGCAAACTCCACCCAGAGGGTGTGGTGTGCAGCTTTCCCACCGCCAGCTTGGGCTGGACTGTCTGCACGGCCTCGGTGTAGGTGTTGATGATCGCCGTGGGCTTGTCATCGTACAGGTTGATCCGCTTGTGCCACTCGTGAACGTTGTGCGGATTCTGGCGCAGCAGGACACCGTTCAGCAGCAGCAGACGCCTCTCCATGAGGTATTCGAAGCGCGACAGGCGCAGCTCCACATCGATGTCGTCCTCCTCGGTGGCCTCCTCGTTCTTGGCCACCTCCTCCATGCGCTTGTTCAACGACAGCTCCTAGAACTGCGCAAAGCTGGCCTCGCAAAAGGGCTCTGCTGCCCCAACAAAGGCCAAAAGACCGAGGACCAGGGGGGGCAAGGAGACAATAGAAGCCAAAAGATTAACAGAGGCGAGTGAATTCCGTAAATGTATTGTAATGTCTCCTCTTCCAGGCTGAAGTAAGCTCAGTCCTGTCCAGGGGTCTTCCTACAAGAAATTTGTAGTTCGCAGGAACTCCGAAAGGGGGGGTCGGCTCGTCTTACTGGGCGGACGTGAGGGTCGAGAAGAAAGGCGCGGAGCGAGGCACACCCGCGTGGGTCGAGAGAGAGGCGGACGCAGGGCGAGGCACACCTGCGTGGGTCGGGAAAGAGGGGTCACAGGGCGAGTCACACCTGTGGGGGTCGAGAGAGGGGCGCAGGGCGTGTCACACCTGCGTGAGGGGGGGTTTCGAGGATTGATCGGGGGTTAGTGGAGGTGAGTGTGGCTCGCTGGCGAGTAGTTGTTGGTGACCGGGGAGGGGTTTGGATCCCCAAAAATGACTTACACGGGGTTGGTTCTCGTTACAATAATGATTTATTTGCTTGCTAGTTACACAGGTAATTTGTTACATTGAATATATTTTTTTTTTGTCGTTTCGTCACGTTCCCGGAAGGATTCTTAACTAGTTGTCACGCGGGACAACGTCTGTACTCGGCCCGGGTCTCCGCGTAAGTGAAGTCTGCTCCGCGCTTGCGCGCTCGGGAAAACTTCGCTGCCGCCGATCTCTAACTTATCAGTATCTACGTGTCTTCGTCTTCGTCGGCTTCGGATTGGCTGCCGCTTCGCGGAGCGTCCCGAAGCCGCGAAGGGAAGGGGCGGGGGTTCTTATCGGCTAGTCTGTGCTTCGGGAGCTTTTTGGTGGTACATTTATTGTATGCATTCTCTGTTCTTAAGGCTAAGTAACGATATATTTAAGGGAAACTGGAGATATAAAAAGGGGAAAAATGAGGCGGTGACGATCCCGCGATGTAGCGCGCTGTGACGAACCTTCCTAAGGTTCGTTACACCCCCCCCCCCCCCCCCCCCCCCCTTTCTCCCGGGAGGAGGTCGACGCAGACAGGCGCGGCCCGGGATCGCTTGTGGACCCGATAGCACTGATCCCAGGACCAGCTTCGGAAACGGAGCCTCTCCGCTTCCAGCAGCCGCTGGTGTATCTCCTCGATGAGGCCCGCCGGTAGGGCCCGGCCTGGGACGTTCACCTGCCAATCTGCCGGCGCGATTACCCACTGGGTGGGCTGGTTCAGCTCTTCGATCAGGAAGAAGTCCGCTGGACTTTGCCCCTCCCGCGTGGATTCGTCTTGAGGAAATCGTAGTATTTCATCCAAGTCGCAGTCCACCAGCAACTCGTCTTGTCCTTCCCACTCCCCAGTTTGGGGGGTCGGCGCCGTCTCCTCCGCAACGGGTTGTTTTACCCTCCGTAGGGTCATGGTGGGGTACCCGCTGTCCGGCCCCGTTTCCCACTGCTCCTCCGGTTCGGTCAGCTCCGCTTGTCGAACCGGAGCGGCGTTTCCCTCTTCTGTAGCCCCGGTGGGCCATTCAGTGGGAGGGCCTGCGCTGCCTCCGCGTAGGGCGCTTCGGCGTGCGTTGGTGTGGTCGCCGCTGACTCTTCTGGAGGATTGGGGCATCGGGGAGGATCCGATGCGGGCGTTGGCGGTCGCGCTTCAGCGTGCGGGGGCGTGGCCGCCGCTGACTCTTCGGGAGGATTGGGGCATCGGGGAGGATCCGATGCGGGCGTTGGCGGTCGCGCTTCGGCGTGCGGGGGCTTGCCCTGGCTGGGGCGGCCGGTTCGGAGCGGTAGTCGATTGGTTCCGCGGCTTCTCGGAATGTCCTGAAGAACGCGTTGACATTCCGGCCGGGAGGGACAAAGACGTCTACGGACATCTGGTGGTTACGCGTGACGCGTAACCCCCATGGCGTGACCGTGTGGTGAAAGGTCTCTGTTTCGGCTATGAATTGCCGACCGTAGGGTTCCTCCTCTTCGCTCTCCCCGTCGTCGTAGTACGCGTTGTATGGTTTCGGTATGTAACGCTCCAGCCCCCTCTCGGGGCGGTAAATGCCACGGCCGGTTCGGGGATCGCGGCGCTGGTGATAACCGGCATCTTCAAACTCCTGTTCGAACATCGGCGCGTATGATGGCGTCTCTGGTTCCGGGAAGCTGTGCTGGCTAGAACCGGCATCTTCGAACTCCTCTTCGAATGACGGTGACCCTGGCTCCGGGGAGCAGGGCGCGGCTCGTCGTTTATACGGCGGCGGCGACCACAGGTTCTCTCGACGGAACCCGGATGGTCGGCGGAAGAACAGCGGGGGGCTGTCTCGGGGACCCTCGTGGTCGGCTGCCCCTGCCTCGTCGGCGCCTAGCTCCATATCTGCGTACATGTCCCCATCGGAGGTGTGGGGTTCTTCGGCTACTCCTGGCTTCGGGGCGGCTTCCTCGTCCGCCTTGGCAGCGGACTCCGGTTCCTCGGCGTCGGAGAAATCCGTGAGGTCTACGACTTCGGGTGACTCTGCTGATGCAGCGGCTCTCTGGTGCGCCTTAGCTGGGGTGTTCTCGGTGGCGTTCATGGCTGGTTCTTCGGTGCGTAGAGTTCGGGGAGGGGGAGAGTGTCTATTTTCTATTTAATCTGATTTAATCTTCTTAATTCTAGGGCCTCCCAGGGGGCCTGACGAAAACTTACATTGTTTTGGTTCTGGTATAGTAGGGTTTTATCAAAATCGCCTTGCTCGCTCGGCGTTCGGAATCTGACTTATTTCTTGTATTTCTAACGTCATGCATTTCCCTCCGCTGACAGCGCGACTCACGGGAGCCGGCGTCAGCGGGCTTGCAATTCTGTAATAGCGCAGCTATGCGTCGCACGCGGGCTCCGATCGGATTTCGGGCGCCGATGGGCCAGGTGTAGGGCCAGCTCTTATCGCTGGGCTCGGCCGGCCTCTGGGCATGTATCGCCGCGGGAAGGATCTGCCGGGGGCGACAGTACCGTGCGCCGTCTCTGTTGTTCTGGACGGTTCGTCATTGGCCGGGGGGTTACGGGGGGCGGCCTCCACGTCTCGTGCTGTATGCTCGTTCCGAAGGCCTTGGGATTTGAGGCGGCGGTATAGCACCCAGATGATGGCGCAGAGAGGGATGGCGACGACGAGGGTGAACAAATAGGAGGCGGCGCTCCTTATCGTCACCGTCTCGTTCAGGTCGTCGATGTAGTTTGAATTTTGTAGGCTTAACTCCCGTAGGAACGGCAAGCTTAGCTTTTCCTTGTGTGCCGTTACGTTTATTCGAGTCATCGCCGGTACCACCGCCTTTCTTTTGGAGTCGCCGAGGTGATTCACGTACCAGGTCCCGTTAAACGAGACCCGGTGGGAATACGTAACTAGGTACGATCCCGAGATTGCTTGGGTGGTCCCCGCCTCATCTACAACGGTGAACCTTGCGTCGTTGACGATGATGGTGCCGTGGTCCACCACGACGATCGGATCCAAGTGGGGCGAAGTCGCGCAGTGCGCGACGGACCCGGTCACCATCTGCTGAGCGCAGGTGATCCCCTCGCGTTCTCTGCAAAACGTAGCGCCGATGGTGGCTTCGCAATCCCCGATGCTGAGGGTTTGGGGCCCGCATTCTGCTACGATGTCTCCCTCGCTGAAATCCAGTATCTTGTTCTGATGTTGGACCGGGAAAATAAGCATTTTCCTACAGACCAGCTTCGGTTGGGGAAACTTGATGAGAAAGTGGAGTAGGTCTGCGCTCTGGAAGACGCTAATGTTTGACACTTCTAGTAGCTCCACTAGGCTGATGTTAGCGAGGTGTTGCTCGCCCAATTCCTTAATGTCAGCGCCGTCCAGAAGGGCGGGGCTGATCACGTTGATCTTGGCAAGGGTTAAGGCCAGGATGAGGTCTCCCAGATCCGTTATAATGATCCTGTTCCGGGCTATTATGGCTTCGGCCCGGTCGGCGTTGTCCTCCTTGGCGATGTGGTTCACGAGGCGGGTCAGCTCGTTGATCCGGGTTTGAATCCTGGAGTTGATTTCGTTTTGGCCACGGCTGGACTCCGCCAGCTGCTTTTGTTGGAATTTGACCTGCTCCCAGTCGTCGAAGTCGGGCGTTCCGGCCACTACCTTCAATGCTGTTCCGAGCAGGTTTATACTCCTTGTTCCCCGATGGTGGACCCTTAGCGTGGCCACCAGGTTCTTGATGTGGTCCAGGTCGGCTGCTATCACTTGCGCCATCCGGTCTAGGCTAAACAGCTCCGCGGCTTGTTCCGTTTCGGCGACGTAATCTTCGTATGAAGTCACGTTCGTAGTGTGGTGCAGGTATCCGTGGTTGGCCCAAATGATGGCGTCCCCGTCCGCTATTGGGATATAGTCCGCGTTAGTGTAGTCATTCAACTTGACCAGCGCGCGCGTCGAGGTTAGCAGAGTGAGGAAAATCAGTACGTCCTTCATGTTGTATGGGTTTTGCGTTATCTTCGGATGCGTTTGGGTTGGGATCGATTCGACCGTTCGGCTGTGGTGGCGGAATGGCACTGATCGGTGATGGTGGGGTCTCGGACTGCCGGAGACGCTTGTCGCGGGCTACGCCGTCGGTCGACCTAGTGTCGGTACTTTTCGGGATCCGGGCAGTCGTCGCTTGCCTCGCTCGGGTTTTTCCCCGGCACGGGCGCCCCTTCCCCCCCTTTCCCTTCGTTTCAGCCGGTACCTGTGCGCCTGTCGTGGTCCGGCGCTTGTTCGGCGGTACCTGGGTCGTCCGCCTCCCCGGCACGTTCGTCGGGTTCGCGGTCGTGGAATTCTCTCAGATCGTTGATGTTGGCGACCTTCCGTTTCCGGCTGCTCGGGTGCTGCAGCTGAACGATGTTTGGCGACGGGAAACCCTTCACGCGATAGGGGCCGTCAAATTTAGGGGCCAGTTTTGCCGCGAAGCCTTTGGCGGCGTTTGAGAGGTGATGCTGCCGTAGAAGTACTAGCGAACCGATCGTGGGACGCCACTGTCGTCGGCGAAGGTTGTAGTGCCTCCCTTGTTCTTGGCTGGCCCTTTGAATGTTGTTTCTGACGATGGCGAACACTTCTTTTAGCCTGGCGGCCTTACCCATAGGAGTTTCCTGGGCGCTTCCCGTCCCCGGCGTGACCTCGTCGTATAAGGCGCCGGGCAATCGGGGCTCTCTTCCGTGTACGAGGAATGCCGGGCTGAAACCGGTAGTCTCCGAGACGCTCGAGTTGATCGCCAGCGTCATTTCTGGCAAGAGTTCGTCCCACGTGTTTTGGTGATCGTCCACGAATTGGGCGATCATCGTCTTCACGGTCCGGTTTGCCCTTTCCGTCGGGTTCTCTTGCGGACAATAGGGCGCGGTGTGTTGGAGTTCCACGCCGGCGGTGTGCAGGAAGGTCTTGAACGACCGTCTGGTGAACTGGGTGCCGTTGTCACAGACAAACAACTTCGGAACACCGAAGCTACTCAGTATGCGTTCCCTGAAAGCTCGTTCGAGGCTAGCCGTCGTTGCCTTCTTAAGGGGCACCAGTTCGACCCATTTGGAGAAGGTGTCAAAGAAAACTAGCAGGATGGCGTTCCCCCGTTTGGATCGGGGTAACGGTCCGACGAAGTCGGCGCACAGGGTGGCGAAGGGTTCCTCGGCCTTGCGAGTGAGCATCCGGCCCACTGGCTTGCGTTGGGTAGCCTTGAACCTCTGGCAGCTCGCGCAACCGCGGATATATCGCCTCACGTCGCGATAAAATCCCGGCCAATAATACCTCTGGGATATCCTCGTGATAGTTTTCCGCACGCCGAGGTGGCCTGCCGTCGGTTGGTCGTGGCACTCGCGGAGGACTCTCGCTCGGCAGTCCTTGGGCACACAGAGCTTCCACGGCACGTGGTCGTCATCGTCGGCTCCGTGCCCCAGGTTTCGGTAAAGCTGCCCGTTTTCGCACGTGTAGTCCGGGTATTTTTGGCGCTCGCCGTGAACTTGTTGGATCCTTCTTCTGAGCCACGGGCAGGTCGTGCCCTCTTCTTCGACGCGTGAAAGGGATTCCAAAGGTTGCCTGGAGAGCGCGTCGGCGACCACGTTCTGGTTGCCGGCCAGATAATGTACGTCGTATTGGTACTGCTGCAGCTCCAGCGCCCATCTCGCCACTCTCCCGTAAGGACTCTCAAGGGTGTTTAGCCATTTCAGCGCGAGATGGTCGGTCACCACGTCGAACCGGTATCCTTCCAAGTAACAGCGCAATTTCCGGATTGCCCATATGACGGCCAGGCATTCCTTGTCGGTGGCCGAATAATTCTCCTCTGCCTTGTTAAGGCGCCGGCTGACGTAGGCGATGACGCGTTCCTTCCCTTCGATCTCTTCGGTTAGGACCGCGCCCACACCCACGTTGCTCGCGTCGGTCTGCAGGGAGAATTTGACGTTGAAGTCCGGGCAGGCGAGCACCGGGGCGGTGGTGAGTCGCACTTTGAGTTCGTCGAAGGAGTCCTGTTGTTCCTGTCCCCATGCCCATGCTCTCCCCTTCTTTAGTAGCAATGACATCGGTTGCACTATGGTGGCGAAATTGGGGACGAATCGACGATACCAGCCCGCCATGCCTATGCATTGCCGCAATTCCTTCAGGTTAGTGGGCCGTCTCAGGTCTTTGACGGCCGCTATCTTGTCAGGGTCGGTATGAATGCCTTCCTCGCTGACCATGTGACCCAGGTATTTTATGCGGCGCTGGAAAAATACGCATTTGTCTGCGTTGATCCGCAGATTGGCCCGGCGCAGTCGCGAGAAGACTCTCTTGACGTTGCGCAAATGTTCCGCGAAATCCTTGCCGACGATGACTATGTCGTCCAGATACGCGAAAGCAAAGGGTTCCATGTCTGCGCCGATGACCGTGTCGAGGGTACGCTGGAACGTGGCTCCCGCGGAATGTAACCCGAAAGGCATTACCTTCCACTGATAGAGGCCTCTTCCGGGCACCGTGGCCTCCTTACTGTCATGGGCCATCGGTATCTGCCAGTATCCATTCTTCAGATCCAGCGTGGTGATGAACCGCGCGTTTCGGAGTCTTTCCAGTATATAGTTGATCCTCGGCAACGGGTATGCGTCCGGGATCGAATGTTCGTTTAGTTGTCGATAGTCCACACACATGCGCCACCTCCCGTCCTTTTTGCGGACGAGGACAATGGGGGCGCTGTGGGGACTTCGCGAGGGCTCGATCAGGCCTTCTGCTATCAGCTGGTCGACCTGCTCGTCGATGATCCGACGCATAGCCGGGTTCTTTGGGTAGTACCGTTGCTTTATGGGACGCTGGTCCCTCATAACTATCGTGTGCTCCGTGAGGTCCGTGGTCCCTCGGAGGCCTGCGAGCTTCGGCAGCTCTTCGTCCAGGAATTCCTTGATTTGCGGCGCCACGTCGGGAGGCCAGGACTCTTTCTGGCTCCTCTTCGCTTAGCCGGCTGGTTCCGGGAGCGGGGGTCTGGTCTCGGCCCTCGGGGAGTATGGTCATGTCGAACGCGCTTGGCGGTTCGATCCCACGAGGGTACTCCCTCATATTAGCGACCACCGGGGTAGTTTCGGGTGTAGGCAGGGCATTTTCGGGACTCCGGCTGAATACATGGGTCGTGTCGTATTCGGCGTGATGCACGAACATGCGGGTCTCGATTATGCCGCTAGTACTAAACCAGTGGCTCGTTCGGGTGACGCTGATTTCCGCTCTGGTGCCTGCTATTGTAAGCCCCTTCGGCGACGCGGGGAGGGTGGCTCCGGCAGCGCCCCGTGGCGTTTGTGCTGATGAGTTGATCTCCGGCCACGGGCGCGTCGGGGCCCCGGTCGGTGTCTCGAGTGGCTGTTGCTCCTATTCCCGGTTGTCGGCTGGTAAAACTTCCGGCAAAAAGGACGATTTCGGATGTGGGAGTTTCCGTTATCGAAAGGGCTGCGTTACCGCGCTCGCTCGCCGGGGCGGCTAACGTGGTCGTTGTATTCGGTGCTGGGCTGCTGGACGATCGTCGCCGCCGTGGGGGTTCGATCGTTGCTCCGGGCTCTCCACCACTCGTCGAGGACGTTGGACCGGGGGTCCTGGTGGGTCTGTTCGCGTCCCTTGTTGCCTTACCCGAGATTTTGCCCTGGTTGGATGACCTGGGGTCAGGGCGTTCCGTCGGGGTCCTGGGCTTCGTGTTCCTGATTCCTTGTTTGCGTGGCGTATCGTTCGTCGCCTTGGGTTTCGTAGGCGCGTGTTCTGGGGTGTGCTCCTGGCTGGCGGTAACTACCGGTGTATTTGTCGCGAGGCGACTGTCGCGGAGTTGGAGGAGGGTGGTGCCACACTGTATCGTTGTTTCGATGGCGCAGAGAAAGTCCATCCCCACGATGACCTGCTCTAGCATGTTTGGTAACACTAGGAGCGGTATCTGTACCTCGCGCTTGTCCAGTTTAACGAACGCCAACAGAATTTGCGTTACTTCGCGTACCGACCCGTCTGCCAGGCGGATCTGGACGCACGCTTCCCTGAGGCCGGCGTCGTTGCCGAGCTGCCGGGTGAGGTTGGCGCTGACGAAACTCCGGGACGCCCCGGTATCCACAGTGGCCTCTGTGGCCCGTCCTCCTATCGTCACCCTCGCCACTATCCGGCCGTCCTGTATCTGTAGTGGGTGGCTTAGTTCTGGGTTTGGGGTGGCGTCGTTCCCGGCTGTTCCCGTGCCAGTCGGGGACGCTGGTCGTTTCCCGACGAGTCTTGGCGGCAGCAATCGATGGTCCTTACGCCTCGCTTACCGCATTCCCAACAGAACAGGATAGAGGGGTTTGTGCAATTGTGGGAGGCATGGCCGGCTTCGCCGCAGCAGCGACAGGCCATCCGTGGGTTGGCGATGGGGGTGGTGACCATGCGGTGAGCGACTTCCGGCGCTGGAGTATCGGGTCGGTTTGACGATGGTCTCCTTGCCGGTCCTGCCGTGTCCCATTGGGGCCTCCAAAAGGAAGTCCGGTTTGCTTCGACCTCGTTTTGCGTCTGGTGCGTCGTCGGTCTAGTGTATCTTGGGCCGGGCCGAGGGGCAGTGGGAGCAGTGGGGTTATTCCGCTCTTGGATGGATTCGAACTCCATAGCCAACATCGTTAGTTGGGCCAAACTTCGCCGTTCGTGTCTTCGCACGTACAGTTGAAATGCCGGCAGAGTATTATCATAAATCCTGTTGAGCTCTTGGGCATCATTGTACCCGGCGTGTTGCATGAGCAACCTGAGCTCGATTATGAAGTCCTTGAATGACTCGCCCGTCGCTTGCTTGCGGGCTCGGATCTGAACCTCTTACTGTTCGAAATACCGCGGCGGGAGGAAAAAGGCCAAAAATTCTTGCCGGAAGTTGACCCACGAGGCGCCTTGCAGCCTGCTGGTGCGGAACCAGCGGTTGGCTCGGTCGATAAGGATTTCCGCCATAGCTCGAGGCAAGTGGTTGGTGTCTATCCCGTACGAAAGCGCGCGTTCTTCCAACAGCTCGATGAAAGACAACGGATCATCCTGTCCGTCGAATTGGATTCCCCACCTCCTAATCCGTTCCGCCATCTGGGCAGCTTGACTGTATCGATGGGCTTCCAACGCGTCGTTACCTCCCCGGGGTCTATCGCTTTCAGGGAGGAGCCTCCTCATGGGAGAGGGGCGGACCTCTGGGGACGGGGGTCTTGGGGGGGCGGCTGCGGTCCCCACGATGGGCGGGCCGGTTGGTCTGCCTTCGGGGGCCCCAGGGATCTGCAGACCGCTTTTGGGGTCTGCCTTCCGTCTCTCCGCCTGCCCGGAAGTAGAGGGTTGCGGCGACTTTGCGCGTCCCGGTGGTTTGGCGTATTGCCGTTCGAGTTCCGCCAGTCGAATCCAGGCCTCTTGTTCGAGGGGTCCTTCAACCAGCGTGGCGAACCTTTTCCTTAGGTCCTCAACTGTCCCTTCGCGGTCGTACCCGAATTCTTCCGCGAAGGCTTCCAGTTATTCCCGGCGGCGTTTGTGGATCCAGCCGGTGCTGACCCCCGGATTAACGGTCAATTCGTCCCCGTCGTATTCATCTGATTGTTCCCCCGTATAGGGCTCCATGCTTCTCTTGGTCGTTGCGTCGCTGTTTCTACGGACTGGTTGAGCGTCCGGGATCTTGAGGTACTGTGTTCCCTTTTCTTTTCACTGTCACCTAGTACACCTACGTAGACTCGTTCGCGATCCTCACCGTTAGAATTGTGGGGATTTGAGCACGGTTAGGCGCCGCGGTAGTGGGGTGGGTTTTTACACCCGATACTCAAAATGAGTATTGGGGTATATTAGATTTGTGGTAAAAGTGGATGTGTGTAACGTCCAGAAGGAATCGTTTCCGACCCCATAAAGTATATATATTCTTGATCAGCATCAATAGCCGAGTCGATTGAGCCCTGTCTGTCTGTCCGTCTGTCCGTCCGTCCGTCCGTCTGTCCGTCCGTCCGTCCCCTTCAGCGCCTAGTGCTCAAAGACTATAAGAGCTAGAGCAACGATCTTTTGGATCCAGACATCTGTGATATGTCACTGCTACAAAAATATTTCAAAACTTCGCCACGCCCACTTCCGCCCCCACAAAGGACGAAAATCTGTGGCATCCACATTTTTAAAGATACGATAAAACCAAAAATGCAGAATCGTAGAGGATGACTATATGTTCTAGATTGTAAAATCTCAACCAGATCGTATAATTATTATAGCCAGAATCAAGAAAACAATTTCATTCTTTCTCGCTCTGTCTCTCTCTAACACACAGGTTTCATGGTCGGCTTTGCCAATTGCAAAATATGAGTTCAAGGATCTCAGAACATATAAGAGCCAGAGCAACCAAATTTGGTATCCTCACTCCTGTGATATCTGACCTTGACCGTTTCGTGTCCAAATTTCGCCACACCCCCTTCCGCCCCCGCAAAGGACGAAAATCTGGGGCATCCACAAATCTCAGAGACTATTAAGGCTAGAGTAACCAAATTTGGTATCCGCACTTCTTTTTGTTGCCAAAAGCAAGAAATCAATTTGCAGTGGCCACGCAGCGCCCGACGTCACGCTCAGACTGATTTTCTGTCTCTCTCGCACGCACTCTTTGTCGTGTGGTTCAATATTAGCGTCGTCTGCCGCGGGAGAGCCATACTGACTTAGTATCGAGTATAACTGTAGAGTTGCGGTGTACGCAGCAACTCACAACGTTCCCCCTCGTTTTTTTCTGCGGTCGAGCGATCGGCCGCGTATGCACGTAGGCGTACACGCGGGGGGTTATCTTTCCCCGTTTTTTTTTTTTTTTTGGTCTGTCTCTTGCACTCCCGACTGCCGCGGGTTTTTAATCCACGAACCCCTCGTTAGAGTTTCGTTCGGGTCCCTGCTCGGGCGCCACTTGTAATGTCTCCTCTTCCAGGCTGAAGTAAGCTCAGTCCTGTCCAGGGGTCTTCCTACAAGAAATTTGTAGTTCGCAGGAACTCCGAAAGGGGGGGTCGGCTCGTCTTACTGGGCGGACGTGAGGGTCGAGAAGAAAGGCGCGGAGCGAGGCACACCCGCGTGGGTCGAGAGAGAGGCGGACGCAGGGCGAGGCAGACCTGCGTGGGTCGGGAAAGAGGGGTCACAGGGCGAGTCACACCTGTGGGGGTCGAGAGAGGGGCGCAGGGCGTGTCACACCTGCGTGAGGGGGGGGGGGGGGGGGGTTTCGAGGATTGATCGGGGGTTAGTGGAGGTGAGTGTGGCTCGCTGGCGAGTAGTTGTTGGTGACCGGGGAGGGGTTTGGATCCCCAAAAATGACTTACACGGGGTTGGTTCTCGTTACAATAATGATTTATTTGCTTGCTAGTTACACAGGTAATTTGTTACTTTGAATATATTTTTTTTTGTCGTTTCGTCACGTTCCCGGAAGGATTCTTAACTAGTTGTCACGCGGGACAACGTCTGTACTCGGCCCGGGTCTCCGCGTAAGTGAAGTCTGCTCCGCCGATCTCTAACTTATCAGTATCTACGTGTCTTCGTCTTCGTCGGCTTCGGATTGGCTGCCGCTTCGCGGAGCGTCCCGAATCCGCGAAGGGAAGGGGCGGGGGTTCTTATCTCCCGATATTATTCTCTAAATTGAAAGAAAACAACAGGCATATATTTTCATTAGATTTGAACTGAAAACCTTTTAAGATCAGCCGAAGTTGACTTTTTCGGTATTTTTCGTTATTTTTATAGTCCTGTTTGCCTTTAGTATTTTCTCCTATAAGAAAGATGATTCTTGGTAAAAATTTTTCCCCTTATTTGCCTCCATACTAAAGATAAAGCTAACAAAATGCTATCGATCTATTTTATTTTATATCTTTTTAGTTCATCGCCTATAATCGTACAGCAAAGAAAAACACAAACAACATTTTCTTACCTTCTTCCTGGTTCTTCCACTTTTGCTGCATTCTCTCTTTCTGTTCTTTCCTTGCCGTTTCCATTCTGTCGTTATATTCACACACAAACACACACACAAAAGCACTATTAAAAAAAAAAAACAGAAACACAAATGAATTTTATAATTTATTCATATTTTTCTTTCCGCGATCGGCTCTTTTTGTGCGCGAATAATCCACTAATTTTTCCCGCAAGACGCACTTAGCACCAAAGACGCTCAGCTACAACGGTACAACAAATGAAACGAGAAGGCAGCAATTTTTGGTCGAATAACAACAAATCACCAAAAAAAACGGGACACGTTGACATATATATGTAGGTATATGTAATTCTTTCCGGCCATTGATTGTATTTATAATCCTATTAAATTAGTGGTTTAAGTTAGTGGAAGGCGCGGCTAAGAGGCAACGGTACAGCAACTGGAATTTCCAAGCAACTCCACTCAACGAAAAGAAGGCGAGCGAAAGAGAATTAGATCACGCGATGCGACGCTCCCGGACGCGATCGTCAAACTTCTCGCCGGATGGTGTCATCTTGGGCTGGCGGTCGCCCTCCTTGGCGTACACGCCCACCACAACGCCTTTGATCACCGAGTCACATTTCTCGGCGTAGTGCCGTCGCTGTTCCACATCTCTGCGTCTGGCCAGGAATGTGTGCTGGACACGCCTGCACAGGGCGTGCATCAAGCGTACAGACTTCATCGCTTAATGATAGTGACAGTCCCTCGCGACAGGTTACGAAAGTTCTCTTATTTTTCAGACAGTTCCAGACAAATTTTGCTTTTTTCCGAATAAAAAAAATGTAAATCTAAAAAATAGAGAGAATAGATGTGCTTCCAACAGCTGATTCGAAAGGAATGAGATATCCCAAGGCTCAAGCTCTGGCAGGGAAACATTGCCAACGCCTGCTGAGATTCGAGGAATTTATGAATTTCCGAACAAAACGACGAATAGGTCTCCGAAGAATAGGTCTCAAATCGAGGGAAGTATTCCACAGACATACATTTATATTTCGCGTAATCAAAAGAAACAAAAGATTTATCCCTCATCGGAATCGGATTGATTTGTCGGCTTGAGGCTGCCAAAGACCTTGGCCGGTATGGCCTTTTGTTCGAAGCGCATTTTCTTCATGATGAGGCCCTCCTAATCGGTTTTGGTTGTGGCCTGGCCTGCCTCGGCCTGGTCTCCACTCGGCTGCTGCAGGTCCTCCTCCTCATCGTCTTCGTCGTCCTCGCTGTCGCCAATATCAATCTCATCCGGATTGACGACTGTATTTTCCTTGCCCTTGGCCCCGCCCTGGGTCTCGCCGCGCACAAACATGATATTGGAGGCAGCCTTCTCGGCGGGCTTCTGCTTGGCCTCGGCCGCCGTCTGGCGGTCCGGAGCCAGCATCATCATCGGCAGCCACACCATTCGTGTTCGTGTTGTAGGTGGCCTGAATGGAACGCTTGATCCGCAGCATTTCACGCATCGTATCCTCGTTGCCATGACGCACCTCGAACTCCTTCCAAGTCCGTGATGCGTGATGCGGGGATCGCACACCTGTTGGGACAAAGCAGAAGAGAGCTTAGAATATTGACGATCCAACGGTTAAATGTCGACTCACCTGTGAGCGTAGATGGCCCTGGCTCGATCCACCTTGCCCAGCTTCGTCTCCAGCTCGGCGAATTTGACGCACATGTGGCGCATATGCTGCTCGGGCAGAGCCCGACATGCGGACGTGGCATGCCGGGCCAGGCCGTGCTCCTCCTCCAGCTTCGCGTAGAGCAGGTAAAAGTACTTGGCATGCTCAGCGGGACACTGATCCAGGCACTGTTCGAAGAGGTCGCGGGCCCGCTCCAGCTTTGTGCCCCCGTAGCGCGCGAGGAACTTGCTTAGATACGAGTTCCAGATGTCGTACACATTCGGCCACTTAAACAGGGCAATTCCCTTCTCGTAGGCCCGATAGGCCTCCTCGAAGTAGTTGTGCTCTTCGAGGAACATGCCATAGTTGATGATCACCTGCGGCGTGCAGATCTTCAGGTCGATGATGCGCTCGTAGACAGCCTTGCAGGTCTTGAAGGTGCCAAAGGACTCCTCCAGATCGGCGTACATGGACCACACCTTCAGGGATCTGTGGAGGCGCGACTGCACTGTCTCCGAGTCGTGATACGCCACCTTCCGCTTGGGCACGCCGTGGCACGTTGCATCAGCTTGAGGACAGCCTCGAACTGCTGCTGGCGCAGCTCCATCTCCGCCCACTCGCACCACACGGCGGCCAGATCCTCCACCTTGACGTACTCCACCTCGGTGCCCCGCTCGAAGACCACGCGGGCGTCCTCCACCTGGCCATTGGACTCGTAGAACTTGGCAAACTCCACCCAGAGGGTGTGGTGTGCAGCTTTCCCACCGCCAGCTTGGGCTGGACTGTCTGCACGGCCTCGGTGTAGGTGTTGATGATCTCCGTGGGCTTGTCCTCGTACAGGTTGACCCGCTTGTGCCACTCGTGAACGTTGTGTGGATTCTGCCGCAGCAGGACACTGTTCAGCAGCAGCAGACGCCTCTCCATGAGGTATTCGAAGCGCGACAGGCGCAGCTCCACATCGATGTCGTCCTCCTCGGTGGCCTCCTCGTTCTTGGCCACCTCCTCCATGCGCTTGTTCAACGACAGCTCCTCGAACTGCGCAAAGCTGGCCTCGCAAAAGGGCTCTGCTGCCCCAACAAAGGCCAAAAGACCTAGGACCAGGGGGGGCAAGGGGACAATAGAAGCCAAAAGATTGACAGAGGCGAGTGAATTCCGTAAATTTATATAAACGTTATTGCGGTTCACATTTTGCACTTTCGCTCAATTAACTCAACTAATTGACATTTGAAAATACATGCGGTGAAAGGAAGTACATATGTACACATGTATGTACATGTGCGTCCGTAAAGGACAACAGCAGGAGATAATTATAAGTGCAGGAATTTTAATTCAACCTTCAACCTCAGCCTTTGCATGGCTCTGGAGCTCGAAAGTGATTTACAAAAGAAGCACTTTAGTCGGAAACATAAACATTCATTCCCCACCTCTTCACAGCACTTGACCAGAAACAACAGCAACAACAAAAATCACAATTATAAAGGGAGTCTGGGCGTGGCATACACTGTCAAAAAAACAATTTACGAGAATAAATAATTAAACCCATTTTCATATACGTTTCTCCCGATATTATTCTCTAAATTGAAAGAAAACAACAGGCATATATTTTCATTAGATTTGAACTGAAAACCTTTTAAGATCAGCCGAAGTTGACTTTTTCGGTATTTTTCGTTATTTTTATAGTCCTGTTTGCCTTTAGTATTTTCTCCTATAAGAAAGATGATTCTTGGTAAAAATTTTTCCCCTTATTTGCCTCTATACTAAAGATAAAGCTAACAAAATGCTATCGATCTATTTTATTTTATATCTTTTTAGTTCATCGCCTATAATCGTACAGCAAAGAAAAACACAAACAACATTTTCTTACCTTCTTCCTGGTTCTTCCACTTTTGCTGCATTCTCTCTTTCTGTTCTTTCCTTGCCGTTTCCATTCTGTCGTTATATTCACACACACACACACACACACACACACAAAAGCACTATTAAAAAAAAAACAGAAACACAAATGAATTTTATAATTTATTCATATTTTTCTTTCCGCGATCGGCTCTTTTTGTGCGCGAATAATCCACTAATTTTTCCCGCAAGACGCACTTAGCACCAAAGACGCTCAGCTACAACGGTACAACAAATGAAACGAGAAGGCAGCAATTTTTGGTCGAATAACAACAAATCACCAAAAAAAACGGGACACGTTGACATATATATGTAAGTATATGTAATTCTTTCCGGCCATTGACTATTAAATTAGTGGTTTAAGTTAGTGGAAGGCGCGGCTAAGAGGCAACGGTACAGCAACTGGAATTTCCAAGAAACTCCACTCAACGAAAAGAAGGCGAGCGAAAGAGAATTAGAAGATCACGCGATGCGACGCTCCCAATGCGAAAACCGAACGCATCGCTGTATGCGTGCGCATGTGGGTGCAGTTGCGGTTTTTGGCTGTGCATGTGAGAGCTCTATGTAAAGCCTCTGTAAGCAATAGCAACGCAATAATGAGCATAAGTATAGATGCTTGAGCGTTGAAGTGAAATGATGAACAGAAGAGAGGAAAAGTAAAATAAGCGGCTAATTTCTCCACCATTTGTAGTGCAAAAATGTTTTTCGAAGGTTTTTAACGAGCCCGATTTGTAAAGACCTCACCTAGGCCAGATTTGCCCTATATGTCATGTATATTCTCGATTTATAATGAATCTCAACAATAAAATGGCGACCTTTTTGCATATTTTATGTGGTTCTTTTCATCCTTCAATCAGCATGGAAGCTCAATTGTAAACTCTGGATTAAAATTGAACAATAATAAAAATGTGTTCGTGTAACCTCTTGGGGTGTGCACCTCTTGGCAATTTGCGTGAAAATGTTGGGGGGTGGTGGTGGGGGTACTTCAATTAACAACAAATGTGGAACGCGGAACATTAACAAAGGAATTGTGTAACGAACATAATCAGATTACTTGCCGTCGGGGCAAGCCATCTGAAACAAAAACAGAACGATGGTGCGAGTGGGACGGCCAGTCATGCGGTCCTTCAGCAAATATGGGAGCGGATTGTAGCGCGTCAGCATGCCCACGTTGCGGATGTCCAGGTGGGCCCAGTCGACGCACGGCACCAGCTCGTGCAGAACGGCGGCAGCGATGCAGCTGGAGGCGGGGCCACGTCCGCGGTTGCTGATGTCAAAGGTCTCGTTCGGCATGATCAGCTCCTTGAAGTAGCGCCACAGGGGCAGACGCCAAACGCGATCCCCCGTAAGGGCACCGGCCTTCTCGAACTGCTTGTAGACGAAGTTCGAATTGCTGAAAATCCCGGCTGCTGCTCCGCCCAGCTGCTGGGCAGACGGCGTAGCCCACTGTAGCAATGTCCACGACCATGCGCGGCTTGTAGATCGTCTGGGCGTAGAGCAAGGGATCGGCCATGGCCATCACACCAGCCTTGCTGACGTCCACGAAGCCGAGAGTTTTTCCATTGAGGAGGGACACCACGTCGCCAGGCTTGGCCGCCATTCCGGAGGGCATGTTCTCGCACAGCGGCAGCAGTGCCGTTATGTTTAGGGGCAGCGATAGGCCGGCGGCGGCTCGGATGACGCCCACGCAGGCGGCTGCACCGGACATGCAGCCGCGGTACATGGACAAGCAGTCCTTGGGACGGAGGCAGAGGCCCCCGCTGTTGAATGTGATGCCCTTGCCCAGCAGGAGGATGGGCTTGTCCTCGGGTGCGGTGCCGCAGTAGGCGATTTCCAAGATGATCGGCGGCTCGCAGCTGCCCTTGGCCACCATCAAGAAGCTGTTCAAGCTCTTGGACTCGATCCAGTCCATGCTGCGTACCTCCACGGATACCCCGCAGGGGCACAGGGCATCCACCGTTGACTGGGCGAAGATTGTGGGCGTCATCTGATTGGCCGGCGTATCGGCCAGGCGAAGGGCCAGGTTCTGCGATTCGGCCTTGAACAGGCCCCGCATCCAGGCATCCGAGTCGGGAGAGTCGTACAGCTCCAGTTTGGAAATGAGTGTGCGGTCCCGACGGCGCTTGTTGGTGTTGTAGCGCCAAACGGCCAAGGCGCTCCCCTCGGCCGCCTGCTCCGCATACTCCATCGACTCCACGAAGACATCTGTGCAGCCCTGCAGTTGAAGGGCACGAGCCCCCACGCCGGCAGCGACGCGAGCGTTCTCCATTCCCTCGTCGATCATCTCCAGGTCGTTGAAGCCGGCCCCCTCCTGTCCCACGCCGACCACGGCCACCGCACGGAACTCCGCATCCACGTTCATAAAGACACGGCCTTTTCCCAGCTGGCCACTCAGGCCCGTCTCGCGTATGAGATCAGTGATCTTACCCTGGACGCGATCGTAAAACTTCTCGCCAGATGGTGTCATCTTGGGCTGGCGGTCGCCCTCCTTGGCGTACACGCCCACCACAACGCCTTTGATCACCGAGTCACATTTCTCGGCGTAGTGCCGTCGCTGTTCCACATCTCTGCGTCTGGCCAGGAATGTGTGCTGGACACGACTGCACAGGGCGTGCATCAAGCGTACAGACTTCATCGCTTAATGATAGGGACAGTCCCCCGCGACAGGTTACGAAAGTTCTCTTATTTTTCAGACAGTTCCAGACAAATTTTGCTTTTTTCCGAATAAACACGAGGGGGAACGTTGTGTTGCTGCGGACACCGCAACTCTACAGTTATACCCGATACTTAGTCAGTATGGCTCTCCTCCGGCAGCCGCCGCTAATATTGAACGACACGACAAAGAATGCGTGCGAGAGAGACAGAAAATCAGTCTGATCGTGACGTCGGGCGCTGCGTAGCCACTGCAAATTGATTTCTTGCTTTTGGCTACAAAACTGATCCGATCTGATCCAGATTCAGCAATCTGATAGATATGGTCATTATCTATGATTCTGCGTTTTTAGTTTTCTCGAATGTGCAATATTGTGGATGCAACAGATTTTCGTCGTTTGTGTGGGCGGAAGGGGGTGGGGCGAAATTTTGAGATACACGTTTTATAGTAATATCTAACAGGAGTGCGGATACCAAATTTGGTTACTCTAGCCTTAATAGTCTCTGAGATTTTTGAATATCCCCAGATTTTCGTCCTTTGCGGGGGCGGAAGGAGGTGTGGCGAAATTTGGACACGAAACGGTCAAGGTCCGATATCACAGGAGTGTGGATACCAAATTTTGTTGCTCTGGCTCTTATATGTTCTGAGATCCTTGAACTCATATTTTGCAATTGGCAAAACCGACCATGAAACCTGTGTTAGAGAGAGACAGCGAGAAAGAATGAAATTGTTTTCTTGATTCTGGCTATAATAATTATACGATCTGGTTGAGATTTTACACTCTAGAACATATAGTCATTTTCTACGACTTTGCGTTTTATCGTATCTTTAAAAATGTGGATGCCACAGATTTTCGTCCTTTGTGGGGGCGGAAGTGGGCGTGGCGAAGTTTTGAAATATTTTTGTAGCAGTGACATCACAGAAGTCTGGATCCAAAACATCGTTGCTCTAGCTCTTATAGTCTTTGAGCACTAGGCGCTGAAGGGGACGGACAGACGGACGGACGGACGGACAGACGGACAGACAGACAGGGCTCAATCGACTCGGCTATTGATGCTGATCAAGAATATATATACTTTATGGGGTCGGAAACGATTCCTTCTGGACGTTACACACATCCACTTTTACCACAAATCTAATATACCCCAATACTCATTTTGAGTATCGGGTATAAAAATGTAAATCTAAAAAATAGAGAGAATAGATGTGCTTCCAACAGCTGATTCGAAAGGAATGAGATATCCCAAGGCTCAAGCTCTGGCAGGGAAACATTGCCAACGCCTGCTGAGATTCGAGGAATTTATGAATTTCTGAACAAAACGAAGAATAGGTCTCCGAAGAATAGGTCTCAAATCGAGGGAAGTATTCCACAGACATACATTTATATTTCGCGTAATCAAAAGAAACAAAAGATTTATCCCTCATCGGAATCGGATTGATTTGTCGGCTTGAGGCTGCCAAAGACCTTGGCCGGTATGGCCTTTTGTTCGAAGCGCATTTTCTTCATGATGAGGCCCTCGTCTTCGGTTTTGGTTGTGGCCTGGCCTGCCTCGGCCTGGTCTCCACTCGGCTGCTGCAGGTCCTCCTCCTCATCGTCGTCGTCGTCGTCGCTGTCGCCAATATCAATCTCATCCGGATTGACGACTGTATTTTCCTTGCCCTTGGCCCCGCCCTGGGTCTCGCCGCGCACAAACATGATATTGGAGGCAGCCTTCTCGGCGGGCTTCTGCTTGGCCTCGGCCGCCGCCTGGCGGGCCTTCTCCTCGAGCAGCCGCATGGCATCCGGTCCGGAGCCAGCACCAGCATCGGCAGCCACACCATTCGTGTTCGTGTTGACAAACTGGGCAGCCATCATGTTGACCTGAGTGTTGTAGGTGGCCTGAATGGAACGCTTGATCCGCAGCATTTCACGCATCGTATCCTCGTTGCCATGACGCACCTCGAACTCCTTCCAGGTCTGCCAGAAGTCCGCCGTGATGCGGGGATCGCACACCTGTTGGGACAAAGCAGAAGAGAGCTTAGAATATTGACGATCCAACGGTTAAATGTCGACTCACCTGTGAGCAATGGGCGTAGATGGCCCTGGCTCGATCCACCTAGCCCAGCTTCGTCTCCAGCTCGGCGAATTTGACGCACATGTGGCGCATATGCTGCTCGTGCAGAGCCTCGATGGCCTTCTTCACGAATATGTTGTACATGTCGAACATCTCCTCTTCCTTGACGGCGGACGTGGCGCGATCGTAGACGGACATGGCATGCCGGGCCAAGCCGTGCTCCTCCTCCAGCTTCGCGTAGAGCTGGTAAAAGTACTTGGATTGCTCAGCGGGTCACTGATCCAGGCACTGTTCGAAGAGGTCGCGGGCCCGCTCCAGCTTTGTGCCCCAGTAGGGCGCGAGGAACTTGCTTAGATACGAGTTCCAGATGTCGTACACATTCGGCCACTTAAACAGGGCAATGCCCTTCTCGTAGGCCCAATAGGCCTCCTCGAAGTAGTTGTGCTCTTCGAGGAACATGCCATAGTTGATGATCACCTGCGGCGTGCAGATCTTCAGGTCGATGATGCTCTCGTAGACGGCCTTGCAGGTCTTGAAGGTGCCAAAGGACTCCTCCAGATCGGCGTACATGGACCACAGGGATCTGTGAAGGCGCGACTGCACTGTCTCCGAGTCGTCGTGTTACGCCACCTTCCGCTTGGGCATGGCCGTGGCACGTTGCATCAGCTTGAGGGCTGCCTCGAACTGCTGCTGGCGCAGCTCCATCTTCGCCCACTCGCACCACACGGCGGCAAGATTCACCACCTTGACGTACTCCACCTCGGTGCCCCGCTCGAAGACCACGCGGGCGTCCTCCACCTGGCCATTGGACTCGTAGAACTTGGCAAACTCCACCCAGAGGGTGTGGTGTGCAGCTTTCCCACCGCCAGCTTGGGCTGGACTGTCTGCACGGCCTCGGTGTAGGTGTTGATGATCTCCGTGGGCTTGTCATCGTACAGGTTGATCCGCTTGTGCCACTCGTGAACGTTGTGCGGATTCTGGCGCAGCAGGACACTGTTCAGCAGCAGCAGACGCCTCTCCATGAGGTATTCGAAGCGCGACAGGCGCAGCTCCACATCGATGTCGTCCTCCTCGGTGGCCCCCTCGTTCTTGGCCACCTCCTCCATGCGCTTGTTCAACGACAGCTCCTAGAACTGCGCAAAGCTGGCCTCGCAAAAGAGCTCTGCTGCCCCAACAAAGGCCAAAAGACCGAGGACCAGGGGGGGCAAGGAGACAATAGAAGCCAAAAGATTAACAGAGGCGAGTGAATTCCGTAAATGTATATAAACGTTATTGCGGTTCACATTTTGCACTTTCGCTCAATTAACTCAACTAATTGACATTTGAAAATACATGCGGTGAAAGGAAGTACATATGTACACATGCATGTACATGTGGGTCCGTAAAGGACAACAGCAGGAGATAATTATAAGTGCAGGAATTTTAATTCAACCTTCAACCTCAACCTTTTGCCATCAGGAAAGCAGCAGAGGTCGCTCTTCTCACTGAAAGAGCACACGATGCGGTCAACCTATTCGTCGACAGCCAAGCGGCGATAAGATCCATGCAGTCGTCCGCAGTCAGTTCCAGAAATGTCTTGGCGAGCAGGGAGGCACTAGATACCCTAAGCACGACAAAGTCAGTGCGGATCTACTGGATTCCCAGCCACCAGGGCATCGAAGGGAACGAGACGGCGGACGTACTAGCTAAGGAAGGCGTCGGGCTGGCGAATACGAGAACCGAGAACGTGCCTGTCTCCCTCAGAACGCTGCAAAGCGATCTAGAAAAGCAGGCCGGATCACAAACCGAATGTAGGTGGAGGAGTACCACCGCCTGCAGAACCTCGAAAATCATGTGCAAGGAACGCAATGACAAACTCAGCCACTACCTGCTGCACCTACCACGGAAGGACTGCAGATTATTAGTGGGAATATTAACGGGACACTGCCTGGCTGCGGCGCATGCGACAAAGCTAGGAATCACAGAGACAGTTGTAGGAAATGTGACGAACCTGGGGCAACCGAAACCCTAGAACATCTCATCTGCAACTGTCCTGCTCTCTTAAGGGCAAGGAGGAGATACCTGGGCGCCCCAGTGCTGGCATCACTGGAAGATGCCTCCAAGAGGACGCCACAGCAACTACTGGCCTATGCGAAAAATACCTCGATCCTCGAGGACTTCAACACCCACTAAACACTGCCGCGACGGTTCATACCCCCCCCCCCCCCACCACCCCACTATTCGGACAACTAAGGGCCATACTGGCCTATGTGGGGCCCCCTCTGTGGGCCGTCCGGGTCAACCTAACCTTCAACCTCAGCCTTTGCATAGCTCTGGAGCTCGAAAGTGATTTACAAAAGAACCACTTTAACCGGAAACATAAACATTCATTCCCCACCTTTTCACAGCACTTGACCAGAAACAACAGCAACAACAAAAATCACAATTATAAAGGGAGTCTGGGCGTGGCATACACTGTCAAAAAAACAATTTACGAGAATAAATAATTAAACCCATTTTCATATACGTTTCTCCCGATATTATTCTCTAAATTGAAAGAAAACAGGCATATATTTTCATTACATTTGAACTGAAAACCTTTTAAGATAAGCCGACGTTGACTTTTTCGCTATTTTTCGTTATTTTTATAGTCCTGTTTGCCTTTAGTATTTTCTCCTATAAGAGAGATGATTCTTGGTAAAAGTTTACCCCCTTATTTGCCACCATACTAAACATAAAGCAAACAAAATGCTATCGATCTATTTTGTTTTATATCTTTTTAGTTCATCGCCTATAATCGTACAGCAAAGAAAAACATAAACAACATTTTCTTACCTTCTTCCTGGTTCTTCCGCTTTTGCTGCATTCTCTCTTTCTGTTCTTTCCTTGCCGTTTCCATTCTGTCGTTATATTCATACACACACACACACACACAAAAGCACTATTAAAAAAAAAAACAGGAACACAAATGAATTTTATAATTTATTCATATTTTTCTTTCCGCGATCGGCTCTTTTTGTGCGCGAATAATCCACTAATTTTTCCCGCAAGACGCACTTAGCACCAAAGACGCTCAGCTACAACGGTACAACAAATGAAACGAGAAGGCAGCAATTTTTGGTCGAATAACAACAAATCACCAAAAAAAAACGGGACACGTTAACATATATATGTAAGATTAATAATAATGTATCGTTTATTAATAGTGTTTTTCGAAAAAGAGTACAAAGTGTATGATTTAAGATGTGCAATTAATGAGTCTGTTCTTCCGACTTTTTGTTCAACTTTCTGCTTCTACTTCCAACAACCGACTCCCATATCGATAACCCCTTATCGGTTAGGTCTTTTAAACATCGGTTAAGTCTGGTTCTATCGGTTAGGTCTTATCGATGGTATCTTAAGTTCAAATGTTAATTTAGATGGGATAGTGTTAACTGCTTGGTACACTGTCCTTTACATTCGGCCCTCCTGCTCATCTTCATCTGTCCCAGATGATAATATATCATCGTTCTCTGAGACAAAACGCCATAGCTTCATATTGTCACTGCTCGTTGCTGTGATATTTGGCCCCTCGACTTGAGCAACCTTTCTGACGTCGTAGCGACCGTTCCGCTTTACCTTGATGACTTCATATGGGCCTAGATACTCGCTGGCCAACTTGCGTCCTGCGACGAACTGCGTCCTCTTGATCGCGACCATGTCTCCTAGTCTGTAGCCGTGCTCAGGTCGTCGTTTTTTATCAATGTTTTGTTTCGCTTGGTCACGCAGTTCTTGGCGCTCGATGTTAAACTGCGTAACCAACTCCTCGTTGAGCACCTCCAATAGTCTACTTTCAGCTTGTCTGTGCATCTTTGTCCCAAACATGACCTCGAATGGCGACGACTTCAACGTAGAATGCACATGCGAATTAATCGCCATCTGGACCTGTGGCACATGCTTGTACCACTTCGTTGACTCCTGAGCTGAGAGCTTTGCGATTATACCCAAAATTGAACGGTTCACCCGCTCAATCTGACCGTTGCCTCTCGCCACACCTGTCGTTGTACACACATGTTCGACTTTGTTCTCGTTGAGAAACTCGCTGAATGCGTTGGATGTAAACGCTGCTCCTCTGTCGCTGACTATGCGCTTGGGAAAACCAAACACAAATGACAAATCGCTCAGCCTCTTCACAACTTCTTCGTGACCTGTTGACTTAGTTGGGAACAGCCACACAAACTTGGAGAATGCATCTACCACAGCAAAAATGTACTTGTATTGCTTGGCTGTCGCATCCATTGGTCCCAAATGATCAACGTGCAGCGTGTATAGTGGTGTGTCACCCTTGTCAATGCAATGAAGATAGCCTTCTTGTTTGCCCAACTTTTTGCTGAAAATTATACAACTGATACAATTAGTAATCAACTTATTTACTTTCCGTTCAAGGTGCGGAATCCAGTATTGCTGCTGAACTGAGTGCATTGTCTTCGCTGTGGAGAAATGACCAACTTCATGCGATCCTTGAATGATTTCCCTTTCCATCAGCCTTGGAACCACCAATACGTCATTGCCATTTACAGATTTGAAGAGAAGACCTCCTTTAAGCTTGTAGTCTTGATATGGGTGCTGCTTCAGGATCTCAACTGTGGCTTTGATGAAATCGTCATCCTGCTGTGCTTTCTTTATCCGAGCTGTTAGCTCCGTCGTCACGAACATGCATGTCTGCGGAAAACGACTGAGACAGTCCACGTGTCTCATTCTGTCCCCTGGGCGGTGTACTGCTTTGAATGTAAAGTCCTCCATATACAGAATCCACTGGGAAACTTCTCTGGGTATATCTACTTTCGTTGTTGTCTGCTTAAACGCCGCACAGTCAGTGGCAAGATCAAATTTGATCCCCAACAGGTAGTGACGAAACTTCTTGAGTGCGAGGTATGCAGCTTTGACCTCCAAATAGTAACTGTGACGTTTGGACTCGGCTTGTGTAGTCTTTTTACTCCAATAGTAAATCGGGTGGAAATTGCCATCAGACTGCTGCAACAGAACTGCTCCGAAACCTTCTTTGGATGCATCCGTGTGGAGTTCCGTTGGCGCTTCTCGTGAGTATAAATGTAATACAGGTGCGATTACATGCAGATTCTTTAAGGTTTGTAGCGACTGTTGCTCTGCTTCGCCAATGTTGAAAACTGCTTCCTTCCTGAGTAGATTCGTGAGCGGCCGGGCAACTTGTGCATAGCCAGGGATGAACTTTCTGAAAAAGCCTGTGAGTCCCAGAAATGCTTGAACTGCTTTAATGTCTTTGGGCGTAGCAAACCGACTGACAGCTGCTGTCTTCTCTTTGCCGGGCCAGATTCTCCCGTCCTCAATGATATGGCCCAGAAAGCTAATGCGTGGCTGCATGAAGCTACATTTCTTCCACTTGATCTTTAGGCCAAACTGCGCAGCTGTCTCCAGGACCAACTTTGTCTTCCTCATGCATACCTCGGGCGACGCGGCGTAAACAATTATGTCGTCCATATAAAGCTGCATAATGTCAGAGTTGATTAATTCTTGAAAAATATAGCTTACGAACCGAATGAACGCAGCTGGCGAGTTCTTGAATCCGAAAGGCGCTTTATTAAACTCGAATAATCCCTCCTTTGTAACAAAGGCCGTATACGACTTGCTTTGCTCTTCCATAGGCACATGGAAAAATCCGTTTTCAAGGTCCATTATGGTAAACCACTTAGCCGACTGCAGCTTTTCCAAGACTTCCTCCATGATCGGGACTGGGAAGCAGTCCAGCAATACCATGCTGTTTAACTTCCTGTAGTCTACGCAAACTCTAAGTGTACCATCTTTTTTCTTCACGACGACAACTCTGCTCGCTACATTTGAAGACGACTTGCGCACGATTCCTTGCTCGATCCATTCTTCGACTTGCTTCTTTACGGCACTGGCTTCGTCTGTTGATAAACGACTCGGTGAGTGATAAAAGGTCTTGATTACTCCGTCGGGAACTATCTTCAGTTGGATTGGAGACTGCTTTGCAACTTCTGTGGGCATTTGGTAAATGTTTCTTATCATCTGTTCAACGTCTTTTCGATATTGCGGCGGAGCTACAAAGGATGACTCTTCAGTTACATTATATATAAGAGCATGCTCATCTGTTGGCACAGGATCTGCGTCATGCTTCAAAAACGTGTATCCTTGCATATCAGCGACGAAACGGAACTTTTTAATGAAATCATGCCCCAAAAGTGCGTCGAAATCAATCTGGCTACTGGGGACTACTAAAAACTTCTGTGTGGTCTGCAACTTGTCCACGGTAACTTCTGCATTAAAGTATCCAACAGGCTTTGTTGATATCTGACCCAGACCGCGCAACATAGTTGTGCACTTCAAAAGTTTAACGTTTTTCATGGTCTTCAACATACTCTCTTTGATTATGGTTACATCTGACCCTGTATCCACAAGACAGTCAACAACAATGCCGTTTATTTGAATTTTTTTCATGCGACTGCGATCCAAAATGACGCGAACTTTATCAACTTTATCACCTTTATAAGGACAGTTACGCGAAATGTGACCAGTCTGATTGCACTTAAAACACTTCGTTTCGGCTTTGCAGTCTTTGCGTTTGTGTTCTCCTGATCCACAGTTATAGCAATATTCTTTTTTACCGCTTTGCCCACTTTGCTGCTTGAAACTCGTTTTATGCTGTTCGTTATTGCCCTTCTTCTCCGATATGTTCAAACGATCATAGATATCGAACTCTTCTTTCAAGGCCCTGAAGGTCTTACAGCGATACATGGCATACTTATACTCGTTTCTTATGTCCAGACCGTTCACAATATGGCTTATAACAGCCGCGTGTTCACCATGTCCGACTGCTGCTATTTTTCTCATCTGCAGCAAGTACTCGTGCATCGACTCACTACTCTTCCTCTTTCTTTCTTGCAGCAGCTTATGAATGTCTGCACTGTTATAGCTACATGTGAATTCATCCAATAATACGTTCTTGAGTTCCTCATAGGTGCACACGCATTCAGCTTCAAGGAAAAGCTTAGCTGCACCGGTCATTTTTCCTCTGGCCTGCACATACTTTTGCTTTTCAAACCATTTTTCTATGGGAACCGATTTTCCATCACAATCGCTCACAACTTTTGTAAAATTATCTGGAGCGATCTTCATTTGGATTTCTCGTTGCTCATCGCAAAGCACTTTCAAACTTAGCAACTTTATCATTTGATCAATCTTGCCATCAGTATTGTTTTCCGCATTTTCTAAATCTTCCATCTCGTTTGCACTCGGGCGCGACGTTCCTGGTACAGCTTCTTCCTTCTCTCTCTCTTTCCAGTGCAACGGCGGCGGTGTTTGCATCATTTTGCGGCTCTTTTCGACTTGTGTCTGTGTACCCGACGAGTGCTTGTCTTTTCTGTTTATAAGTGTGTATCACACACAACGTGTCTGTGCGTGTTTTTTCTGCTTGCGTACGTACTGCGCACGGACAAGGCGACGCTGCGGCGCGACAATGAATTTCACAATTTTCCAACCGATTTAAACGACCGATCTTTTATTAAACTCCGTGTCTACTGTTAGGCTCACAGAATTTGGATTGTTCAACTTAATGTTTATAGCCACCAACAACAACTTTACAACTTTATGTACATAGCTACAAACAACAACTTTAACAACTTTTCAACAATCCTCTTTTTGCATCAGCTTCTGCTTTCTTCTGTTTTTCTTTTTCTGCACCTAGACCAGATTTGCCCTATATGTCATGTATATTCTCGATTTATAATGAATCTCAACAATAAAATGGCGACCTTTTTGCATATTTTGTGGTTCTTTTCATCCTTCAATCAGCATGGAAGCTCAATTGTAAACTCTGGATTAAAATTGAACAATAATAAAAATGTGTTCGTGTAACCTCTTGGCGTGTGCACCTCTTGGCAATTTGCGTTAAAATGTTGTGGGTGGGTGGGGGGGGGGGGGGCGTAGGGGGGGTGTGTGTGGGGGTACTAACAACAAATTTCGAACGCGGAACATTAACAAAGGAATTGTGTAACGAACATAATCAGATTACTTGCCGTCGGGGCAAGCCATCTGAAACAGAAACTGAACGATGGTGCGAGTGGGACGGCCAGTCATGCGGTCCTTCAGCAAATATGGGAGCGGATTGTAGCGCGTCAGCATGCCCGCGTTGCGGATGTCCAGGTGGGCCCAGTCGACGCACGGCACCAGCTCGTGCAGAACGGCGGCAGCGATGCAGCTGGAGGCGGGGCCACGTCCGCGGTTGCTGATGTCAAAGGTCTCGTTCGGCATGATCAGCTCCTTGAAGTAGCGCCACAGGGGCAGACGCCAAACGCGATCCCCCGTAAGGGCACCGGCCTTCTCGAACTGCTTGTAGACGAAGTTCGAATTGCTGAAAATCCCGGCTGCTGCTCCGCCCAGCGCTGGGCAGACGGCGTAGCCCACTGTAGCAATGTCCACGACCATGCGCGGCTTGTAGATCGTCTGGGCGTAGAGCAAGGGATCGGCCATGGCCATCACACCAGCCTTGCTGACGTCCACGAAGCCGAGAGTTTTTCCATTGAGGAGGGACACCACGTCGCCAGGCTTGGCCGCCATTCCGGAGGGCATGTTCTCGCACAGCGGCAGCAGTGCCGTTATGTTTAGGGGCAGCGATAGGCCGGCGGCGGCTCGGATGACGCCCACGCAGGCGGCTGCACCGGACATGCAGCCGTCGGCTCAGGTCGTCGTTTTTTATCAATGTTTTGTTTCGCTTGGTCACGCAGTTCTTGGCGCTCGATGTTAAACTGCGTAACCAACTCCTCGTTGAGCACCTCCAATAGTCGACTTTCAGCTTGTCTGTGCATCTTTGTCCCAAACATGACCTCGAATGGCGACGACTTCAACGTAGAATGCACATGCGAATTAATCGCCATCTGGACCTGTGGCACATGCTTGTACCACTTCGTTGACTCCTGAGCTGAGAGCTTTGCGATGATACCCAAAATTGAACGGTTCACCCGCTCAATCTGACCGTTGCCTCTCGCCACACCTGTCGTTGTACACACATGTTCGACTTTGTTCTCGTTGAGAAACTCGCTGAATGCGTTGGATGTAAACGCTGCTCCTCTGTCGCTGACTATGCGCTTGGGAAAACCAAACACAAATGACAAATCGCTCAGCCTCTTCACAACTTCTTTGTGACCTGTTGACTTAGTTGGGAACAGCCACACAAACTTGGAGAATGCATCTACCACAGCAAAAATGTACTTGTATTGCTTGGCTGTCGCATCCATTGGTCCCAAATGATCAACGTGCAGCGTGTATAGTGGTGTGTCACCCTTGTCAATGCAATGAAGATAGCCTTCTTGTTTGCCCAACTTTTTGCTGAAAATTATACAACTGATACAATTAGTAATCAACTTATTTACTTTCCGTTCAAGGTGCGGAATCCAGTATTGCTGCTGAACTGAGTGCATTGTCTTCGCTGTGGAGAAATGACCAACTTCATGCGATCCTTGAATGATTTCCCTTTCCATCAGCCTTGGAACCACCAATACGTCATTGCCATTTACAGATTTGAAGAGAAGACCTCCTTTAAGCTTGTAGTCTTGATATGGGTGCTGCTTCAGGATCTCAACTGTGGCTTTGATGAAATCGTCATCCTGCTGTGCTTTCTTTATCCGAGCTGTTAGCTCCGTCGTCACGAACATGCATGTCTGCGGAAAACGACTGAGACAGTCCACGTGTCTCATTCTGGCCCCTGGGCGGTGTACTGCTTTGAATGTAAAGTCCTCCATATACAGAATCCACTGGGAAACTTCTCTGGGTATATCTACTTTCGTTGTTGTCTGCTTAAACGCCGCACAGTCAGTGGCAAGATCAAATTTGATCCCCAACAGGTAGTGACGAAACTTCTTGAGTGCGAGGTATGCAGCTTTGACCTCCAAATAGTAACTGTGACGTTTGGACTCGGCTTGTGTAGTCTTTTTACTCCAATAGTAAATGGGGTGGAAATTGCCATCAGACTGCTGCAACAGAACTGCTCCGAAACCTTCTTTGGATGCATCCGTGTGGAGTTCCGTTGGCGCTTCTCGTGAGTATAAATGTAATACAGGTGCGATTACATGCAGATTCTTTAAGGTTTGTAGCGACTGTTGCTCTGCTTCGCCAATGTTGAAAACTGCTTCCTTCCTGAGTAGATTCGTGAGCGGCCGGGCAACTTGTGCCCGGGATGAACTTTCTGAAAAAGCCTGTGAGTCCCAGAAATGCTTGAACTGCTTTAATGTCTTTGGGCGTAGCAAACCGACTGACAGCTGCTGTCTTCTCTTTGCCGGGCCAGATTCTCCCGTCCTCAATGATATGGCCCAGAAAGCTAATGCGTGGCTGCATGAAGCTACATTTCTTCCACTTGATCTTTAGGCCAAACTGCGCAGCTGTCTCCAGGACCAACTTTGTCTACCTCATGCATACCTCGGGCGACGCGGCGTAAACAATTATGTCGTCCATATAAAGCTGCATAATGTCAGAGTTGATGGATTCTTGAAAAATATAGCTTACGAACCGAATGAACGCAGCTGGCGAGTTCTTGAATCCGAAAGGCGCTTTATTAAACTCGAATAATCCCTCCTTTGTAACAAAGGCCGTATACGACTTGCTTTGCTCTTCCATAGGCACATGGAAAAATCCGTTTTCAAGGTCCATTATGGTAAACCACTTAGCCGACTACAGCTTTTCCAAGACTTCCTCCATGATCGGGACTGGGAAGCAGTCCAGCAATACCATGCTGTTTACTCTTGATTACTCCGTCGGGAACTATCTTCAGTTGGATTGGAGACTGCTTTGCAACTTCTGTGGGCATTTGGTAAATGTTTCTTATCATCTGTTCAACGTCTTTTCGATATTGCGGCGGAGCTACAAAGGATGACTCTTCAGTTACATTATATATAAGAGCATGCTCATCTGTTGGCACAGGATCTGCGTCATGCTTCAAAAACGTGTATCCTTGCATATCAGCGACGAAACGGAACTTTTTAATGAAATCATGCCCCAAAAGTGCGTCGAAATCAATCTGGCTACTGGGGACTACTAAAAACTTCTGTGTGGTCTGCAACTTATCCACGGTAACTTCTGCATTAAAGTATCCAACAGGCTTTGTTGATATCTGACCCAGACCGCGCAACATAGTTGTGCACTTCAAAAGTTTAACGTTTTTCATGGTCTTCAACATACTCTCTTTGATTATGGTTACATCTGACCCTGTATCCACAAGACAGTCAACAACAATGCCGTTTATTTGAATTTTTTTCATGCGACTGCGATCCAAAATGACGCGAACTTTATCAACTTTATCACCTTCATAAGGACAGTTACGCGAAATGTGACCAGTCTGATTGCACTTAAAACACTTCGTTTCGGCTTTGCAGTCTTTGCGTTTGTGTTCTCCTGATCCACAGTTATAGCAATATTCTTTTTTACCGCTTTGCCCACTTTGCTGCTTGAAACTCGTTTTATGCTGTTCGTTATTGCCCTTCTTCTCCGATATGTTCAAACGATCATAGATATCGAACTCTTCTTTCAAGGCCCTGAAGGTCTTACAGCGATACATGGCATACTTATACTCGTTTCTTATGTCCAGACCGTTCACAATATGGCTTATAACAGCCGCGTGTTCACCATGTCCGACTGCTGCTATTTTTCTCATCTGCAGCAAGTACTCGTGCATCGACTCACTACTCTTCCTCTTTCTTTCTTGCAGCAGCTTATGAATGTCTGCACTGTTATAGCTACATGTGAATTCATCCAATAATACGTTCTTGAGTTCCTCATAGGTGCACACGCATTCAGCTTCAAGGAAAAGCTTAGCTGCACCGGTCATTTTTCCTCTGGCCTGCACATACTTTTGCTTTTCAGTAAGCTCATATGCGTCGGCATTTTTTTCGAATATCTCAAACCATTTTTCTATGGGAACCGATTTTCCATCACAATCGCTCACAACTTTTGTAAAATTATCTGGAGCGATCTTCATTTGGATTTCTCGTTGCTCATCGCAAAGCACTTTCAAACTTAGCAACTTTATCATTTGATCAATCTTGCCATCAGTATTGTTTTCCGCATTTTCTAAATCTTCCATCTCGTTTGCACTCGGGCGCGACGTTCCTGGTACAGCTTCTTCCTTCTCTCTCTCTTTCCAGTGCAACGGCGGCGGTGTTTGCATCATTTTGCGGCTCTTTTCGACTTGTGTCTGTGTACCCGACGAGTGCTTGTCTTTTCTGTTTATAAGTGTGTATCACACACAACGTGTCTGTGCGTGTTTTTTCTGCTTGCGTACGTACTGCGCACGGACAAGGCGACGCTGCGGCGCGACAATGAATTTCACAATTTTCCAACCGATTTAAACGACCGATCTTTTATTAAACTCCGTGTCTACTGTTAGGCTCACAGAATTTGGATTGTTCAACTTAATGTTTATAGCCACCAACAACAACTTTACAACTTTATGTACATAGCTACAAACAACAACTTTAACAACTTTTCAACAATCCTCTTTTTGCATCAGCTTCTGCTTTCTTCTGTTTTTCTTTTTCTGCACCTAGACCAGATTTGCCCTATATGTCATGTATATTCTCGATTTATAATGAATCTCAACAATAAAATGGCGACCTTTTTGCATATTTTGTGGTTCTTTTCATCCTTCAATCAGCATGGAAGCTCAATTGTAAACTCTGGATTAAAATTGAACAATAATAAAAATGTGTTCGTGTAACCTCTTGGCGTGTGCACCTCTTGGCAATTTGCGTTAAAATGTTGTGGGGAGGGTGGGGGGGGGGGGGGGCGTAGGGGGGGGTGTGTGTGGAGGTACTAACAACAAATTTCGAACGCGGAACATTAACAAAGGAATTGTGTAACGAACATAATCAGATTACTTGCCGTCGGGGCAAGCCATCTGAAACAGAAACTGAACGATGGTGCGAGTGGGACGGCCAGTCATGCGGTCCTTCAGCAAATATGGGAGCGGATTGTAGCGCGTCAGCATGCCCACGTTGCGGATGTCCAGGTGGGCCCAGTCGACGCACGGCACCAGCTCGTGCAGAACGGCGGCAGCGATGCAGCTGGAGGCGGGGCCACGTCCGCGGTTGCTGATGTCAAAGGTCTCGTTCGGCATGATCAGCTCCTTGAAGTAGCGCCACAGGGGCAGACGCCAAACGCGATCCCCCGTAAGGGCACCGGCCTTCTCGAACTGCTTGTAGACGAAGTTCGAATTGCTGAAAATCCCGGCTGCTGCTCCGCCCAGCGCTGGGCAGACGGCGTAGCCCACTGTAGCAATGTCCACGACCATGCGCGGCTTGTAGATCGTCTGGGCGTAGAGCAAGGGATCGGCCATGGCCATCACACCAGCCTTGCTGACGTCCACGAAGCCGAGAGTTTTTCCATTGAGGAGGGACACCACGTCGCCAGGCTTGGCCGCCATTCCGGAGGGCATGTTCTCGCACAGCGGCAGCAGTGCCGTTATGTTTAGGGGCAGCGATAGGCCGGCGGCGGCTCGGATGACGCCCACGCAGGCGGCTGCACCGGACATGCAGCCGCGGTACATGGACAAGCAGTCCTTGGGACGGAGGCAGAGGCCCCCGCTGTTGAATGTGATGCCCTTGCCCAGCAGGAGGATGGGCTTGTCCTCGGGTGCGGTGCCGCAGTAGGCGATTTCCAAGATGATCGGCGGCTCGCAGCTGCCCTTGGCCACCATCAAGAAGCTGTTCAAGCTCTTGGACTCGATCCAGTCCATGCTGCGTACCTCCACGGATACCCCGCAGGGGCACAGGGCATCCACCGTTGACTGGGCGAAGATTGTGGGCGTCATCTGATTGGCCGGCGTATCGGCCAGGCGACGGGCCAGGTTCTGCGATTCGGCCTTGAACAGGCCCCGCATCCAGGCATCCGAGTCGGGAGAGTCGTACAGCTCCAGTTTGGAAATGAGTGTGCGGTCCCGACGGCGCTTGTTGGTGTTGTAGCGCCAGACCGCCAAGGCGCTCCGCATACTCCATCGACTCCACGATGACATCTGTGCAGCCCTGCAGTTGAAGGGCACGAGCCCCCACGCCGGCAGCGACGCGAGCGTTCTCCATTCCCTCGTCGATCATCTCCAGGTCGTTGAAGCCGGCCCCCTCCTGTCCCACGCCGACCACGGCCACCGCACGGAACTCCGCATCCACGTTCATAAAGACACGGCCTTTTCCCAGCTGGCCACTCAGGCCCGTCTCGCGTATTAGATCAGTGATCTTACCCTGGACGCGATCGTCAAACTTCTCGCCGGATGGTGTCATCTTGGGCTGGCGGTCGCCCTCCTTGGAGAACACGCCCACCACAACGCCTTTGATCACCGAGTCACATTTCTCGGCGTAGTGCCGTCGCTGTTCCACATCTCTGCGTCTGGCCAGGAATGTGTGCTGTACACGCCTGCACAGGGCGTGCATCAAGCGTACAGACTTCATCGCTTAATGATAGTGACAGTCCCTCGCGACAGGTTACGAAAGTTCTCTTATTTTTCAGACAGTTCCAGACAAATTTTGCTTTTTTCCGAATAAAAAAAATGTAAATCTAAAAAATAGAGAGAATAGATGTGCTTCCAACAGCTGATTCGAAAGGAATGAGATATCCCAAGGCTCAAGCTCTGGCAGGGAAACATTGCCAACGCCTGCTGAGATTCGAGGAATTTATGAATTTCCGAACAAAACGAAGAATAGGTCTCCGAAGAATAGGTCTCAAATCGAGGGATGTATGTATGTATGTCCACAGACATACATTTATATTTCGCGTAATCAAAAGAAACAAAAGATTTATCCCTCATCGGAATCGGATTGATTTGTCGGCTTGAGGCTGCCAAAGACCTTGGCCGGTATGGCCTTTTGTTCGAAGCGCATTTTCTTCATGATGAGGCCCTCGTCATCGGTTTTGGTTGTGGCCTGGCCTGCCTCGGCCTGGTCTCCACTCGGCTGCTGCAGGTCCTCCTCCTCATCGTCGTCGTCGTCTTCGCTGTCGCCAATATCAATCTCATCCGGATTGACGACTGTATTTTCCTTGCCCTTGGCCCCGCCCTGGGTCTCGCCGCGCACAAACATGATATTGGAGGCAGCCTTCTCGGCGGGCTTCTGCTTGGCCTCGGCCGCCGCCTGGCGGTCCGGAGCCAGCACCATCATCGGCAGCCACACCATTCGTGTTCGTGTTGTAGGTGGCCTGAATGGAACGCTTGATCCGCAGCATTTCACGCATCGTATCCTCGTTGCCATGACGCACCTCGAACTCCTTCCAAGTCCGCCGTGATGCGGGGATCGCACACCTGTTGGGACAAAGCAGAAGAGAGCTTAGAATATTGACGATCCAACGGTTAAATGTCGACTCACTTGTGAGCGTAGATGGCCCTGGCTCGATCCACCTTGCCCAGCTTTGTCTCCAGCTCGGCGAATTCGACGCACATGTGGCGCATATGCTGCTCGGGCAGAGCCCGACATGCGGACATGGCATGCAGGGCCAGGCCGTGCTCCTCCTCCAGCTTCGCGTAGAGCAGGTAAAAGTACTTGGCATGCTCAGCGGGACACTGATCCAGGCACTGTTCGAAGAGGTCGCGGGCCCGCTCCAGCTTTGTGCCCCCGTAGCGCGCGAGGAACTTGCTTAGATACGAGTTCCAGATGTCGTACACATTCGGCCACTTAAACAGGGCAATTCCCTTCTCGTAGGCCCGATAGGCCTCCTCGAAGTAGTTGTGCTCTTCGAGGAACATGCCATAGTTGATGATCACCTGCGGCGTGCAGATCTTCAGGTCGATGATGCGCTCGTAGACAGCCTTGCAGGTCTTGAAGGTGCCAAAGGACTCCTACAGATCGGCGTACATGGACCACACCTTCAGGGATCTGTGGAGGCGCGACTGCACTGTCTCCGAGTCGTGATACGCCACCTTCCGCTTGGGCACGCCGTGGCACGTTGCATCAGCTTGAGGGCAGCCTCGAACTGCTGCTGGCGCAGCTCCATCTCCGCCCACTCGCACCACACGGCGGCCAGATCCTCCACCTTGACGTACTCCACCTCGGTGCCCCGCTCGAAGACCACGCGGGCGTCCTCCACCTGGCCATTGGACTCGTAGAACTTGGCAAACTCCACCCAGAGGGTGTGGTGTGCAGCTTTCCCACCGCCAGCTTGGGGTGGACTGTCTGCACGGCCTCGGTGTAGGTGTTGATGATCTCCGTGGGCTTGTCATCGTACAGGTTGATCCGCTTGTGCCACTCGTGAACGTTGTGCGGATTCTGGCGCAGCAGGACACTGTTCAGCAGCAGCAGACGCCTCTCCATGAGGTATTCGAAGCGCGACAGGCGCAGCTCCACATCGATGTCGTCCTCCTCGGTGGCCCCCTCGTTCTTGGCCACCTCCTCCATGCGCTTGTTCAACGACAGCTCCTCGAACTTCGCAAAGCTGGCCTCGCAAAAGGGCTCTGCTGCCCCAACAAAGGCCAAAAGACCGAGGACCAGGGGGGGCAAGGAGACAATAGAAGCCAAAAGATTAACAGAGGCGAGTGAATTCCGTAAATGTACATATATAAACGTTATTGCGGTTCACATTTTGCACTTTCGCTCAATTGACTCAACTAATTGACATTTGAAAATACATGCGGTGAAAGGAAGTACATATGTACACATGTATGTACATGTGCGTCCGTAAAGGACAACAGCAGGAGATAATTATAAGTGCAGGAATTTTAATTCAACCTTCAACCTCAGCCTTTGCATGGCTCTGGAGCTCGAAAGTGATTTACAAAAGAAGCACTTTAGTCGGAAACATAAACATTCATTCCCCACCTCTTCACAGCACTTGACCAGAAACAACAGCAACAACAAAAATCACAATTATAAAGGGAGTCTGGGCGTGGCATACACTGTCAAAAAAACAATTTACGAGAATAAATAATTAAACCCATTTTCATATACGTTTCTCCCGATATTATTCTCTAAATTGAAAGAAAACAACAGGCATATATTTTCATTAGATTTGAACTGAAAACCTTTTAAGATCAGCCGAAGTTGACTTTTTCGGTATTTTTCGTTATTTTTATAGTCCTGTTTGCCTTTAGTATTTTCTCCTTTAAGAAAGATGATTCTTGGTAAAAATTTTTCCCCTTATTTGCCACCATACTAAAGATAAAGCTAACAAAATGCTATCGATCTATTTTTTTTTATATCTTTTTAGTTCATCGCCTATAATCGTACAGCAAAGAAAAACATAAACAACATTTTCTTACCTTCTTCCTGGTTCTTCCACTTTTGCTGCATTCTCTCTTTCTGTTCTTTCCTTGCCGTTTCCATTCTGTCGTTATATTCACACACACACACACACACACACACACACACACACAAAAGCACTATTAAAAAAAAAACAGAAACACAAATGAATTTTATAATTTATTCATATTTTTCTTTCCGCGATCGGCTCTTTTTGTGCGCGAATAATCCACTAATTTTTCCCGCAAGACGCACTTAGCACCAAAGACGCTCAGCTACAACGGTACAACAAATGAAACGAGAAGGCAGCAATTTTTGGTCGAATAACAACAAATCACCAAAAAAAACGGGACACGTTGACATATATATGTAAGTATATGTAATTCTTTCCGGCCATTGACTATTAAATTAGTGGTTTAAGTTAGTGGAAGGCGCGGCTAAGAGTCAACGGTACAGCAACTGGAATTTCCAAGAAACTCCACTCAACGAAAAGAAGGCGAGCGAAAGAGAATTAGAAGATCACGCGATGCGACGCTCCCAATGCGAAAACCGAACGCATCGCTGTATGCGTGTGCATGTGGGTGCAGTTGCGGTTTTTGGCTGTGCATGTGAGAGCTCTATGTAAAGCCTCTGTAAGCAATAGCAACGCAATAATGAGCATAAGTATAGATGCTTGAGCGTTGAAGTGAAATGATGAACAGAAGAGAGGAAAAGTAAAATAAGCGGCTAATTTCTCCACCATTTGTATTGCAAAAATGTTTTTCGAGGTTTTTAACGAGCCCGATTTGTAAAGACCTCACCTAGGCCAGATTTGCCCTATATGTCATGTATATTCTCGATTTATAATGAATCTCAACAATAAAATGGCGACCTTTTTGCATATTTTATGTGGTTCTTTTCATCCTTCAATCAGCATGGAAGCTCAATTGTAAACTCTGGATTAAAATTGAACAATAATAAAAATGTGTTCGTGTAACGTGCGTGAAAATGTTGGGGGGTGGTGGTGGGGGTACTTCAATTAACAACAAATGTGGAACGCGGAACATTAACAAAGGAATTGTGTAACGAACATAATCAGATTACTTGCCGTCGGGGCAAGCCATCTGAAACAGAAACAGAACGATGGTGCGAGTGGGACGGCCAGTCATGCGGTCCTTCAGCAAATATGGGAGCGGATTGTAGCGCGTCAGCATGCCCACGTTGCGGATGTCCAGGTGGGCCCAGTCGACGCACGGCACCAGCTCGTGCAGAACGGCGGCAGCGATGCAGCTGGAGGCGGGGCCACGTCCGCGGTTGCTGATGTCAAAGGTCTCGTTCGGCATGATCAGCTCCTTGAAGTAGCGCCACAGGGGCAGACGCCAAACGCGATCCCCCGTAAGGGCACCGGCCTTCTCGAACTGCTTGTAGACGAAGTTCGAATTGCTGAAAATCCCGGCTGCTGCTCCGCCCAGCTGCTGGGCAGACGGCGTAGCCCACTGTAGCAATGTCCACGACCATGCGCGGCTTGTAGATCGTCTGGGCGTAGAGCAAGGGATCGGCCATGGCCATCACACCAGCCTTGCTGACGTCCACGAAGCCGAGAGTTTTGCCATTGAGGAGGGACACCACGTCGCCAGGCTTGGCCGCCATTCCGGAGGGCATGTTCTCGCACAGCGGCAGCAGTGCCGTTATGTTTAGGGGCAGCGATAGGCCGGCGGCGGCTCGGATGACGCCCACGCAGGCGGCTGCACCGGACATGCAGCCGCGGTACATGGACAAGCAGTCCTTGGGACGGAGGCAGAGGCCCCCGCTGTTGAATGTGATGCCCTTGCCCAGCAGGAGGATGGGCTTGTCCTCGGGTGCGGTGCCGCAGTAGGCGATTTCCAAGATGATCGGCGGCTCGCAGCTGCCCTTGGCCACCATCAAGAAGCTGTTCAAGCTCTTGGACTCGATCCAGTCCATGCTGTGTACCTCCACGGATACCCCGCAGGGGCACAGGGCATCCACCGTTGACTGGGCGAAGATTGTGGGCGTCGGGCGACGGGCCAGGTTCTGCGATTCGGCCTTGAACAGGCCCCGCATCCAGGCATCCGAGTCGGGAGAGTCGTACAGCTCCAGTTTGGAAATGAGTGCGCTTGTTGGTGTTGTAGCGCCAGACGGCCAAGGCGCTCCCCTCGGCCGCCTGCTCCGCATACTCCATCGACTCCACGAAGACATCTGTGCAGCCCTGCAGTTGAAGGGCACGAGCCCCCACGCCGGCAGCGACGCGAGCGTTCTCCATTCCCTCGTCGATCATCTCCAGGTCGTTGAAGCCGGCCCCCTCCTGTCCCACGCCGACCACGGCCACCGCACGGAACTCCGCATCCACGTTCATAAAGACACGGCCTTTTCCCAGCTGGCCACTCAGGCCCGTCTCGCGTATGAGATCAGTGATCTTACCCTGGACGCGATCGTAAAACTTCTCGCCGGATGGTGTCATCTTGGGCTGGCGGTCGCCCTCCTTGGCGTACACGCCCCCCCCAACGCCTTTGATCACCGAGTCACATTTCTCGGCGTAGTGCCGTCGCTGTTCCACATCTCTGCGTCTGGCCAGGAATGTGTGCTGGACACGACTGCACAGGGCGTGCATCAAGCGTACAGACTTCATCGCTTAATGATATGGACAGTCCCTCGCGACAGGTTACGAAAGTTCTCTTATTTTTCAGACAGTTCCAGACAAATTTTGCTTTTTTCCGAATAAACACGAGGGGAACGTTGTGAGTTGCTGCGGACACCGCAACTCTACAGTTATACCCGATACTTAGTCAGTATGGCTCTCCTCCGGCAGCCGCCGCTAATATTGAACGACACGACACAGAATGCGTGCGAGAGAGACAGAAAATCAGTCTGATCGTGACGTCGGGCGCTGCGTAGCCACTGCAAATTGATTTCTTGCTTTTGGCTACAAAAATGATCCGATCTGATCCAGATTCAGCAATCTGATAGATATGGTCATTATCTATGATTCTGCGTTTTTAGTTTTCTCGAATGTGCAATATTGTGGATGCAACAGATGGTGGGGTGGTGGGGTGGGGCGAAATTTTGAGATACACGTTTTATAGTAAGATCTAACAGGAGTGCGGATACCAAATTTGGTTACTCTAGCCTTAATAGTCTCTGAGATTTTTGAATATCCCCAGATTTTCGTCCTTTGCGGGGGCGGAAAGAGGTGTGGCGAAATTTGGACACAAAACGGTCAAGGTCCGATATCACAGGAGTGTGGATACCAAATTTTGTTGCTCTGGCTCTTATATGTTCTGAGATCCTTGAACTCATATTTTGCAATTGGCAAAACCGACCATGAAACCTGTGTTAGAGAGAGACAGCGAGAAAGAATGAAATTGTTGTCTTGATTCTGGCTATAATAATTATACGATCTGGTTGAGATTTTACACTCTAGAACATATAGTCATTTTCTACGACTTTGCGTTTTATCGTATCTTTAAAAATGTGGATGCCACAGATTTTCGTCCTTTGTGGGGGCGGAAGTGGGCGTGGCGAAGTTTTGAAATATTTTTGTAGCAGTGACATCACAGAAGTCTGGATCCAAAACATCGTTGCTCTAGCTCTTATAGTCTTTGAGCACTAGGCGCTGAAGGGGACGGACAGACGGACAGACGGACGGACGGACGGACGGACGGACAGACGGACAGACAGACAGGGCTCAATCGACTCGGCTATTGATGCTGATCAAGAATATATATACTTTATGGGGTCGGAAACGATTCCTTCTGGACGTTACACACATCCACTTTTACCACAAATCTAATATACCCCAATACTCATTTTGAGTATCGGGTATAAAAATGTAAATCTAAAAAATAGAGAGAATAGATGTGCTTCCAACAGCTGATTCGAAAGGAATGAGATATCCCAAGGCTCAAGCTCTGGCAGGGAAACATTGCCAACGCCTGCTGAGATTCGAGGAATTTATGAATTTCCGAACAAAACGAAGAATAGGTCTCCGAAGAATAGGTCTCAAATCGAGGGAAGTATTCCACAGACATACATTTATATTTCGCGTAATCAAAAGAAACAAAAGATTTATCCCTCATCGGAATCGGATTGATTTGTCGGCTTGAGGCTGCCAAAGACCGTGGCCGGTATGGCCTTTTGTTCGAAGCGCAGTTTCTTCATGATGAGGCCCTCGTCATCGGTTTTGGTTGTGGCCTGGCCTGCCTCGGCCTGGTCTCCACTCGGCTGCTGCAGGTCCTCCTCCTCATCGTCGTCGTCGTCCTCGCTGTCGCCAATATCAATCTCATCCGGATTGACGACTGTATTTTCCTTGCCCTTGGCCCCGCCCTGGGTCTCGCCGCGCACAAACATGATATTGGAGGCAGCCTTCTCGGCGGGCTTTTGCTTGGCCTCGGCCGCCGCCTGGCGGGCCTTCTCCTCGAGCAGCCGCATGGCATCCGGTCCGGAGCCAGCACCAGCATCGGCAGCCACACCATTCGTGTTCGTGTTGACAAACTGGGCAGCCATCATGTTGACCTGAGTGTTGTAGGTGGCCTGAATGGAACGCTTGATCCGCAGCATTTCACGCATCGTATCCTCGTTGCCATGACGCACCTCGAACTCCTTACAGGTCTGCCAGAAGTCCGCCGTGATGCGGGGATCGCACACCTGTTGGGACAAAGCAGAAGAGAGCTTAGAATATTGACGATCCAACGGTTAAATGTCGACTCACCTGTGAGCAATGGGCGTAGATGGCCCTGGCTCGATCCACCTAGCCCAGCTTCGTCTCCAGCTCGGCGAATTTGACGCACATGTGGCGCATATGCTGCTCGTGCAGAGCCTCGATGGCCTTCTTCACGAATATGTTGTACATGTCGAACATCTCCTCTTCCTTGACGGCGGACGTGGCGCGATCGTAGACGGACATGGCATGCCGAGCCAAGCCGTGCTCCTCCTCCAGCTTCGCGTAGAGCTGGTAAAAGTACTTGGATTGCTCAGCGGGTCACTGATCCAGGCTCTGGTCGAAGAGGTCGCGGGCCCGCTCCAGCTTTGTGCCCCAGTAGGGCGCGAGGAACTTGCTTAGATACGAGTTCCAGATGTCGTACACATTCGGCCACTTAAACAGGGCAATGCCCTTCTCGTAGGCCCAATAGGCCTCCTCGAAGTAGTTGTGCTCTTCGAGGAACATGCCATAGTTGATGATCACCTGCGTACCTCTCGTAGACGGCCTTGCAGGTCTTGAAGGTGCCAAAGGACTCCTCCAGATCGGCGTACATGGACCACACCTTCAGGGATCTGTGGAGGCGCGACTGCACTGTCTCCGAGTCGTCGTGTTACGCCACCTTCCGCTTGGGCATGGCCGTGGCACGTTGCATCAGCTTGAGGGCTGCCTCGAACTGCTGCTGGCGCAGCTCCATCTTCGCCCACTCGCACCACACGGCGGCAAGATTCACCACCTTGACGTACTCCACCTCGGTGCCCCGCTCGAAGACCACGCGGGCGTCCTCCACCTGGCCATTGGACTCGTAGAACTTGGCAAACTCCACCCAGAGGGTGTGCAGCTTTCCCACCGCCAGCTTGGGCTGGACTGTCTGCACGGCCTCGGTGTAGGTGTTGATGATCTCCGTGGGCTTGTCATCGTACAGGTTGATCCGCTTGTGCCACTCGTGAACGTTGTGCGGATTCTGGCGCAGCAGGACACTGTTCAGCAGCAGCAGACGCCTCTCCATGAGGTATTCGAAGCGCGACAGGCGCAGCTCCACATCGATGTCGTCCTCCTCGGTGGCCCCCTCGTTCTTGGCCACCTCCTCCATGCGCTTGTTCAACGACAGCTCCTAGAACTGCGCAAAGCTGGCCTCGCAAAAGAGCTCTGCTGCCCCAACAAAGGCCAAAAGACCGAGGACCAGGGGGGGCAAGGAGACAATAGAAGCCAAAAGATTAACAGAGGCGAGTGAATTCCGTAAATGTATATAAACGTTATTGCGGTTCACATTTTGCCCTTTCACTCAATTAACTCAACTAATTGACATTTGAAAATACATGCGGTGAAAGGAAGTACATATGTACACATGCATGTACATGTGGGTCCGTAAAGGACAACAGCAGGAGATAATTATAAGTGCAGGAATTTTAATTCAACCTTCAACCTCAACCTTTTGCCATCAGGAAAGCAGCAGAGGTCGCTCTTCTCACTGAAAGAGCACACGATGCGGTCAACCTATTCGTCGACAGCCAAGCAGCGATAAGATCCATGCAGTCGTCCGCAGTCAGTTCCAGAAATGTCTTGGCGAGCAGGGAGGCACTAGATACCCTAAGCACGACAAAGTCAGTGCGGATCTACTGGATTCCCAGCCACCAGGGCATCGAAGGGAACGAGACGGCGGACGTACTAGCTAAGGAAGGCGTCGGGCTGGCGAATACGAGAACCGAGAACGTGCCTGTCTCCCTCAGAACGCTGCAAAGCGATCTAGAAAAGCAGGCCGGATCACAAACCGAATGTAGGTGGAGGAGTACCACCGCCTGCAGAACCTCGAAAATCATGTGCAAGGAACGCAATGACAAACTCAGCCACTACCTGCTGCACCTACCACGGAAGGACTGCGGATTATTAGTGGGAATATTAACGGGACACTGCCTGGCTGCGGCGCATGCGACAAAGCTAGGAATCACAAACAGAGACAGTTGTAGGAAATGTGACGAACCTGGGGCAACCGAAACCCTAGAACATCTCATCTGCAACTGTCCTGCTCTCTTAAGGGCAAGGAGGAGATACCTGGGCGCCCCAGTGCTGGCATCACTGGAAGATGCCTCCAAGAGGACGCCACAGCAACTACTGGCCTATGCGAAAAATCCCTCGATCCTCGAGGACTTCAACACCCACTAAACACTGCCGCGACGGTTCATACCCCCCCCCCCCCCACCACCCCACTATTCGGACAACTAAGGGCCATACTGGCCTATGTGGGGCCCCCTCTGTGGGCCGTCCGGGTCAACCTAACCTTCAACCTCAGCCTTTGCATAGCTCTGGAGCTCGAAAGTGATTTACAAAAGAACCACTTTAACCGGAAACATAAACATTCATTCCCCACCTTTTCACAGCACTTGACCAGAAACAACAGCAACAACAAAAATCACAATTATAAAGGGAGTCTGGGCGTGGCATACACTGTCAAAAAAACAATTTACGAGAATAAATAATTAAACCCATTTTCATATACGTTTCTCCCGATATTATTCTCTAAATTGAAAGAAAACAGGCATATATTTTCATTACATTTGAACTGAAAACCTTTTAAGATAAGCCGACGTTGACTTTTTCGCTATTTTTCGTTATTTTTATAGTCCTGTTTGCCTTTAGTATTTTCTCCTATAAGAGAGATGATTCTTGGTAAAAGTTTACCCCCTTATTTGCCTCCATACTAAACATAAAGCAAACAAAATGCTACACACACAAAAGCACTATTAAAAAAAAAAAAACAGAAACACAAATGAATTTTATAATTTATTCATATTTTTCTTTCCGCGATCGGCTCTTTTTGTGCGCGAATAATCCACTAATTTTTCCCGCAAGACGCACTTAGCACCAAAGACGCTCAGCTACAACGGTACAACAAATGAAACGAGAAGGCAGCAATTTTTGGTCGAATAACAACAAATCAGCAAAAAAAACGGGACACGTTAACATATATATGTAAGATTAATAATAATGTATCGTTTATTAATAGTGTTTTTCGAAAAAGAGTACAAAGTGTATGATTTAAGATGTGCAATTAATGAGTCTGTTCTTCCGACTTTTTGTTCAACTTTCTGCTTCTACTTCCAACAACCGACTCCCATATCGATAACCCCTTATCGGTTAGGTCTTTTAAACATCGGTTAAGTCTGGTTATATCGGTTAGGTCTTATCGATGGTATCTTAAGTTCAAATGTTAATTTAGATGGGATAGTGTTAACTGCTTGGTACACTGTCCTTTACATTCGGCCCTCCTGCTCATCTTCATCTGTCCCAGATGATAATATATCATCGTTCTCTGAGACAAAACGCCATAGCTTCATATTGTCACTGCTCGTTGCTGTGATATTTGGCCCCTCGACTTGAGCAACCTTTCTGACGTCGTAGCGACCGTTCCGCTTTACCTTGGTGACTTCATATGGGCCTAGATACTCGCTGGCCAACTTGCGTCCTGCGACGAACTGCGTCCTCTTGATCGCGACCATGTCTCCTAGTCTGTAGCCGTGCTCAGGTCGTCGTTTTTTATCAATGTTTTGTTTCGCTTGGTCCCGCAGTTCTTGGCGCTCGATGTTAAACTGCGTAACCAACTCCTCGTTGAGCACCTCCAATAGTCGACTTTCAGCTTGTCTGTGCATCTTTGTCCCAAACATGACCTCGAATGGCGACGACTTCAACGTAGAATGCACATGCGAATTAATCGCCATCTGGACCTGTGGCACATGCTTGTACCACTTCGTTGACTCCTGAGCTGAGAGCTTTGCGATGATACCCAAAATTGAACGGTTCACCCGCTCAATCTGACCGTTGCCTCTCGCCACACCTGTCGTTGTACACACATGTTCGACTTTGTTCTCGTTGAGAAACTCGCTGAATGCGTTGGATGTAAACGCTGCTCCTCTGTCGCTGACTATGCGCTTGGGAAAACCAAACACAAATGACAAATCGCTCAGCCTCTTCACAACTTCTTCGTGACCTGTTGACTTAGTTGGGAACAGCCACACAAACTTGGAGAATGCATCTACCACAGCAAAAATGTACTTGTATTGCTTGGCTGTCGCATCCATTGGTCCCAAATGATCAACGTGCAGCGTGTATAGTGGTGTGTCACCCTTGTCAATGCAATGAAGATAGCCTTCTTGTTTGCCCAACTTTTTGCTGAAAATTATACAACTGATACAATTAGTAATCAACTTATTTACTTTCCGTTCAAGGTGCGGAATCCAGTATTGCTGCTGAACTGAGTGCATTGTCTTCGCTGTGGAGAAATGACCAACTTCATGCGATCCTTGAATGATTTCCCTTTCCATCAGCCTTGGAACCACCAATACGTCATTGCCATTTACAGATTTGAAGAGAAGACCTCCTTTAAGCTTGTAGTCTTGATATGGGTGCTGCTTCAGGATCTCAACTGTGGCTTTGATGAAATCGTCATCCTGCTGTGCTTTCTTTATCCGAGCTGTTAGCTCCGTCGTCACGAACATGCATGTCTGCGGAAAACGACTGAGACAGTCCACGTGTCTCATTCTGTCCCCTGGGCGGTGTACTGCTTTGAATGTAAAGTCCTCCATATACAGAATCCACTGGGAAACTTCTCTGGGTATATCTACTTTCGTTGTTGTCTGCTTAAACGCCGCACAGTCAGTGGCAAGATCAAATTTGATCCCCAACAGGTAGTGACGAAACTTCTTGAGTGCGAGGTATGCAGCTTTGACATCCAAATAGTAACTGTGACGTTTGGACTCGGCTTGTGTAGTCTTTTTACTCCAATAGTAAATCGGGTGGAAATTGCCATCAGACTGCTGCAACAGATCTGCTCCGAAACCTTCTTTGGATGCATCCGTGTGGAGTTCCGTTGGCGCTTCTCGTGAGTATAAATGTAATACAGGTGCGATTACATGCAGATTCTTTAAGGTTTGTAGCGACTGTTGCTCTGCTTCGCCAATGTTGAAAACTGCTTCCTTCCTGAGTAGATTCGTGAGCGGCCGGGCAACTTGTGCATAGCCAGGGATGAACTTTCTGAAAAAGCCTGTGAGTCCCAGAAATGCTTGAACTGCTTTAATGTCTTTGGGCGTAGCAAACCGACTGACAGCTGCTGTCTTCTCTTTGCCGGGCCAGATTCTCCCGTCCTCAATGATATGGCCCAGAAAGCTAATGCGTGGCTGCATGAAGCTACATTTCTTCCACTTGATCTTTAGGCCAAACTGCGCAGCTGTCTCCAGGACCAACTTTGTCTTCCTCATGCATACCTCGGGCGACGCGGCGTAAACAATTATGTCGTCCATATAAAGCTGCATAATGTCAGAGTTGATTAATTCTTGAAAAATATAGCTTACGAACCGAATGAACGCAGCTGGCGAGTTCTTGAATCCGAAAGGCGCTTTATTAAACTCGAATAATCCCTCCTTTGTAACAAAGGCCGTATACGACTTGCTTTGCTCTTCCATAGGCACATGGAAAAATCCGTTTTCAAGGTCCATTATGGTAAACCACTTAGCCGACTGCAGCTTTTCCAAGACTTCCTCCATGATCGGGACTGGGAAGCAGTCCAGCAATACCATGCTGTTTAACTTCCTGTAGTCTACGCAAACTCTAAGTGTACCATCTTTTTTCTTCACGACGACAACTCTGCTCGCTACATTTGAAGACGACTTGCGCACGATTCCTTGCTCGATCCATTCTTCGACTTGCTTCTTTACGGCACTGGCTTCGTCTGTTGATAAACGACTCGGTGAGTGATAAAAGGTCTTGATTACTCCGTCGGGAACTATCTTCAGTTGGATTGGAGACTGCTTTGCAACTTCTGTGGGCATTTGGTAAATGTTTCTTATCATCTGTTCAACGTCTTTTCGATATTGCGGCGGAGCTACAAAGGATGACTCTTCAGTTACATTATATATAAGAGCATGCTCATCTGTTGGCACAGGATCTGCGTCATGCTTCAAAAACGTGTATCCTTGCATATCAGCGACGAAACGGAACTTTTTAATGAAATCATGCCCCAAAAGTGCGTCGAAATCAATCTGGCTACTGGGGACTACTAAAAACTTCTGTGTGGTCTGCAACTTATCCACGGTAACTTCTGCATTAAAGTATCCAACAGGCTTTGTTGATATCTGACCCAGACCGCGCAACATAGTTGTGCACTTCAAAAGTTTAACGTTTTTCATGGTCTTCAACATACTCTCTTTGATTATGGTTACATCTGACCCTGTATCCACAAGACAGTCAACAACAATGCCGTTTATTTGAATTTTTTTCATGCGACTGCGATCCAAAATGACGCGAACTTTATCAACTTTATCACCTTCATAAGGACAGTTACGCGAAATGTGACCAGTCTGATTGCACTTAAAACACTTCGTTTCGGCTTTGCAGTCTTTGCGTTTGTGTTCTCCTGATCCACAGTTATAGCAATATTCTTTTTTACCGCTTTGCCCACTTTGCTGCTTGAAACTCGTTTTATGCTGTTCGTTATTGCCCTTCTTCTCCGATATGTTCAAACGATCATAGATATCGAACTCTTCTTTCAAGGCCCTGAAGGTCTTACAGCGATACATGGCATACTTATACTCGTTTCTTATGTCCAGACCGTTCACAATATGGCTTATAACAGCCGCGTGTTCACCATGTCCGACTGCTGCTATTTTTCTCATCTGCAGCAAGTACTCGTGCATCGACTCACTACTCTTCCTCTTTCTTTCTTGCAGCAGCTTATGAATGTCTGCACTGTTATAGCTACATGTGAATTCATCCAATAATACGTTCTTGAGTTCCTCATAGGTGCACACGCATTCAGCTTCAAGGAAAAGCTTAGCTGCACCGGTCATTTTTCCTCTGGCCTGCACATACTTTTGCTTTTCAGTAAGCTCATATGCGTCGGCATTTTTTTCGAATATCTCAAACCATTTTTCTATGGGAACCGATTTTCCATCACAATCGCTCACAACTTTTGTAAAATTATCTGGAGCGATCTTCATTTGGATTTCTCGTTGCTCATCGCAAAGCACTTTCAAACTTAGCAACTTTATCATTTGATCAATCTTGCCATCAGTATTGTTTTCCGCATTTTCTAAATCTTCCATCTCGTTTGCACTCGGGCGCGACGTTCCTGGTACAGCTTCTTCCTTCTCTCTCTCTTTCCAGTGCAACGGCGGCGGTGTTTGCATCATTTTGCGGCTCTTTTCGACTTGTGTCTGTGTACCCGACGAGTGCTTGTCTTTTCTGTTTATAAGTGTGTATCACACACAACGTGTCTGTGCGTGTTTTTTCTGCTTGCGTACGTACTGCGCACGGACAAGGCGACGCTGCGGCGCGACAATGAATTTCACAATTTTCCAACCGATTTAAACGACCGATCTTTTATTAAACTCCGTGTCTACTGTTAGGCTCACAGAATTTGGATTGTTCAACTTAATGTTTATAGCCACCAACAACAACTTTACAACTTTAGGTACATAGCTACAAACAACAACTTTAACAACTTTTCAACAATCCTCTTTTTGCATCAGCTTCTGCTTTCTTCTGTTTTTCTTTTTCTGCACCTAGACCAGATTTGCCCTATATGTCATGTATATTCTCGATTTATAATGAATCTCAACAATAAAATGGCGACCTTTTTGCATATTTTGTGGTTCTTTTCATCCTTCAATCAGCATGGAAGCTCAATTGTAAACTCTGGATTAAAATTGAACAATAATAAAAATGTGTTCGTGTAACCTCTTGGCGTGTGCACCTCTTGGCAATTTGCGTTAAAATGTTGTTGGGTGGGTGGGGGGGGGGGGCGTAGGGGGGGTGTGTGTGGGGGTACTAACAACAAATTTCGAACGCGGAACATTAACAAAGGAATTGTGTAACGAACATAATCAGATTACTTGCCGTCGGGGCAAGCCATCTGAAACAGAAACTGAACGATGGTGCGAGTGGGACGGCCAGTCATGCGGTCCTTCAGCAAATATGGGAGCGGATTGTAGCGCGTCAGCATGCCCGCGTTGCGGATGTCCAGGTGGGCCCAGTCGACGCACGGCACCAGCTCGTGCAGAACGGCGGCAGCGATGCAGCTGGAGGCGGGGCCACGTCCGCGGTTGCTGATGTCAAAGGTCTCGTTCGGCATGATCAGCTCCTTGAAGTAGCGCCACAGGGGCAGACGCCAAACGCGATCCCCCGTAAGGGCACCGGCCTTCTCGAACTGCTTGTAGACGAAGTTCGAATTGCTGAAAATCCCGGCTGCTGCTCCGCCCAGCGCTGGGCAGACGGCGTAGCCCACTGTAGCAATGTCCACGACCATGCGCGGCTTGTAGATCGTCTGGGCGTAGAGCAAGGGATCGGCCATGGCCATCACACCAGCCTTGCTGACGTCCACGAAGCCGAGAGTTTTTCCATTGAGGAGGGACACCACGTCGCCAGGCTTGGCCGCCATTCCGGAGGGCATGTTCTCGCACAGCGGCAGCAGTGCCGTTATGTTTAGGGGCAGCGATAGGCCGGCGGCGGCTCGGATGACGCCCACGCAGGCGGCTGCACCGGACATGCAGCCGCGGTACATGGACAAGCAGTCCTTGGGACGGAGGCAGAGGCCCCCGCTGTTGAATGTGATGCCCTTGCCCAGCAGGAGGATGGGCTTGTCCTCGGGTGCGGTGCCGCAGTAGGCGATTTCCAAGATGATCGGCGGCTCGCAGCTGCCCTTGGCCACCATCAAGAAGCTGTTCAAGCTCTTGGACTCGATCCAGTCCATGCTGCGTACCTCCACGGATACCCCGCAGGGGCACAGGGCATCCACCGTTGACTGGGCGAAGATTGTGGGCGTCATCTGATTGGCCGGCGTATCGGCCAGGCGACGGGCCAGGTTCTGCGATTCGGCCTTGAACAGGCCCCGCATCCAGGCATCCGAGTCGGGAGAGTCGTACAGCTCCAGTTTGGAAATGAGTGTGCGGTCCCGACGGCGCTTGTTGGTGTTGTAGCGCCAGACGGCCAAGGCGCTCCCCTCGGCCGCCTGCTCCGCATACTCCATCGACTCCACGAAGACATCTGTGCAGCCCTGCAGTTGAAGGGCACGAGCCCCCACGCCGGCAGCGACGCGAGCGTTCTCCATTCCCTCGTCGATCATCTCCAGGTCGTTGAAGCCGGCCCCCTCCTGTCCCACGCCGACCACGGCCACCGCACGGAACTCCGCATCCACGTTCATAAAGACACGGCCTTTTCCCAGCTGGCCACTCAGGCCCGTCTCGCGTATTAGATCAGTGATCTTACCCTGGACGCGATCGTCAAACTTCTCGCCGGATGGTGTCATCTTGGGCTGGCGGTCGCCCTCCTTGGCGTACACGCCCACCACAACGCCTTTGATCACCGAGTCACATTTCTCGGCGTAGTGCCGTCGCTGTTCCACATCTCTGCGTCTGACCAGGAATGTGTGCTGGACACGCCTGCACAGGGCGTGCATCAAGCGTACAGACTTCATCGCTTAATGATAGTGACAGTCCCTCGCGACAGGTTACGAAAGTTCTCTTATTTTTCAGACAGTTCCAGACAAATTTTGCTTTTTTCCGAATAAAAAAAATGTAAATCTAAAAAATAGAGAGAATAGATGTGCTTCCAACAGCTGATTCGAAAGGAATGAGATATCCCAAGGCTCAAGCTCTGGCAGGGAAACATTGCCAACGCCTGCTGAGATTCGAGGAATTTATGAATTTCCGAACAAAACGAAGAATAGGTCTCCGAAGAATAGGTCTCAAATCGAGGGATGTATGTATGTATGTATGTATGTCCACAGACATACATTTATATTTCGCGTAATCAAAAGAAACAAAAGATTTATCCCTCATCGGAATCGGATTGATTTGTCGGCTTGAGGCTGCCAAAGACCTTGGCCGGTATGGTTCGAAGCGCATTTTCTTCATGATGAGGCCCTCGTCATCGGTTTTGGTTGTGGCCTGGCCTGCCTCGGCCTGGTCTCCACTCGGCTGCTGCAGGTCCTCCTCCTCATCGTCGTCGTCGTCCTCGCTGTCGCCAATATCAATCTCATCCGGATTGACGACTGTATTTTCCTTGCCCTTGGCCCCGCCCTGGGTCTCGCCGCGCACAAACATGATATTGGAGGCAGCCTTCTCGGCGGGCTTCTGCTTGGCCTCGGCCGCCGCCTGGCGGTCCGGAGCCAGCACCATCATCGGCAGCCACACCATTCGTGTTCGTGTTGTAGGTGGCCTGAATGGAACGCTTGATCCGCAGCATTTCACGCATCGTATCCTCGTTGCCATGACGCACCTCGAACTCCTTCCAAGTCCGCCGTGATGCGGGGATCGCACACCTGTTGGGACAAAGCAGAAGAGAGCTTAGAATATTGACGATCCAACGGTTAAATGTCGACTCACCTGTGAGCGTAGATGGCCCTGGCTCGATCCACCTTGCCCAGCTTCGTCTCCAGCTCGGCGAATTTGACGCACATGTGGCGCATATGCTGCTCGGGCAGAGCCCGACATGCGGACATGGCATGCAGGGCCAGGCCGTGCTCCTCCTCCAGCTTCGCGTAGAGCAGGTAAAAGTACTTGGCATGCTCAGCGGGACACTGATCCAGGCACTGTTCGAATAGGTCGCGGGCCCGCTCCAGCTTTGTGCCCCCGTAGCGCGCGAGGAACTTGCTTAGATACGAGTTCCAGATGTCGTACACATTCGGCCACTTAAACAGGGCAATTCCCTTCTCGTAGGCCCGATAGGCCTCCTCGAAGTAGTTGTGCTCTTCGAGGAACATGCCATAGTTGATGATCACCTGCGGCGTGCAGATCTTCAGGTCGATGATGCGCTCGTAGACAGCCTTGCAGGTCTTGAAGGTGCCAAAGGACTCCTCCAGATCGGCGTACATGGACCACACCTTCAGGGATCTGTGGAGGCGCGACTGCACTGTCTCCGAGTCGTGATACGCCACCTTCCGCTTGGGCACGCCGTGGCACGTTGCATCAGCTTGAGGGCAGCCTCGAACTGCTGCTGGCGCAGCTCCATCTCCGCCCACTCGCACCACACGGCGGCCAGATCCTCCACCTTGACGTACTCCACCTCGGTGCCCCGCTCGAAGACCACGCGGGCGTCCTCCACCTGGCCATTGGACTCGTAGAACTTGGCAAACTCCACCCAGAGGGTGTGGTGTGCAGCTTTCCCACCGCCAGCTTGGGGTGGACTGTCTGCACGGCCTCGGTGTAGGTGTTGATGATCTCCGTGGGCTTGTCATCGTACAGGTTGATCCGCTTGTGCCACTCGTGAACGTTGTGCGGATTCTGGCGCAGCAGGACACTGTTCAGCAGCAGCAGACGCCTCTCCATGAGGTATTCGAAGCGCGACAGGCGCAGCTCCACATCGATGTCGTCCTCCTCGGTGGCCCCCTCGTTCTTGGCCACCTCCTCCATGCGCTTGTTCAACGACAGCTCCTCGAACTTCGCAAAGCTGGCCTCGCAAAAGGGCTCTGCTGCCCCAACAAAGGCCAAAAGACCGAGGACCAGGGGGGGCAAGGAGACAATAGAAGCCAAAAGATTAACAGAGGCGAGTGAATTCCGTAAATGTACATATATAAACGTTATTGCGGTTCACATTTTGCACTTTCGCTCAATTAACTCAACTAATTGACATTTGAAAATACATGCGGTGAAAGGAAGTACATATGTACACATGTATGTACATGTGCGTCCGTAAAGGACAACAGCAGGAGATAATTATAAGTGCAGGAATTTTAATTCAACCTTCAACCTCAGCCTTTGCATGGCTCTGGAGCTCGAAAGTGATTTACAAAAGAAGCACTTTAGTCGGAAACATAAACATTCATTCCCCACCTCTTCACAGCACTTGACCAGAAACAACAGCAACAACAAAAATCACAATTATAAAGGGAGTCTGGGCGTGGCATACACTGTCAAAAAAACAATTTACGAGAATAAATAATTAAACCCATTTTCATATACGTTTCTCCCGATATTATTCTCTAAATTGAAAGAAAACAACAGGCATATATTTTCATTAGATTTGAACTGAAAACCTTTTAAGATCAGCCGAAGTTGACTTTTTCGGTATTTTTCGTTATTTTTATAGTCCTGTTTGCCTTTAGTATTTTCTCCTATAAGAAAGATGATTCTTGGTAAAAAATTTTCCCCTTATTTGCCTCCATACTAAAGATAAAGCTAACAAAATGCTATCGATCTATTTTTTTTTATATCTTTTTAGTTCATCGCCTATAATCGTACAGCAAAGAAAAACATAAGCAACATTTTCTTACCTTCTTCCTGGTTCTTCCACTTTTGCTGCATTCTCTCTTTCTGTTCTTTCCTTGCCGTTTCCATTCTGTCGTTATATTCACACACACACACACACACACAAAAGCACTATTAAAAAAAAAACAGAAACACAAATGAATTTTATAATTTATTCATATTTTTCTTTCCGCGATCGGCTCTTTTTGTGCGCGAATAATCCACTAATTTTTCCCGCAAGACGCACTTAGCACCAAAGACGCTCAGCTACAACGGTACAACAAATGAAACGAGAAGGCAGCAATTTTTGGTCGAATAACAACAAATCACCAAAAAAAAACGGGACACGTTGACATATATATGTAAGTATATGTAATTCTTTCTGGCCATTGACTATTAAATTAGTGGTTTAAGTTAGTGGAAGGCGCGGCTAAGAGGCAACGGTACAGCAACTGGAATTTCCAAGAAACTCCACTCAACGAAAAGAAGGCGAGCGAAAGAGAATTAGAAGATCACGCGATGCGACGCTCCCAATGCGAAAACCGAACGCATCGCTGTATGCGTGTGCATGTGGGTGCAGTTGCGGTTTTTGGCTGTGCATGTGAGGCTCTAAAGCCTCTGTAAGCAATAGCAACGCAATAATGAGCATAAGTATAGATGCTTGAGCGTTGAAGTGAAATGATGAACAGAAGAGAGGAAAAGTAAAATAAGCGGCTAATTTCTCCACCATTTGTAGTGCAAAAATGTTTTTCGAGGTTTTTAACGAGCCCGATTTGTAAAGACCTCACCTAGGCCAGATTTGCCCTATATGTCATGTATATTCTCGATTTATAATGAATCTCAACAATAAAATGGCGACCTTTTTGCATATTTTATGTGGTTCTTTTCATCCTTCAATCAGCATGGAAGCTCAATTGTAAACTCTGGATTAAAATTGAACAATAATAAAAATGTGTTCGTGTAACCTCTTGGGGTGTGCACCTCTTGGCAATTTGCGTGAAAATGTTGGGGGGTGGTGGTGGGGGTACTTCAATTAACAACAAATGTGGAACGCGGAACATTAACCAAGGAATTGTGTAACGAACATAATCAGATTACTTGCCGTCGGGGCAAGCCATCTGAAACAGAAACAGAACGATGGTGCGAGTGGGACGGCCAGTCATGCGGTCCTTCAGCAAATATGGGAGCGGATTGTAGCGCGTCAGCATGCCCACGTTGCGGATGTCCAGGTGGGCCCAGTCGACGCACGGCACCAGCTCGTGCAGAACGGCGGCAGCGATGCAGCTGGAGGCGGGGCCACGTCCGCGGTTGCTGATGTCAAAGGTCTCGTTCGGCATGATCAGCTCCTTGAAGTAGCGCCACAGGGGCAGACGCCAAACGCGATCCGCCGTAAGGGCACCGGCCTTCTCGAACTGCTTGTAGACGAAGTTCGAATTGCTGAAAATCCCGGCTGCTGCTCCGCCCAGCTGCTGGGCAGACGGCGTAGCCCACTGTAGCAATGTCCACGACCATGCGCGGCTTGTAGATCGTCTGGGCGTAGAGCAAGGGATCGGCCATGGCCATCACACCAGCCTTGCTGACGTCCACGAAGCCGAGATTTTCGCCATTGAGGAGGGACACCACGTCGCCAGGCTTGGCCGCCATTCCGGAGGGCATGTTCTCGCACAGCGGCAGCAGTGCCGTTATGTTTAGGGGCAGCGATAGGCCGGCGGCGGCTCGGATGACGCCCACGCAGGCGGCTGCACCGGACATGCAGCCGCGGTACATGGACAAGCAGTCCTTGGGACGGAGGCAGAGGCCCCCGCTGTTGAATGTGATGCCCTTGCCCAGCAGGAGGATGGGCTTGTCCTCGGGTGCGGTGCCGCAGTAGGCGATTTCCAAGATGATCGGCGGCTCGCAGCTGCCCTTGGCCACCATCAAGAAGCTGTTCAAGCTCTTGGACTCGATCCAGTCCATGCTGTGTACCTCCACGGATACCCCGCAGGGGCACAGGGCATCCACCGTTGACTGGGCGAAGATTGTGGGCGTCGGGCGACGGGCCAGGTTCTGCGATTCGGCCTTGAACAGGCCCCGCATCCAGGCATCCGAGTCGGGAGAGTCGTACAGCTCCAGTTTGGAAATGAGTGCGCTTGTTGGTGTTGTAGCGCCAGACGGCCAAGGCGCTCCCCTCGGCCGCCTGCTCCGCATACTCCATCGACTCCACGAAGACATCTGTGCAGCCCTGCAGTTGAAGGGCACGAGCCCCCACGCCGGCAGCGACGCGAGCGTTCTCCATTCCCTCGTCGATCATCTCCAGGTCGTTGAAGCCGGCCCCCTCCTGTCCCACGCCGACCACGGCCACCGCACGGGCTGGCGGTCGCCCTCCTTGGCGTACACGCCCACCACAACGCCTTTGATCACCGAGTCACATTTCTCGGCGTAGTGCCGTCGCTGTTCCACATCTCTGCGTCTGGCCAGGAATGTGTGCTGGACACGACTGCACAGGGCGTGCATCAAGCGTACAGACTTCATCGCTTAATGATAGGGACAGTCCCTCGCGACAGGTTACGAAAGTTCTCTTATTTTTCAGACTGTTCCAGACAAATTTTGCTTTTTTCCGAATAAACACGAGGGGGAACGTTGTGAGTTGCTGCGGACACCGCAACTCTACAGTTATACCCGATACTTAGTCAGTATGGCTCTCCTCCGGCAGCCGCCGCTAATATTGAACGACACGACAAAGAATGCGTGCGAGAGAGACAGAAAATCAGTCTGATCGTGACGTCGGGCGCTGCGTAGCCACTGCAAATTGATTTCTTGCTTTTGGCTACAAAAATGATCCGATCTGATCCAGATTCAGCAATCTGATAGATATGGTCATTATCTATGATTCTATGATTTTAGTTTTCTCGAATGTGCAATATTGTGGATGCAACAGATTTTCGTCCTTTGTGTGGGCGGAAGGGGTGGGGCGAAATTTTGAGATACACGTTTTATAGTAAGATCTAACAGGAGTGCGGATACCAAATTTGGTTACTCTAGCCTTAATAGTCTCTGAGATTTTTGAATATCCCCAGATTTTCGTCCTTTGCGGGGGCGGAAAGAGGTGTGGCGAAATTTGGACACAAAACGGTCAAGGTCCGATATCACAGGAGTGTGGATACCAAATTTTGTTGCTCTGGCTCTTATATGTTCTGAGATCCTTGAACTCATATTTTGCAATTGGCAAAACCGACCATGAAACCTGTGTTAGAGAGAGACAGCGAGAAAGAATGAAATTGTTGTCTTGATTCTGGCTATAATAATTATACGATCTGGTTGAGATTTTACACTCTAGAACATATAGTTATTTTCTACGACTTTGCGTTTTATCGTATCTTTAAAAATGTGGATGCCACAGATTTTCGTCCTTTGTGGGGGCGGAAGTGGGCGTGGCGAAGTTTTGAAATATTTTTGTAGCAGTGACATCACAGAAGTCTGGATCCAAAACATCGTTGCTCTAGCTCTTATAGTCTTTGAGCACTAGGCGCTGAAGGGGACGGACAGACGGACGGACGGACGGACAGACGGACACACAGACAGGGCTCAATCGACTCGGCTATTGATGCTGATCAAGAATATATATACTTTATGGGGTCGGAAATGATTCCTTCTGGACGTTACAAACATCCACTTTTACCACAAATCTAATATACCCCAATACTCATTTTGAGTATCGGGTATAAAAATGTAAATCTAAAAAATAGAGAGAATAGATGTGCTTCCAACAGCTGATTCGAAAGGAATGAGAGATCCCAAGGCTCAAGCTCTGGCAGGGAAACATTGCCAACGCCTGCTGAGATTCGAGGAATTTATGAATTTCTGAACAAAACGAAGAATAGGTCTCCGAAGAATAGGTCTCAAATCGAGGGAAGTATTCCACAGACATACATTTATATTTCGCGTAATCAAAAGAAACAAAAGATTTATCCCTCATCGGAATCGGATTGATTTGTCGGCTTGAGGCTGCCAAAGACCTTGGCCGGTATGGCCTTTTGTTCGAAGCGCATTTTCTTCATGATGAGGCCCTCGTCTTCGGTTTTGGTTGTGGCCTGGCCTGCCTCGGCCTGGTCTCCACTCGGCTGCTGCAGGTCCTCCTCCTCATCGTCGTCGTCGTCCTCGCTGTCGCCAATATCAATCTCATCCGGATTGACGACTGTATTTTCCTTGCCCTTGGCCCCGCCCTGGGTCTCGCCGCGCACAAACATGATATGGGAGGCAGCCTTCTCGGCGGGCTTCTGCTTGGCCTCGGCCGCCGCCTGGCGGGCCTTCTCCTCGAGCAGCCGCATGGCATCCGGTCCGGAGCCAGCACCAGCATCGGCAGCCACACCATTCGTGTTCGTGTTGACAAACTGGGCAGCCATCATGTTGACCTGAGTGTTGTAGGTGGCCTGAATGGAACGCTTGATCCGCAGCATTTCACGCATCGTATCCTCGTTGCCATGCCGCTCCTCGAACTCCTTCCAGGTCTGCCAGAAGTCCGCCGTGATGCGGGGATCGCACACCTGTTGGGACAAAGCAGAAGAGAGCTTAGAATATTGACGATCCAACGGTTAAATGTCGACTCACCTGTGAGCAATGGGCGTAGATGGCCCTGGCTCGATCCACCTAGCCCAGCTTCGTCTCCAGCTCGGCGAATTTGACGCACATGTGGCGCATATGCTGCTCGTGCAGAGCCTCGATGGCCTTCTTCACGAATATGTTGTACATGTCGAACATCTCCTCTTCCTTGACGGCGGACGTGGCGCGATCGTAGACGGACATGGCATGCCGGGCCAAGCCGTGCTCCTCCTCCAGCTTCGCGTAGAGCTGGTAAAAGTACTTGGATTGCTCAGCGGGTCACTGATCCAGGCACTGTTCGAAGAGGTCGCGGGCCCGCTCCAGCTTTGTGCCCCAGTAGGGCGCGAGGAACTTGCTTAGATACGAGTTCCAGATGTCGTACACATTCGGCCACTTAAACAGGGCAATGCCCTTCTCGTAGGCCCAATAGGCCTCCTCGAAGTAGTTGTGCTCTTCGAGGAACATGCCATAGTTGATGATCACCTGCGGCGTGCAGATCTTCAGGCCGATGATGCTCTCGTAGACGGCCTTGCAGGTCTTGAAGGTGCCAAAGGACTTCTCCAGATCGGCGTACATGGACCACACCTTCAGGGATCTGTGGAGGCGCGACTGCACTGTCTCCGAGTCGTCGTGTTACGCCACCTTCCGCTTGGGCATGGCCGTGGCACGTTGCATCAGCTTGAGGGCTGCCTCGAACTGCTGCTGGCGCAGCTCCATCTTCGCCACTCGCACCACACGGCGGCAAGATTCACCACCTTGACGTACTCCACCTCGGTGCCCCGCTCGAAGACCACGCGGGCGTCCTCCACCTGGCCATTGGACTCGTAGAACTTGGCAAACTCCACCCAGAGGGTGTGCAGCTTTCCCACCGCCAGCTTGGGCTGGACTGTCTGCACGGCCTCGGTGTAGGTGTTGATGATCTCCGTGGGCTTGTCATCGTACAGGTTGATCCGCTTGTGCCACTCGTGAACGTTGTGCGGATTCTGGCGCAGCAGGACACTGTTCAGCAGCAGCAGACGCCTCTCCATGAGGTATTCGAAGCGCGACAGGCGCAGCTCCACATCGATGTCGTCCTCCTCGGTGGCCCCCTCGTTCTTGGCCACCTCCTCCATGCGCTTGTTCAACGACAGCTCCTAGAACTGCGCAAAGCTGGCCTCGCAAAAGAGCTCTGCTGCCCCAACAAAGGCCAAAAGACCGAGGACCAGGGGGGCAAGGAGACAATAGAAGCCAAAAGATTAACAGAGGCGAGTGAATTCCGTAAATGTATATAAACGTTATTGCGGTTCACATTTTGCACTTTCGCTCAATTAACTCAACTAATTGACATTTGAAAATACATGCGGTGAAAGGAAGTACATATGTACACATGCATGTACATGTGGGTCCGTAAAGGACAACAGCAGGAGATAATTATAAGTGCAGGAATTTTAATTCAACCTTCAACCTCAACCTTTTGCCATCAGGAAAGCAGCAGAGGTCGCTCTTCTCACTGAAAGAGCACACGATGCGGTCAACCTATTCGTCGACAGCCAAGCAGCGATAAGATCCATGCAGTCGTCCGCAGTCAGTTCCAGAAATGTCTTGGCGAGCAGGGAGGCACTAGATACCCTAAGCACGACAAAGTCAGTGCGGATCTACTGGATTCCCAGCCACCAGGGCATCGAAGGAACGAGACGGCGGACGTACTAGCTAAGGAAGGCGTCGGGCTGGCGAATACGAGAACCGAGAACGTGCCTGTCTCCCTCAGAACGCTGCAAAGCGATCTAGAAAAGCAGGCCGGATCACAAACCGAATGTAGGTGGAGGAGTACCACCGCCTGCAGAACCTCGAAAATCATGTGCAAGGAACGCAATGACAAACTCAGCCACTACCTGCTGCACCTACCACGGAAGGACTGCGGATTATTAGTGGGAATATTAACGGGACACTGCCTGGCTGCGGCGCATGCGACAAAGCTAGGAATCACAAACAGAGACAGTTGTAGGAAATGTGACGAACCTGGGGCAACCGAAACCCTAGAACATCTCATCTGCAACTGTCCTGCTCTCTTAAAGGCAAGGAGGAGATACCTGGGCGCCCAGTGCTGGCATCACTGGAAGATGCCTCCAAGAGGACGCCACAGCAACTACTGGCCTATGCGAAAAATACCTCGATCCTCGAGGACTTCAACCCCCCCCCTATTCGGACAACTAAGGGCCATACTGGCCTATGTGGGGCCCCCCTTCAACCTCAGCCTTTGCATAGCTCTGGAGCTCGAAAGTGATTTACAAAAGAACCACTTTAACCGGAAACATAAACATTCATTCCCCACCTTTTCACAGCACTTGACCAGAAACAACAGCAACAACAAAAATCACAATTATAAAGGGAGTCTGGGCGTGGCATACACTGTCAAAAAAACAATTTACGAGAATAAATAATTAAACCCATTTTCATATACGTTTCTCCCGATATTATTCTCTAAATTGAAAGAAAACAGGCATATATTTTCATTAGATTTGAACTGAAAACCTTTTAAGATAAGCCGACGTTGACTTTTTCGGTATTTTTCGTTATTTTTATAGTCCTGTTTGCCTTTAGTATTTTCTCCTATAAGAGAGATGATTCTTGGTAAAAGTTTACCCCCTTATTTGCCTCCATACTAAACATAAAGCAAACAAAATGCTACGCACACAAAAGCACTATTAAAAAAAAAAAAACAGAAACACAAATGAATTTTATAATTTATTCATATTTTTCTTTCCGCGATCGGCTCTTTTCGGCTCCACTAATTTTTCCCGCAAGACGCACGTAGCACCAAAGACGCTCAGCTACAACGGTACAACAAATGAAACGAGAAGGCAGCAATTTTTGGTCGAATAACAACAAATCACCAAAAAAAACGGGACACGTTAACATATATATGTTAGATTAATAATAATGTATCGTTTATTAATAGTGTTTTTCGAAAAAGAGTACAAAGTGTATGATTTAAGATGTGCAATTAATGAGTCTGTTCTTCCGACTTTTGTTCAACTTTCTGCTTCTACTTCCAACAACCGACTCCCATATCGATAACCCCTTATCGGTTAGGTCTTTTAAACATCGGTTAAGTCTGGTTATATCGGTTAGGTCTTATCGATGGTATCTTAAGTTCAAATGTTAATTTAGATGGATAGTGTTAACTGCTTGATACACTGTCCTTTACATTCGGCCCTCCTGCTCATCTTCATCTGTCCCAGATGATAATATATCATCGTTCTCTGAGACAAAACGCCATAGCTTCATATTGTCACTGCTCGTTGCTGTGATATTTGGCCCCTCGACTTGAGCAACCTTTCTGACGTCGTAGCGACCGTTCCGCTTTACCTTGGTGACTTCATATGGCCTAGATACTCGCTGGCCAACTTGCGTCCTGCGACGAACTGCGTCCTCTGATCGCGACCATGTCTCCTAGTCTGTAGCCGTGCTCAGGTCGTCGTTTTTATCAATGTTTGTTTCGCTTGGTCACGCAGTTCTTGGCGCTCGATGTTAAACTGCGTAACCAACTCCTCGTTGAGCACCTCCAATAGTCGACTTTCAGCTTGTCTGTGCATCTTTGTCCCAAACATGACCTCGAATGGCGACGACTTCAACGTAGAATGCACATGCGAATTAATCGCCATCTGGACCTGTGGCACATGCTTGTACCACTTCGTTGACTCCTGAGCTGAGAGCTTTGCGATGATACCCAAAATTGAACGGTTCACCCGCTCAATCTGACCGTTGCCTCTCGCCACACCTGTCGTTGTACACACATGTTCGACTTTGTTCTCGTTGAGAAACTCGCTGAATGCGTTGGATGTAAACGCTGCTCCTCTGTCGCTGACTATGCGCTTGGAAAACCAAACACAAATGACAAATCGCTCAGCCTCTTCACAACTTCTTCGTGACCTGTTGACTTAGTTGGGAACAGCCACACAAACTTGGAGAATGCATCTACCACAGCAAAAATGTACTTGTATTGCTTGGCTGTCGCATCCATTGGTCCCAAATGATCAACGTGCAGCGTGTATAGTGGTGTGTCACCTTGTCAATGCAATGAAGATAGCCTTCTTGTTTGCCCAACTTTTTGCTGAAAATTATACAACTGATACAATTAGTAATCAACTTATTTACTTTCCGTTCAAGGTGCGGAATCCAGTATTGCTGCTGAACTGAGTGCATTGTCTTCGCTGTGGAGAAATGACCAACTTCATGCGATCCTTGAATGATTTCCCTTTCCATCAGCCTTGGAACCACCAATACGTCATTGCCATTTACAGATTTGAAGAGAAGACCTCCTTTAAGCTTGTAGTCTTGATATGGGTGCTGCTTCAGGATCTCAACTGTGGCTTTGATGAAATCGTCATCCTGCTGTGCTTTCTTTATCCGAGCTGTTAGCTCCGTCGTCACGAACATGCATGTCTGCGGAAAACGACTGAGACAGTCCACGTGTCTCATTCTGTCCCCTGGGCGGTGTACTGCTTTGAATGTAAAGTCCTCCATATACAGAATCCACTGGGAAACTTCTCTGGGTATATCTACTTTCGTTGTTGTCTGCTTAAACGCCGCACAGTCAGTGGCAAGATCAAATTTGATCCCCAACAGGTAGTGACGAAACTTCTTGAGTGCGAGGTATGCAGCTTTGACCTCCAAATAGTAACTGTGACGTTTGGACTCGGCTTGTGTAGTCTTTTTACTCCAATAGTAAATCGGGTGGAAATTGCCATCAGACTGCTGCAACAGAACTGCTCCGAAACCTTCTTGGATGCATCCGTGTGGAGTTCCGTTGGCGCTTCTCGTGAGTATAAATGTAATACAGGTGCGATTACATGCAGATTCTTTAAGGTTTGTAGTCTGGGCGTGGCATACACTGTCAAAAAAACAATTTACGAGAATAAATAATTAAACCCATTTTCATATACGTTTCTCCCGATATTATTCTCTAAATTGAAAGAAAACAGGCATATATTTCATTAGATTGAACTGAAAACCTTTTAAGATAAGCCGACGTTGACTTTTTCGGTATTTTCGTTATTTTTATAGTCCTGTTTGCCTTTAGTATTTTCTCCTATAAGAGAGATGATTCTTGGTAAAAGTTTACCCCCTTATTTGCCTCCATACTAAACATAAAGCAAACAAAATGCTACACACACAAAAGCACTATTAAAAAAAAAAAAACAGAAACACAAATGAATTTTATAATTTATTCATATTTTTCTTTCCGCGATCGGCTCTTTTGTGCGCGAATAATCCACTAATTTTTCCCGCAAGACGCACGTAGCACCAAAGACGCTCAGCTACAACGGTACAACAAATGAAACGAGAAGGCAGCAATTTTTGGTCGAATAACAACAAATCACCAAAAAAAACGGGACACGTTAACATATATATGTAAGATTAATAATAATGTATCGTTTATTAATAGTGTTTTTCGAAAAAGAGTACAAAGTGTATGATTTAAGATGTGCAATTAATGAGTCTGTTCTTCCGACTTTTTGTTCAACTTTCTGCTTCTACTTCCAACAACCGACTCCCATATCGATAACCCTTATCGGTTAGGTCTTTTAAACATCGGTTAAGTCTGGTTATATCGGTTAGGTCTTATCGATGGTATCTTAAGTTCAAATGTTAATTTAGATGGATAGTGTTAACTGCTTGATACACTGTCCTTTACATTCGGCCCTCCTGCTCATCTTCATCTGTCCAGATGATAATATATCATCGTTCTCTGAGACAAAACGCCATAGCTTCATATTGTCACTGCTCGTTGCTGTGATATTGGCCCCTCGACTTGAGCAACCTTTCTGACGTCGTAGCGACCGTTCCGCTTTACCTTGGTGACTTCATATGGGCCTAGATACTCGCTGGCCAACTTGCGTCCTGCGACGAACTGCGTCCTCTTGATCGCGACCATGTCTCCTAGTCTGTAGCCGTGCTCAGGTCGTCGTTTTTTATCAATGTTTTGTTTCGCTTGGTCACGCAGTTCTTGGCGCTCGATGTTAAACTGCGTAACCAACTCCTCGTTGAGCACCTCCAATAGTCGACTTTCAGCTTGTCTGTGCATCTTGTCCCAAACATGACCTCGAATGGCGACGACTTCAACGTAGAATGCACATGCGAATTAATCGCCATCTGGACCTGTGGCACATGCTTGTACCACTTCGTTGACTCCTGAGCTGAGAGCTTTGCGATGATACCCAAAATGAACGGTTCACCCGCTCAATCTGACCGTTGCCTCTCGCCACACCTGTCGTTGTACACACATGTTCGACTTTGTTCTCGTTGAGAAACTCGCTGAATGCGTTGGATGTAAACGCTGCTCCTCTGTCGCTGACTATGCGCTTGGGAAAACCAAACACAAATGACAAATCGCTCAGCTCTTCACAACTTCTTCGTGACCTGTTGACTTAGTGGGAACAGCCACACAAACTTGGAGAATGCATCTACCACAGCAAAAATGTACTTGTATTGCTTGGCTGTCGCATCCATTGGTCCAAATGATCAACGTGCAGCGTGTATAGTGGTTGTGTCACCCTTGTCAATGCAATGAAGATAGCCTTCTTGTTTGCCCAACTTTTTGCTGAAAATATACAACTGATACAATTAGTAATCAACTTATTTACTTTCCGTTCAAGGTGCGGAATCCAGTATTGCTGCTGAACTGAGTGCATTGTCTTCGCTGTGGAGAAATGACCAACTTCATGCGATCCTTGAATGATTTCCCTTTCCATCAGCCTTGGAACCACCAATACGTCATTGCCATTTACAGATTTGAAGAGAAGACCTCCTTTAAGCTTGTAGTCTTGATATGGGTGCTGCTTCAGGATCTCAACTGTGGCTTTGATGAAATCGTCATCCTGCTGTGCTTTCTTTATCCGAGCTGTTAGCTCCGTCGTCACGAACATGCATGTCTGCGGAAAACGACTGAGACAGTCCACGTGTCTCATTCTGTCCCCTGGGCGGTGTACTGCTTTGAATGTAAAGTCCTCCATATACAGAATCCACTGGGAAACTTCTCTGGGTATATCTACTTTCGTTGTTGTCTGCTTAAACGCCGCACAGTCAGTGGCAAGATCAAATTTGATCCCCAACAGGTAGTGACGAAACTTCTTGAGTGCGAGGTATGCAGCTTTGACATCCAAATAGTAACTGTGACGTTTGGACTCGGCTTGTGTAGTCTTTTTACTCCAATAGTAAATCGGGTGGAAATTGCCATCAGACTGCTGCAACAGAACTGCTCCGAAACCTTCTTTGGATGCATCCGTGTGGAGTTCCGTTGGCGCTTCTCGTGAGTATAAATGTAATACAGGTGCGATTACATGCAGATTCTTTAAGGTTTGTA